>NC_064920.1:1085291427-1085928927 GCF_023897955.1 Schistocerca gregaria | reverse complement strand
TTCCGTCTATTGCATTCATAATGCGAGCAAATAATGCCTCATAAACTATGTTTTTCATCCATCCCCATATACAAAAATCCATTGGTGTTAAATCGAACCATCTGGGTGGCCAAAGAACTGTTGCACCACGATCAATTCATTTCTGGAGAAAATGTTCGTTTCAATGTGTAGTAACGGCGTTGGTGAAATGTGGAGGTGAGCCGTCATGTTGAAAATACATTTGCAGTCGCGTAGCAAGTGGAACATGTTCGAGCAGGCGAGGCATTGCTTCTTGAAGGAATTGTAAGTACGTCTCTCCCTTTAGACGTCCTGGGAAGATGAATGGTCCAGTAAAGTGTGTGTTGATTGTACCACACCACACATCTGCGCTAAATCGCTGCTGGAAATTGCGTTGCACTGTTGCATGAGGGTTTGCTTCAGACCATACGTGCTCGTTATGTAAGTTGTTTATACCATCTCGATTAACTGTGCCTCATCAGTAAATAAAATGAATTTGTGTAACCGCCGATTAGTATTTAACCAATTCCACAACTCCAAGCGAAGGGCAGGATCTCCCGGATGTAAATGATGCACTTTTTTATGGTAAGGATACAGATTATTGCACTTCACTGTACACCATATCTTAGATTGTGAAATACCTAATAGTTGAGAGATGCGTCGTGTACTGGCACCCGAGCTACGTTGAACATAGTAGTCTCATCATCGTCTTCACGTATCGAGCAGTCGTACTGATTATGAACGCTAGGTAGAGAACCTGTCTCTCGTAATATTCGAATACTCCGCTAATGGTTCGTGCATTCGGAATCGTCCGAGTTGGATATTCGGTAACTGCAGCCGTATCATTACCATCACATTTGCCACAAATAATCACCATATCGGCGTATTCCCGTGTCGTAAATTTGAAAGGCATCCCAATTTCATAAATAATCTACAAACTAGAAAAGTTTCTACGTGGTTTCAGTTAAATACACTGTTGTTATTATGTTCTTTCACTCAACAATACACAAAACTAGCTCGTTTCAAGGTTAGGAAACGACTGAAACAACTCACTAACGGTTGCCAACAATGACATAATTTGCATTCTTAATTGAGAGTAAACAAATTTACTTGTAAATAATCTTTTCTTAGCGGTTCTAGGCGCTACAGTCTGGAAGCGTGCGACCGCTATGGTCGCAGGTTCGAATCTTGCCTCGGGCATGGATGAGTGTGATGTCGTTAGGTTATCTAGGTTTAAGTAGTTCTAAGTTCTAGGGGACTGATGACCTCAGAAGTTAAGTCCCATAGTGGTCAGAGCTATTTGAACCAACCAATCTTTTCTTCTCTGGATGTTCTGGAGAACTACTGCAGATACACGTCTGGGGCATGTTCTATTAGATTCGCCAGTTCAATAACAACAAAACAAATGGAAATCGTGCTTTACTTTAACCTCGTACAGTTTTATGATGGCTTCATATTAGCGAAGTTGCTAAATTCCAGGCAAATATTTTATTACCTGTAACTCCGTAACTAAACATTTGCGGACCTATGTTTATATGAACTGTTTTCTTTAGCTTTACTTGTAGAATGGCATATTAAAATATTTGCATATCTTCGTGAATCACCCTGAATGTGCACCAAGTTTGGCTGAAATCGGTCCGTTGGATTAGCAGAAAATGTGGAACATACACGCACGCACACACACAAATACACATACACGTACGCACATACACACACTTTTATAAGAATTTTCTTTACGGAACAAATACTTAGCGGAAGGTCTTTTTTCCGTTTATTTCAGATACTGCACCGTACCAGAATATTCATGAGCAGAAAGGCGTAGAAATAAGAGAACGGAGAGAACTGAAGACTAATGCCCGTACTTCGGCGCTGTAGTGTGTTCCTCCTCAGAAAGCGGGCACAACGAGAGATAGCGAACGGAGCGCAACTTTAGGAGAAGCTACGTCATTACGGGGCGCGGAATTTTTCCGACAGCTCAGCAAGCCATTAATTTACGGTAGCCGGGTTACATATCTGCCGATAAGTCATATACATCGCGGAGGCATAAGTAAAAAGAAATTGCGCCCGCCGGCGCGGTGGGGCCGGAAGCTGGTCGGCGCCGTGATAGATGGCGATTGAGTTTTATCTCGAGGACTGTCTGGCGCCGCCGGTATCGATACTTATCGAAGGGGTGAGTGAATCAAAACCGACCGGGAGGGGAGGGGAGAGGCGGCGGCGGCGGCGGCGGCGGCCGGTCCCGCCCCCCTTTTATGGGGCAACTTTCCTCTCGTGGACATAAAGGGGGCGCGCCGACGGGGCAGCCCACTAAACTGCTGCGACCCCACCGAACGAGCTATCGCCTTGTCCGGTAGCTGCCGCCAGCCAGCGCGCCCTTCCATCAGGCTTTTCGGCCTGATACCGCCGACAACTTCGGCCGACCGAACACAACGACTGCCGATGCCGTAACACTACCGCGGCTAAACGTGCGCTTGCATTTCCGGCCACTCCCGCAGACCGTTCGCTATTGCTAGCTTCTTCGATTTACGCACAGAGACGTCAGGACTTTTTCTGAAAACTGCGTCATTCGCGTGTTTCCCCTTGCCTGGGGAAATTTGTACTGAACCTAAATTTAAACGAGCACAAAATCTCCTTCATAAAAGCTCGAAATTTATCCGGACATCAAAGCGAGATGCTTACAATAGTTTCCACAACGAAAGTTCGTCTCGAAACCTGGCAGAAAATCCAAAGAAATTCAGGTCGTATCTACATCTACATTTATACTCCGCAAGCCACCCAACGGCGTGTGGCGGAGGGCACTTTACGTGCCACTGTCATTACCTCTCTTTCCTGTTCCAGTCTCTTGTTGTTCGCGGGAAGAACGATTGCCGGAAAGCCTCCGTGCGCGCTCGAATCTGTCTAATTTTACATTCGTTATCTCCTCGGGAGGTATAAGTAGGGGGAAGCAATATATTCGATAACTCGACCAGAAACGCACTCTCTCGAAACGTGGACAGCAAGCTACACCGCGAGGCAGAGCGCCTCTCTTGCAGAGTCTGCCACTTGAGTTTGCTAAACATCTCCGTAACGCTATCACGCTTACCAAATAACCCTGTGACGAAACGCCCAGCTCTTCTTTGGATCTTCTCTATCTCCTCCGTCAACCCGACCTGGTACGGATCCCACACTGATGAGCAATACTCAAGTATAGGTCGAACGAGTGTTTTGTAAGTCTCCTCCTTTGTTGAATCTCAATGAATCTCAGCCTGACACCTGCCTTACCAACAATTAATTTTATATGATCATTCCACTTCAAATCGTTCCGTACGCATACTCCCAGATATTTTACAGAAGTAACTGCTGCCAGTGTTTGTTCCGCTATCATATAATCATACAATAAAGGATCCTTCTTTCTATGTATTCGCAATACATTACATTTGTCTATGTTAAGGGTCAGTTGCCATTCCCTGCACCAAGTGCCTATCCGCTGCAGATCTTCCTGCATTTCGCTGCAGTTTTCTAATACTGCAACTTCTCTGTACACTACAGCATCATCCGCGAAAAGCCGCATCGAACTTCCCACACTATCTACTAGGTCATTTATATCTATTGTGAAAAGCAATGGTCCCATAACACTCCCCTGTAGCACGCCAGAGGCTACTTTAACGTCTGTAGACGTCTCTCCATTGAGAACAACATGCTGTGTTCTGTTTACTAAAAACCCTTCAATCCAGCCACACAGCTGGTCTGATATTCCGTAGGCTCTTCCTTTGTTTATCAAGTGACAGTGCGGAACTTTATCGAACACCTTCCGGAAGGCAAGGAAAATGGCATCTACCTGGGAGCCTGTATCTAATATTTTCTGGGTCTCATGAACATTAAAGCGAGTTGGGTCTCACACGGTCGCTGTTTCCGTAATGTGAAGTATGCTAGCGGCAAGACACAATCAATGCCTTCTTAGCCCCATAGCAATGGAAATACTATTGAAGACAGTGCTAGAAAGCACAGTTATTAGACACAGGCATTCGAAATTCCTTCACCAAAGAAGACGAAGTAAATATTCCAGAATTCGAGTCAAGAACAGTTGCCAACAAGAGCAACTTAGAAGTACATATCCTCGGAGTAGTGAAACAACTTAAATCATTTACTAAAAGCAAGTATTCCCATGCAGATTGTATACCAATTAGGTTCCTCTCAGAGTATGCTTATGCAATAGCTTCATACTTAACAGCCATATACGACCACTCGCTCGTCGATAGATCCGTACCCAAAGACTGGAAAGTTGCACATGTGACACCAGTATTCAAGAAAGGTTGTAGAAGGTACTCACTAAAGGGCAGGCCCATATCATTAACGTTGATATGAAGCAGGATTTTGGAACATACACTCCTGGAAATTGAAATAAGAACACCGTGAATTCATTGTCCCAGAAAGGGGAAACTTTATTGACACATTCCTGGGGTCAGATACATCACATGATCACACTGACAGAACCACAGGCACATAGACACAGGCAACAGAGCATGCACAATGTCGGCACTAGTACAGTGTATATCCACCTTTCGCAGCAATGCAGGCTGCTATTCTCCCATGGAGACGATCGTAGAGATGCTGGATGTAGTCCTGTGGAACGGCTTGCCATGCCATTTCCACCTGGCGCCTCAGTTGGACCAGCGTTCGTGCTGGACGTGCAGACCAGGTGAGACGACGCTTAATCCACTCCCAAACATGCTCAATGGGGGACAGATCCGGAGATCTTGCTGGCCAGGGTAGTTGACTTACACCTTCTAGAGCACGTTGGGTGGCACGGGATACATGCGGACGTGCATTGTCCTGTTGGAACAGCAAGTTCCCTTGCCGGTCTAGGAATGGTAGAACGATGGGTTCGATGACGGTTTGGATGTACCGTGCACTATTCAGTGTCCCCTCGACGATCACCAGAGGTGTACGGCCAGTGTAGGAGATCGCTCCCCACACCATGATGCCGGGTGTTGGACCTGTGTGCCTCGGTCGTATGCAGTCCTGATTGTGGCGCTCACCTGCACGGCGCCAAACACGCATACGACCATCATTGGCACCAAGGCAGAAGCGACTCTCATCGCTGAAGACGACACTTCTCCATTCGTCCCTCCATTCACGCCTGTCGCGACACCACTGGAGGCGGGCTGCACGATGTTGGGGCGTGAGTGGAAGACGGCCTAACGGTGTGATCTATCGATCTAATCTAAGACTTTTGTTACCATAGACGGTTGCGAATGGTCCTCGCCGATACCCCAGGAGCAACAGTGTCCCTAATTTGCTGGGAAGTGGCGGTGCGGTCCCCTACGGCACTGCGTAGGATCTTACGGTCTTGGCGTGCATCCGTGCGTCGCTGCGGTCCGGTCCCAGGTCGACGGGCACGTGCACCTTCCGCCGACCACTGGCGACAACATCGATGTACTGTGGAGACCTCACGCCCCACGTGTTGAGCAATTCGGCGGTACGTCCACCCGGCCTCCCGCATGCCCACTATACGCCCTCGCTCAAAGTCCGTCAACTGCACATACGGTTCACGTCCACGCTGTCGCAGCATGCTACCAGTATTAAAGACTGCGATGGAGCTCCGTATGCCACGGCAAACTGGCTGACACTGACGGCGGCGGTGCACAAATGCTGCGCAGCTAGCGCCATTCGACGACCAACACCGCGGTTCCTGGCGTGTCCGCTGTGCCGTGCGTGTGATCATTGCTTGTACAGCCCTCTCGCAGTGTCCGGAGCAAGTATGGTGGGTCTGACACACCGGTGTCAATGTGTTCTTTTTTCCATTTCCAGGAGTGTATATTGTTTCCGGATATTATGAATTAGCTCGAACAGAACAGTCTATTGTCACAGCCAACACGGATTTAGAAAACGTCGTTCTTGTGAAACACAACTGTCTCTTTACTCACAAGGAGTGTTGAGTGCTACTGACAAGAGATTTCAAATTGATTCCGTGTTCCTAGATTTCCAAAGGGCTTTTGACACTGTACCACACAAGCGGCTTGTAATCAAATTGCACGCTTATGGAATATCGTCTCAATTACGTGACTTAATTCGTGATACCCTGGTAGTGAGGTCACAGTTCATAGTAATTGACGGAAAGTTATCGAGTAAAACAGATGTGAATTCTGGGGTGCCCCAAGGAAGTGTTTCAGGGCCCCTGCTATTCCCTATCTACATAAACGGTTTAGGAGACAACCTGAGCAGCCGTCTTAGATTGTTTGAAGATGATGTTGTCGTTTATCGTCTGGTAAACTCATTAGAAGATCAAAACAAACTGCAAAACGACTTAGAAAAGAAATCTGCAAGGTGCGAAAATTGGCAACTGACCCTAAGCGGTGAAAAATGTGAGTTCATCCACGTGAGTGCTAAAAGGAATCCAATAAACTTCGGTTACACGATAGATCCATTTAATCTAAAGGCCGTAAATTCAACTAAATATTTTAACTTTGTGTTGTGCCTTACGGCAGGTCTTGTCATGGGGGAAGCATCGTCAGAGAGCTCCACCGCATGAGCGTCTAAGGAAGTGATTCCAGTGGTGGTTTCCCCGCTGCCTTCCACTGATGATGATGAAATGATAATGAAGACAACACAACACCCAGTCCCTGAGCCGAGAAAATCTCCTATCCGACCGGGAATCGAACCTGGGCCCCTTGGTGTGACAGACCGCCGCACTGACCACTCAGCTATCGGGACGGACACTAAATATGTAGGAATTACTGTTACGAACAACTTAAATTGGCAAGAACACATAGAAAATGTCGCGGACAACGCATGCCAAATACTGTGATTTATTGACAGAGCACTTAGAAGATGCAACAAATCTCCTATAGAGACTGCCTACACTAAGCTTGTCCGTCCTCTTTTGGAGTACTGCTGCGCGGTCTGGGACCCTTTCCAGACGGGATTAATGGAGTACATCGAGGAAGTTCAAAGAAAGACAGCACGTTTTGCATTATCGCGAAATAAGGGAGGGAGTGTCACTGAAATGATACAGGATTTGGGATGGACCCCATTAAAGCAAAGGTCGAATCTTCTCACGAACTTTCAATCACCAACTTTCTCCTCCGAATGCGGAAATATTTTGTTGCCACCGATCTATATGGGGAGAAAGGATCATCAGAATAAAATAAGGAAAATCAGAGCTCACACGAAAAGATATAGTTGTTCTTTTTTTCCGTGCGCTATTCGAGAGTGGAATGATAGAGAATTGTTGTGAAGGTGGTTCGATGAATCCTCTGCCAGGCACTTAAGTGTGATTCGCAGAGTATCCATGTGGACATAGAAGTACTGCCTCATTATTAACATCAATTTTTAAAAATTAAACTGTGAATACATTTTACTTCTTAATATAGGATGGCGCTCCCCATTTGCTTAGTGAATAAACGCGTTGCTATCAAGACGTACTCGAAGGAACGTATACTACCTTGGAAAACACTCTGTGCAGAGTTGTTCTAATTAATTACATGTGCTCAATTTTTATCCCTGACTTCTTTCACACGAACGCTGATGTTAGCGATAAGCCTACGGTACATCTATGATTCACTGCACGCATGAAGAATAATGCGTCTGAGCTCCATCAGATCTTGTGGACGTTTTGGGGGGGGGGGGAGGGGGGGGGGGGGGCAAAAGTATCCATCATCGAAACGAGCTAGAAATCTGAGTGTAATGACGCGCATTTCAAAAAGCTCGTCTAAGAAAACCAGCACAGTGTGCCTTGCTCCATCTAAAGACGCAGTGGAAATTTCTCCAGATCTGGTGACAATGATATTTTGAGTTATCAATTTACTGAGTGACTGAAATGTAGTTCGGGTACCTGTGAACATAACAATGTGTTAGAATTCATTTTCTAAACACGAACTATTACGGTACTGCATGGCAACTTACATATTAATTACACCATTAATATTTTCACAGTTGTTTCTTTAATACATAATTAAAGCCAACGGAAGAACAAACGTAAAACTTACTTACCAATGACAGGTTTGTTGAGATGCAAGTTTCTGTGTGGGCAGATGTAACTTTTTCATACGGTGGTAAGTCGCAGAAATCGCAGGAGTCACAGAAATCGCAGAAGTCACAGAAATCGCAGAAGTAGCAAAAATCGCAGAAGTAGCAGAAGTCACAGAAATTGCAGAAGTAGCAGAAGTCACAGAAATCGCGGAAGTAGCAGAAATCGTAGAAATAGCAGTGGCGGAGGGATACACGACCTACGTTCCTTAACTGCGACTCTTACCTGCGACAAATCACAGTTAAGAATAACAGATACTGAAAAGTAGCATTCACAGAAATCACTGATATCAGAAAATCGCAGTTAAGCCCATCACTATAGTCAACACTAGGCTCGTAAGCGCTTATTACACGATGCGCCTAACCTGTACACCTATGCACCAGCGCCCCTAACGTGCAGACCTGTAACTACTGACTGGTTCACATCCGACCTATTGCACCATCCACACGGGAGATACCTAGCACACATGCGTAGCAGCACACGATAAGCTCGAGCTGCAAAATATACACACGAAAAGAAAGTAGAACTCTCTGATGTATCGTAAAGTCGTTCGTTCTACCGCGCGCACCTCAAGTGCGACTGTATGATATGCTGGAACATCATACATTCAAGTTATTTCTGTCGGCTCAAGTATCCTATTTAATAAGAAATTTCTCTTTTCTGGCATCCTGAAATAAACAAGAGATGCAATCGAAACAAACATGTACTTTTGTAAGCTAAGACATTACGATACAAATCGAAAACCACTGTGTGGCGTTATATGCATAGTACTCAGAAAGGAACGATTGCCGACGTATCGTATTATGACATGGCGAGTCACATGTACACCTTTATTCGCTGTATGCCTGAATTAAGACAGTTAACGCCTCTGTGACTTTCTAGAATACGAAGCTATCAACAGAAAAAAAATCCTTTCGCAAACAGCTATTATAAAAGAGTCTACTACACAAAGAAGTTTCTTTTCTGCATTTATGAAACCTGCTTACTGAAACAAAATACGGTAGATCCCCAACGCGAAAAATCCCGAACATGAAAATCTGAAATTAGCCACTAGCCGCCTAACAATAACCAAACAAGAAGCAGAAAGCACTGTGGTACACCCTTCTGCGCATTCGCGAGTTATCACTGCCTATTGGTCATGCGCAGATTGACGGCCGTTTAGAACTGCTCTATTCTGGAACGCAGATAGTGTGTCTGCTAATTTTCATAGTTCCACACGTTCTACCACCAGATGGCTGTCGCGCTAGACCCGTACCGTTTGCGGCGGATCGTCGTGTAATACCCGCTTTAGAGATGGTATCGTGAACTACGCGTCATTTCTTAACTCATTTGTTTCTCCAAGCTCTAGAGCTACTGTTGTTGAGATGCTTGACGGAATATGTAGTGCAACCCGTAAATTACCAACGACACAAATGGTGACACATTTTGTGCACCACACTGGAGATCACTGGGACAATCCGGAAAATAATATTTCGTACTACTATAGTCATACCTAAGTACAACAGGGAAAAATTAAAAATTTAAAGTTCATGGTCATACAGACAGTTGCATATCGTTGCAAATACTGTGATTCTGTATTAGTTTATTCCTGGGCACTAATGTTAATGCCAATCTTGAATAAAGTATTTGCTCATAAATTGACAATATTACACATTAATATAAGAATAGAAATAAGACACCGGATCATTTTAGGTTTGTTATTGCAGTAATTCAGTAGTAATTCACTTATTTATTTTGTTCTGAGCTCTCACGTTAACGTTAGTTCTGAGTAAAGCATTTTCCCACATATAGACTTTAGTACAAGCAATCAAAAACAAATAACATCTCTAATCAAAGTAGGCCCATGTCATATCTTTGTGTCAAGATCTTTGGAACAAGCAACAGTTGTACAGCACATGCTGGATGCTGGCAAAGTTTCGCTATCACAGTCTAAATACATACAGGTTGTATAAAAGTGTGTGAAGTGGTATACCAACTGGCTTTCAAAATGGGAGCAGACAGGTGGCCACTAACAGAAAAAAAGGCGACCATACTGTGGCAGTAGTATTATCATTGTATGAAAGGGCAAACTCTTACTGCAGAACTACTTCAAGGGGTGGAGGATCATGCATTTATATCAGAAAAGGAACACAGTTCAAATCTAGACATGACCTCAGTACAGTAAGTGAAGACAAACACATTGAAATATCAGCTATTGAATTATCAGGGCTCGATATCACCAAGAAATTAATCATTTTGTGTGTGTATAGATCTCCCAGTGGTAGTGTGGACACTTTTTTCAATAAATTAACAGAAGTTCTAGATAAAGTCTCAAGTACAAAGGTCAACATAATTCTGTGTGGGGACATAAACATCAACACTAATATCATAAATGAATCCAGCAGCACCTTCATAAATATCCTTCAAAGTTTTGGCATGTCCCTATTGGTCAATAGTGCAACAAGGGTTACTACAATGACTGCATCAGTAATTGACCATGTGGCCACAAATATAGACAGGAAAAAATGTGATGTAGCTGTAAAAGATCTTGGACTATCAGACCATCTCTGTCAAATAACAACAGTAAAATCAGGCATCGAATCATTCCCTAAACTACAAGCCTATAAACGACATCTATCAGAAATCAAAATAAAAGATTTTTCAAAAGAACTAGAAAAACAAAGCTGGGATGAAGTGTATAAGGAAACCAATGTGAATATGAAATTCTCCAAATTCTCCACATTGTTTAAATTGAACTTTGAAACAGCATTTCCAAAAGTATGCATGACTGTATCAACATCTCACAAAAACAGATGGATAACAGCAGGTATTAAGAAGTCCTCCCAAACACTTAAAACACCTCAGTTCCATGAAAAAGATTCACAATGATCCAGAATTCTTAAATTTCTATCATAGATACAAAAAGATTTATAGGAAGGTGCTGATTGCTGCAAAAAAGTCATTTAATGACAAAATAATATATAATGCAGAGAATAAAAGCAAAGCAGTCTGGGATGTTATAAAAAAGGAAACGGGGAGAGGCAAACAAACGCAGAATAACATACTGCTAAGGGAGGGGGATAAGGTAATAAATGATCCACAACACTTAGCAAACTATGTAAACGAGCATTTTTCAAGTATTGCAGAGAAGTTACAGCAAAAATTCCCCAAAACAAATATAACACCTGCAAAAATTGTTGAACTAGATACAATGATGTTACTTCCAACCACAGAGAATGAAGTCAATAAAACTGTTCAAAAGCTGAAAAATAAAAAGTCAGAAGGCTTAGATGATGTACCAATGTGTGTACTGAAACAATGCATAGGGATTATACAAGGCCCATTAACAAATATAATAAATGAATCCTTCACATCAGGGACATTTCCAGAGCAGCTAAAACAGGCAAGAGTTGTACCTTTGCTTAAGAAAGGTAATGCAGAAGACATAGAAAATTACCGGCCCATTTCCCTGCTGTCAGCATTCTCAAAAATAATAGAAGCAATTATGAAAGACAGATTAATGAATTATCTGAATAAATACAATCTTTTAAGCAAATCACAGTTTGGTTTTCGAAGTGGCAAAAATACGGAGTCAGCCATAGTAGAATTCACAAAAGTTGTACTTAATGCTCTTGATAAAGATGAGTGTGTCACAGGCATATTTTTGGATCTTTCTAAGGCTTTTGATACAGTCGACCACAAGATTCTATTAAATAAATTAGAAGCATTAGGAATAAGAGGGGTAGCTAATGACTGGTTTCGATCATACCTAACAGATAGGGTACAAAGAGTAGAGATAACACATAATTCAAATAGATCTAAACATTTAGTAAAATACTTATCAGAACCAAAACATATTAATATAGGGGTTCCACAAGGTAGCATATTAGGACCAATACTATTCCTGATATACATCAATGACTTTCCCAGTAGCGTTACTCATGGTGAGAAAATTCTCTTCGCTGATGACAGCAATATTATAGTCACTGAGAGAACAAGAGACCTCCTTACCGAGAAAGCAAATGAAAGGAAGTTTACGATTGGTCAATAAGCAACAAATTGACATTAAACATAAAGAAAACTAATGCCATGAACTTCGGTTTGAAGAGGAAAAATGACAATGTTAAATTAAATGTAGATGGCACCTCTATAGACTGTGTAACAAATGCAAAATTTCTAGGAATGAATATTGACTCTCAGCTGAAGTGGTGCGAACACACAAAGGTACTTGCAAACAGAATGTCATCAGCATGTTATGCCCTTAGAATTCTATCATCTGTGTGTAACATGCAGTGTCTTTTAGTTACATATTATTCATATGTACACTCAATTCTTAGCTATGGCATTCTTTTTTGGGGAACAAATCCACAAAATATGAACACAATTTTAAAACTCCAGAAAAGAGCCATAAGAATAATAACCAGAAATAGTAGTCGAGCTCATTGTAAAGATCTGTTCAAAACACTGGGAATTTTAACTGCTCCATGTGAACACATTTACCAGTCAGTTGTACACATCAAAAGTAACATTGGCAATTACTGCACAAACAGCTCTGTCCATGACCATGCAACAAGAGATAGACTCAACTTACATTTACCAAGAGAAAATACACATAAAACTCAAAACAGCATTTTCTACCAAGGAATAAAACTGTACAATAAATTACCAAAAGAGATTAAAGAAATTTAAAAAATACACTTATTTAAGAAGGCAGCTAAAAAGTACCTGTTATGCAATACATTTTACACATTGAAGGATTACTTAGATAAAGCAGAGTAGGGGTTTGATAAAAAAATGTTATACAAACAAATAATAATAATAATGATGATTATAAAACATCCAATATTCCACATAACACCTTCACTTTATTATTTTTCTTCTTTTTTCCTTTCTAGAGACACTCTCTCCTCAAGCTATGCATAGCACAATACTAACACCTCTTCCTCTTTCTGAGCTCAACATCTCACTCATTATGAAGGGATGCTGACTCAGTTTTTCAGGATAGCAAATGGGAACTTGCAGTACAGAAAATGGCCCAAGGATCACCTGTGTGTGTGTGTGTGTGTGTGTGTGTGTGTGTGTGTATGTATGTAGTGAGTGAAGTGTTATGAAACAATGTGTGTATAGTGTGTGCAGTGACTGATAGTGAAATATGAGTGAATAGTGTGGCATTACATTATTTAATGAGTTATTTGTAAATAAATTATTGTATACCAGGAGTAAAATCTAATGATTGTCTCTAACTAGAAGTCTGTAAATATATGTGTATACGAATTAGCTTATTGTAAATTGATCTAAGCTTGTAAATACTTTGCCATGTCCTATATCCTTGTAAAAAGAGATCTACAGATGAATAAAACTACTACTACTACTAGTAGTAAGTACAAAACTAAACATTTTGCATCCATGTCGACAGATAAACAATACTAATAGCGACACGTTGAAGCATGTTCCAGCTTCTTGCCATAGAGCTGATTAGCATTATACGAGACATAGATATGTAACTTCCAGAAACCATGTAAAGATGAACCTGAAAAGATTCGAAAACCAGTTCATGGAATAATAAATAACTATTCAGAAAAGTGACTAGTTGCAGTTTTATGTATTTACATACACATAAAAACTTAATTTAATGTGGGAATATCGGAGGTAACGGGACTTCCACCTCACAGACTCGCATAGAAGTGCTGTATGCCTGCATCTCTATGTTTCAACACCACTCGAATGGCACGAGCATTTACGTCACAGTTCGGGAGTGGTTAGACACTGGACTCGTGTTCGGGAGGACGACGGTTCAATCCCGCGTCCGGCCATCCTGATTTAGGTTTTCCGTGATTTCCCTAAATCGCAACAGGCAAATGCCGGGATGGGTCCTTTCAAAGGGCACGGCCGACTTCCTTCCCCGTCCTTCCCTAATCCGATGAGACCGATGACCTCGCTGTCTGGTCTCCTTCCCCAAACAACCAACCAACCAACAGTTCGGGAAACTAGCTCTGCTCGAGCATCCGATCACCTCATGATCTGGAGACTGCTGTTCGTCTGTTGGTACTATCCCCTCGTCGTGCCTTCGTTCAATATTACTGAAGCAACAATATTAAATTCAGCCTTTATAGTGAACATGTCGGGGCTCGATGTTGTGAAACTCGCATGTATTGCGGCTGAGATACTTACCTTGCAAAACAAAAGCAGAAATAGTGCAGAACGAGTGACACAAGCCCGAGAAGTTTGCTGTGAATATTTCAACGGACTGGGGGCTCTTCCCGCTGCATAGGTTCATAAGTCACGACTCGTAATTACGAATGAAACAAATGAAGTAATAATTTGTCGTGTACATGAATTGTTTTCTTTGTATTTCTCAGCGTAACAATTGCAAAAATGGTTCAGATGGCTCTGAGCACTATGGGACTTTACATCTGAGGTCATCAGTCCCCTAGAACTTAGAACTACTTAAACCTAACTAACCTAAGGACATCACGCACATCCATGCCCGAGGCAGGATTCGAACCTGTGACCGTAGCGGTCGCGCGGTTCCAGACTGTAGCGCCTAGGGCCACCCCGGCCGGCTAACAATTGCAAGCTAAATAAAATAATTATGCTGATTGACAGCTTACACGATCGTACCTCTGCGCTGTGACAACTGTTAAAAGGAAAAAAAAGAACGTGTATGCTCTCTGCATAGCCGAAATGATCTTAAAAGCCAATTTTGAGTACTGCTGTGGTTAAAATTAACACGTCTGTTTACTGTAGAGACAACACAATCTCCAGTGTCCTCTGCTACTATTGTACAGATTAATTTTTAAAAAACTATTTTGTACATATATTTGCACCAGAAGATGCAAATCAAATAGCTGCGAAACCGGTTGTTGGGTTTCTAAGTGACCTGAAAAACATACAGCTACAGCGGGTCATGGGACATTTAGTTCAGTTTTATTTTAATGGTTTTAACACCTGTATTTTAAAACTACTGTTCGCTGTATGAAGCATCAAGCAATAATGCATGACAAACGAGGCATCTGGGCTTTCCTGATTAGCCAGGAACATAAAAGTACCGCATCATGACTGTACGTCTTCCAGTACGCTTCCTTGTCTGCTGTCGTTTACTTTTTTTATTTGACTGCAAAAATGCGTTCGCAGCGAGCTGAATTGCTCTCAGTCTCGCCAGGAACTGACATGCATCGCGCATTACTACCATTATACATATCAATAAAGGAAATAAATTTCGCGAATGACTCAGTGATCATTGTGAATACGTAATTTGCGAAAAATACCGTCTAGAATGGTTAAACGATCTAGACAGTTTTATTCACAAAAACAATCTTACACGGTACAGTATAGTGAAACAGCGTCAATATTTTTAGAGCCCTGCAGTCTTCTTCGGTATATTGCACAATAGTGACCTCCGCTGGTTAAATTTCAGTTCTCTTTATTGGGTAATAAATATTGAGCGGCTGAGGGGTCATTCGCGCTGTAATATGCTCCCGCTATCGAAGTTAATTTTGGCGCTTTACTGTAGACTACTGACTGCACAGTCTTATTTATTTCAATACTTTTCTGTTGGTCTTCAGTCTTCACTATACGATCGTCTTCCATCTACAAATTTAGAGAAAATGTAAGCTGAAAATAAGAAGATTCATTAAGGTACTAAACAGATCATGTAAAAACAGAATGTAGATTAAAGATTTGCTGTAGTAAAAGAATAATTATTGTTAATATATCATATCAAATCATAAACGCTACAATTAATTTATTTTACATTATTTTCTATTCATCCAAGTACGGTTCCTACTGCGTGCACGCAGTACATATCTATATTACCTTTGATGAAGAGAGAACTACTGGACAATAGGAGACATACAATGAAAGAAAAAAGTCGCAACACCAAAAAATAATAAATGTAAACTAATAAAATTTCGGAAATACAATTCTCTAGGTAACATACACTCCTGGAAATGGAAAAAAGAACACATTGACACCGGTGTGTCAGACCCACCATACTTGCTCCGGACACTGCGAGAGGGCTGTACAAGCAATGATCACACGCACGGCACAGCGGACACACCAGGAACCGCGGTGTTGGCCGTCGAATGGCGCTAGCTGCGCAGCATTTGTGCACCGCCGCCGTCAGTGTCAGCCAGTTTGCCGTGGCATACGGAGCTCCATCGCAGTCTTTAACACTGGTAGCATGCCGCGACAGCGTGGACGTGAACCGTACGTGCAGCTGACGGACTTTGAGCGAGGGCGTATAGTGTGCATGTGGGAGGCCGGGTGGACGTACCGCCGAATTGCTCAACACGTGCGGCGTGAGGTCTCCACAGTACATCGATGTTGTCGCCAGTGATCGGCGGAAGGTGCACGTGCCCGTCGACCTGGGACCGGACCGCAGCAACGCACGGATGCACGCCAAGACCGTAGGATCCTACGCAGTGCCGTAGGGGACCGCACCGCCACTTCCCAGCAAATTATTGACACTGTTGCTCCTGGGGTATCGGCGAGGACCATACGCAACCGTCTCCATGAAGCTGGGCTACGGTCCCGCACACCGTTAGGCCGTCTTCCGCTCACGCCCCAACATCGTGCAGCCCGCCTCCAGTGGTGTCGCGACAGGCGTGAATGGAGGGACGAATGGAGACGTGTCGTCTTCAGCGATGAGAGTCGCTTCTGCCTTGGTGCCAATGATGGTCGTATGCTTGTTTGGCGCCGTGCAGGTGAGCGCCACAATCAGGACTGCATACGACCGAGGCACACAGGACCAACACCCGGCATCATGGTGTGGGGAGCGATCTCCTACACTGGCCGTACACCTCTGGTGATCGTTTAGGGGACACTGAATAGTGCACGGTACATCCAAACCGTCGTCGAACCCATCGTTCTACCATTCCTAGACCGGCAAGGGAACTTGCTGTTCCAACAGGACAATGCACGTCCGCATGTATCGCGTGCCACCCAACGTGCTCTAGAAGGTGTAAGTCAACTATCCTGGCCAGCAAGATCTCCGGATCTGTCCCCCATTGAGCATGTTTGGGAGTGGATCTAGCGTCGTCTCACGCGGTCTGCACGTCCAGCACGAACGCTGGTCCAACTGAGGCGCCAGGTGGAAATGGCATGGCAAGCCGTTCCACAGGACTACATCCAGCATCTCTACGATCGTCTCCATGGGAGAATAGCAGCCTGCATTGCTGCGAAAGGTGGATATACACTGTACTAGTGCCGACATTGTGCATGCTCTGTTGCCTGTGTCTATGTGCCTGTGGTTCTGTCAGTGTGATCATGTGATGTATCTGACCCCAGGAATGTGTCAATAAAGTTTCCCCTTCCTGGGACAATGAATTCACGGTGTTCTTATTTCAATTTCCAGGAGTGTATTTAAGCGATTAACATTGCAACATCACAGATTGATGTGAGCGCGAGATAAGCCATTGCAAAAGTGAAATGTGGTACATTAATAACCGGTGTAACCTCCAGAACGTTGAATGCAAGCATGCAAATGTGTTGTAAAGGTGCCGGATGTCAGTTTGTGGGGAAGTGTTCCATGTCTGTCGCATTTGGTCGGTCACACGGACGGCTATCGTCCGATGATGTCCCATATGAGCTCGACTGGAGACAGATCCGATGAAAGAGCAGGCCGCGGCAACGTGTCGACAGACTGTATAGCATGTTGGGTTACAACAACGTTATGTGGGCAAGCATTATTCTCTTGGAAAATACGAGGCGTGTATTTTAAGTAAGTACCGTTTTGAAATTTAAAAAAGACGTGCTAAGATATCTCAGTACTTTTATTTTTACATGAAAGCCTGTACCTTAATATACTTTTCTATATAATTTCCGTCAATTTGAGGCACTTGTCATAACGTTATACCAGTTTTTGAATACCTTCCTCATAGAAGTCTGCCGCCTGACTTGTTAACCACTGTATCACCACTGTTTTGACATCGTCTTGAAGATGACCGCCCAGGTGTTTCTTCAAGTGCAGGAACAGATGGTAGCCGCCGGGCGCAAGATCGGGGCTGTACGGAGGATGATCTAGAGTTTCCCATCGAAAAGATGTGATGAGATCTTTGGTCTGATTCGCCACCTGCGGACAGGCATTGTCTTGCAGCAAAACGATGCCCTTGCTTAACTTCCATGGACTGTTGCCTTGATTCTGGTGTGACGTAGGCCACCCATGTTTCATCGCCCGTAACAGTTTGGCTTAAGAAATCATCAGCGTCGTTGTGGTACCGCTCAAGGGAAGTCAATGCACTGTCTAAACGTTTGGTTTTGTGCACATCCGTCAACATTTTCGTTACCCAGAGTGCGCATAATTTTCGGTAATTCAAGTGCTCGGTCACAGTGCCATGCAAAACACTACGAGAAACATTAGGAAAGTCATCCAGCAAGGAAGTAATCGTCTGTTTTCTCTCACCTTATTGTCCGCTTCCTGCAACAAACTTTCATTAACGACCGAAGGACGCCCACTCCGTTGTTCATCATGCACATTTGCGCGGCCATCTTTAAATGCTCTCACCCACTTTCTTACCATTCCATCACTCATAATGTGTTCTCCGTAAACTGTACAGATCTCACGAGGAATATCGACCGCTTTTAGGCCTTTAGTACTAAGAAATCTTATAACAACCCGTACTTCACAGTCGTCGGGACTCACGATTATCGGAGGCATCTTAAACACTCAGTACACAACGTAAACAAGGAAGAATCAGACTGTAGTGGCGCCAGTGCGTAGATTAAGGTACAGGCTTTCATGTAAAAATAAAATTATTGAGATATCTTAGCAGGTCTTTTTTAATTTCAAAACGGTACTTACTTAAAAAACGCTCCTCGTATCCCCCAGAATGCTGTTCAACTGGTCGAATCACCAGACTGACGTACAAACTTGCAGTCAGAGTTGAAACGTCCCCTTAGAAAAATTATACATGACTGTGCTTAAACTGGCACACATAATTTTTTAGCGCAACGCAATCTTGACTTTCAGTAATCCCTACAAAAGAATGGCCCTGACTAACATTAACCTATATGATTCAAAAATCACTTACCTCACAAAAATCTTAGTTATTCGAACTACTGCAATACAGCGAGCACCAATACTGCCAGCTAAATAAAAGATTCAAACTACGGAAGGCACTAACTACTGATAGGTATAGTTAGCAAATGAAAGATTTTGATAGAGAACAAACAATATATTTACCTTAAAATTGTTCAAAAGTCATTTTATACAGAGTGAGTCAACTAACATTACCGCTGGATATATTTCGTAAACCACACCAAATACTGACGAATCGCTTCCACAGACCGAACGTGGGGACAGGGGCTAGTGTAATTGGTTAATACAGACCATAAAAAATGTACGGAAGTATGTTTTTTAACACAAACCTACGTTTTTTTTTAAATGGAACCCGTTAGTTTTGTTAGCACATCTGAACATATAAACAAATACGTAATCAGTGCCGTTTGTTGCATTGTAAAATGTTAATTACATCCGGAGATATTGTAACCTAAAGTTGACATTACACCAGATGTACTGCGGCGTGTATGACATTCATTAAGCCAGAGATTGCAGTTGTGTGCAGCATATGATGGCCACTACATTGAACATTTATTGGCCTGACATGCAGGGACACACTCTATTCCACTCCGTAATTGAAAACGGAAACCACGTGTGTACGTGTACCTCATCCCTCATGGTAGTGTACATGTGCGTCAGTGAAAAAGACCAATAAAAAGGTGTTAGCATGTGGACGTAATGCGCTGTTCCAGTCTCTTCTGTACCTAAGGTCCATCACCGTTCCCTTTGCATTCCTACGTAATTCTGTGCTCTCCGATCCACACGATCGAACAGCGGAGGAGTGGTACTCAAGCGTCAACTGTAGGTTACAATATCTCCGGATGTAATTAACATTTTACAATGCAACAAACGGCACTGATCACGTATTTGTTTATATGTTCAGATTTGCTAACAAAACTAACGTGGTCCAATTTAAAAAAAACGTAGGTTTGTGTTAAAAAACATACTTTCTTGCATTTTTTTTATGGTCTGTATTAACCAATTACACTAACCCCTCTCTTCACGTTCGGTCTGTGGAATCGGTTCGTCAGTATTTGACGTGGTTTACGAAATACATCCAGCGGTAACGTTAGGTGACTCACCCTGTATACATCAGTTCATGACATCCAGTCTTACAAATTTACTGTCTCTGTCCAAAACTCCGCCATCTCACTCCCCACATCCACCACTGCTGTCGGCTCACCTCGAACTGCGCAACGCTACGCGCTGTTAACAGCCAACTGCCCAACACTACAATAGCGAATATGACAACAATGCCACCCAGCCACTGACTGCACACAGCACAGGCAGTGATTTTCATACAGAGCGCTACATGGCGTTAGCACTATAAAAAGCTAAACAGCCCACTTACAGAGTGTGTCGGATAACCATGAGAGTGCTCCTGCTGTCATTAAAAATCCCACCCCAGACCATGACTCCAAGTGCAGGTTCAGTGTGTCATGAATGCAGACAGGTTGGTTGCAGACCATCAGCTGGCCTGCTTCTAACCGACACACGGCCATCACTGGCACCGAGGCAGAACCAGTTTCCTCCAGAAAACACATCAGACCCCCACCCTGCCCTACAGTGAGTCCTCGCTTGACACCACTGAATTTGCAGATGGCGGTGGTTCGGGGTCAGTGTGCGACGGATTCTTACGTGCGTGCGTGCGATGCACCAATTGCGACGGATTATACGGTGCTGCTGCAATACAATTTCTTTTATAATTTTTTTTCACCTACATCTTTACAGCGGTAGATCTTCGCACGTAAACTCCTGACTACAGCTACTTACGAGATCACAGAAAAGCAGTGTTGAGGAAACTGTAACCTTTCTCTGGGTAACTACGACCACAACCATAGATAGAAATATAATAGACCAAAAACACTATTAGCACGAAACTGAACATCTATGGTCCATAGCACGCTAACATGACAGTACTGGCGAGCCCCTGCAACTCAGCTACTACTGGCAACACCAGATGCTTAACCCACCGAAATACCGGCAATCGCAGGGAAACCGTACTGCACACAGCACGCAAACCAGCCACACACACCCCCCACACTGTGAGCTGATCTATGACCTATCGCCCACTAATATATGACGACAATGAAATGTTTCAGGGACGCAGCAGCAGCAGATCGTGGAACGAGAGCCAGCAACGACAACGGTAACGATGCACGATACCTCGCACTAACATAACCACACCTTGCATGCGCTGTCGCAGCTAGCAATCCGCTACTGCCCTTACTACCCGTCCTACTGTCGCAGAGGTTTTTTTCCCTTGGCGCTTGCCTTGGCACTTTTTTCCCTCTGCCCTTACAACCGCTACCCTTCGATCGTTTTCGACCACTTCTATCTCCTGATGGACCATGTAAATGAGTAATCTTACCCAGACGCATGGATAACATCACAACCTGCATCCTGTGACTCCTGATTCTAAAACTAACGTGTTATACGGAGGTGACAGTAGAACTTTTGGTTTGGTCACCACGTTGGTGCGGGCGTGGAGAGGCCCCATCCTATATTTGTAACCTCATAGCTACACGCCGGAGGCCGCTATAAGTAAAATTTGCTGAAAATTTTCTATGTACTTTAAAGAAATGATTCGGAAAGGGGATGTCACTCGTACTTTAAACATGAAGTTCAAATTTAAACCTTCAATAGATCTTTATTGCCGTTAAGCAAGATCATCAGCCCACATTTACGAAAATTACCAAAGTTTCTGCTGACAGTTATCACCATACCTGAAACAGCCAGAACTTTTACCTTCCCAAATTCCGAAACCAATTACTTGTAACACAGACAATGATCGGCCAATTACTTCTGCATACGATATACAGTGGTTGTCTTTAGTTAAAGTTTATGCTCGCCACAAACTACTCAGTAAGAATATACTCAGTACTGCCACGCTATATAATTCAAAGTTCATTCGCGATTTTCGTCGGAACGAATTATCACAACACTCTAAAGTTTCATAAACAGTTTCTGGTCTCTACCAGACACCATTAACACTGGATCATCACGCGGAAGTCATCCCAAGACTTCATCTTACACATAATGCGAAAAGTCACATCCAGCATAACCGCCTCAAATCAAAGCTAGCTCGCGACTCCCCTTCTGCATCTCCCACACTCAAAACTATATCTCCTCGCTAGGCGGCCAACCGTCTCGCTTCTCATTGGCTGTCAGCACTTACGACCAATGAGAACTCACTTCTAGGGCGCGGCTCGCGCCGAAATCTAGCAAGCACCAACCACTTCTCTAGGCTCATTGACGGCATCAAATCAAGTAACACAAAACTCTCTAATTAAATAAACAAAACAAAATGAACTATAAGCTTTACTCTACATCTGGAAATTTATTATGTAGTCGCGAATGTTCTGGCTGTCTTATACATAAGCATACGAGGGGCATTCAAGTTCTAAGGCCTCCGATTTTTTTTTTTCTCCGGACTGGAAAGAGATAGAAACATGCGCATTGTTTTAAAATGAGGCCGCGTTCATTGTCAATACGTCCCAGAGATGGCAGCACCGTACGGCAGATGGTGTTTCACCGCCAGCGGCGAGAATGAGAACTGTTTTAAATACTTAAAATGGCGACGTTTTCCTTACTTGAACAGCGCGCAATCATTCGTTTTCTGAATTTGCTTGGTGTGAAACCAATTGAAATTCATCGACAGTTGAAGGAGACATGTGGTGATGGAGTTATGGATGTGTCGAAAGTGCGTTCGTGGGTGCGACAGTTTAATGAAGGCAGAACATCGTGTGACAACAAACCCAAACAACCTCGGGCTCGCACAAGCCGGTCTGACGACACGATCGAGAAAGTGGACAGAATTGTTTTGGGGGATCGCCGAATGACTGTTGAACAGATCGTCTCCAGAGTTGGCATTTCTGTGGGTTCTGTGCACACAATCCTGCATGACGACCTGGAAATGCGAAAAGTGTCATCCAGGTAGGTGCCACGAATGCTGACGGACGACCACATGGCTGCCCGTGTGGCATGTTGCCAAGCAATGTTGACGCGCAACGACAGCACGAATGGGACTTTCTTTTCGTCCATTGTGACAATGGATGAGACGTGGATGCCATTTTTCAATCCAGAAACAAAGCGCCAGTCAGCTCAATGGAAGCACACAGATACGCCGCCACCAAAAAAAAAAATCGGGTAACCGCCAGTGCTGAAAAAATGATGGAGTCCATGTTATGGAACAGCGAGGGCGTAATCCTTACCCATTGCGTTCGAAAAGGCACTATGGTAACAGGTGTATCCTACGAAAATGTTTTGAACAACAAATTTCTTTCTGCACTGCAACAAAAACGTCCGGGAAGGGCTGCGCGTGTGCTGTTTCACCAAGACAACGCACCCGCACATCGAGCTAACGTTACGCAACAGTTTCTTTGTGATAACAACTTTGAAGTGATTCCTCATGCTCCCTACTAACCTGACCTAGCTCCTAGTGACTTTTGGCTTTTTCCAACAACGAAAGACACTCTCTGTGGCCGCACATTCACCAACCGTGCCGCTATTTCCTCAGCGGTTTTCCAGTGGTCAAAACGAACTCCTAAAGAAGCCTTCGCCGCTGCCACGGAATCATGGCGTCAGCGATGTGAAAAATGTGTACGTCTGCAGGGCGATTACGTCGAGAAGTAACGCTAGTTTCATCGATTTCGGGTGAGTAGTTAATTAGAAAAAAAATCGGAGGTCTTAGAACTTGAATGCACCTCGTACTACTGCTACTCAACTCATGCAAGAACTGTGAGATCAGTCAGTGTCAGTCAGTGGTTTACCTAACCCTAATAGTGGTTCAAATGGCTCTGAGCACTATGGGACATCCGACATTCACTAGTAGGGGAACCACTAGTGGATTCGTTCCCACGTTACAGAGTTGGAACACTTGCCACTTCCTCTAGAGAATGATTTTTAATAATGCCGAACGTCCCACATACTCTCACGCACGCATTCTCATTCACACACACCCTAACACACAATACACATATTTACTTAGAATCCTTGAAATTATTATTATAGAAAAGTCACAGAGGTTTTCTGAAACTAAAAACTTTCCAAACTTATACACTCCTGGAAATTGAAATAAGAACACCGTGAATTCATTGTCCCAGGAAGGGGAAACTTTATTGACACATTCCTGGGGTCAGATACATCACTTGATCACACTGACAGAACCACAGGCACATAGACACAGGCAACAGAGCATGCACAATGTCGGCACTAGTACAGTGTATATCCACCTTTCGCAGCAATGCAGGCTGCTATTCTCCCATGGAGACGATCGTAGAGGTGCTGGATGTAGTCCTATGGAACGGCTTGCCATGCCATTTCTACCTGGCGCCTCAGTTGGACCAGCGTTCGTGCTGGACGTGCAGACCGCGTGAGACGACGCTTCATCCAGTCCCAAACATGCTCAATGGGGGACAGATCCGGAGATCTTGCTGGCCAGGGTAGTTGACTTACACCTTTTAGAGCACGTTGGGCGGCACGGGATATATGCGGACGTGCATTGTCCTGTTGGAACAGCAAGTTCCCTTGCCGGTCTAGGAATGGTAGAACGATGGGTTCGATGACGGTTTGGATGTACCGTGCACTATTCAGTGTCCCCTCGACGATCACCAGAGGTGTACGGCCAGGGTAGGAGATCGCTCCCCACACCATGATGCCGGGTGTTGGACCTGTTGTTGTAACCGCAGAAAAGCCAAGTCTAAATGCAGTTGTTCTCAGACGATACACCAGAAATCATACGGGGAGATAGAGTTAACAGGGGACGCCAGGCGTGTCAGGGGGTGACAAAAGATAACGACGCAGCCAGATAGCCGAGGCGGCGGTCCAAGCGGCCAGGCAGCTGCGCGTGATAAACAAGGAAGCAGACTCAGCTATTAAGATACACAGGGCGCTCTGGGCAGGTCCCTTAATAAACAATAACTTGCAGTATCAACACTCTTGGCTAGAGGGAGAAGTCTGGGAGCGGAGAGAGAAAGAAAGAGGGCCCTAGGTGGGGGACCGCACTACGTCATGAGGAGCCAATGAAGGGCTCAGGACGCAGTGCGTGACCATATAGGGAGAGGCCCCTCTACCCCTCCACCCAGCTTCTGAAGAAAAGTACTGAAGTTAATACTAAAACAATCCCTAATAAGGAAAAGTGGCACTCGACGCTACGTCATGCCAAGCGCTGGCGGGGTCGAAGAGGAAGAGCTAACAAAACTCGGAGGCACGCCGCTCCGGGGATCTCTCTCTCTCGGGTTTAGGCAGCGACGGTAGTCAGCGTGAGTAGCAGCCGACTTGGGCTGAGGGCGGGCTGCAGGCAGACAGTTGGAGATAGTCGCCGATGAGCGTTTAGGCAGCGACCGCGGGACTCTGACGTAGGGTGCTAGTGTGGGCAGCAAAGTGCTGGAAAGTTCTATCAGGCAGCCAGAACGGTGGAAGTCAGTCACCGTCTCTGTAATGGGCTTGGCTATTCTGTAGGTACAATCACTACGCAGTTAGGGTGATCTGTATTCTTTATGAATAAATTAGAACTTTTATAACGTCCATACGAGTTTACTTCTACCAACATCCTAGCCTTGTACCTTCACACCAGGGAATTTAACATCTTAGCCAGATCAAAAGTCTCCCTCTCAATTAGGTCAACCGGCTAATTCCCGTTCACGAACCGTGTCGCTCAATTCCTCGCAAAACCCACGCTCGGGACGCGACATAAATAAAAGTTTTGGTGCCAGGTGTGGGGTACCACAAAGGCATATAGGCAAAAAGGAGATAGGAGCCAGTAGATTTTGCTACAGCGACTCTGGCAATTAGCAGGAAGTTGTGGCGACTCGCAACTTTCAGCATTAGTAGCCCCACTACGACAGAGTCCAGAGAAGTAGTCCTCGCGGGTGCAGGGCAACGCAGGATAGCGGCAGCACGACGCGGAGCGACGAGGCACAGAGGTGCCCAAGCAGCCAGCGTTCGAGACCGGGGGTCCGGGCCGAGCAGCGGCAGCAGCCGTAGCAGCGGCAGCCGAGGCGAGCGACGGGGTCGGCACAGCCCAGCAGAGCGGCGGCCGACGCATCGCGGCAGCGCGGAACAGCGCGGGCATAGAGAGCACAGAGACAGCGCGGCACAACGCGGGACAACGCGGATCAGCGGAACAGACGGCGCACCACAAGAGAAGCGGTACATATAAAATTATATTAAGAATTTTGTATCTTGTATTGTAAAGTGCTAACATAGTTAAGTTGGTAAGATGGCCCAAACTAACGAAGTTCCGTCATCCTCCAGTAGCGGTAAGATATCAGTGAAAGAAGCCTTGTGTATAGTTCCAAAAGTGTTCGAAGGAAATAAGAGAGATCTTAGGGAGTTTATTGAAAATGTAGACGCTGCATTTGAACTTGTGAAACCGGAGGAACACGAAACGTTACTGAAGTTTGTTAAAGCCAAAATAACCGGAGAGGCCAGATCGAGGCTGCAAGTAAGGGAACGCACGGGGACATGGCAGGAAGTAAAACATGTTCTAGAGGAAAATTATGCGAGTAAGCGTACCATTGACTACTACGCGTGCAAGATATTTCAATCGAGACAGGGACAAGGAGAGCCAATTGCGACATGAGCAAGCCGAATAGATGAAATGCAAAGGGATTTCAGGGAAGCAGTAAGCAGAGTTACGGCTAGGGAGAACTTAAAGGGCGCAATAGAACTGGTTGATTCACTAGGAAGAGCATGCTTTATACAAGGGTTAAGCAATGATAGAATACAGACGATAGTAAGAAGTAGAGGCGATGAAATCACGCTAGCAGCGGCCGTGGAACTAGCATTGCAAGAAGAAAGTGCAATACTGTCAATGAAAGAGCGGGGACTAGCCCCAAGAGTAACTTTCAACCGGGGAAAGGAAACGGTGAAGAATACCAGAGATATTAGAGATTTGAAATGTTTCAATTGTGGATTGAGAGGGCACATGGCAAGCAAGTGTAGAAAGAATAGGCCAGAGGGAAGAGTACGGATAATGACGGGCAAAGAGTTTACGAATTTTTGTTACGGGTGCGACAAGCCAGGACATACAGACGCGGAATGCCGGGTAAGATTAAGAAAAATTCAGCCGATAGATACAAGAGACTTTAGAGGAAATCATAGGGAAGCTGATGGAGGGTTACGAGAGTGGAGGTGCCCACAATGTAATCTACCAGGGAACTGTGGAGTTCCGTGTACGAGGGTAAAAGACGTTGCTTGTTTCAAGTGTAAGCGGCCGGGACATTACGCGAAAGATTGTCACGCAGGGCCCTGGCACGCATGGAGACAAGGCAGGGTGCCAGTATCGAGCAAAACCGGTAAAGTGGTGCAGGGAAACTAAGAGGCGGCAAGGCCGCACAGTCGGGCCTTGTTGCGATAGGTAAATCCTCAGTTAGGGTAATCGACTGTGCAACAGAAAATGACGTTTTGGTTTTATACTGCATAGAATTAAAAAGATATTTGAAGTTGCTAATAGACACTGGAGCACAGTTGTGTCTGCTCAACAGAACGAGTATTCCGATAAATAGTACACTTGCAATTAATGAAGCGGAAAGGCTTCGGCTAAAAGGTGTAACCAGTGAGGCCGTCAGCACAATAGGTACGGTACAGGTACACTTAAAAGTGTGGACGGTTCTGAGCAAGTAGGGCAAAAATTTCACGTGTACGGGAGAGGATTAGATATTCCGTACGACGGACTGATAGGCAGAAATTTCTTGACAGAGCATAGAGTTAAGTTAGACTATGCAGGTAAAATAGTGAGACTAAAAGGGCGAGATATACCCTTAGTAGTAGAGGAAGAGCCAAAGGGACATGAGAACGAACAAGATTCAGAAGTAGGCGGGGAAATAGGGCCCCGAGAGGAAAAAATAATGTTATTAAAGGTGGAAGGAAATGTAAAAAGGGGAATCGAAAAGGAAATGATTATTCCTAGGCAGGAGATTGCACAAGGGGTACATGTACCTGAAGCGTTAGTAAAAGTGCGAAATGGGAAATGCATAGTAAGTGCATTAAACTTGTCAGAAGACAGAGTGCAGTTAGGAAACGTCAGGTTAATGACGGAAGAATTAGAAAAAGTAGGGAAAATACGCGAAGTAAAATGTTGTACTAATGTCATAGGAAAGACAGAAAGTCGTACTAGTGTGTTGCGAAGGCAATTAAGAATGGATCATTTGAACGCTGAAGAGAAAAGCGCTCTAGCAGAGGTTTGCGCGGAATACGGAGATGTATTTCATCTACCAGGGGACAACCTGTCCTATACTTCCGCAGTGAAGCACAGAATACCGATTGCACCGGAACACGCGGGAAAGGTAGTAAACGCTAGACCGTACAGGATCCCGGAAGCGCAAAAGGAAGTGCTAAGGGAGCAAATAGAGCAGATGCTAAGAGATGACATAATTGTCGAGAGTAAGAGCGCTTGGAACGCACCGTTACTGTTAGTTCCAAAGAAGCTAGACGCTAGTGGCAAACAGAAATGGAGAATCGTAGTGGACTACAGACGATTAAATGATATCACTGTAGGCGATGCATTTCCACTACCGAATATCTCCGAGATACTGGATCAGTTAGGGCAAGCTAAGTACTTCTCGACGCTTGACCTCGCAAGCGGGTACCATCAAATATTGACGGACGAGAAGGACAGAGAGAAAACGGCATTTAGCTCAAACTATCAGCATTACGAATACAAACGAATGCCGATGGGACTGAAGGGAGCCCCAGGATGTTTTCAGAGACTGATGAATACAGTCTTGGCAGGTTTACAAGGAGTGAAATGCTTTGTATATCTAGACGACATAGTATGCTATGGGAAAAACCTGCAGGAGCATAACGAAAAGCTCCGGGAAATATTTGACAGGTTGCGAGAGCACAATTTGAAGCTGCAACCAGACAAGTGTGAATTCCTGAGGAAGGAAGTAATCTTCCTAGGTCATTGCATCACTGACAAAGGAATATTACCAGATATGGCGAAGGTGGAGAAGGTGAAGTTCTTCCCACAGCCAAAGACAACTAAGGAACTAAAAGGGTTTCTCGGATTGATAGGTTACTACCGCCGTTTCATTGCTAACTTCAGCAAGATTGCGAAACCTCTCCATGAGCTCTTAAAAAAGGGAGTGGAGTACCGATGGAGCGAACGTCAGAACAATGCGTTCGAAGAACTAAAAGAGAAATTAATAAACCCTCCGTTACTTCAGTACCCTGACTTTACGAAACCGTTCATCATTACAACGGATGCGAGTAACGCAGCCTTGGGTGCAGTGTTATCGCAAGGTAAGAAGATTGGCGAAGACTTGCCCATCGCATATGCATCCAGAGCATTGAACAAAGCCGAACTAAATTATAGCACAACGGAAAAAGAGTTGTTGGCTATAGTTTACGCAGTAAAACAGTTCAGACCATATGTATATGGCAGAAAGTTCACTGTAGTGACAGACCATAAGCCACTAACGTGGATATTTAGTGTCAAAGATCCGAGTTCGCGACTCCTGAAGTGGAGACTGAAACTCGAGGAGTATGATTATGAAGTAATATACAAGCCAGGAAAGTTAAATAGTAATGCGGATGCGCTGAGTAGAATAAGGCATGAAGGGAAGGAAGAGATAGATGCGAAGCAGAAGGTGGAGACAGAGATCTCGGCAGCAAAAGCAAATGGGGAAGAAAGTTCCGTAAACGTGCGGCAAGCACAAGTGTCGAGTGAAATAGAACAGGAAACGGATAGTGGTGAGGAAATTAGTCCCGAAGAAAAAGAAAATATACTAAAGGAAATGCATGACAATCCCTTGGGAGGTCACCAAGGAATGCACAGGACACTCGAAAGAATTAAAGCATACAAGCAGTGGCGCGGAATGAAGCGTGACATTGAAAATTACATTAGGAAATGCCCATCGTGTCAAAAGAATAAAAACACGCAAATGAATACTAGGATGCCCTTAGAAATTACAGACACAGCAGAAACAGTATTCGGAAAGTGTGCGATGGATATAGTGGGTCCACTAGATGTATCTAATACAGGAAAAAGGTACATGTTAACATTCCAAGACGATCTGAGTAAATTTACCTTAGCAATCCCAATTTGACAAACAAGATGCCGAAACAGTAGCTGAGGCATTTGTGGAAAACGTAGTATTAAGGTATGGAATTCCATCAGTATTATTAACAGATCAAGGGTCTAACTTTCTGGGTGATGTATTTAAAAGTGTATGTAAATTGTTGAAGGTAAAGCGTATAAATACTACAGCGTACCACCCTGAATCAAATGGTGCACTAGAAAGAAGTCATACAACTATTGTAGAGTATCTCAGACACTTTGTAACAGGAGATCAAAGTTCTTGGGACAAATGGGTACCGTATGCAATTTTTGTGTTCAACACTACACCACACAGCAGCACAGGATACACACCATTTGAATTACTATACGGAAGAAAGGTTAACATACCAGGAGTACTGCAGCAAGAAACACAGCAGGTAAGTTACAATTATGAAATGTATGTAAATAAACTAAGAGCGAGAATGCAGGAAGCCCACAGAGTGGCCAGAGACTCGATTATAAGAAGTAAGAAAATCAGTAAGGAACAGTATGACATGAAACAAAATCCAAAAAACTTCAAGGTAGGAGATAAAGTATTACTGCACGATGAGTCGGTGAGACGGGGTAGATCTCGGAAATTAGATTCACAATGGAGAGGTCCATTTGAAGTAGTAAAAGTGGAAGGTCCTAACGTAGTAATAAAAGTTAAAAGAAATAAGGAAACAAAAGTACATGCCAACAGGCTGAAACAATTCTTTTAAATCTCAGGTATGGCACTCAAGTGGCAGGTCGTGAAATTCGTCATAGTGATAACAGCATACTACATCACTGCATCAGAGCATGCAACAAATGAGTACCAAGTGACGCCATTTCCGAGTTCATCAGGACTATATTACGATAATAGAGGACAGGTAGAAATATACAGTACCACATGGAGAATAGTCACATACGTAAATCTAGATATAATAACAGAAAGGTTTCAGAATGCAGAGAGGTATGGTAGGGCAGCGGTACAAAGGTGCCGAGAAACACTAACACAATTAAATGTAGGATTAATAGAATGCAGGGTACTAGACCAACAAGTAACCCATCATGTGGAAAAAATCACAGGATTGCAACTTTTAGTACAGCAGCTAACGAAACACGAGACCAGAAGGAAGAGAGGAGTATTCAACTTCGTCGGGCAGGTAAGTAAAATACTGTTCGGGACGTTGGACGAAGCAGATGCAGCAAACTATAAGGAAAGAATAGACGCTATGGAGAAAAACTCAGAAGGGTTGTTGAGGCTAACAAAGGAACAGGTGGCAGTGGTAAGAGCCACATTGGCGGGAGTAAACAGGACGGTATATACACTAGAGTCAAATGAGCACGTTCTGAAGACAGGTATGCAAAGACTAGAACGATTCATGAAGGAATACGTGAAGGAAACCGATATAGGGTTTAAACGTGTAGCGTCCTTCGCCACAGTAACAGAGCAAGTATTACAACTATCGGCAGTGTTTGGTCAGATCGAAGAGGAATACGAACAAATGATAAATGCCATTGTAAATGCTCAGAAGGGAATACTACAGCCTCATATAATTAATCCAGTCCAAATTGTAAAATACCTAAGTTTAATACGGGAAGAACTAAAAGATGTAAAGTTTCCTGTTCCTCTTACGGAGTCCTCAGGTTATCTATTGTTAAGAATAATTGATTTAGATGTTTCATCTCGGGTAGCATACTAGGATATGTAATTAATATTCCATTAATAAATAATAACAATTTCAATTTGTATAGAGTACTCCCACTACCAAAAGAAATTCCAAACATGAAAGGTAAATATGTGTACATACAGCCAGAGAAAGAATTCTTACTAATAGATGAATCCAAAAGGCAGTACGCGAAACTTTCTGCGGAGGAACTAAAATGCAAGGAGCTAAGTAAAAATAGGAGACTGTGCAAACAAGCATTCGCCTTGCTGTCAACATTCGACCACGAAGAGTGCGAAGCCAAATTGTTGCAACCGGTAAGAGAAATTCCGGAAGATTGTGTGCGAAAAATAGTCGCACTGAATCAGAGCCTTTGGACTCATCTAAACAATAACGAATGGCTATATGTAGCACCGAAGGAAGAAGGCTTAACAGTATTGTGTGGAAGGGAACCACCAAAGGACCTAGTAATAAAAGGGGTAGGAAAAATTAGTTTTTACAGTAAATGTGAGGGGTATGGCACTAGAGTGTTCATACAAACAGATAGAGTGATTCAGAGTAATGTGACGAAGAAAGACATAGTTCCGCAGATCAATCTAGAATTCGATTGTTGCGTGGTAAACAAGGAAAAAAGGAATGTCTCAACGTTAGCATTAGATTTGCCATTGGACCAGGTAATAACACAGTTAGACGACTTGAAAGTCGCAGGAAAAAGACTGGATGATGTCCAGAAGATGGTAGGGAGACAAGAGGAGGAAATGAAGTACTCCAGGTACTTCACACATTACTCCATAACTACGTATGTAGCCATATCAATAGTTATTCTAATCATAATAACATGCTGTTGTAAAAACTGTAAATGTTGTAAAGACTGTTTTAAAAGTATATGGAAATATTTTGAAGACAGTGATTGTTGTGGAAAAGTATGTATAAGAAATACCATAGTGAACCAATACCCAGAGACTAGCTCAGCTAGAAGACACAGTAATAAAGAAACTGAAGAGATAGTAATTTATGAAAGATGTGGAAAAGACCAAGGTGATACGGTCGCTTTCAGAAACAGACGTTAAATAACTGTATTTGAAATGTGTAATTGAAATGTAACTGTATTTGAAATATGTAATTGAAATGTAACTGTATTTGAAATGTGTAATTGAAATGTAACTGTATTTGAAATGTAATTCTAATTGAAATGTGAATGTATGTATCAATGAAAGTGTCTTTTGATTTTAATGCAAATGCTTTTGACATAACTGAATGTTAGGCATGTATAATGTAATTGTATTATTGTGTGTTTAATGAATTTGACTTTACTAAATGAAAATGAAAAATATAACATATCAGATGCTAATGTAATAAACAAATCTGTAAAGCATGTAATGGAAAAAAAATAAAAGAGTCACAATTGACGCTACTCTGAGGAGTAACGCCAATTTCCCTGGCGGGGGAGGTGTTGTAACTGCAGAAAAGCCAAGTCTAAATGCAGTTGTTCTCAGACGATACACCAAAAATCATACGGGGAGATAGAGTTAACAGGGGACGCCAGGCGTGTCAGAGGGGTCACAAAAGATAACGACGCAGCCAGATAGCCGAGGCGGCGGTCCAAGCGGCGAGGCAGCTGCGCGTGATAAACAAGGAAGCAGACTCTGCTATTAAGATAAACAGGGCGCTCTGGGCAGGTCCCTTAATAAACAATAACTTGCAGTATCAACACTCTTGGCTAGAGGGAGAAGTCTGGGAGCGGAGAGAGAAAGAAAGAGGGCCCTAGGTGGGGGACCGCACTACGTCATGAGGAGCCAATGAAGGGCTCAGGACGCAGTGCGTGACCATATAGGGAGAGGCCCCTCTACCCCTCCACCCAGCTTCTGAAGAAAAGTACTGAAGTTAATATTAAAACTATCCCTAATAAGGAAAAGTGGCACTCGACGCTACGTCATGCCAAGCGCTGGCGGGGTCGAAGGGGAAGAGCTAACAAAACTCGGAGGCACGCCGCTCCGGGGATCTCTCTCTCTCGGGTTTAGGCAGCGACGGTAGTCAGCGTGAGTAGCAGCCGACTTGGGCTGAGGGCGGGCTGCAGGCAGACAGTTGGAGATAGTCGCCGATGAGCGTTTAGGCAGCGACCGCGGGACTCTGACGTAGGGTGCTAGTGTGGGCAGCAAAGTGCTGGAAAGTTCTATCAGGCAGCCAGAACGGTGGAAGTCAGTCACCGTCTCTGTAATGGGCTTGGCTATTCTGTAGGTACAATCACTACGCAGTTAGGGTGATCTGTATTCTTTATGAATAAATTAGAACTTTTATAACGTCCATACGAGTTTACTTCTACCAACATCCTAGCCTTGTACCTTCACACCAGGGAATTTAACATCTTAGCCAGATCAAAAGTCTCCCTCTCAATTAGGTCAACCGGCTAATTCCCGTTCACGAACCGTGTCGCTCAATTCCTCGCAAAACCCACGCTTGGGACGCGACACTGTGTGCCTCGGTCGTATGCAGTCCTGATTGTGGCGCTCACCTGCACGGCGCCAAACACGCATACGACCATCATTGGCACCAAGGCAGAAGCGACTCTCATCGCTGAAGACGACACTTCTCCATTCGTCCCTCCATTCACGCCTGTCGCGACACCACTGGAGGCGGGCTGCACGATGTTGGGGCGTGAGCGGAAGACGGCCTAACGGTGTGCGGGACCGTAGCCCAGCTTCATGGAGACGGTTGCGAATGGTCCTCGCCGATACCCCAGGAGCAACAGTGTCCCTAATTTGCTGGGAAGTGGCGGTGCGGTCCCCTACGGCACTGCGTAGGATCCTACGGTCTTGGCGTGCATCCGTGCGTCGCTGCGGTCCGGTCCCAGGTCGACGTGCACCTTCCGCCGACCACTGGCGACAACATCGATGTACTGTGGACACCTCACGCCCCACGTGTTGAGCAATTCGGCGGTACGTCCACCCGGCCTCCCGCATGCACACTATACGCCCTCGCTCAAAGTCCGTCAGCTGCACGTACGGTTCACGTCCACGCTGTCGCGGCATGCTACCAGTGTTAAAGACTGCGATGGAGCTCCGTATGCCACGGCAAACTGGCTGACACTGACGGCGGCGGTGCACAAATGCTGCGCAGCTAGCGCCATTCGACGGCCAACACCGCGGTTCCTGGTGTGTCCGCTGTGCCGTGCGTGTGATCATTGCTTGTACAGCCCTCTCGCAGTGTCCCGAGCAAGTATGGTGGGTCTGACACACCGGTGTCAATGTGTTCTTTTTTCCATTTCCAGTAGTGTATATGAACACTGAAATTGTTATCAGATCATCGTATATAGTCACTGAAGGTGAACTATACATCACTGTATTTATTTAAATTCTTGACTGTCGGAAAATTACGTCTTTTTTATAGAATTTTACTAACTTCCAAAATACAACTATTTTTGATCTCAGGCTTTGACATATTGTTTGTTTTCACAACAGAAGGATGTACATCAAATATGACGTTCCTCAGGCTATTCCTTTATTAGTTATTAATATTTTTAGTTTCGTATAATGCCAAGTGGCCTGCCAGCGCTACTCCACTGCTTGCACACTCGCAGCTGCAATAGATGTTCGTGACATCAGTCTGCAGGACACAACCCGTCCGTTACTGGCCGTATAATACTCTACCGGCTTACATTGCAGCCCACATACATTCTGAAGTAAAGCTTTTAATAGACAAATGGGCGATCGCGCACTAGTTGCGACGCCACAAGTGGAATTCACACTACAGGGCATCTGGCACGGAGCTATTCTTGAAGTAACCGATTTGTAACAGTTCGTTGTGTCACTGTGGTGCAAACTGCTGCTCAAATAACTGGTGCAGATGCAATGCGATGTGCCAAAGCCATACACAGTACACGATGGTCTTTCCTCTCGGTAGTGCCACGTGGCCATCCGGAGACCGATCTTCTTGCGATCTTACGTTCTCGTGACCACCGCTGCTACCATTTATGTACAGTGGCTACATCCCTACCAAGACTCTCTGCAATTTCGCAGAAGGAACGTCCATCTTCTTGTAGCCCTATTACACGACCACGTTCGACCTCAGAGAGGTGTTGATAATGGCGTCTTTGTCGCCTTAAGGGGGGGTAGGACGTCAAACGGGCCGACTTGGCGCAGGTGAGGAATCTCAGGACATTTTAATTTCCACTGTCTATACTTTTACAAATAAATTCGTAAAACTTTGTCAGCATCACCAGGAAGGATTCAGGATTCACACTCATTGCAGTGGAAGTTCGAAAATATAACAAAATAAATTTTTTCACGTGCGAAATTTCATCATTTTTTCACTTACTAATGGCTGCATTTGTTGCTATAGGTACACTAGTCTTCATAAGTTAGAGAGATTCTTCGATGAATTTTGCACAGAATACATTCCATACTTACAGGTGTATGAAACTCTAGAATTTATTTAATTTATGAATAAACGAATGAGCTGTTATATTTTAAACTTCATGTTGCGAAAAAACACAAATTTTATAGTTAACTATCTCGATTTTTACCACAGTTTTTAATAGATTTGGAAAATTCTAGAGTTTCATACACCTTTACGTATGGTTGTATGCTGTGCAAAATTCGTCGAAGAATCTCTCTTACTTATGAAAGAAAGTGTGCCTATAGCAACAAATGCTGTCATTAATAAGTGATAAAAAATGATGAAATTTCACATGTAAAAAAATATATTTCGTTATGTTTTCGAACTTCCACTGCTATGAGTGTGAATTCTGAATCCTTCCTGGTCATGCTGAGAAAGTTTTATGAATTTATTTGTAAAAGTAGAGACAGTGGAAATTAAAATGTCCTCTGGTGCCTCTGCTGCTCCAAGTCGGCCCGTTTGACGTCCTACCCCCCGTAAAAGCATTCTTGACTAACATCAACTCACCACATCCAATCCCAAAGTTAACTAAAGCTCACGACCGCTACACCGTGTATTTAAAGCAAACCTGATTTGAACCCACAATTATGCGAGTGGCTTGAAAAATTAATTGACATCATCTTTAAGATGTAGAAACACACTTACGAACTTTCGTTCAGATCGCACAACTCCTTTATGGTGCTGCAATTTTTTCTCGTCAGTGTATTTTTCTTTATCAGATTCTTCATTAGCTCCTCCTGCTGAAACCCTAATTGCACTCAATTAAATAGACGGTTCATAGGCAACTGATTCATTTTTGCACTCACAATACAGGGGATAGGCAAAATAATGTGAACAATGGTAGTAATGGGATGGTTGTGTTTGACGGTGAACAACGCTGGTAAGGCAGATGTCGCACTCGTCCGTGCGTGTTCAGAACGGACTAGCCATCAGTGCAGGTTGTTTATGAGCAGTGCACATTTCGTATTTGCATCCGGAGGCCGAGGTTGACGTGCAATGAAAGGCCTACCAGAGTTCCAAAGAGGGCAGATTGTGGGGGCCTGACTAGCTTGAGCATCAGTAACCAAGACAGCCAACTTATTGAATGAATTTTAAGCCATGTTGACTATTTTTTCGACCATGCCTGTCTCAAGAAATATGTAAAGGTTTTTTTTAATTACCGCTACCAGTCACAGACTTTGTCAATTATTGTATTACTTATTTATTTAGCGACATGTTTCGAGGGAATACGTCATCTTCAGGCATTACGAAAACAACTTTACCATAAGGAAATACAGATGTTACATAGTCTTTTCGTAAATGCTGTGGTCATCCTGTGGAAGAAGAGAAAACTTAGAGGCGATGAGTGACCGTTACAAAACATTTTCGTGCAGACATCAGTCTAGCTTCCAAAGTGACATCGCCGCTTACTAAGTCATCTCTTCTTCCACAGGATGACCACTGCATTTACGAAAAGACCATGTAACATCAGTATTACCTTATTGTAAAGTTGTTATTGTAATGCCTGAAATGAGGTATTCCCTCGAAACATGTCCTAAATAAATAAGTAATACAATAGTTGAGAAAGTTTGTGGCTGGTAACGGGAAACTTAAAAAAAATATTTAAAAAACCTTTACTTTGAATGTCTAAAGAGGAACTGTTTCAACTGTCATGACAGCCTCCATAAAACCTGGAAAGACGTTATCGTGTAAAAGTAGTAATGGGCGCAAATTAAAACTAAATCACACAGGTCGTCGTATGCTAACACGAATTCTGTCAAAACAACACAAAACTATGGCGTCTAAAGGGACTGCACGGCTCGGTAGCCACCTTCGAGACTCTCTGTCGACACTGTCCGCCGAGAACTCCATAAAGCGAATATTCATGGACGAGGTGCTATACCGAAACCATTAGTGACGACAACCAACGCAAAGAAGCTTTAAAACGTGGTGTCAGGAGCAGAAATCCTGGACGGCTGACCAGTGCAAACACGTCACATGGTCCGACGAGTCAACGACTTCCTTTTTCCAACATCGGGCCAGGTTTACGTCTGGAGAACGCCAAAAGAAGCCTACAATCCAGACTGCTTGATTCCAATGGTTAAGTGTGGAGGTGGAAGTGCGATGGTGTGGGCAACCACATCAAGGTATTCTGCTGGTCCCATCATTGCTCTCAAAGTCCGTGTTACAGCCAACGATTATGTGAACATTTTAAGTGATCAGGTGCACTCCATAATTCAAATGTTGTTCCTCAACAATGACCAAATGTTTCAGGACAATAATGCACCCATTCACGCAGCCGGGGCAGTACGTTCGTAGTATGAGGAGCACGCAACTGAACTGCAGCGTCTTCCTTGTCCAGCACAGTCCCTGGACTTGAACATTATCGAACGCTTGTGTGTGGTATTGGAGTGCAGATTGTGGAACTGATTTCCGCCTCCCTCGACACTACAGGAGGTAGAAGAGGTTCTGATCGAAGAGTGGCATAACATTCCGCTGGAGACTATACAATCATTATATGCCATTATTCCAAGAAGAATCGCAGCTATGTCATAGGCAAATGGGGTCCAACCCCTTATTTTATTTTTTTATTTACTCGTCAAGTTCCGTAGGACCAAATTGAGGAGCAAATCTCCAAGGCCATGGAACGTGTTAGTACATGAAGTTACAACATAAAAGTAATAACAGATAAAAATAAATGTTCATTACCGCTAAAAAAAGTCAGTCCATAAGTTTAAGTAAACGTTATCAGCAATACAATAAAAATCAGTTTAATTTTTCAAGGAACTCCTCGACAGAATAGAAGGAGTGACGCATGAGGAAACTCTTCAGTTTCGATTTGAAAGCGCGTGGATTACTGCCACGATTTTTAATTCGAGTGGCAGCTTATTGAAAATGGATGCAGCAGTATACTGCACACCTTTTTGCACAAGAGTTAAGGAAGTCCGATCCAAATGCAGGTTTGATTTCTGCAGAGTATTAGCCGTGTGAAAGCTGCTTATTCTTGGGAATAAACTAATATTGGTAACAAGAAACGACATTAAGGAATATACGTATTGAGAGGCCAATGTCAACAAACCCAAGCTCGTGAACAGAGGGCGTCAAGAGGTTCGTGAACTCACACCACTTATTGCCCGAACCGCCCGTTTCTGAACCAAAAATACCTTTGTAGAATGTGAAGAATTACCCCAAAATAAAATACCATACGACATAAGTGAATGAAAATAAGCAAAGTAGACTAATTTTCGTGTCGAAGTATCAGTCACTTTTGATACCGTTCGAATAGTAAAAATGGCAGTATTAAGTCATTGAACAAGATCCTGAACGTTGGCTTTCCACGACAGCTTACTATCTATCTGAACATCTAGAAACTTAAACTGTTCAGTTTCACTAATCATATGCCCGTTCTGTGAAATTAAAACGGCAGGCTTTATCGAATTGTGTGTTAGAAATTGTAATAACTGAGTCTTACTGTGATTTAGCGTTAGTTTATTTTCTACAAGCCATGAACTGAGGTCATGTACTGCACTATTTGAAACCGAACCAATGTTGCACACAACGTCCTTTACTACCAGGCTAGTGTCATCAGCAGACCGCTGAAATATTTTAGAGTTACCCATAATGCTAGAGGGCATATCATTTATGTAAATAAGGAACAGGAGTGGCCCCAACACTGATCCCTGGAGCACCCCCCACTTCACAGTATCCCACTGAGACCCCACATCACAGCCATGATCAACATTGTGAATAATGACCTTTTGCTGCCTATTGCTAAAGTAAGAGGTGAACCAATTGTGAGCTACTAACCGTATTCCGTAATGGTCCAACTTCTGTAGCAATATTTTGTGATCAACACAATCAAATGCCTTAGTTAAATCAAAAAATATGCCAAGCGTTCGAAACCTTTTGTTTAAGCCATCCAGTACCTCACAGAGAAAAGAGAATATAGCATTTTCAGTTGTTAAACGACTTTTAAAGCCGAACGATACGTTTGATAGCAAATCGTGTAGTATAAAATGATCAATTATTCTTACATACATGTTGTTGTTGTGGTCTTCAGTCCTGAGACTGGTTTGATGCAGCTCTCCATGCTACTCTATCCTGTGCAAGCTTCTTCATCTCCCAGTACCTACTGCAACCTACATCCTTCTGAATCTGCTTAGTGTATTCATCTCTTGGTCTCCCTCTACGATTTTTACCCTCCACGTTGCCGGCCAATACTAAATTGGTGATCCCTTGATGCCTCAGAACATGTCCTTCTAGTCAAGTTGTGCCACAAACTTCTCTTTTCCCCAATCCTGTTCAGTACCTCCTCACTAGTTATGTGATCTACCCATCTAATCTTCAACATTCTTCTGTAGCACCTCATTTCGAAAGCTTCTATTCTCTTCTTGTCCAAACTATTTATCGTCCATGTTTCACTTCCATACATGGCTACACTCCATACAATTACTTTCAGCAAAGACTTCCTGACACTTAAATCTATACTCGATGTTAACATATTTCTCTTCTTCAGAAACGCTTTCCTTGCCATTGCCAGTCTACATTTTATATCATCTCTAATTCGACCATCATCAGTTATTTTGCTCCCCAAATAGCAAAACTCCTTTACTACTTCAAGTGTCTCATTTCCTAATCTAATTCCCTCGGCATCACCCGATTTAAGTCTACTACATTCCATTATCCTCGTTCTGCTTTTGTTGATGTTCATCGTATATACTCCTCTCAAGACACAGTCCATTCCATTCAACTGCTCTTCCAAGTCCTTTGCTGTCTCCGACAGAATTACAATGTCATCGGCGAAACTCGAAGTTTTTATTTCTTCTCCATGGATTTTAATACCTACTCCGAATTTTGCTTTTGTTTCCTTTACTGCTTGCTCAATATACAGACTGAATTACATCGAGGAGAAGCTACAACCCTGTCTTACTCCCTTCCCAACCACTGCTTCCCTTTAATGTCCCTCGACTCTTATAACTGCCATCTGGTTTCTGTACAAATTGTAAATAGCCTTTCGCTATCTGTATTTAACCCCTGCCACCTTCAGAATTTGAAAGAGTGTATTCCAGTCAACATTGTCAAAAGCTTTCTCTAAGTCTACAAATGCTAGAAATGTAGGTTTGCCTTTCCTTAATCTTTCTTCTAAGAAAGCATTGCCACATGTTTTCCAGTATTTCTACGGAATCCAAACTGATGTTCCCCAAGATTGGCTTCTACTAGTTTTTCCATTCGTCTGTAAAGAATTCATGTTAGTATTTTGCAGCTGTGGCTTATTAAACTGATTGTTCGGTAATTTTCGCATCTGTCAACACCTGCTTTCTTTGGGATTGGAATTACTATATTCTTCTTGAAGTCTGAGGGTATTTCGCCTGTCTCATACGTCTTGCTTACCAGATGGTAGAGTTTTGTGAGGACTAGCTCTCCCAAGGCCGTCAGTAGTTCCAATGGAATGTTGCCTACTCCGGGGCCCTTGTTTCGACTCAGGTCTTTCAGTGCTCTGTCAAACTCTTCACGCAGTATCGTATCCCCCATTTCATCTTCATCTACATCCTCTTCCATTTCCATAATATTGTACTGAAGTACATCGTCCTTGCATAGACCCTCTATATATTCCTCCCACCTTTCTGCTTTCCTTTCTTTGCTTAGAACTGGGTTTCCGTCTGAGTTCTTGATATTCATACAAGTGGTTCTCTTTTCTCCAAAAGGTCTTTTTAATTTTCCTGTAGGCAGTATCTATCTGACCCTAGTGAGATAAGCCTCTACATCCTTACATTTGTCCTCTAGCCATCCCTGCTTAGCCATTTTGCACTTTCTGTCGATCTCATTTTTGAGACGTTTGTATTCCTTTTTGCCTACTTAATTTTCTGCATTTTTTCCTTTCATCAATTAAATTCAATATTTCTTCTGTTACCCAAGGATTTCTACTAGCCCTCGTCTTTTTACCTACTTGATCCTGTGCTGCCTCCACTACTTCATCCCTCAAAGCTACCCATTCTTCTTCTACTGTATTTCTTTCCCCCATTTCTGTCAATTGTTCCCTTATGTTCTCCCTGAAACTCTGTACAACCTCTGGTTCTTTCAGTTTATCCAGGTCCCATGTCCTTAAATTCCCACCTTTTTGCAGTTTCTTCAGTTTTAATCTACATTTCATAACCAATAGATTGTGGTCAGAGTCCACATCTGCCCCTGGAAATGTCTTACAATTTAAAACCTGGTTCCTAAATCTCTGTCTTGCCATTATATAATCTATCTGATACCTTTTAGTATCTCCAGGGTTCTTCCATGTATACAACCTTGTTTCACGATTCTTAAACCAAGTGTTAGCTATGATTAAGTTGTGTTCTGTGCAAAATTCTACCAGGCCGCTTCCCCTTTCATTTCTTAGCCGCAATCCATATCCACCTACTACGTTTCCTTCTCTCCCTTTTCCCACACTCGAATTCCAGTCACCCAAGAGTATTAAATTTTCATCTCACTTCACTATCCGGATAATTTCTTTTATTTCATCATACATTTCTTCAATTTCTTCGTCATCTGCAGAGCTAGTTGGCATATAAACTTGTACTAGTGTAGTAGGTGTGGGCTTCGTATCTATCTTGGCCACAATAATGCATTCACTATGCTGTCTGTAGTAGCTTACCCGCGCTCCTCCTGAGTAGTCCCCGCCCGGAGATCCGAATGGGGGACTATTTTACCTCCGGAATATTTTACCCAAGAGGACGCCATCATCATTTAATCATACAGTAAAGCTGCATGCCGTCGGGAAAAATTACGGCCGATAGCCTTTTCAATAAATTTTGCAAACACTGATGGCATAGAAATAGGTGTAAAATTATCTGCATTATCCCTTATTAATGAGCCATTAAGTAAGTACAGGTGTTCACACTATTTTGCCATATACCTACGAAGTATGTGACGAAGACCACGGCAGTGCACTAAATGGCTTGGAAAATTTCCGTGGTTTAGACTCATCCCCACTAAACTGAGTATGCTTCTTCTGCTATGTGGTTTTGTGGAGGTAAGGAACCGCGGTGTCTGGCCCTTTGAAGTTAGTGCAGAAAAGCAAAAATGTAGTGGTGAAAGCATCTCCAGGGGGCAGCCCAACGAGGTGGTGTGGAGCACGGGGACGGCGCCGGCCGCACTTCCAGACAATGGCAGCGAGCGGGCCGACGTCTGGCTGGCTTCCGCGAAACCCCAGGGAGGAGGTGTGTTTGACCTACAGTCCGAGATCCACAGAACGGCCTCTGCCCACAAAGGACACCCGACCCGAGGCCGCAGCGGAACCCACGAGGAGCGTGCGGGGCTTCAACTCCGAGTACGCTTTTCCAGCGTGCTCAAATTTTTACATCCACATGGATACCAGTGCCTGGCAGAGGGTTCATCGAACCACCTTCACAATTCTCTATTATTCCAATCTCGTATAGCGCGCGGAAAGAATGAACACCTTTATCTTTCCGTATGGTCTCTGATTTCCCTTATTTTAGGGTGGTGATCGTTCCGCCCTATGTAGGTCGGTGTCAACAAAATATTTCCGCATTCGGAGGAGAAAGATGGTGATTGAAATTTAGCGAGAAGATTCCGTCACAACGAAAAACTCTTTTCTGTTAATGATTCCAGCCCAAATCCCGTATCATTTATGTGACACTCTCTCCCATATTTCGCGATAATACAGAACGTGCTGCCGTCTTTGAACTCTTTCGATGTACTCAGTCAGTCCTACCTGGTAAGGAGCCCACACTGCGCACCAGTATTCTAAAAGAGAACGGACAAGCGTAGTTTAGGCAGTCTCCTTAGTAGGTCTCTTACATTTTCTAAGCGTCCTGCCAATAAAACGTAGCCTTTGGTTAGCCTTTCCCACTACATTTTCTATGTGTTCTTTCGAATTTAAGTTGTTCGTAACTGTAATACCTAGATATTTAGTTGAATTTACTGCTATTAGATTAGACTGATTTATCGTGAAATCGAAGTTTAACGAATTCCTTTTAGTACTCATGTGGATGACTTCACACTTTTCGTTATTTAAGGTCAACTGCCACTTTTCGCACCATTCAGGTATATTTTTTTTTAATTCGTTTAGCAGTTTGATCTTCTGGTGACTTTATTAGTCGATAAACTACAGCGTCATCTGTAAACAACCGAAGACGGCTGCTCAGATTGTCTCCCAAGTCGTTTATATTGATAAGGAACAGCAGAGGGCCTAAAACACCACCTTGGTGAACGCCTGAAATCACTTCTGTTTTACTCGATGTCTTTCGGTCAGTTACTACGAACTGTGACCTCTCTGACAGGAAACAGCAAATCCAGTCACATAACTGAGACGATATTCCATAAGCACGCAATTTTACTACCAGCCGCTTGTGTGGTACAGTGTCAAAAGCCTTCCGGAAATCCAGGAATACGGAATCGATCTGAAATCCCTTGTCAGTAGCACTCAACACTTCATATGAATAATGTGCTGGTTGTGTTTCACAGTAACAATGTTTTCTAAACCCAACTTGACTGTGTGTCAATAGGCCGTTTCCTTCGAGGTAATTCATAACGTTCAAACACAATATATGTTCTAAAATCCTGCTGCATATCGACGTTAACGACATGGCCCTGTAATTTAGTGGATTACTGCTACTACCCTTTCTTGAATATTGGTGTGAACTGTGCAACTTGCCAGTATTTGGGTACGGATCTTTCGTCGAGCGAACGGTTGTATATGATTGTTAAGTATGGAGCTAATGCACCAGTATATTCCGAAAGGAACCTAATTGGTATACAGTCTGGACCAGAAGACTTGTTTTTATTAAGTGATTTGAGTTGCTTCTACGTTACCCATGTTGGCAACTGTTCTCGATTCGAATTCTAGAATAGTTACCTCGTCATCTTTTGTGAAGACATTTCGGAAGGCTGTGTTTAGAAACTCTGCTTTGGCACCATTGCTATCGCGCAGAGAAGACATTGATTGTTTCTTGCCGCTAACATACTTCACATACGAACAGAATCTCTTTGGATTTTCTGCCAGGTTTTGAGACAAAGTATCGTTGTGGAAACTGTTATAGGCGTCTCGCATTGAATTCTGCGCTAAGTTTCGAGCTTCTGTAAAGGATCGTCAATCTTGGGGATTTTGCGACTGTTCAAATTTAGCATGCTTGTTTCGTTGTTTCTGGAACAGTGTTCTAACCCGTTTTGTGTACCAAGGAGGATCAGTTCCGTCGTTTGTTAGTTTATTTGTTATAAACCTCTCAGTTGCTGCCGATACTATTTCTCTGAATTTAAGCTAAATCTGGTCTACACGTATATTATTCATTTGGAATGAGTGAAGATTGTCTCTCAGGAAGGCGTCAAGTGAATTTTTATCTGCTTTTTTGAATAGGTATATTTTTCGGTTATTGTTTGATTGCAAAATAGTGGCCGAGAAATGAACTGATATCGCATAGCGATATATGACAGTAATTTCACACTAATGTGATTATTGCGCAAGGCTGGAGTGAGTAATCTCCGCCCTCACTGGCCAGAGTACGATGTCTTCATATATGAAGAGAGCATTTGTTGGAATTCACATAATTTCTCTTAAGCATATTTTGATGCATCTGTACTGAAAGTCAATCAACTTGTTTAAACTGACCTTCGTTGTACTGTGAGACAAAAGAGAACCTGTAAAACAGTCTTATACTCACAAATTCATAGACCACTCTCAGAGAATGCCTCAGAAAATTGATTTATAATATCTATCACTTCAATCTTAAGGACTCATCTGTTGTTTTAACAACAGAAGCATTGCGATATCAACTACACTTTTTATTTTGATTAATCACTTCCGTCACACTTCAAGCGCAGCAGCGGTTTTTTAGGCTACTATCGATGTAGGTAATTCTCGACCTAATTTGTTCACTTGAATCTTTTGTTATCAGAGGAGTGGGCTGTGCATTGTCGCTTTAAAGTCCATAAACTTAATACAGAATTAATGCCTACCCATTTTAAGTAAACAAATAAGTAGCAAATAATAAATCTCATAAGAATACTGATGTTGACAAAACAAAATTGTTATACTTTAACACTTTAAAACAAATAAATATTTACTGTGTGATACTCACACATGTGTGAATGGTGGCCTCACATAAATTACGGGTTTCAAAGAAAGAACAGTTAAATAATAATTAATGTATGTAGTGTGACAGAGCATAAAATACAGAAAATGTGTGGGCAAAGTTCATTTAACTGCTCATTAAATAATGAAAACCAACAGCAAACATTCAAAGTCCAGAACAGCAATTTCCCACCATCAATCACGTATTAAATAAAGTTCATTTTCCTGAAGAACCATTGCCAAAAACATATAAGAAGTCTATATACACGAAAAAAGCACCAACTGCAGCCAACATTTACGATTCACAGCCTGAAATACTATAAAAAATTGTTAAAGTTCGTATAGTCGTACAGCCGGTTGCTGTGGTCGAGCGGTTCTAGACGCTTCAGTCCGGAACCACACGGGTGCTACGGTCGCAGGTTCGAATCCTGCCTCGGGAATGGATGTGTGTGACGTCCTTAGGTTAGTTAGGTTTAAGTAGTTCTAAGTCTAGGGGACTGATGACCTAAGATGTTAAGTCCCCTAGTGCTTAGAGCCATTTGAAGCATATAGTCGTGCAAACTCAATCTGTGGAAAAACAATTTAATAATGTAACCCCAGAGAGAAGTTAAAGCATTTAACTCATGCTCACAAAATTATTCCAATTCCCATAGTGCTCAGAGCCGTTTGAACCATTTATTTGCAACAGAAGTACTTCTGTGCTTGCTGCGGAGGATGGCCAAGCAAACAAACTTGATATCGTCTCTTGATTTTCTTGCTGTTACTCACTATTCTGAATTACTGAATTATAAAATCTTGTCTGTTGACGCAAGATCCAAGCTTTCCAACGGTTGTCGATAAACTGATAACTGGCAATGAACGAACGAACACAAAAAAATAGCATTGGTCGTTTACACGTTGCCGCGACTTGTCTGTTTTTCCCTGAATTTTGTGCTACCCGAATATTACAGACGCAACAATTAGAAATTGTCAGAGTAAGAACAGAAACGTAGGGCTTTGTTTACAAAACGAAATTAACATTCGAACAAGATTATTCAAAATGATGAAAGAGTGAGGTCACATTCCAGTCCCTAGATTGGTTATTTGGCCTGTTATACCCGGAGAATTGACTGGAAACTTGGGCACTGCGGGCGGCGCCCGGAGATCTGGCAAGCGTACGTATATTGAGACAGCTTTGTTGCCTCTGTGTCGTTTCCACCCTTCAGCTGGCCTTGGGAAAAACCCGAACCCGGCGCCAGGCAACCGCATTCCTCGCCCGGCCGTCTAGCGGCCGCGAGCTTGCAGAACACTCGTCACTGCTTCTTGCTCCACGAGCCAAGATCCAACCTCTTTTAATTATATTAACTGACACAAAACGACTACTTAACCCTCGCCCCTCACATTTAATTTGAATAGCGTTACATCTCACAGTGGGGCTCATTGGACACCATTAAATATTATCATCTATCATGTGTTGTAAGCCAATTAATGTAAACATTGGACTTTCTTATCTATATGGGAGGTTGTAAATAACTATACAGTTTCCTATAATGATTTTTTATTATTACAACAATGAGTGATGTAGAATATTTAAAAGATGTGCATAGTATTATTTATAAATAAAGTTTTTATTTTTTAATGTTTAGTTTTCTTATATTTGAATTATAAAATGGAATAAATTTCCTTACTTGACTTTATTTGATTACTACAGTAAGTAACATAGGGTGTTTACAAATGCGACACATGTCACACATAAACACTATACTGAAAATTAGTTTTTGTATTTACTTTATTGCATGTATATAATCAACATGAGTCTGAACTTGAAAGTATAAAGGAATTAAGCGTAATGTAACATGGACAATTTGATTTTTGCAGGGTGTTTTGGCGTAGGGCGTTTACAAAATTAGTTACTAGTATAGCAGATTTGTGCAAACACTCATAAAAAAGTTGAAACGAAATTATATTAGAATTAAGTGCAAAACTAACTGTTAACAGCCACTATTCGTATTGTCAGTGAGAACACTCACTACTAAGCAGTGCCCTGTTTCCAATGTAGATCACTCTGTCATTGTTTATTATAGCAACATGTTTTTGATTTTCGGCATCTTTTTCTTGAACATAGTGAACGTCTCACTTGCCTGGTTAGAGGTTCTGGTCTGTCTGGAATTAGGGTCTCTATTTCCAATATTTCTTCCAGAATCCTCTTCAAATTCGTTTGTAGTGTAGGTGTAATCAATCTAGCCGTGGCGCAGCTAAGTTCCACGGCAGTTCATGAAAAAATTTTTTCGTGGTCTCTTTACTTGAGCACTGGAAAGGGTAAACGGGAAGTATACAGTTTATGCTACTTTGATACAAATGCCACAGAACACCTTCAAATGCCATCTCCTTATTGCACATGCAGCGGTGTAAGTTTTGCACACTAGATCAAAAGTGTGGTTACAACCTTTTGTTTTATTCTATAAAATTATCATTTCAGGTTTTCCTGTTGTTTCGTCGATGTCGTATGGGTAGTGCTTGGAAGACAGAAAGAGCATAACTTCATTCTTCTTTGGGACACATGGCAGTAGCAGTATCTTATTGACACGAAAGACAAATTTTGTTTTTCCGACATTTTGAGAATGTAAAAACGAGTGTGGTATTTCAGGTTTATTTTTTCTCACAGTTCCAAATATAGTCAAACCAAAGTTTTCAATCATTGTCTGATAAAGAGGAACCGACGAAAACCAGTTGTCAACACTCAGGTTTCTACAAGCGCCATGAATGGGTTCTCGTGATTTTCTCACATAATAACACAAGGCAACTTCATTTTTTTTCTGTTACTACCATGCAAACGTATGGAATAACGTTTAGCATGTAACAGGCGTTGGATTATTTAGCATCAAAATCTTAATTCCTTATTCCGAATTTGAAGACATATATATTCTGAAAGGGCATTTGCCACAGAGTCTGTACACTGTTCGAAATGAGTGTATAGGGCAAACTCCACCAGTATTTTGAAATCATTATTTCTATCAAGATCGCGCATGTGTTTACCTGCACTCCAGAAGGTGCAGGTACATTCTTTATTGTTACTAACAGCAGATTTTCTCCACGGATTAGATTGGGGAACAAAAATAAAGTTTCCGTGAGTTGTTTAAGATTCTGAACTATTTATGATCAATTGTGCACCCCTGATTTCGAAACTGACATCCGTTTTTCTTCATCAGGTCAGGTTTTTGTGCTCTTTCGGTTTCAGAAGACTGCGATCTTTGAAGAAATGTGTTGAATTTGGTGAAATGACCTATTCATTTCGTTACTATTTTTTTTCAAAATCTTTTTGTTAGTACAAAACACACTATGACAAATTCAATGAATTAATTAAACACAATCAAACAAGAGATAACAATGTACTTTATGTATCAGATATTAGTATACTTCAGTTGAATGTTTAGTTGTATGTTAAGCCATCAGAGTTCAAAATTCAGGGCTTGCTTTTATGTCTTCTGGAACATCTAGAAAACCCAGCAGCAGCGACGTCTCCCATCGAAGTCCAGCAGTAATATGCCAACACCACTGCCCTCCAGCGTCCCTTACACGTGGTCACCACCTGTTTTATCTCCTGATGGAATCGCTCGCCCTGCTCGTCGCTCATCAGCCCACATTCGCGGGAAACCGATTTATATGTGAGAACAAGTAATGCATTTTCTCACTTACGTTAGATCCAATGTGTCTGAAAGCAGTCAGCATAATGGTAACAATTTCTACATAGTTCGTCGGATTCTTGATGCACAGAAAGTTCTTCACCACCAGAACAAAAGCAGGATGAGATTTTCACTCTGCAGCGGCGTATACGCTGATACGAAACTTCCTGGCAGATTAAAACTGTGTGCCGGGCCGAGACTCGAACTCAGGACCTTTGCCTTTCGCGGGCAGGTGCTCTACCATCTGAGCTACCCAAGAACGACTCACGACCAGTCCCCATAGCTTTATTTCCGCCAGTATCTCGTATCCTACTTTTCAAACTTTATAGAAGCTCCCCTGCGAACCTTGCAGAACTAGCACTCCTGGAAGAAAGGATATTGTGAAGACATGGCTTAGCCATAGCATGGGGGATGTTTCCAGAATGAGATTTTCACTCTGCAGCGGTGTGTGCGCTGATATGAAACTTCCTGGCAGATAAAAACTGTGTGCCGGACCGAGACTCGAACTCGGGACCTTAGCCTTTCGTGGGCAAGTGCTCTACCATCTGAGCTACCCAGGCAGACGCACGACCCGTCCCCACAGCTTTACTTCCGCCAATTCCTCGTCTCATACTGTAAGCTGTGTGGACAGGTCGTGAGTCGTGTTTGGGTAGCTCAGATGGTAGAGCACTTGCCCGCGAAAGGCAAAGGTCCCGAGTTCGAGTCTCGGTCCGGCACACAGTTTTAATCTGCCAGTAAGTTTCAGAACAAAAGCAGTCCACACTTCCATTTCCAATCTGTTCATAGACTTCCGAATTCCGCAATTCGGAAAGTCTATGAACAGAATGGAAATGGATGAGCTTGCGGATCTGCGAACCGTCTAAGATACCACCTTTCAGCGTCTCTATGGTCATTCATGCAAAAGCCTGGCACAAATAAGTGAAGCACCCACTATTTCTGCCCAGAGCTTTGGTGAACTGTTTCATCAAGCCAAGCCAAGCTAAAGCAGAGGGTTGTTGATGACATTCAGAGATCTGCCAGGCACCAGTTCCTCAGATAGAGGACAGTCCTTTTTTCGGTAATGTTGAGCACTGTCCCTCCTGTCTCACATGCACAGTCAGATAGGAGGTTTCTTTCTTTCAATCGTGATGACAACCGTTTGAGAGAATATTTTGACAAGCTGAGATCGCGAACTAGATCACTGAGTTCTCCTGAGAAAATGGAGTTGGAGCACCATCATTTACATCTGAATACTCTTTTTCTTCTCTTTCTTCCCCACTAGTGCCATCGTCGTCTTTAACGTCAGGAAGTTCTCCGTAAACTGGGGCTGGAATTTCCTCACAATGAGCTACAGGACGACGTGCCGATGCAAGATCTGATCAGGATACGTAAGGCTGCTCTGGGTGTTCTTGTTGAACCCGGTCATTTAAATAGCACAAAAATACCAGTTTGTGGTTTGGTTTGTCGGTTCCCTCCACACCATGGGAATTTCAAATTTCAGTGAACTCTTCTTGCCCTTGGTCCACTGACGAAGATACTACGAGCATGTCTCATATCATGAGTGGTACCCAAGTTTTATCTTTGTCGCCAATCGGCATACCAAAATAAGTTAGGTAAGCACGCTTTATGAAACTTGTGACTGCATTTCTGTTAGTAACAAGGGTGTATTCCCCACAGATGTAGTAGAATACATCGGGATTATTTTTGCACCAAGAACGTGCTGAAGGCACTGCATTTGCTGCAAATAATGTACAACAATGTAAATTGTGGAATAATAAACTGGTATTTACTCAGGTTTGTGCTACATGAGTCAGAATATACGAAACGTCAATAATTCAAAACCTGGCCTGACTGATTAGAACCAGTGCCACTTCTGATATCAGTATATCGCAATTATCTAAAATCAGTAAAAAAACTTGGAACATTTTTTCATTGTTACCCAATGTTAGCTACTTTCTGGACATTATTATATTCATTGGAATTAACAATTCCAGGCTCACTGGCAATGAGCAGAAAAAGGGAAGGAGGTATGGAAGAATATACGGTCGTTGCTTTAGAGGGATCGAGACGGGTCACAGAAACAAAAGTGGTATCTTCACCAAAATCGAACCTTTCCAGTAACTGACAACATCCTGTAATACGAAAATCACGACAAATAGTGTATACATTTTTTGTTAGAACATTATTTTGAGGATCTAGCCTACTAAACTCACTTATCACTTTTACGCCCCTATATACCCCGTTCCAGTGGTTTTAAATGATTTTCCTCTGTAGGATTTATATTCTAGGCGTTTATTTGCTGCACATGCTGTTCATTCATGTACTGGTTCCAAATACATCTGTAGGTTGAGGACATCCTGTTCTGCAGCACAGTAATAAGTGTCTGTTCAGCACGAAAAAGTTCATCAGCACGGGAGAATCTTGGCAGAATCAACTAAAGAAAACAGAAGTAAACTTTCGTCTGTGGATCATTCGTTGCTGCTAGGATAGCTGCTGCTGATTGCAGACGTTCTTCGAAATTCTTTTTAGTGCAGTAAATTTTTTGGGGTTCTACAGTGAGGGGAAATACAAGTGGCCGGGAGAACAGAGTTCCAGGTTACAAAGAAACACAGCACGGAAAAGGAAACACAGTACTAACCTGACTTTAGCAGATGTTGAAAATGACCATCACTCATCTCTTGTTAATTTTTGGGCCCTGGTCAGCAAGTTGTTGAAGGCGGATCAAAGCTGGACTGCTGAAATTAGTGTAGTCTCATCTGAAATGTTCTGAAGACTATGAGGGTTGTTGCGACACACCTCAGACTTGAGGACTCCGCACACTGACAGACCAGGTAATCTGATTGGCCAGCAAGGGCCGCTACCAGACTGACCCCTGCTGTTAAAAACTCTGTCAGGCACGAAGATTGTGTAAACGTGCACCAAGGTTCGGCCGGCTGTATGGGCAGTTGCTCCATCCTGTTGGAAGTAACTGTAGGTCTGGTCATATGCATACATTCACATCCAATCGTATCCACTCGCGTGGGTCCTTTTATTTGCGCCACCCTGTATAATCAGATCAACCACTTGTGATAAAGATAACCATGTTAGTGTTGAACACAACATATATGTTCCCGCACAAATCCTCGAACCTTCTAGGCATGCTTCACCTGTTCGTATGTGCTGGGAAAACGAAATACACTTTATCAAAATGATACCTAGAAGTAGTTTCTGCATACTCTCGGCCAACCGGAGTTTCTGCCGAACATAGTGTTGTGTCCGTCATTTGCGAAACTATTTTACTCTTAATATCGATGTCCGCATCTCTGAATACAGAAATGGCTGTAGTATACAGCCGACGCGCGGTATCACGTGCATGAGCGGCTTCGGTGTCAACATGCGTGCACCTGTGGCAACTTAAAAAACTTAAGTTTCGACTTTTTTATTTCTGTCATTGTAGTAAATCACACAAATGCACAAGCTATTCACGCTATTGATATCACTGGACTCGTCCAATATAACACTGAATTTAATTTTGTTCAAAATGTCTGTTAAGTCTTCACTGACACACGTACCTATTGCATTTGTCACAATATCTGTGGCTTTAGTGCGACTTAGCAACTTGAAAGTCACCATAATTTCTCTCGTCGAGGCTAGTTTACATGCAAGTTAATGACCGTTTTTCAGTCTCTCTTACCCATTTTTTTCCAACGCAGTTTTCTTGCTGTCACTAGCTGAAGTATTGCACTGAGACAAAATTCTCTGAGTTTGAAACTGCACTTTTCCGTCCGTTCTTGGAAGAATATTTTGTAGATTATGAATGAAACACACACAAAATCGGTGTAATAATCTAAAACATTTATTATTTGTTACACGAACCGGTTTTTGACAGTTACGCCATCATCTGAACACAAAACCACATATTGTTCAGCTGTAAAAACAGATTTGTACAACACACACTGCGCGCGAAAATCATCCTCTTTAGCCGGTCCAGTCAAACCACGGAATTGTGGATTTCGTTCCCATTCTTTTCTTTACTTCTGTTTTTTGTGTAGCAGTTACGCATTTTTTTAAGCAGTACTTTAACCCTAATTGTAAGCCGTAATACCCGTACAGGAACTCAAGATCTGCAAACATTTCAACTAAACGCGTTGTTCGACAGCAACTGACAATTATTACTGCCTTAGGTTCGCCTGAGTCGGTTACTGCAATGCGCGGTTTAAATGTTATCTCCGTCTGAAGTGCCGTCAGAATTATTTGTACTCGTTTCATTTCGCCGTGACAAGCAAAACAGGGAAACTAACGAATGTTTAGCCTATATCGTACAAGGTACTAACGTACATAGTACAAGCGTTTCAATTATCGTATGGCCCCAGAGGCTTGCGTGCCTCAGCGATACAGATGGCCGTACCGTAGGTGCAACCACAACGGAGGGGTATCTGTTGAGAGGCCAGACAAACGTGTGGTTCCTGAAGATGAGCAGCAGCCTTTTCAGTAGTTGCGGGGGCAATAGTCTGGATGACTGACTAGATCCTGGCTTTGTAACATCAACCAAAACAGCCTTGCTGTGCTGGTACTGCGAACGGCTGAAAGCAAAGGGAAACTACAGCCATAATTTTTCCCAAGGGCATGCAGCTTTACTGTATGGTTAAATGATGATGGCGTCCTCTTGGGTAAAATATTCCCGAGGTAAAATAGTCCCCCATTCGGATCCCCCGGCGGGGACTACTCAAGAGGACGTCGTTATCAGGAGAAAGAAAACTGGCATTCTACGGATCAGAGCGTGGAATGTCAGATCCCTTAATCGGGCAGGTAGGTTAGAAAAATTAAAATGGGAAATGGTTAGATTGAAGTTAGATATAGTGGGAATTAGTGAAGTTCGGTGGAAGGAGGAATAAGACTTTTGGTCAGGTGAATACACGGTTATAGATACAAAATCAAATAGAAGTAATGCAGGAGAAGGTTTAATAATGAATAAAAAAATAGGAGTGCGGGTAAGCTACTAATGAAGAAATTGATGAAATGTATGATGAGATAAAAGAAATTATTCAGGTAGTAAAGGGAGACGAAAATTTAATAGTCATGGGTGACTGGAATTCGAGAGTAGGAAAAGGGAGAAAAGGAAACATAGTAGGTGAATATGGATTGGGGGAGAGAAATCAAAGAGGAAGCCGTCTGGTAGAATTTTGCACAGAGCATAACTTAATCATAGCTAACACTTGGTTCAAGAATCATAAAAGAAGGTTGAATAGATGGAAGAATCATGGAGATACTAAAAGGTACCAGATAGATTATATAATGGTAAGACAGAGATTTAGGAACCAGGTCTTAAATTGTAAGACATTTACAGGGGCAGATGTGGACTCTGGCCACAATCTATTGGTTATGAACTGTAGATTAAAACTAAAGAAACTGCAAAAAGGTGGGAAATTAAGGAGATGGGACATGAATAAACTGACTAAACCAGAGGTTGTACAGCGTTTCAGGGAGAGCAAAGGCGAACAATTGACAGGAATGGGGGAAAGAAATACAGTAGAAGAAGAATGGGTAGCTTTGAGGGATGAAGTAGAGAAGGCAGCAGCGGCTCAAGTAGGTAAAACGAGGAGGGCTGGTAGAAATCCTCTGGGTAACAGAAAACATATTGAATTTAACTGATGAAAGGAGAAAATATAAGAACCCAGTAAATGAAGCATACAAACGTCTCAAAAATGAGAGGACAAATGTAAGTATGTAGAGGCATATCCCACTAGGGGTAAGATAGATACTGCCTACAGGAAAATTAAACAGACCTTTGGAGATAAGAGAATCACTTGTATGAATATCAAGAGCTCAGATGGAAACCCAGTTCTAAGCAAAGAAGGGAAAGCAGAAAGGTGGAAGGAATACATAGAGTGTCTATACAAGGGCGATGTGCTTGAGGACAAAATTATGGAAATGGAAATGGATGTAGATGAAGATGAAATGGGAGATACGATACTGCGTGAAGAGTTTGACAGAGCACTGAAGGACCTAAGTCGAAACAAGACGCCGGGAGTAGACAACATTCCATTGGAACTACTGACTACCTTGGGAGAGCCAGTCCTGACAAAACTCTACCATCTGGCGAGCAAGACGTATGAGACAGGATAAATATCCTCAGACATCAAGAAGAATATAATAATCCCAATCCCAAAGAAAGCAGGCGTTGACAGATGTGAAAATTACAGAACTATCAGTTTAGTAAGTCACAGCTGCAAAATACTAACACGAATTCTTTACAGACGAATGGAAAAACTGGTAGAAGCCAACCTCGGGGAAGACCAGTTTGGATTCCGTAGAAATGTTGGAACACGTGAGGCAATACTGACCCTACGACTTATCTTCGAAAACAGATTAAGGCAGGGCTTCCCAACGTGTGGTTCGCGGAGCCCTTAGGAGTCCGCCGGCTCTTTCTAGGGGGTTCGCGGCCACCTTTCGGCAAATCGTGTAAAATAATGAGTAAAATTATTGAATAAAAATGTGCAAATCAAATTCATCATTATTTTTTTCGTGTGAAAAACATGTGTAATTTTACTTCAGGTCGTATTCCCAAGCAGCTTTTGCGGTTCCTGAGTGAGAACGCATACACAGATTAGTACGGGAGAATGTGGATTCTCTGATCGACTGTTCCGCAACAATACGGGGGGTCGTTTGAGCGACGGCTCACGGCACTAGATGCTCTGAAACCTTTTACGCATACACGGAGCGAGCTTTGTCGACCAATCACAGCGTTTGCTGGCACTTGCTTCTTCAGTGCACTACCTATTTCACAACTCGATGTTTGACCAGTTTATTACTTCTAACATGGATCGGTGGCTGAAGTCAGGATCATTGTAGAAGGGTCCAGTTTCTCCATCACCTTCATATCAAGGGAAGTTTCCAGTTGAAATGAATGAAAAGGGAGGACGACCAAAGGAAGAACAATCACAAGAAGCTCCACAGCCGGATTGATTATGTGAAAACGCTGCAAGTACTCAATTGGTTGCAATATCCTGCGGAAGTGGAATAACCAAGAAGCTTAAGTACAGCTAAAGCTATTTAGAAATGGGCTTCGTGGAGACAAAGGAGGGTAAAGCTCAGTGTGTAATTTGTGGGCGAGTCCTTCCGAACAGTTCAATGGTTCCAGTTAAATTGCACCGTCATTTTGAAGGTACTCACACGGATTTCCAGGCTAAAGACTCGATTTTTTTTCAAAAGGAAGAGTGCTGAACTAGCTGCTTCTCAGCATTGCATGAAAACTCATGCAAAAACAATCAATGAAAATTCATTAAAAGCTTCTTTCTTGGTTAGTTATCGAGTGGCAAAAACAGGCAAAGCTCATACCATTGCAGAAAATCTCATAAAGCCGTGTGTTAATGACATTGTTTCTTGCATACTAGACGAAAAGGCAGTAAAGCGTGTGTCTTGGGTGCCATTATCAAACAATACTGTCAAGAGACGCATTGTTTACATGTCAAATGATGTGAAAGACACTCTTGTTTCTCGCATCCAACACAATTCATTTTCTCTGCAGATAGATGAATCCACTGATGTTGCAGGATTAGCGATTTTATTGGATTTTGTCCGTTATAAATATTCTGGACGTTTTGAGGAGGACCTCTTATTGTGCCGACCACTACGTGCCAACACAACAGGTGCTGAAATATTCCGTCTATTGGATGATTTTTTAAGGACTAACGAAGTTTAATGCAGTAACGAAAATAAATTAAAACGCCAAGAATTGCAGCAGTAGTCACTGTGCTCTCCACAGATACGCTTTAGCTACGAAACAAATGCCTGTTTCGTTCAAGAAAGTTTTAGACGAATCCATTCAAATCATTAACTGCATAAAATCGAGGCCGTTGAAGTCGAGACTTTTCACCACACTGTGTGAAACACACACATCGTTGCGTGCTTCTCCACACGGTGGCTCTCACGTGGGAATGCACTCTCTGGGTTGTACGAATTAAGATTGGAAGTTGACACCAAATTAACAGACTTTATTAATGACGAAAATTGGCAGTGTATACTTGCCTATTTATCAGATATTTTCTCCAAAATGAACTAAATGAATATTTCACTCCAAGGGCAAAGGTCACTGCTATCGACAAAGTTCTAGCATTCAATAGGAAAATCAATTTGGGCAGAGAGTGTCGAGGAGGGGGAGGTCAAGTGGTTTCCTCTTCTCAAGGAGATTTTGAAAAACAAAACATTGGCGCTTGGGAAGAATTTGTTTCATCAAATCCTGGAACATCTCCGAAGCTTTATGTTATTGTTGGAGCATTACTTCCCACCAGCTGAAGATGAGAAGCTACAGAAATACACTCCTGGAAATGGAAAAAAGAACACATTGACACCGGTGTGTCAGACCCACCATACTTGCTCCGGACACTGCGAGAGGGCTGTACAAGCAATGATCACATGCACGGCACAGCGGACACACCAGGAACCGCGGTGTTGGCCGTCGAATGGCGCTAGCTGCGCAGCATTTGTGCACCGCCGCCGTCAGTGTCAGCCAGTTTGCCGTGGCATACGGAGCTCCATCGCAGTCTTTAACACTGGTAGCATGCCGCGACAGCGTGGACGTGAACCGTATGTGCAGTTGACGGACTTTGAGCGAGGGAGTATAGTGGGCATGAGGGAGGCCGGGTGGACGTACCGCCGAATTGCTCAACACGTGGGGTGTAAGGTCTCCACAGTACATCGATGTTGTCGCCAGTGGTCGGCGGAAGGTGCACGTGCCCGTCGACCTGGGACCGGACCGCAGCGACGCACGGATGCACGCCAAGACCGTAGGATCCTACGCAGTGCCGTAGGGGACCGCACCGCCACTTCCCAGCAAATTAGGGACACTGTTGCTCCTGGGGTATCGGCGAGGACCATTCGCAACCGTCTCCATGAAGCTGGGCTACGGTCCCGCACACCGTTAGGCCGTCTTCCGCTCACGCCCCAACATCGTGCAGCCCGCCTCCAGTGGTGTCGCGACAGGCGTGAATGGAGGGACGAATGGAGACGTGTCGTCTTCAGCGATGAGAGTCGCTTCTGCCTTGGTGCCAATGATGGTCGTATGCATGTTTGGCGCCGTGCAGGTGAGCGCCACAATCAGGACTGCATACGACCGAGGCACACAGGGCCAACACCCGGCATCATGGTGTGGGGAGCGATCTCCTACACTGGCCGTACACCTCTGGTGATAGTCGAGGGGACACTGAATAGTGCACGGTACATCCAAACCGTCATCGTACCCATCGTTCTACCATTCCTAGACCGGCAAGGGAACTTGCTGTTCCAACAGGACAATGCACGTCCGCATGTATCCCGTGCCACCCAACGTGCTCTAGGAGGTGTAAGTCAACTACCCTGGCCAGCAAGATCTCCGGATCTGTCCCCCATTGAGCATGTTTGGGACTGGATGAAGCGTCGTCTCACGCGGTCTGCACGTCCAGCACGAACGCTGGTCCAACTGAGGCGCCAGGTGGAAATGGCATGGCAAGCCGTTCCACAGGACTACATCCAGCATCTCTACGATCGTTTCCATGGGAGAATAGCAGCCTGCATTGCTGCGAAAGGTGGATATACACTGTACTAGTGCCGACATTGTGCATCCTCTGTTGCCTGTGTCTATGTGCCTGTGGTTCTGTCAGTGTGATCATGTGATGTATCTGACCCCAGGAATGTGTCAATAAAGTTTCCCCTTCCTGGGACAATGAATTCATGGTGTTCTTATTTCAATTTCCAGGAGTGTACGAATGGGTGGTCAACCCATTCACTGTATCCAAAAAGCCGAATATTCTTTCATCAAACGAATATGAGTTTTGATATGGACGGTTACTCACACTTTTGGATCCGTTTGGATAACAAGAAATACTACCTCCTTGTTGAAAAGGCAAAATGTGTACTTCTTCCGTTTCCCACAACATACATGTGTGAATCTGGATTCTCGATCTATGCTGCCCACAAAACTAAGTACCGAGGCTGTCTAGATGCGGAACCAGACATCCGTCTACAGTTGTCAAGAATTGAACCCAACTTTTCAAAATTGGGTCAGCAGTAGCACCCTCAACCATCACATTAGGAATCTACTGTTATTCCTACAGACTCATCTATAGTAAAGAAGAAAGCATTTTTCTTCGAAGATGCTCAGTGAACGTACCTGAACTATAACTCTGTAGGAATTTTGTTTCTGTCTTCTATCATTTACAAAATAATTATTACTTGAATTCTGTTGACATTGATATTTTTGTTACTAAAATTAAAATGATCTCTAAACCTAATTTCTTTTCTTTATAATATATTCCGTCCTCTCAGTTAAAAATATGGCCTGCCTATACTTCAATTACAATTACTTGCTATTACTCTGACACTATATTGTGGCAACTGGCTACGAGCGTAAACAAATGCGGACTTTTCACGTGCAAACTTATAAAAAGTAAAGCTCATCTGCCAGAATTGTTTCCTTTGAGAAAAAAGTCTTATGTTCTGTGAAATGCTTTGTCTTCTTATACAGAAATAAGAGGGCCCATTTTCCTAATTTGTTTACAGTCGAGGCTGCCTGCCACGATACAGTGTTCAAGTAGTAGTTGAAGTTGTCGGCTGTGGCTAAACTGTTGCCACGCCGCCTGTCAGTTGCCAGCTACCAACTGACAGTACACTGTTGCAACGCCACCTGCTAGCTGCCACCTATGGACTGACAACTGCCGTTCAGCAGATACGCAAAGACGTAAAAATAACTACACTTTCCGAGCTGTTTACATGGGCACGAAAATCGACTGTGGAACTGGAAAACGGCTTTATAAAAGCAGATTTCCAGAATCGATTTTGAAGTGTTTACCTGACCAACCAAAAGCGGAACTGCGACATCGGCTTACGAAATCCGGTTTTGGAAACACACGTAAACTGGGTGAATGTATTCCCACACATTGCACAACAGATGTCACAATATTCCTTTAAAGGTAATTCCTTGGCTTCCATTTCTTGATGTGTTTGTATCCCGAATCATGGGTCTGCCTCTTTTCTTCACAGCAGCGCGGGATGGCCGCGCAATCTAGTGCGCCATGTCGTCGTGGATTGCGCGGCCGGTCCCGCCGGAGGTTCGAGTTCTCCCTCGGGCATGTGTTTGTGTGTTTGTGTGTGTGTGTGTGTGTGTGTGTGTGTGTGTGTGTGTGTGTGTGTGTGTGTGGTCCTTAGCGGAGGTTAAACTTAGATTAATAGTGTGCAAGACTAGGGACTGATGACCTCAGCAGTTAAGTCCCATAGACTTTACATACATTTGTACATTTTTCTTCGGATTTCACGAAAAACCACACACACACACACACACACACACACACACACACACACACACACACACACGCCTGTTACGAAATATGCATGTTCCTTACACAACAGTAGCCAAACAGAGGAAGTGAATAGACCACAAGCGGCAGCTTGTCAACAGCGAACAGTTTGGACATGACGTTGATTGCTCTTGGAAGAAAGCAGCTCCAGCGTGTGAAATGTCATTTACCAAGTAATTTTAATCAGGCTATAGTGTGCTGAACAAAGGGAGCAAATCCACTAGTAAGTGTCTGGATACAGTGGGAATTCAAATTGGATGGTTAATTTCAAGTTGTTTTCATTTATCTCTAAATCAAAGTCTGTTAATACTTCGGGGCGGGGGTTCATTGGGAACACGGAACTTGCATTATGAAGCTTTCAATTCCCATGGGTTTCGCTCTTAAATTTAAAGTTACTGTGCTCTTCACTGACTAGGGGTCCGTCATGGATTTTCAACTGAAGAAGGGGTCTGCCTGTTGAAAAGGTTGGCAAGCCCTGGATTAAGGAAAGGCAAACTTACATTTATAGCATTTGCAGAATTAGAGAAAGCTTTTGACAATGTTGACTGGAATACTCTCTTTCAAATTCTGAAGGTCGCATGGGTAAAATACAGGGAGCGAAAGGCTATTTACAATTTGTACAGAAACCAGATGGAACTTATAAGAGTCGAGGGGCATGAAAGGGAAGCAGTGGTCTGCATATTGAGCAAGCAGTAAAGGGAAAAAAAAGAAAAATTCGGAGTAGGTATAAAAATCCATGGAGAAGAAATAAAAACTTGGAGGTTCGCCGATGACATTGTAATTCTGTCAGAGACAGCGAAGGACCTGGAAGAGCAGTTGAACGGAATGGACAGTGTCTTGAAAGAAGGATATAAGATGAACATCAACAAAAGCAAAACGGGGACAATGGAATGTAGTCGAATTAAGTCGGGTGATGCGGAGGGAATTAGATTAGGAAATGAGACACTTAAAGTAGTAAAGGAGTTTTGCTATTTGGGGAGCAAAATAACTGATGATGGTTGAAGTAGAGAGGATATAAAATGTAGACTGGCAATGGCAAGGAAAGCGTTTCTTAAGAAGACAAATTTGTTAACATCGAGTATTGATTTAAGTGTCAGGAAGTCGTTTCTGAAAGTATTTATGTGGAGTGTAGTCATGTGTGGAAGTGAAACATGGACGACAAATAGATTGGACAAGAAGAGAATAGAAGCTTTCGACATGTGGTGCTACAGAAGAATGCTGAAGATTAGATGGGTAGATCACATAACTAGTGAGGAGGTACTGAACAGGATTGGGGAAAAGAGAAGTTTGTGGCACAACTTGACCAGAAGAAGGGATCGGTTGGTAGGACATGTTCTGAGGCATCAAGGGATCACCAATTTACTATTGGAGGGCAGCGTGGAGAGTAAAAATCATAGAGGGAGACCAAGAGATGAATACACTAAGCAGATTCAGTAGGATGTAGGTAGCAGTAAGTACTGGGAGATGAAGAAGCTTGCACAGGATAGAGTAGCATGGAGAGCTGCAGAAAACCAATCTCAGGACTGAAGACCACAACGATAACAACAACAACAACAACCCATAATTATCCTACAAGTTGGCGACACTGAATAGAAGTGACGCTGAGCAGTTCCCACCCGTACACACCTATATTGTTGGCTCAGCAACAGTTATTTCCTACATTGTTGGTACAAACGAATATGCTCTCGTGTACTATATTACAGTCACGGACATTTAGCTACTTATCTTACAAGCTTTCATTCTTATGAGTGTTCTACATAGGTTGAGTAATATTCTCAGGTGTCTCGCAGGGGTGCATTACATTTTGTATATGAGGAGCCCATATTAAGTAGGAGTCAAAAACTAGTTCAAGAAATGTAGTTGCGAGTTTATTGGGTAAGCCTGTGAACCTATATCATATTTACCACCGGTGTGTGTCTTGTGAACTTTACTACTTGCTGACATTTGTTCTGTGGGCATAAGGCCGTTGTCCTAGTTGTTTCATCTTCCAATGCTGGAGACATCGTCAGAAAGTAGTTACAGATTCGAATAAGCTCTGCAAACCGAACTGTTTATATGCGTTCACACATTGGTCGATTCGTGACGTCATCAAAAGACTGCTGCCTTAAATTCGCGGAGTAGCGTCGATTGTAGTGAGGAAGTCGTTAGGCAGAATATTATGCGTTGGACTACGGCCTTATTGCCATAAAACATGTATCAGACCACGAAAGCCTGCATTCTAAGAATACTACTACTGATTTTTCAGCTGATGTTTCTAATCCACTGAGACAGTGTCATTCATTAGTCCGTTAAGTTGTCATATCAAGGTCCTCTGCCACGCGATGCATGGTCTTTCTGCCAGAGTAAATATAAATTTCAACTATGCATTTTAATATCTTCGTGGGTGGGAGAATAACAGTTTCGAAGTCTGGCGCATAAATTATGCCAAGTAAGTGACTAGAAAATGCTCCTAGCGGTAGACCAATATTTACTGATCTCAGACCAATGATTTTACCACTGAATCTGACTAATGAAATTCTTCCTTTCACGAAAGTGCATAATTTTTGTATGAATTAATTGGCATTCCAATCTTTCCAGTTTTGTGGTATAATGTATTTGTACTTTGTCATTAGATTATTAATATTTTAAAATTCAGCAATGAACGTTTATCTCCATTCAAAAGCTTAAATTCTATCATTAGACAATAGAGTTAAATTCTCTATTGTCACTTTATCTTTTCTGAAGCCAAATTAAGACTTTGGCTGAGCGTTCATTCACTCCAGCCACCATACTACCCTTCGATTAATCAATCTTTTCAGGGTTCTTCCTATACTAGATGATAGTTCCATTGGTCTATAAGGTTCAGCAATTAGTTCCATTGGTCTATAAGGTTCAGCAATTGTAGGATATTTACTGGGCTTAAGTATAAGAACAACAATGTGTTTCTTAGTTTTCAATCAGCTCATTCTGGACCATATTTGAAAATTTCCGATAAGACAAGGTGGCTTCCTCAAGTAGGTGACAAGTCATTGAACAGTGTATGCTGTGAACAGCAGGGCATGTACTGAAACGTAAATGATTTTTTTTCTGTATTTCCTGCTTCCCTTAAAGGCAACAGGAGGAAATAATTGTTCTTTGTTACTGTCCGATAGTAAGTATGGTTTTTCTGTCGCAGTTTGTGCCACTATTTTTTCTACAAACTTTTTTATAACTGTGCTGGCTTTTTCTGTAGCGAAAAACTTTACGTTGCATATATCAATAAGCGAAGAGCATTGAGCTATCCAGCATGACTTATTTTCCTTTTTATAAAAATACTGTCTTAATTTTGGATTAATGTGTTTGTATTTAAAGTAATTATTTACCATCTGACGTTTTCTGCCCACCGTAAATGTTAGATGCTTTCGAGTTATAGCTCTTGTGCGTCCCTGATTCCACCAAATCATTGGGACACGCTTGGTTTGATATTTCTTCTGTATTCTGGAATGTAACATCTTGCACCAGTATTTACTAGCTACACACAGCAATGAATATTGTTTTCCTCGAACTATGAATTGCAGGTAGTTGGTGTAATATTTGTTATTAGTTTACTACGGTTCTTAATAATAATAATAGTTTTAAAAACAGAGTGCATTGTCTTCTATTGTAAAGATCATAAACGAATATTGCAACTGATAAATAAACAGAAGATCACATTGGACGAGATATTTAGCACAGTTTTCGAGCTTTCGTTCGTACCGTGATCTAGCAACGTCACGTAGTACCATCTCGACGACTAATCTTACCGCTGTGTTTTATTCTCGCGACTGCAGGAACAGTTCAGTTTAATGTGATTTATTTCGTGCATTAGTCATTCAGTTCCCAAATATTTTCCATGTTTCATTTCAATGTTATCGCCTTTTTTTTTCAAGTTGATTAAAAGTTTCCCCCCTTTTTTTCTACTGTATCTGCCCCCCTCGGAGGTTCGAGTCCTCCCTCGGGCATGGGTGTGCGTGTTGTACATAGCGTTAAGTTAGTTTAAGTTAGATTAAGCAGTGTGTAAGTTTAGGGTCCGATGACCTAAGCAGTTTGGTCCCATAAGATCTTATCACAAATTTACAATTTACATTTTTTCTACTGTATAAACAGGGAATGGAAGTTCCCACTTTCAACCCACTTGGTAAACAGCTATAACCTCTAATTAGTAAATAAAATACGATTTATTCTGGTGTTGGTTTCAGAGTCATGTAACATTTTTTAAAAAGAAATTCGTCTTTGAGGCTTAGCTTTACTCAATAATCATCATAAAATTGGATAATGCGTACGTATTGTATGAAAAACTATTACGGCAACTTTATTCAAACGCAGAGATTTTTGTGTGCCATACGATAATTTCTTTTCCTTTTTTTGTACTGGAAGTTTCGGTAGCATTCGATCGCCATACGCTACTACCGTTTGCCCAACCGTTGTGTGGCTTGCGTTTCGATAGGAGGAAAATCACGTAGTTTCTCATTCTCCTACTTCAGCCATTTAAAATGAATGTTACAATGGAAAATCTCACAAAATGTGAAATCCGTTCTGTAATACGGTTTTCAGTAGAAAAAATGATCTGAATGTTGTTGCTATTCATTGTGGATTTTGCGCTGTATGCAGATCGAATGTGATACGTTAAGAGATTGTACGTCAAAGATATTGTTTAAGAGTGGAAGAACAGAAGTGGTCATGAATATTTAGTCAGCAACTATGTGTTACAGCAAATTGTCGAAAAAAATTGTGAAAACCGATGTCCAAAATATTTCGACTGTCGTACAACTTTCCAAGGATTTCTCCAAGTTTTTTGCACTAGATCGCAGCGAAACAATGAGGCTACCAGAACTTCTGTGCTTGTATCTACGCTATGCTCTCGTCCATAATCTGCGCGGCAGATATAGGAATTGTTGCATCAGTTCACATAAGACGTTGTCAGACATTCACCTTTCAACCCAGAGTTTGCTCCTTGGTTTCCACCTCTTTGTGCACATAAAAAGGTGACTAGCGTCTCAGCGTCGTGATTCCGACGAAGAAATTCAAGATGCTGTCGTAGCAGAATCCTACATGGTAGAATTTTATGCACAAAAATGTTTTCAACTCGTTAGGAGACATGATAAATGTTTAAACCTCAGTGGGGATTATGTAAAGAAAGGATACAAAGACATCGTTTAAAGGTTATTATAATACATTTTCTTCATCTCTGACGTAGTTTATTAATATCCCAACAGATGTTACTGCCAAGATAATTTGCGACCTATTGTAAAGTATGAAGGGAACATTTTTACGGGAAAAATAGAGACTGTTCATGATTGTATTAACTTACCAAATTTCGTTTTTCAATACGGCAGGGAAGACCGAATGAACTAAGAGTGAAGATGATGATTTTAAGTTGAATTTAGAGTTCTGGAGGTTGCGCAGGGTCTCTGTCAGAACATCCACTGGCAAGAACGAGGCCAGCCTAGGTCTGAAACAGTGCTTCTTATTTTCAACGCTGTATAATGTTAGAAAAGGAAGCGCTAATTGAGCTGTAAAGTACAGTTTTATCGTCTAGTGACTGTTATTATACTTTATTTCTTTAGTACTAAATCTGTTCGCAACACATTTTGCAGGCATTATCCACATGCACCACTGGATTTATCTTGCAAATTTATGTCATTTTACAGCACGCCGTTCGTGATATGAGAAATTTAAGAATCCTGTACCTGACACTCACATGGTAGAATTGTGCAGATGCGAAGAACTGATGAAAGTGGCCATCAGTTACACAAGAGACGGAAATGCAGCGATCATGAAATAATCAGGAAATCACATTCCTTCTCCCCCACTCCCTCCCCTCCTCACGAGGAGACCACAACATTTAGATACGTTAAATTAATTTTCAAGTGAAACTTCTAGACAGATTAAAACTGTGTGCCGGACCGAGACTCGAACTCGGGACCTTTGCCTTTCGCGGGCAAGTGCACTACCAACTAAGCTACCCAAGCATGACTGACGCCCCCTCCTCACAGCTTTACTTCTGCCAGTAGCTTGTCTATTACCTTCCAAACTTTACATAGGCTCTCCTTCAAGTGTTCTAAGTAAACTGCATTTAATTTTATTCTTCAGTTTGTAAGTAACGGATGAACTGATATACGTCCGGAAAGCGTTGCAAATAATTGTTGATGGCGTACAGCAGCCAGCCACACCATCAAAAATTATTTTGTATAACAGCCACAGCCTCCAACCATGTCTGTTGTTGTTGTCTTCAGTCCTGAGACTGGTTTGATGCAGCTCTCCATGCTACTCTATCCTGTGCAAGCTGCTTCATCTCCCAGTACCTACTGCAACCTACATCCTTCTGAATCTGCTTGGTGTACTCATCTCTCGGTCTCCCTCTACGATTTTTACCCTCCACGCTGCCCTCCAATGCTAAATTTGTGATCCCTTGATGCCTCAAAACATGTCCTACCAACCGATCCCTTCTTCTAGTCAAGTTGTGCCACAAACTTCTCTTCTCCCCAATCCTATTCAATACCTCCTCATTAGTTACGTGATCTATCCACCTTATCTTCAGTATTCTTCTGTAGCACCACATTTCGAAAGCTTCTATTCTCTTCTTGTCCAAACTAGTTATCGTCCATGTTTCACTTCCATACATGGCTACACTCCAAACAAATACTTTCAGAAACGACTTCCTGATACATAAATCTATATTCGATGTTAACAAATTTCTCTTCTTCAGAAACGCTTTCCTTGCCATTGCCAGTCTACATTTTATATCCTCTCTACTTCGACCATCATCAGTTATTTTACTTCCTAAATAGCAAAACTCCTTTACTACTTTAAGTGTCTCATTTCCTAATCTAATTCCCTCAGCATCACCCGATTTAATTTGACTACATTCCATTATCCTCGTTTTGCTTTTGTTAATGTTCATCTTATATCCTCCTTTCAAGACACTGTCCATTCCGTTCAACTGCTCTTCCAAGTCCTTTGCCGTCTCTGACAGAATTACAATGTCATCGGCGAACCTCAAAGTTTTTACTTCGTCTCCATGAATTTTAATACCTACTCCAAATTTTTCTTTTGTTTCCTTTACTGCTTGCTCAATATACAGATTGAATAACATCGGGGAGAGGCTACAACCCTGTCTCACTCCTTTCCCAACCACTGCTTCCCTTTCATGCCCCTCGACTCTTATTACTGCCATCTGGTTTCTGTACAAATTATAAATAGCCTTTCGCTCCCTGTATTTTACCCCTGCCACCTTTAGAATTTGAAAAAGAGTATTCCAGTCAACATTGTCAAAAGCTTTCTCTAAGTCTACAAATGCTAGAAGCGTAGGTTTGCCTTTTCTTAATCTTTCTTCTAAGATAAGTCGTAAGGTCAGTATTGCCTCACGTGTTCCAACATTTCTACGGAATCCAAACTGATCTTCCCCGAGGTCTGCATCTATCAGTTTTTCCATTCGTCTGTAAAGAATTCGCGTTAGTATTTTGCAGCCGTGGCTTATTAAACTGATAGTTCGGTAATTTTCACATCTGTCAGCACCTGCTTTCTTTGGGATTGGAATTATTATATTCTTCTTGAAGTCTGAGGGTATTTCGCCTGTCTCATACATCTTGCTCACCAGCTGGTAGAGTTTTGTCATTACTGGCTCTCCCAAGGCCGTCAGTAGTTCTAATGGAATGTTGTCTACTCCGGGGGCCTTGTTTCGACTCAGGTCTTTCAGTGCTCTGTCAAACTCTTCACGCAGTATCGTATCTCCCATTTCGTCTTCATCTACATCCTCTTCTATTTCCATAATATTGTCCTCAAGTACATCGCTCTTGTATAAACCTTCTATATACTCCTTCCACCTTTCAGCCTTCCCTTCTTTGCTTAGAACTGGGCTGCCATCTGAGCTCTTGATATTCATACACGTGGTTCTCTTCTCTCCAAAGGTCTCTTTAATTTTCCTGTAGCCAATATCTATCTTACCCCTAGTGAGATAAGCTTCTACATCCTTACATTTGTCCTCTAGCCATCCCTGTTTAGCCATTTTGCACTTCCTGTCGATCTCATTTTTGAGACGTTTGTATTCCTTTTTGCCTGCTTCATTTACTGCATTTTTATATTTTCTCCTTTCATCAATTAAATTCAATATTTCTTCTGTTACCCAAGGATTTCTAGCAGCCCTCGTCTTTGTACCTACTTTATCCTCTGCTGCCTTCACTACTACATCCCTCAGAGCTACCCATTCTTCTTCTACTGTATTTCTTTCCCCTATTCCTGTCAATTGTTCCCTTATGCTCTCTCTGAAACTCTGTACAACCTCTGGTTCTTTCAGTTTATCCAGGTCCCATCTCCTTAATTTCCCACATTTTTGCAGTTTCTTCAGTTTTAATCTACAGGTCATAACCAATAGATTGTGGTCAGAGTCCACATCTGCCCCTGGAAATGTCTTACAACTTAAAACCTGGCTCCTAAATCTCTGTCTTACCATTATATAATCTATCTGATACCTTTTAGTATCTCCAGGGTTCTTCCACGTATACAACCTTCTTTCGTGATTCTTAAACCAAGTGTTAGCTATGATTAAGTTGTGCTCTGTGCAAAATTCTACTAGGCGGCTTCCTCTTTCATTTCTTAGCCCCAATCCATATTCACCTACTATGTTTCCTTCTCTCCCTTTTCCTACACTCGAATTCCAGTCACCCATTACTATTAAATTTTCGTCTCCCTTCACTATCTGAATAATTTCTTTTATTTCATCGTACATTTCTTCAATTTCTTCATCATCTGCAGAGCTAGTTGGCATATAAACTTGTACTACTGTAGTAGGTGTGGGCTTCGTATCTATCTTGGCCACAATAATGCGTTCACTATGCTGTTTGTAGTAGCTTACCCGCATTCCTATTTTCCTATTCATTATTAAACCTACTCCTGCATTACCCCTATTTGATTTTGTGTTTATAACCCTGTAGTCACCTGACCAGAAGTCTTGTTCCTCTTGCCACCGAACTTCACTAATTCCCACTATATCTAACTTTAACCTATCCATTTCCCTTTTTAAATTTTCTAACCTACCTGCCCGATTAAGGGATCTGACATTCCACGCTCCGATCCGTAGAACGCCAGTTTTCTTTCTCCTGATAACGACATCCTCCTGAGTAGTCCCCGCCCGGAGATCCGAATGGGGGACTATTTTACCTCCGGAATATTTTACCCAAGAGGATGCCATCATCATTTAATCATACAGTAAAGCTGCATGTCCTCGGGAAAAATTACGGCTGTAGTTTCCCCTTGCTTTCAGCCGTTCGCAGTACCAGCACAGCAAAGCCGTTTTGGTTAATGTTGCAAGGCCAGATCAGTCAATCATCCAGACTGTTGCCCCTGCAACTACTGAAAAGGCTGCTGCCCCTCTTCAGGAACCACACGTTTGTCTGGCCTCTCAACAGATACCCCTCCGTTGTGGTTGCACCTACGGTACGGCCATCTGTATCGCTGAGGCACGCAAGCCTCCCCACCAACGGCAAGGTCCATGGTTCATGGGGGGAGGCAACCATGTCTATGTATGACAAAATTGCAAAGCGTTGCAAATTTTCGTTCAGTACACAAATTTCAAGATGTGATTGCTAGGCTTTATAAGCTACACAGTCGTGGTTTTATTTATGTTGTCTGTATAATTATCACATACCACCTGCAATAGAGTATCTGCCTAAGCAAAGATCAGTAAACATCTTCCATAAAACTTGAGGCGCCATTCTCAACGTTGATGGTCAACATCTCGCACACCACTGCTCAGTTTGCAGGTAGGCCTCTCTCCTTCCGCCGCGTTACACACGCGTAATTATAAAATTTCTCAGCATGTGAAATCAGCACTCTAACCAAAGATTATTTCTGCTAAAAATACTAATTACGATAGTTAACAAATTTAAACTTTTTTCTGCATCTGGTTTGTAAATGGGTGGATTTAGCTAATTTTGGGGTGCTAAATACACTGATAAAATCAATTTTTCTCTATGACGACACACTTCCTAGATACACAGCAAAATAAAAATTGATAATAGTGAAAATTGATACAATTAAGTCAAACAAAAATACACATTCAGAACGTTTGAAATCAATATTATTTTGTTTGTTTATATGAGCATGATCCCAATAAAAGATCAAAATTAGTTCAGAAGATATTTTCACCTTAAATTGTCTTTCGTTTTTGAAAAATGTGACGACGGAGCTCTTCTTTTGTTGGCATGTCACCACTGTCCCTAACAAGACTCCATTAGTAGTCACCCATCATCGAAGGGTTCTAATGGCCTTGGTAACGGTGTTCCATGGTAAGATTGTCTTGGTGAAAGCGTTCACGATGCTCATTGCTTACGGCTCCCAAATTTTCCGGGAAGAAACCGAGGTGAGAATGTAAAAAGTGAATTTTAAGCGACATTCTACACCCCATGTTCTTACAGTTGTCCAACATATGATTCACAATGGTAACATCGTTTTTGTCTTTTCTGTTACCCAAAAATCCCGTCACAATTGCTTTACAAGAAGACCAATCAGTTAATTGGATATCTGTGAGTTTGGTATCAAAGGTTGGATCTTTCAGCAATTTTCTTATTTGTGGTCTAACAAATATACCCTCTTTCAGCTTTGCCTCACTCAATTTGCGAAACGTTTCTTTTAAGTGGTTGAAAGTCTCACCTTCTGTACCAGAGGTTTTACAAAGTTCTTGATAAGGCCCAACTTGATATGAAGGGGAGGCAAAATGATTTTATTGGGCTCAACCAATGGGGTATTGTTCACATTTACGTTCCCAGGAACATATGACTTCCTTATAGGCCATTCCTTGACTGTATAGTGGTTCTTGGTGTCACGCCTGTCCCAAAGGCACAAAAAGCAGCAGTATTTCGTGAACCTAGCCTGTAAACCTGTAAGGAGTGCAACAACTTTCAAATCACAGCAAAGCTTCCATTCATGATCCTTAAATTTGATTGCCTCTAGCAGCAAAGCCATGGTTTCATAAGTTTCCTTCATGTCTACTAAGTAAGCCAAAGGTACCGATGGAAATGCATTGCATTTATGCAGTAGTACTGCTTTCAAGCTGGTTTTACTGGAGTCAATAAATAGTCGCCAATCCTGTGGATTATGTTGCGCACTTAGCTGCATCTTCAGACCAATGACATCTCTACATAAACACATTGAATTCTGTACATCGAAATACTGAGTGAAGGAAGCACCTCTTGATCTGAAACAGGAAATTTTTGTCCCTGGAGCTAGAAGGTTCCGTTGTTGCAGTCTCGACCCAAAGAGTTCAGCTTACTGTTTCGAAAGTCTTAGATAGCGAACCAGATCATTCAATTCCTTTTTATTAAAGAGCTAAGGCGAAGTGTCATGATATTTAGGGCAGTACTCTTCTATATGTTCAATACTTTCTGATTCACTTGTCATGGTGTCTGGTTCCGTGGCCTTCAAGTTACAGACAGGAACAGGCAACCCTTCATCATGGGACACAGGCAGATGCACTGAAGATACATTTGGATATTTTGTTTTATGTCTAGTTTTGCTTGAATGTCTCCAAATATTTTTAAGACAGAAGTAACAGTCTGAATAACGGCCATTAGGCTCACACCACACCATCGGAACAGCGAATGGTATGGCTCGGCGTTTTCCTTTCACCACTCGGCAAAGGTTGTAGTACAGGTTATGCAGGCAATATGAAGTGCAAAATTTTATCTTAATCACCAACAGGACAATCAAAATACAATTTATATGCCTTCTTAACCAAATCAGTGATTGGTTTTCTTTGGGCTTTTGCAGTGAATTTCCCACACACATAACAAAAGTTGTCGGACTGGTTTGGACAGCAACGAGATTCACTAGTTGCCATTTTTCCTAGTGTAAATTTTAAACACGAAAGGTTTGCACTATCTTACCACACCAACCATTTACTGAAGATTTGTAGATCTTCTAGCCCTCCTCTGCAAATCAAAAACAAACAATTAAACATCAAAACAGAAGAAAAGCAAAAAGCGAAATACTGAATACCAAAATAAAAAAGCCTTTAAAAACTCAAAAATGGTACAGGCTAGAACATTTCGAAAGGATATTCGGATTCTATACACCAAAATATATATTAGTTGATGTATCACAGCCCAGATGCAAAATGGCTGTTGACTAGTGTTCTCTACTACAACGGTATAAAAATGAGCGATATACACTAGAGTCCAAAATTAAAGCATCAAACTGCTATTTCCCCGTCCTGTATCCGGGTAATTCACAGTATGATATAGAAACTGTCAACAGATGTTACGATAGTGTTCTGGACGAAAGATGCCATTAAGATCAAATGAGAATCACGCAAACAATGACGTCAGGACACCTACCAAGCGGGGTAGTGCTTGCAGGCTAGTCCCACATCCACAATCGCTGTGACAGCCGGTGCAGTATGCTGTGGAGGGCCATAGGAAGAATGGAAGCAGAAGAGTCGCACACTGATATGGCCCGATCGCTTAATGTGAATCGCTCTGTTGTTTCTCGGATGAGGCGACAGTTTTCAGAGACCGAAACTGTATCCCAAAGACCAAAACAGGCCGATCACGTGTGACATCAGAAAGAGTGGACCGTTATTTGGCTACAAGGGCACGACGCTGCTGCCTTAGTACTGCACTGGAACTGGCGCCAGAACCGCGCATCATCACCTGGACGTGCTGTGGCGAGGCAAACGGTGTTCAGAAGGCTTCATCAGAGTGGCCTTTATTGTTGGAGACCTTCTGTCTGTTTACCTCTGACGTGTCTTCATACAAGGGGACGTCTAGTGTTGAGCCGTAAACATGCCACCTGGACGGTCGAATTGTTCTTTTCACAGATGAGTCCCAATTTGGTCTGGAGAGTGATTCTCGACGGATTCGCATCTGGAGGGAACGTGGATCACGATCTTGAGACCCAAACATTGTGGAAAGAAATCGATATCGAGGAGGATCCCCACTGGTGTGGGCAGGGATCATGTTGATCATTCGAACACCTCTTCACGACATTTTACGGGTGAATTAGCAAGCTATAACGGCTGTCAAGTACCGTGAGAGGGCTTTGGGATCTCATGCGAGGTTGTTTCGAGGTGCTGTGGGCCCAGACTTCGTATTGACGGACGATAATGCCCGACCTCGTAAAGCGAGGCTGGTTGATGGTTTTTTGGAAACAGAAGATATTGCACGCAAGGCGTGGCCTGTTCGCTCTCCCGATTTGAATCCCATAGAGCATGTCTGGGATGCATTAGGGAGACAGGTTGCATCAGGTCAGCATCCACCAACCATTCTCCAAGCCTCTTCAGGAAGAATGGCCGTTATTGCCTCAACGTGAGATTGATGACATCATTCACAGTACGTTCCGTCGTTGACAGACCTGTATTGGTGCCAGAGGTGGCCACACCCCATACTAAGCACATTAACCATTTGTCAGAATGAGTGTGCAAATCTGTTAAATTGGAAAAAAAATCGAAGAACATTTTTGTCTACCGTTAGGCGTGTTTTCTTTACATTTTTCTAGTTTACCAGCACCTCTTTACACTATTTTGTGGCAAAATAAACGCAAACTTGCAAAACTTCCGTTTGTTGCTTTAATTTTGGACACTAATATGTTACCAAAAAACGAAATCCATGAAACCCGTGATAGTAAGAGAAGATGTAAAAAACTGAAAGATTGGTCAGTAAGACATATTTTTGCCCCAAGCGTGTTTCCGAACAAACAAACGAACTGCTTCTTTCCATTATACATCAAACCTAGAAAATCATGCGACACACGAAAGTTGGTCTCTGCAGACTTTCTTTACTGTCATTCAGTGGTGTAGAAAAGGGGGAGGGGGAATGCAGAGTTTTTATTCATATACTGAGTGAATAACCGTCAATTATCTGTAATACAATATGTTTTTGTGTCATCTATTCAATTTATTTTTATAGCATGACTTGTGTCGAAACTGACCAACTCATTTATATAAAAAATTCGAATTCTGAAGTCTTACATCCCGCCCCTCAGCTCCAGGAAAAATTTCTCTGAACGCCAGTGAGGACTTCAAAATAGTATTTCCAACAACTCCCAGTGGTAGTGTCTAGGGTAACTGACCAAACACCGCGCGTGTGTTTGTTTACTTGAGGGTCCAACGACTAACAGAGTCTGTGGAACGTGTAAAACGTTTCGTCATACTGATTGCAAGAAAGAGAATAGCGTGTCTGAGATTGTGCTGTTTGTCCAGTTCACATGAGGTGATATTTCATGATAAGTTTTTTATTTTTATTTTGGAAGATTTATTAAATAATTCTGTTAATTTAGTCATGCTAACCAAATATGACAATACATGTAACTTCTATATCATTCATTGAATATAAAGCTTATGGCGTTACCGTTTAAGTAGGGTGGTCAGGAAGAGTCTGAAGAGCTTGTAAGCTTGTTTCATGGAAGGTTGTGCTCAGGAATAATTGTTTAAAAAAACATTCCCCTTTTACGAGTAATTTAACACCGAAGTTAGTCCATCAGGTACAATCACTTACACGCCCTAAAATGCAGTAATGCACAGACATCTGTGGTATGTGACTTACCACTCGTTCACATGCTCGTTGAGTTTTTCAGAGGTGATAAAATTAAGGTAGGTGAGCGAAAAGTAGATTTGTTCGATTTGAAGAAAGCAAACGCAGAACGCGTTTAGCGACACTGTCTGGGTCAGGCCGCTTGAATTCGCGCTTGCGACGACCTGACTGACGAGCTTCAATGCTAGGAGACTTAGAAACGGCGTCATGTATAGAATTTTTTTTCTCAGCAGTTTTTTACCGGCAAAGCCTCCCTTTTGGCACCCTTGCAAGCTTGTCAGATTGTTTCTGAGCACCCTGAATAAACCGGAAATGGTTTTAAACGCATGAGGACAGACCCGTTGGGGAAAAATTACTGAAAGAGCGGAATATGACTTTGTATGTACCATAATGTATAGAATTATGTTCGTAAACAAACGGAAAACGTTTCATTACTTACTTGATTATAGGGACGCAATTACCGTGCTCACAGGTCCTGTTACACGCGGAATGGGGAAGGCCACAAACAAGTCATCCCTTGGCTTGCTGTACCTAAATGTATAATTTTGCTTTCGATTCATATTTCATTTCGGTAATAATTCCATAAGGCTACCTAGCCTTTCCCTGATATGCCACACTTACAAGTTATCCTAAGAGACACAGTTTTGAGAGTGTTTTCGAATTATGTTGATCCAGAAACAGAAAAAATTTATAGCAAGATGAAGGAAAATAGAAAACTTGAATATAGCGAAGTCTCGTAAATCTAGTAGGGCGGACATGTTTATTTTCTATTAGCCAATAGTATTAACGCTTTTCCAGTGTGTAAGTAGGCTGTTTAGGTTTTTATGTTGGTAACGCCACGTAGCGCTCTGTATGAAAATCACTGACTGTGCTGTGTGCAGTCTATCGCTGGTTTGCATTGTTGGAATTCTTGCTATTGTAGTGTTGGGCAGTTGGATGTGAACAGCGTGTAGCGTTGCGCAGTTGGAGGTGAGCCGCCAGCAGTGGTGGATGTGGGGAGAGAGATGGCGGAGTTTTGAGAGCGGATGATCTGGATATGTGTGTCCATCAGAGAGAGTGAATTTGTAAGACTGGATGTCATGAACTGACATATATATATATATATATATATATATATATATATATATATATATATATATATATATATATATATATAAGATGACTTTTGGTAAATACATTGTCTGTTCTGTATTAAAATCTTTCATTTGCTAACTATGCCTGTCAGTAGTTAGTGCCTTCAGTAGTTTGAATCTTTTATTTAGCTGGCAGTATTGGCGCATGCTGTACTGCACTAGTTCGAGTAACTAAGATTTTCGTGAGGTAAGTGATTCATGAAAGGTATATGTTATTGTTAGTCAGGGCCATTCTTTTGTAGGGATTTTTGAAAGTCAGATTGCGTTCCGCTAAAAATATTGTTTGTCAGTTTAGTGTTGATATGAAGAGGAAAAGAAAGAAATGTCTGAGTACGTTCAGTTTTGCTCAGCTGTTTGAAAATTAAATAACGTGGAGATTTTCCAGCACTGTCATTTATAAAATTTTTCGAAGGGGATGCTTCAAGTGGAATGTATTGAGGGAAGAATCTCCCACAATGCTGACTACATTTGCAGCTAATGTTAAGATCTAACCATTTGCTGTGATGGAAATGAGTCAAGGAAGTCACAAGGTTTCGTGAAAGCGCGCTACATCTCAAGGTCAAAAGGTCATTTTTAGTGTCAGCTCTAGACAGGTAAGCAAGGCGGCAAGCGTCATGAAAAGTAAAGAATTTTGTCGTCGAATTCGGAACAATACTAGGGAGCGTTGCCTCAAGAAAAGTTGGACAGGCCATAAAATACGGCCACGTTAAGGCGCGTACACTAGGCCAACGGGGGCCAACGAACAGCAATCAACAGCTTCGTTGGCCGATATTTGCTTATTCTGTACTGATGGCAAATCGGAGCCAACGAGGCGGTTGGCCTTGGTTGCGGTTTTGTCGGCGGTAACATCAAAGCGTTGGTGTTTGGTTGGCCTTGGGGTCCCTCTCCTAGTGTGGACGCCGGGTCGAACGTTCGTCGGTTCTGTAGCAGTCGCAATTGGTGTGTTTTATTGACGAGTTTCGCACTTTAATGTAACAAGAGCATCATCAGATACTCTGGAATTTACAGTTTAAAGTACCGTAGCAGTCTGTTAAATTGAAGAGTGAAACCGGTCAATAAAACCTACTGACAAGGGAATGGTACACTTGTCATGTCGAAACCTGTGTTGCTTCTTTTTACCACTGTGAGTTAACATTGCAAGAAGTCTGTATGCAGAATTTTAGCTGCTGACTTGACGTGGAAGTCTGTTAACAATTTTATGAAGTAAGACATTCTTGTCGCATGGTTTCCGCGCTTATAACTGCCTCTTGTACAACCCTGACCTCTGTCGCTACGTTACGCCAACGCCATCTAGGGACAAGGTGGCGTTAGCTACGCGCCGCTCTCTTGCCACAGCAGTGAGAGAGCTGATTCCCCTAGTGAAAGCGATAGTATGATAATAAAACATTCGTTGACAAATATGGCTGATATGTTATCTACAACTTTCTTTCCAAATAGCTATGAAATAGACACAAATAAATATACGGTTTAGAACACGTCCACATTTTGTTTCTTGTAATTACCGCAAAAATGCGAAATATTGATACAAAGTTCAAAACATAGGTTTTTTTGTGCACCAAGAACATACAAGCAAAGACTACATATGACAGCCCTGCGAATCACAGACGTTGTTAGATGTCCGTAGACAAAACTGGGCTGGTGTTAGGAATGAATCACGCCTAGTATCAGTATATTTCGATCAGTATATTTAATGAAATTCTGAAACCGTGGAGAGGAAAATTGATAATGTACTACTGATTGCAGCTTGAGAATATTATCACGGTGATAGACAGGAAATTGCAGTGATCTGCACACAATAATTTTCTCTGTTAGTTTTCTGTAAAATGCCTTCCACTGACTGAAAAGTTATCTGTCTAAAGGTTGAATTACGTTCAAAAATGGCTCTGAGCACTATGGGACTTAACTGCTGCGGTCATCAGTCCTCTAGAACTTAGAACTACTTAAACCTAACTAACCTAAGGACATCACACACATCCACGCCCGAGGCAGGATTCGAACCTGCGACCGCAGCGGTCGCTCGTCTCCGGACTGTAGCGCCTAGAACCGTATGGCCACTTCGGCCGGCGAAATACGCCTAGAACCGCATGGCCACTTCGGCCGGCGAATTACGTTCGTCGTGCCGGGTGGAATCTGAAGTATCTCTACTTCTATGTCAGGGTGGGCTCGAAATACAGCTTTTAATGAATCGGACCTTTTATGAACTGACCACGAATCTAGAATGAGAAGAGATTTGTTCCCGCAGAACGGAAGAAAAGCATGACGCATGAAAAGTGTAACGTTTTCATTTCAATTTTTCCAGACTTCGATGCGTCTACCACAAGATTGTTTGCGTAGAACATTGTTTTTTTGACACGAGGTCCAATTGGTTCTTGAAGACACACATATAGTTTAGGCACCAATGAACCATCCAGACTAATTATGGGCATTATAGTGTATGAATGGGTGAGTGCAGTCGTGGACTCCGTAATCGCCTCAATATGTTTTTCCCCTTTGAATGGCAGTGTTCTTTTCGCGCGCATTTCTTTTTGAAAACCTGACTGATCTGCATTGTACACGTACGATTCACTAAAACTGGCGATCTTATTTTTTGCATTCGTAAGAAAAGCTTCTATGATTTCGATTTGTGTCACTTCATTTTCGGACCTGTTTCTCGATAGAAATTTTGCTATTTTTCTTGCCACAATTTTATGTGATCTTTTGAAGCGACTAATCCATCTTTGAGAAGCTGTAAATTCTTTAGCGCCTATCGCGTTGGCAATCGCTAACGCCCAATCACGCAAAGTTGTATCGCTGACACTAAATGAGTGTTGTCTGACTGGCATCGGTAAATAGCTCAAAAAGTCGCGCATTTATCTCCGTCGCAATTTCCAGTCGACTCTTACGTCGTCCAGTCACTTCCTTTTTCCATCTGTACAGTTCACGTTCAGAACGGACAAAACGATACTTATTTTGAACAGTACTGACACGTAGGCGTTTCTTACCACTTTCGTTTAACCAATGGGTCATCGCTTTTTCTTTGTCTGATAAGGTTATTGTAGTTGCTGGTGTTACTTTCGGAGATAATTGATGATGGTACGTGGCACTATCACTCGAAGAGTCTTCACGAGTGCAACTTTCGTCGGTGTCTTCGCCGTCTGTAGATTCACAGTCTGCAATATGGAGTGTTTCAGTTGTTTCTAGCCACATGTCTGCGCCATTTACATGCTCGTCTAGAAGTTTAACAACCATGTCGCACAACACCTAGTCTTCAAGCGTGTTTTCTGTTGATTGCTTCATTTGGCGTCTGTGGTATATTTCCATGGCAAGCAGCAAAACATTTACAGGGTTCGCCATCACCTGTGAGGGGAGATTGAAAGTTCACCGTAAAGTGGCTTGCGGAGTATAGATGAACATGTACAGAACATCTTTCACATCTCTAACCAGTTTCAGGACGGTGTGTTTCGAAATACGTACCAGAAATTAAAAGGACGTGCATGCCACAGAAACGGATATTCGTTTCCCCTTTGCACCAAAACCGTGCAGCGGTACTCCTCTTTAGTGAACGCCGCGGTAAGACGGCCGCACATCCCGACCACGCGACTCTCCATTTCCAGGGGTGGCCAGCCGTCACTGCAAGCGCCAAGCAGGAAACACAGCCATGTTCGTGATTTTTTTTTAGGCGACTTCCAGTTCATGTCAGCAGCTACAATTTTGCATACGGACCTTTAAATTACAGTGCTAAAAAAAGCAATACATGTTTCGGCATGTCTGACCATTCCCTCGTGAGTCGGACTGGTGGCTGTCCTGAAAAACTTCCTTTCCTCACGGGCAATACCCGCGTTCGCTAAGGGTGTGTATTTATGGCGTTTAAAAATATTGGAGTATGGAGTGGTTCGTGAACGGGAATGTTTATAGGATTCTAAGAATTGCGATTATAAAAGCAAATTGAAAAGACGAGACGGTCGGAAGGAAACAAGTTAGCCGTTAGAAAGAAATGTGGACGGTGTGAAAAAGAACGTGGGGTCTTTGTTGACATCGTTTCACCATGAACGACAAACAGTCAAACTAGGAGCGACCATTACTCTTGCTGCTACAGGTACAGCTTTCCTAAAAGTAGTGTCATCTTTGGAAATTTTATGGCCTAATTTCAATAACAAATCTGTAGCTTTCATTCGGAAAAAAAATGAAATAGCCCACATTCCGGTTCAGCTCTAAGGTAGACAATTTTGTGCCACCACACTGCTTCTTACTTTTTATAAGAGGGGTCGTCCATCAGCGCCGTTTCTTCTTCTTCTGTTTATAACGATCATCTTCTTGCAGTAAAATAAATGGTGCACATGCGATGACTGCTAAATCCTTTTCTTCCCTCATAATATCGGCCGGTGAAATTGTAAATAAAAGCTACTTTATAACAGTAACAAAACGGGAGCAACGTCGGCAAGTTGTCAGAGTCAATTGCGATTTCACACTGACGGAGCCCTTGGCCCCAAGCCCTGCGTTTGGTGAAGATGGGATGCCGAACGCCAGTGCATTGGCGACCAACGTTCGGCTGAATCCAGTCTCGGTCGTTCGTTGGCTTAGTGTGCACGCTACATTACGTGAATGCAGTGATTCCTAGAGCACAAAGTAAGGATTTGAGAGGTTACTTGACACAAACATTTACTGTGACGTAGGTCAACTGCTTAGATCGCTGCTACACGAGTTTGAAAGAAAAGGATACATGTCCACTACTTTCACTCAGACAAGGAACAAATAAATAGAAAGTAAGACCAGCTGCGAGTCAGATTCGCTCTCTGAGGGTTCCGTACAAACTTAATTATAAATACAGACAGCTCATCCAGTCTGTGAATCGACAATCTCAACGATTTTCGCCCGTTATCGACATTGATACCGGAAAAATATCGATCCCGTGAATTCCAAGACTTTCGATTGTGGGATAATAAGTGACAAAAGAAATATGTTTTACACGTGATGTAATTACAAAGTAACAATTTCTATTTTTTCCTTTCCTTGTACTGTGAAACCTTGCTTCTTGCCAAATTCCATGATTTTAGGTCAACAGGACGTATCCTACAGTTTTTAATGAGTGAGTTTGCACGTATCAAAATATGTGACGTAAGATCCCTTTATTCTCAAGAACGGGTAGACATATCAAGTTGAGTTTTGTGTCACATAGTAATAAGGAGAGGTCACAACGTTGGGATCACGGATTTACTTCAAACTTTGTACACCTTCAGTGGACCATCAAAACAACATAATGTGCAACTAGGAAGATGCACTACTCTGGCAATTCCAGGAAAATCGCGAGATGCTTTACGCGTCTGTCATGTAACTGACGAACCTGTTCGAAGATACCTACCGTAGGGATATATTGTGGTCAAGATATATTGTGGTCAAGTGGTCATTATTCATTTAGAGGTGGTTTCATAGGATTAATGGATTTTTGCAACACTTTAAATGATCGTAATCGCGCTATTGTGAAGAACACTAAGGGAAAGCAATACTTTTCGTCCTTCTTGCGGAACATCTTCCACGATCCTCCCCGTAGCAGGATTTTTCATCGCAGGAGATGAATTTGATACATTCACACAAGGAGGTGAACAGGTCACGATACCTAGACGACATTAGGAGAAAACATGTCATGAAAACGGGGCGGCATCGTTCGTGGAGCACCGACGCCGCTTGTGGGTGTTATAGAACTGCAGCTTAGTGTTTTTCTTTTTGTTTCAGAGATAAGTCGTGGAAAAGGTGGATTTATTTTTGTCAATAAATAAATGAATATTCTCCTGTGGCCGTTTACCCCTTCAATATGTTCCTCTTTTGTGACGGAGACATCGTGTCCCAGCTTGTACAACGACCCATGCCTACCCCCCCCCCCCCCCCCCCCCCCGACGTTTCGAATCCCGTCAACGCCTGTTTTTTTCATTTTATGTTTTTTTCTGCTTACATTTCGAGATTAGAATGCTAAAGCACTTGTCCAATAGCCATTGCATCTGCAGAAATCATCGCTGGTTGCTCTGTATCAATAAGGTCTGCTTCTTGAAGACCACTTTCACAGATCGCGAGCGCATCTTTTAACAGACGTTCTGTAACTGCATTAGGCATTGAATCGTCAGGACATTCATTATCTGCAGTAGTCGAAGAATAGGGGTCACCTTCGTTTTTGTAGTACAAGTATATGTTCTGTGATATTCAAAAAATATGCACCTACACTATTCGTTCCTCCTACATTAGCAACGTCTCACCGCTATGCTGCTTCACTGTCAAATGGGACCTACCTTTGTGCCTGCAGCGAGCGTCGAGGTGTAAAGTAGTTCCAAATACCTTACCGGATTGCATATACAGGGTGTTACAAAAAGGTACGGCCAAACTTTCAGGAAACATTCCTCACACACAAATAAAGAAAAGATTTATGTGGACATGTGTCTGCAAACGCTTAATTTCCATGTTAGAGCTCATATTAGTTTCGTCAATATGTTCTGTACTTCCTCGATTCACCGCCAGTTGGCTCAATTGAAGGAAGGTAATGTTGACTTCGGTGCTTGTGTTGACATGCGACTCATTGCTCTACAGTACTAGCATCAAGCACATCAGTACGTAGCATCAACAGGTTAGTGTTCATCACGAACGTGGTTTTGCAGTCAGTGCAACGTTTACAAATGCGGAGTTGGCAGATGCCCATTTGATGTATGGATTAGCACGGGGCAATAGCCGTGGCGCGGTACGTTTGTATCGAGACAGATTTCCAGAACGAAGGTGCCCCGACAGGAAGACGTTCGAAGCAATTAATCGGCGTCTTAAGGAGCACGGAACATTCCAGCCTATGACTCGCGACTGGGGAAGACCTAGAACGACGAGGACACCTGCAATGGACGAGGCAGTTCTTCGTGCAGTTGACGATAACCCTAATGTCAGCGTCAGAGAAGTTGCTGCTGTACAAGGTAACGTTGACTATGTCACTGTATGGAGAGTGCTACGGGAGAACCAGTTGTTTCCGTACCATGTACAGCATGTGCAGGAACTATCAGCAGCTGACTGGCCTCCACGGGTAAACTTATGCGAATGGATCATCCAACAATGTGTCAATCCTCATTTCAGTGCAAATGTTCTCTTTACGGATGAGGCCCCATTCCAACGTGATCAAATTGTAAATTTTCACAATCAACATGTGTGGGCTGACGAGAATCCGCACAGGTTTTCTGTGAACGTTTGGGCAGGCATTGTTGGTGATGACTTGATTGGGTCCCATGTTCTTCCACCTACGCTCAATGGAGCACGTTATCATGATTTCATACGGGATACTCTACCTGTGCTCCTAGAACATGGGCCTTTACAAGTACGACACAACATGTGGTTCATGCACGATGGAGCTCCTGCACATTTCAGTCGAAGTGTTCGTACGCTTCTCAACAACAGATTCAGTGACCGATGGACTGGTAGAGGCGGACCAATTCCATGACCTCCAAGCTCTCCTGACCTCAACCCTCTTGACTTTCCTTTATGGGGGCATTTGAAAGCTCTTGTCTACGCAATCCCGGTACCAAATGTAGAGACTCTTCGTGCTCGTATTGTGGACGGCTGTGATACAATACGCAATTCTCCAGGGCTGCATCAGCGCATCAGGGATTCCATGCCACGGACGGTGGATACATGTATCCTCGCTAACGGAGGACATATTGAACATTTCCTGTAAGAAAGTGTTTGAAGTCACGCTGATACGTTCTGTTGCTGTGTGTTTCCCTTCCATGATTAATGTGATTTGAAGAGAAGTAATAAAATGAGCTCTAACATGGAAAGTAAGCGTTTCCGGACACATGTCCACATAACATATTTTCTTCCTTTGTGTGTGAGGAATGTTTCCTGAAAGTTTGGCCGTACCTGTTTGTAACACCCTGTATTAGGGATTTCGCAAATCACGACAGGTATTCATTTTCAGGAAAACTCTATGCGTTTCGCAAATCATGACAGGTATTCATTTTTTGTAAAACTCTATGCGTTTCTTTGTTTACTTGTCGATAGTTATAAATTTGTTTGATCTAATAATTAAATTTCATTAAAAATACTAAGTAGTCAAATAAATAAAAGTCGCTAAAATTCATCCGAATACACGTCTTTTAATGATATTACCTCTCAAATACCGTATAAATTAAAAAAAAATGACAAGTGATGAAGAAAATATAGATGTTAAAAATCAAGTTTGAGTGGGAGTCGAACCGTCGTCCCATGTCCGTTCCCCTCACGAACCTCGAACGCTAACCACTTTTTTTAACTTGGTTTATTCACACCAACGATGTTACAGAGCTTGACCAAGTTAAATATGTTACAACTCATACCATTAAAGTAAAAGTCGTTCGAGAGTGGCCAACAGCAGACTGTCTACACTTTTTTAAAACGTACATGACATCCATTATTCATTCCATTATTTCATTGTAGGATCGTAATCGCTGCAGGAGATGTACAGCTTCAGGCTGCTTCTACGGACAGCCGTCGATCAGGTGGGTATTGTATGCGCGTGAAGTGTAGCCGCAGCCGTCTACTCTCGCTCACTGCATGAGAAATCCCAGCCCAGTGACTAATTCAAGGGTAGTTTCTCGATTCTCTGTTTCGTGTCAGGTATGTACCCACACTCCGGTTTCTCGAGTTTGGGTTTCTCTGAACTCCCAGCGACACGCTCTGAAAGATCCTTTCTCCCAGCTTGGGTGCATCAGAATATGTGGAGGGTATCACGTTCATGTACTGGTTTTCTTTTTTTAATATGCAAATGAATGTTGCACCTGAATGCTATTCACATCAAATAAACGTAAAGAAAAGGAAGGAAAGTTGCTTACCGACCTTGTGGCCGAGCGTTCTAGGCGCTTCAGTCCGGAACCGCGCTGCTGCTACGGTCGCAGGTTCGAATCCTGCATCGGGCATGGATGTGTGTGTTGTCCTTGGGTTTAAGTAGTTCTAAGTCCAGGGAACAGATGACCTCAGATGTTAAGTCCCATAGTGCTTAGAACCATTTGAAAGCTGCTTCTTCTGCGGTGGTAGCTTCTCGCCATTTGGAAATGAAATTTACTTCGCAGCAATATGTAACAGACAATTTAAAATAAAGAAAATAAAAGCAAAGAAAAAATTTCTCCACCGAAGTACATAACATTTCTCCTTTGACTATTTACAGTTTTTTTTTTACTGGCATGTGTACATGTGGCTTTGTCGCACTTGCACCCCTCAACTATGTGTAAGTAGCTTTTCCGAATATGAAGTAATATCATGTGGAATGGCCCTCAGTTTATAAGTAAAGTGCAAATAAGAAAGTTTTGGGACAGCTACTGATACTTAGGATGTTATTTTCAAATTATGATGTTCCTGAATGTGCAAAATGAATGCTTTGAGGTCAGCATGTTGTTGCGTGACAATGCAGTACGCACATTGTCCGAGGAGCCGGGTTAGCCACTATTACAAGTAGCAGTCTACCCCTCTGCACAGAGGCATCACTGACGTAATAGACGCATTAAACTTCTCTCGCTGTTTTCTCGGAATTTGCCAGTGTTGTGCATCCTCCCACTGGCACATTATGTTGTTTTAATGGCCTAATAAAGGTGTACAAAGTTTGAAGTAAATCTGTGATACCAACGTTGTGGCCTCCCCTTGAAAGGTCTAAGATACGTTGGCGGTATGGTAAATGTGAGATTCTAAGTTAATGCAGTCACATGAAATTGCGGCGATGTGCTTTTTTTAATCTCCTGGAGTATTACCAAAAACAGTCTGTAGAATTTTTAAACATTTCGTTCTACGTAATTTTTGACTGGTCAGATTACGCATTAGAAAACAAATATTCAAGACTACGGTCCCTTGCCGGTATGGTAAATGTGAGATGCTAAGTTAATGCAGTGAAATGAAATTGCGGCGATGTGCTTTTTTTTTAATCTCCGGGACTATTACCAAAAACAGTCTGTGGAATTTTTAAACATTTCGTTCTACGTAATTTCTGACTGGTCATATTACACATTAGAAAACACATGTTCTAGACTATCAGCTTACTTACACTGCTGTAATTCTTTTACTTCAGTACATAGTATTTATAATTATTTTAGCTTTCATATGCCACAACATTTCAACACAGAGCATTTCAAATGTTTTTTGCTCCTTCTAGGAACTATCACGGAGCCAACGGCTCAAAAAAAGACCTTCGCAAGCGTCAGTTAAATCATTTTTTTTCAAAGTAGAGCGAAAATATATTAGGAACAAAGGAAAGGCTCTAGTTTCACCTCTTGTTCTCAATCTGATGTTAAGGTTTCTCCATTTTTATGTTTTTCTTCCATTTGCAACTCCATCTATAAAAATGTCATTTCTTCGGTCATTGACAGGAGTAACTTAAGCGATGCTGACCGATTTGAAGTAGTAAGCAATATATGGGTAACTTTGCTGAGAAAGAAAGCATTTAAAGTGGACTGTCGCATAACATGGTGTTTATAGGCGGCAAATACTCGCGATTTTGATCAACATCACTATCATCGCAATTTTTCTACTACAGTATTTACATTTCCACGCACTTGTATCAGAATTTCAGTAGATGCAACTTGTGTTCCAATTCTGAACATTGAAATAGTTTATGACAGTTCAGCTGTTAATATTTTGGGACACTGATCTGAATGATTATCTTGTACTTGAACAGAACGCAACCTCCCTTCTGAATATAAAATTATAGACGCCTTTGTTTTCATAATTCGCAGCTTAGTTACTTTATCAGTTCACACCTGGTACGTGTAGGTCGTTTACGAATTTCATAGCGAGAACTACAAGTTGGATTTTTTTAAAGAACAGGATCTACATTAATTCTGTATCTTTTGTCACCAAGGTTGCGTGAACGTGTTCTGCTGTCATCGGATATATTTGAAAAGTTATTCTGTGTATTATGTTCAAAGATACTATTATTGCTGTTCTAGTAAAAATAAATATCGAGGGATCCCTGCACGTTGCAGACTTTACGATCTGACGCCACTTCCGTGACTGGTGTGACAAATACCACAGTCTAACAAAACAGTCCCGACACTCAGTGGTGTAAAAGTTGTTGCTTTTTGACAGATGGAGCGACACTAGCGCTCCAAGCGGCAGGTAAGGTGAACGTCAGACGCGTCGTAAGCATAATGTTTGTTTGCATCCATTTCCTACGTAATTTCCGAATTATTTGAGTTATTTTCTTGCCTCCAAGGTTTTGTGTAGTATCAGAAGGCGTATATGTTTCTAAAAATGGTTCTAAAATAAACGCAAGTGTGGACAAAAACCATGAATAGAGTGGCAAGCTACAACACATTTGTGAAGAAATACTTGTGACATTGGACAGAATTGCAGCTTACCACGTTGATAGCAAAAGAATATAAACACACAGATTCACATGTAAGAAGCACAGACATGCACCTCTACATGTAAAAGCGATCGACAGCTCGTTTATCGTTCTGTAGGCCTACTGTGTTTGTCATTGTCGCGTATTGCCACAAGTACGAGCTTCATCTTTATATTATTCTAAGTGGGACAAGCAACTGCCAAATAGTGGGAGAAATATACTGAAAACGTTATAATGAGCTGATTACATTACATTTCATGAAAAACAAAATATTTGAATAATTTTCAATCAATCTGTCAGCGAACAAGGTTTCTAACAAAATAATGTCATAACACGAAAGAAGTAAGGAAAATTGACTAACAACAGAAGTGAATGAAATACATACCAAAGAAATCAGCAGCCCAAATGAGCCAACTTCTTCTTATTTGCTTTCTTATTGTTAGAAACTAAGTCTTGATTCCAATATTTGAGCCGGTAAACGAGTCTCACTTTAACAAATATCTTGATCAACAGAAGCTTAGTTTCTTCACAACATCCAGGAGGAAAACTTGGGATAGCCATCAACAAGTCCACATATAATTCACCACAGTTTTTCTTGTGAGAATGTTCATCAAAAACTGAAGCCATGTGATTTTCACAATCCCTTAAAATAAACAAACATTTTCACTGCAAATAACCAAGCTTCCAAATTTGACTTCTTAACTTTTGAAGTGACAATAAAAACTGTCGCATCTTTGTAGCAGTTTCCTGTTCATCGTCAGTTGAGGTGGCTTATTTGGAATGTCAATCAGTGTGGGTGCTGCATTCCACACGAGTTTGTTATTGTCTGCGTTCATGAACTGGTTTTGTTCGAAATGTAGCGAACAAAACCTAATATTATTATACAGGTAAACTGGGTCTTTCTTCATAAGGTCTTCTCGTCTGCTATTAACTAGTCATTTTCTGCTCCTAAAACGAAACAGACATCATTTATACACGTATAGTTTGCAAGTGATTCCTGACGATACAGTTTAGTAACGTCATGGTATATATCTCTCAGGGTCCTTAGGATATCTAAAAAAGACAGCTGTGGTTTCTTCTTCCTGTTGTTACTGCAATTTATTGCGCTATAAACGCTCCCGATGGTAAAAACCATTGTATACATCAACCACTATTTGCTTTCACGATCGCGCCGAACTCACAGTTTAACCTAGCGGCCGCTTGGGGCGCTGCTGGCGCTGTAGGCAACAAAGTCGAGGCGAAGTGTCGCGACTGTTACGTTAGACTGTGCTAATACATCTACTACCTTGCTTGTATCACACACAGTGCTTGACCGAGAAAAAGAAATGCTCAAGTCAAAGATAATACTTATGTCGAAGTTTGATCGCTGAAACAGATGAAATGCGACATCGCGTATTACTCCGATTCTACAGTTAATTATTGGAACTTGAATGTGACAATATGCTCTGTGTAGTTGAGTGTATTTTTTGATAGTAATTTCGTAAAATATAATAGTGCGACAAAATAAAGCCAGGGAACAAATGAAATCACTGCAGGAAGCTAAAAACAGCAGTGGGAGCTTCTAGGTAGTTACTGGAAATTCTTATTTGTATGTCGAAAACGATATTAACGGTACATTTACAACCAGAGTTAAATTTTTGCAGATGGCCGATTACACTTTCACGAAGCGAAAAGTGACTACGTCCGGTGAGTTGAAGAAATCAACTACTACATTTATTTGTAGTGGAACTTTCATTAAAGAAATTTGAATGTCATAAATTAGTTACATACTAGTTGCACTAAGTGATTTAGATGAATTAAAGCAGATACTGGTTAACGGCTGATTGGGTAAAACTTTAGCAGACACCTGAAACCGGTTAATAGACATGAGCGGGTATTACGTACATGTGTACGAAACTCAAATTTAAACGAAAAGTATATCCACTAGATATTATAAAGCTTCCCATACCGCACGGCGATAATGGTATTTTAAGGGTTAAGGGACAGCAATAGGTGACTAGAGGTGTTGACTATTACATATAATATCGGAACAAATGACAGAATTGCGTTCGATTAATCTCATTGTGATGTTCATTGTACAAACTTACACGACGGTAGAATGAAATATTAATATGTACATGGTATAGAGTTGAATGTGCAAATAAATTTTACCTGTTCTTAGGTCACAACCTATCCACCACTTCGAAAATCTCCATTGATAAAATGTGTATGTTCATTGAACGTGTAGCACAGACTGTTGCGTCATCGAATGTGAATCGTTGTGGATATTCGTGCGTAGGTTCAAGTCTCTCCAGTCTCATTTTTTTTCCTCATTCAGTTTGAAATACCTACATCTAGTAATTATAAAACTCATCATCGTTTTTATGAATAATGCAGGTCTTCTTGTTTCTAATTGCATATTGGACGCCCAATTCCTATTTCCATTTCATATACAAATTCTTAATCATCGATGTTTTATGAAAGACTGTTCATAAAAGTTGTTTAAATTACGAAAACGTAACAATTTATTTTAAGGCAAAAATGAAAAACCTAATCCTCTTAATTTGGGCTATGTCCATTGTTTTATGCCACAGAGGTGTTTAAATATCGAAGAAACATGAAAAACAATCATTTTCACAGCATCGAGCACATCAAACAAATGCTGCATTTTTACATTTGCTACTGCACCATTACAATATGAACCCAGCGGAATTGACCTGGAGCCAAGCTTCGGGGTTTGGCCCTAGAAGTAACAAGACTGTTAAGCTGCCAGACGTACAGGAACTATCGCACGCAGCTTTTTCACATGTCACTGCCGAACGCTGGCGGGATATAGAACTGCAGCTGGCCACGTCACTGCACACTAGCTGTACCAGCTGACCGACCAGTGCTGTCCAAGTTAAATGCGCCGGTAAAGCTGTTGTCCCGTATTATCGCCCAAGTCGATGAGCGCCTAACGCACAACACAAAACGCCAATGAGGTTTCAGAAAACGCGGAAGAGTACGTAGTGCAATGTTTACATCTGGCTTATCCTAATGATGAACGGATTATATTTCGTAGATTATTCGGAAGAGTTGCTAGAAGAGCCCTTGTTTACCAAGGTATGTATACCAGTGTCCCTTATTTTAATGAGAATGAATATTGCCACAGCCCTCTACACTCCGTCATAATTTTGCTTTCACTGCTCCACACCGAACCAATATTTCAAATGACGGAGTGGTAAGGGTTATGCAGTACTTGACAATGAAAAAACTTGAAATAATAGTACAAATTTTTATTTCACTGTGCATTTTTAGGTGAAAAACTGTACATTATAACGTGGCAAAAGTACCAAGTTAAGAATGGTGATTTTTTTACACCATTAAGAAATAGCAATGAAACTAGAATTTATCATGTGGCAATTGTGACTACACATTGAACCTGTAACTTATTCGGTCCTACAGTCCGGGTATGGGATGCAAGATTTTACGGTTAATTTTGCGTCTTCGATAAATGAGATACATAAACGTGACAGCAGCTTTCTTCTCTTTCAACTTCTTCATGTGTTGTCAGATAAGGATATTTTATATAGGCCTATCATCCAGTCACATGTAAATAATAATTACTATAAAAATTTCTCACTAGTCGATAAAGTAAGTTAGTTTCATGTTCCATTTTGTAGGGTTAGTCGTAATGACTGTAACGAATAATTTTACATCCACATTAACCATTCATATGTACGTATGGATATATGCCGATCACCTACAATTTTTAGTGGTATTGTGAGTTAATAATTTCTACCTACCACCTTTTACACATTACAAAATTAGGTATTCTTCTACAGAACAGAGCGAGCTGTCAAGAAAAAACTTTTTCAGTTTGACTGCCTGTCTGTCGGACATCTTATATCGTTGGGTAACTGATCTAAAATTTTGATGGCCGCGTTGTGCACTCCTTTCGCCGCTTAAAACAATTTAATGTTTAGTTCAAATGGCTCTGAGCGCTATGGGACTTAACTTCTGAGGTCATCAGTCCCGTATAACTTAAAACTACTTAAACCTAACTAACCTAAGGACATCACACACACCCATGCCCGAGGCAGGATTCGAACCTGCAACCGTAGCGGTTCAACTATATCTCAGCGCCACTGATACTAATATCTGTTTCACTCGTGTTTGCAGTGGAATAGAAAATAAATTAGGACATTACTCCAGGGTTTTCCTTCGTGAAGAACAATTTGAAGATGGAGCCGGCCGAAGTGGCCGTGCAGTTCTATGCGCTACAGTCTGGAGCCGAGCGACCGCTCCGGTCGCAGGTTCGAATCCTGCCTCGGGCGGATGTGTGTGATGTCCTTAGGTTAGTTAGGTTTAATTAGTTCTAAGTTCTAGGCAAGTGATGACCTCAGAAGTTACGTCGCATAGTGCTCAGAGCCATTTGAACCATTTTTGAAGATGGAGTTACGCGGCTCTGCTTTTGTTTTGCTACCCTCAATTTCAGTTTCTGCTCCATACATTAGTTAGCCCAGTGAATAAAGACCAAAAAATGTCGTCTGAGGGAAAAAGTGTAGTCACAAATTTTTGTCAATTTCTAGGGGGCAGTGTTGTAAACAACATACTAAAAATCCGGGACGGTGCTGTGTGAGGATGGGGATGGAGGGACATGTACAAGACACTTTGTAAGGTTTACCGTTACTATCTCAAAAACCGCGGCTTGCGGAAAAAACGTTCGCTGAACAAAATTACTTTGCATTAAATTCCTGCAGGAAACGCCCGATTCATTTATTCTCTAGGACTAATAGATCCTTCGTTGCAGAGGGTGCAAAAATCGCAAATTAGTATAAATAATGTTTTAACGCTATGAAACTATTGTTCATTGTTAAATGAAGAGTGTTAAGTACAAGCATTAAATGTCTGTACCACGTATCAAGCGATAAATTATGTTCTGTGGGTGTAACAGAGCGGCAAGTTGGGAGTGGAAGTTAGAAATGTGAGGGAAAGTAGTTGCCGTATTGTAGTTGTCCACTTTCTTCTTCATAGGTCCGCAAAATGAAGAGCAAGTAGGCAATTCCTCATTCTCTCTACCGCACTACGTTGCAGGAAGCAACTACAATGTGTTTCACGAAGTTAAATATACCTTCCCACAGCTCTTCTTATAAATCACTGGCGACACATTGTGCTCACACTCTCGGTGTGCGGATGAGAGGTTGAAAGAAGGGCGAGTATTTATTTTCCACAAAGTGTGTTATTACTACGTTGAACGCAAATTTGAGTTGATAATAATACAAACGAAATAAAAGCATATGGACAGATTCTTCGTAAATCTGTTCTACGGTGCTACAGAAACTGATTCTCAGTCATCCTGTAAGGAACTTGTAGCGTTCTTCTGAGAAAGGCGACTGCCTCCAGCACAGTGCTACTCGTCATCCAGTATACTGATAGACTCTTATCTCCCCAACATTTGCTGTCCAGTTTATTTACATAAGTGTAAAAAATAGCTTCACTGAGATTGTGTTTATACAGTGGATAAATTTTCATTTTAAGTGAGTACTTATTTGCAGTTGTTAAGCGATGTTTTAAGTGAAGTAAGCACCTGCAAACAATGGCTGAGAATTGTATAATTCGTAAGTGTGATGTTGCCAATGACCTATGTGGTGTTGCTGGAAAAGAGACTGGATTGGTGAATGTGGCATCTTGCTGCTGTCTGTCGTTAACAGCACATTGTAAATTCATATAACTTTGTTGTACTCACTTGGTGGTGAATTGATGAATGATCAGCAAGGTACTGCACTTGTCTCATCATTTTTGAGTTACTGGTAGATTGTACAAATGTCTTCTATTCATGAATTGATGGCGTTTGTAGAGTGGGCTGCATGTGTGGAACTGCTTACCACACATCTGACCTTCCAATGTGGCTGTGAATATGTCTGATGGAATGGAACTCATCTTGTTCAAGTATAGAACAGTAATCTGCTCTAATATGGTGTTTGATTTGTGTTGGAATATGTGACGTTCCTTAACACACGGAACCTACTTTTGTCACAGAGCCTCTGAGCCTCTTCAGATCTTGGTAGAGCAGAGGGGGGTTGGGGGTGGGGGGAGTGACGCATTCGATACCCTCAAGCCACGAAAAGTATTCCACCCACTGATACTCATGACAGTGAAATCGGCATTGTCCAGTACGTACTGACAGCATGTTACACCTGAGGCAGGCTATTCAGTGTGGTGGACAGTTAACAGATCCGGCTGTTGAGCTTTTTTACGTAATATCTAATTTAAAAAGTGCAAATAAATACTCACTTAATAAAATGGAAATAACTACGCTATGTAAATACTAGATCAGTGAAGTTATTTTGTTTACTAAATGAGACAACGGAACACGAAGTGCTGGGGCGGTATAGTCTGTCTGTAAACTGAAAAGCGACCTGTACGCCTGGCTGCGAAAAATACAAGGGTCACTCCAAAAGAAATGCACACTATTTTTGTAAAAATACAGTTTTCATTCTGCATGTGTGAAAGTTTTACAGTGTGTAGATACATCCTTCCCGCTTGTTTTCAAACTTAGTTCAACCTATTCCTGTGAGTGGCGCCATCACAGCATCTCTTCAAGATGGCTACTACACTTGACGTTCGTCAGAAGCAACGTGCTGTCATAGAATTTCTGCGCTGTGAAAACGAGACAGTAGGAAACATCCACAAGAGGTTGAAAAAGGTGTATGGAGGAGCTGCAGTACAGTTAGTCGGTGGGCAAGTAGGTTACGTGATGAAAGCGGGCTCGGCAATATTGAGTATTGTCCTCGAAGCGGCAGGCCTCGTACTGCACACACTCCAGACAATGTGCAGAGAATTAACGAATTGGTGACTGCTGACAGACGCATCACAGTCAACGAATTGTCACGCTACGCTGGGATAGGGGAAGGAAGTGTTTGCAGAATACTGAAAGTGTTGGCATTAAAAAAAGGTTTGTGGCAGGTGGGTTCTCAGGATGTTGACAGTGGCTCATAAAGAAACAAGACAAACGGTATGCAGCGAACTTTTGGAACAGTACGGGAATGGTGGAGATGAATTTCTTGGAGGAATCTCTTTGGGAAACTGAAACACTCTTCGTGGAACAAGGTCTGAATGTGATGACTTCCTTGTGCACGCTGCCAAATAGTGGCTCCAACAGGTCGGTCCAGAATTTTACCGTGCGGGTATACAGGCACTGGTTCCAAGATGGCGTAAGGCAGTTGAGAGGGATGGAAATTATGTGGAGAAATGAAAATATTGTTCCTAAGGGATGTATCTACACACTGTAAAACCTTCAGACATGTAGAATAAAAGATGGATTTAAAAAAAAAAATAGTGTGCTTTTCTTATGGAGTGACCCTCGTAACTTCCCGGTGGCACGTTTGCACAATGCGTCGCCGGTAATACACAAGGGAGGAGCTGTGGCAGAGTCAGTATAACACATTATAGTTGCTTCCTGTGACGTAGTGCGGAAGAGAGAATGAAGAATTACATGCTCGCTCGTCGTTTCGCAGACTTATGAAGAAGGAAAGTGCATGACAATACGGCAACTACCTTCCCTCACATTTCTAACCTCCACTGTTGCACCCCCAGAACATAATTTATCGCTTAATACAATTATACGGCACATAGATGTGGTACACACATTTAATGCTTGTACTTAACCCTCTTCATTTAACAATAAACAACAGTTTCATAGCATTAAACCGCCATTTTTAATAATATACGATTTTTTCATGCTCTGCGACGAGGAAACTGTTAGTCCTAGAGAATAAATGAATAGGACCTTTCCTGTAGGAAAATTAATCTAGTTTGATTTTGTACTGAGAAACATTTATCTAGAAGCTACAGTTTTTGAGATAGTCGAGAAAAAACTAAAAAAGTGACCTTTAAACGCACCAACCTCCTATTCCCAGTCAGGATTTTAAGACGTTATTCATTACACACACACACACAACTTTGACTGCACAAAAATTTGCGCCTACACGAATTTCTTTCTCTAATTTCCCTTCGTTAGGAGGACCAACTGTCTGGACACTAACTTTGGAGGCACTAACAGCCTTTGCGTACAGCCAGAGTTTCTTAGGGAATTTGGAAAGCTCTTTCAATAATAAACTGATGCGGTAGTCACTGAGTACTTCCTTTAATTCATGTGTAGAAGATAGCATCCGCAGACGAGGACAATATTTGAGGTTCCCTTGGTACGTCTGGTACGTAACTCTCAGGTGCCCTACCAACACACTCATTCACAGCAGCTCCCATTCGACTGACAGTAGTCAGAGCGATTTCCAGCTGCTTAAGAACAATAACTAACTCATACAGTGCCTGAGAACAGCACACGCAGTGGCGCTGCGTTCTGATTCAAGTAGCTCTTAAATAAATTATGGGCCGTGGCCATCAAAAGGAAAAAACTGTGTTCACTGATAATATACAAAATTTCCTGTTTTGCCATTCAGTTCCGCATTTCGTTTACAAACTGTTTCAGATGCACCTGGGTAAGCTTTCTCGGTGTAATAATTCTTGCAGTCTCGTCGCGTTTTCTGCATAATCCTAAAAACAACATTTCAGCAATCCATCTGTCCTCCACCTGAAGGAGGAATACTGCTGCTGTAGCAGCGCGCAACGTACTCCCACGTTCAGACATGCTACTATTGCGCTCAACCCAACATTCATTTGCGGAAACTGGAGAGAAGCTGTGGCTTTAATAGAAGTATATGGTCACAGGAACTGAAAGTTACTACTTTCTTACTACGGCCATGAAACTCGTAAACGTCGCCTTCCTGGTAATATAGAGTGTGAAAATATTAATTGCGATAAGTCTTGACACTGACATTGTGTTATTCAATATTTTCCTTTGGGTAACTTGTAACCTGGGGTCCTTTAGTGCGTCTATAAGTATTGTACATTTTCAACAGTCCTGAAACAAGACAAACACAAGAGCTTTCAATTTAGTGAGCATATTGTCTTCGTTGCAATCGGCAATAGTGTTTAATACCTTTTTCATGCAGACATTGAGTAATAGGACAAGGCAATAATTTCAGTTACTTGATACGCTGCTCTGCCTAATGACATATTTTATGGAGAAATTAGGTATGTTGATTCGATCTGGAGTGAATTGCAGAAGCTTTCCATGTGCGTGTTGTTTACTGCTGCTGCTGTTTTGCCCTCTGTACCTTTGCCGATGTGTTGAGATTAGGGTTGCCATCCGTCCCGATATATCGGGACCATCACCGGTATGGACCTTCTTGTCTCGAGATCCCGACAGGTCCCACTTTTGTCTCGATTTTGCAAAATGCTGTTACGAGCTTGGCTCAGGTACTGAAGTAATGTCATCTTTTAGCGCAACATGAAAAAGCAGTCTCAGTTATTTTTATTTAGTTTATGTTGACAAGGTAGTTTCACAGATGGCGTTGCATGTTGCGTATCCTGTATCGACGATGCAAGGATCTTCTAAATCAAGAACCATAATTCGAGAAAATACCAGACAAGGTAGTTTCACAGATGGCGTTGCATGTTGCGTATCCTGTATCGACGATGCAAGGATCTTCTAAATCAAGAACCATAATTCGAGAAAATACCAGACTTCTTCAGTAGTACGGGGCTGGAACTATGTAAGCAGCGCCACGCAGACGAATCGGGAATTCCCATTTGAATTGGGATCTGATAAGACGATTCATTCTAGACCCAAAATTCAGGATGCAAATGTCAACTGCTAAAATTATGTGTTTGTTTTCCATTCCCGCATATAACTCCACTGTCGGTAGAATATTGTCGCTGATGTCGGCCCAGTGGACAGATGAAACAAAACAAAAAAAATCTTTTGCTTCCAGGGACTGTGGAGTCAATCTCACAGTGCCAGTTTAAATACAATCTGACTTGCAAGTAGCGTTATAAATACGTAAAAGGGAAAAAAAGACTTGCTGAAAAAGGTGAAATCTATTGAAAAGTATGACTTCTGCCGCGACAAGTTCCACGTAACTGTGTTGTAAATAAAAGTAACTACATTAAATAAATTTTTTACTTCATTTCTACACCCCCATCTCAGAGTATCACGACGATTTTCCAGCTAGATACGGCAATCCCAATTGCGGTGCCTTATCTGGCTGAGGGTTCTGGTCTTGGCATACTCTGCGATGGCCTCTTGAGAAGAAGTTGGATACTTCCCGACTAAAAGCCTTGTCAGATTTTCAAATGCATTACCGTCTTTACGCAGACCGATGCCAAGAAAATTCAAAAATACTACCTCTAACTGTCCATCAACTTCGAACCACTCTGTAAGGTTCCCTGTATGGGAGGAGCGAAGAACACACCCGATGTTTTCCCAACCGTGAATGCTTCCGTGCCAAGTCTGTCTTTCAAAATGCATTCCAGCTTTGCTGCCAACTCCCAATTCGTGCGTGATATAGCACTAAATTGCATATATAAAGCTGTAGAACTTTCCGTTATCATACATAGTAATAATGTCAACAAGAACGTTCCTCGTAGTCTGACAACGAAAAATATCCTAATTTCTTCATACAACAGCATTTTTTTCTCCTTTATAACACCACCACGGCATTTGTTAACCGATAACCAGTGCTATTTCATATTACCAGAATTGCTGAAGATGCCTGGTTGGATGTGAGATAGTCTCATGTTTCTGATTTTGCCGGTAAAATAAATCAACACACAAAAAAGTAAGCATAGGCGAACAACATCTCATTTCAGATCATAATGTGAAATACCTGTTTCTTTGGGGCTAATACTTAAACTACCCGGTAGTGATGAGAGGTATCACGTTCCTGTGAACGAAATGGTTCAGTAAATATTATATAATGCACCAACAAAATGTTATTTCTACGGGCGCTATACACTACATTGCTAGCACACATTTTTTGCGTTGTCATACTATTCCGATCGTTACGCATGAGTCGCATGCTTATCCGACAAATGATAGTAATTTATATTCTGACGTATAGTGTAACACAAGCATCAAAGGCTCCATGCTCTCGCAGTTACACATTTGATAGGAATGGGGTTGAAAAGGAAATGGATTTTCTTTTATGACTGTTGGCCTCTGTTAAACAACTTCGGCAAGGTACTGCACTTTGGTAATAGGAAGCATAAAAATAATTGCAGTTCTTCGATTGAACTTCTTTAATGTTATTGTCGCTTTATAAAGGCTAACTTGGAATTCGTTCCTCATACCGTGATAAGGAAATAAAAAGAAAGGCGAGCCGGGGGGAGAACGTCGCTTGCTGTCGGCAACTGTCACTTTTATGACACCAATTATACAGAAATATTTCTAATAGTTCTCTTTTCCTTTTCGCGATGATGTGTAGTTTGGTATATCTCCCTTTACAAAACAGCAATATTAATATTTATTTCGTGCAGTTTATAAATAATATTACTTTTTAACACAGAGAACGAAATGAGGATTGACGTTGCTGGACAGAAGAAAAGATGGGTGAATAACTCGCCAGAAAAGTAATCACGTGTGATGATAGTAATACAGACTAACGTTAAAACTCCGGACTATTGAAAACTTCATCGACACAAAAAAAACTGGAGCTTTAGACGATTCTCTGCTTTGCAATAACGCCTTATTTACGTCAAGGAACTGATTGATGTGTTTATGAAGTAGATGTTGTCAGCCCGATTTTTAAATTTCATCGTACTGAATTTTTTGACGTACTATTGTCCTGTTGCCAAGTAATTTTATTTCTTATGTTTTTCAGCAATAATATGTCATACCTGAACTCGTGGAGAGAAGAACCAGTATATAATAAGCTCTTACACTTTTCGTATTCACGTTGACTGTTGCTGTCGTATTAACCGCTAGAGGAAGCTTGTTACTGTTGTGCAGTAACTTCTCAGACGCAGCAACAGTTCTGTCATAGGCAGTGTGTGCGATAGCCTACAAGGGTTAAAAAAATTAACTCAGTCAAGATACTCAGATAAACACTGTGGTCAATATTGCATCTGGAATACTTTGAGGCACAACCGCTCAGTATTTCACGGAAAGAGGAAATTGGTAGATCGACTCAACTATAGTTGCGCGGATCTAGACACGTGACGGGGCAATGCCCCAGAAATCGTCTGTATCCAGTGCTACAGTTCACTTCGATCCTAAGAAACATGCTGCAGTGATTCAGCAACTTTATCTCTGGTCTGGGAAACTACAGGTATGATATAAACTGGTTAGTGTAAGTCAGAAAAAAATAATATGATTAGAGCGTTCCAAAGTTTAATTAGATGACAATGGACTCACATTCAAAAAACAAGGACGTTTCGAAAGAAGACCGGGTCGTCCACGAACAGCTACACCAAAGACAATAAGACAATAACAACCTCTTGGTATCCGTGAAAGTACGCAAATACTGCAGGTTGCAGAAAATAAATACGTACCTACCGCAATCGTATTCGTATTGGATAATTAAGTAAAGGGATGGAGAAAATATATGAAAAAAACGCGAGAAATGTATGCTGGAACATAAATTCAGACGCTAGGGAAGCGTTAAGGTTGCGCTGTTGCATTTGATCACGAACTGCGCCTGTGCAATATCCTCAATACTTCGCAAGTGTCAGGCGCGATCAGAACAGTGTTCCGTATCATTGTGAGTCCATTATATCGGGGCACAGTGCATTCGAACGTTGGCAAATTGTTGGTGCTCGTATGGTGGGAGTTCCTCTAATCAAGGTACCGCCGGCACGGTAGCTCAGCGTGTTCGGTCAGAGGGCTGCGTGCTCTTTGTAATAATAAAAAAAAAACTGAATCAAGGAACCAACGATCAATTTGATAGGATGTCTTGTGACGTCCCCCCCCCCCCCCCCAACCAAACGCAACGAACTATATCGAACAAAACGAGTAAAACAAAAAAAAAAAAAAAAGGTAGCTGAAGTGTTTGGTGTTTCAAGAGGCACCGTATCGGAGGCACATCATCCATTAAGTCACAACGTGGACGAAATTGTCTGTTGAGTGATCGCGACAGACGGTCATTGAAGAGGACTGTGACGAAAAATACGGTGGACGACAGTCACTGCAGAACTGAATGTCGCACTTGTGAACCCCGTTAGCATCAAAACAACACGAAGGGTAATGTGTTCTATTTTTGGCGTTTCCCTGTTTTTGTTGACACCCTGTATGGCTTCTTACAAACGAGAAACCGAGACATGTTGTTTCTGGCATTCACAATTTAGTATACATCCAGACAATCGAAGTGATTACACTTTGATATGAGCGACGGTTTTACATTTATCCATGCAATGTCTCACTATGATAATAACAACAGACTGTGAGTGTATGAATTTGCGTCAACTAATATACCAACCCCCACATTGCCCGATATGGTTTTTAATGTTCCGTAGGGCCTGCTGCTCTACGTAAAGAGCGTGCCTGGAAACCGAAACGCTGGGAGATCGGATTATTCCAGTCGGCCTATAATCCAGCCGTCTCCTCTCTGTGTTGTGAAGATTTCGCCGCGAAAGATAAGTGGTTGGCATTCCATTTTACACTGTAGGTCCTTTTCTCCGGTAGCGTTACTGGGATGGGCTGGGAACACGCAAGTCGCCGAAGTTGCGTCCAGTTGAAAGACTTTTGTTTTCGTGTACGCTGCTGTCATTGACGATTATTTCTAGGATTTGACTAGAAGAGATACTACACATTTTCACCAGCATCTGCGTTAAAAGGGCCTGAATTATTTTTCTTCCATCCCGTACAGGAAAAATTGTCATTAACGCTCCATATAGGCCCCAAATTTCTTTGATTTAACCGTCGTGATGGATGCGCCAAATGTATATAGAGTGTTCAAATGAAAAGATACTAAACTTAATAACAACGAATCCGGTTGAAATTTGCACACGCCGCTTTGGGTTAACGCAGTGAGACATCCAGGCAATCGAAGCATGCGTCGTTACCTCCCCTTAAGAAATTCATAGCTGTGCCCTCAGCGGACAAGTTGATGCTCACTGTCTTTTTCGACTTCCAAGTTCCGATACTCTCGGAGTCCTCGAGCACGGAAAAACTATTAACAGTGACGTGTATTATGACACACTGTTACGTAAGTCCATCAATGACAAACAGCCTGGGGCTGCTCATGGAAGGAATGACTGATCCACAATAACGCGCGTCCACACGTCTCCAAGGCGTTTTGTTCCCACAGCGAAGAAGGGGAGCGCTTCATCTCGGACGACGAAGTGAAGGAGACAGTGGACTAGGTCCTGTCGCATCCACGGGAATTCTGGGAACAGGGAATCCTTCGGTTCGTAAAACAGTGAGCTAGTAGTGTTCAGCCCTCTGGCGATATCTTTTGAATAAAGACTTCAGTTATATCCACAATCTCGTTTCGTACCTTGTCTTTTGAACAGCCTTCATATTTTGAAGGAAATAATATATTTCTTGGAATGTGAATTCCGGGAACTTGACGCGGAAGCCTCCCTGGCGTAAGCGTGATGAATCTAGAACTTGCTCAGCGACGAAGTTTCGTACAGGAACTCAGAGGTTCATGTGTCGCGCGGTGACTTCCACAGCCTACCTCTTATTAGCAAAGAGGTGGTTCAGGATTTTACGGCTGATCAATGGCAGTTGCTGTCCAGCATCCAAGTACGCAAGTGATTGGTTGCACTGTGGCACGATTGGTTTTCCCTTGGGTCGTCGGTCTTATAGCTAGTTTGATACGGCCCGACACGAGCCATTCTCCAGTGTCAACGTCGATATTTGTTGTATACATCACACTTTCGGTCTTACCCTACAGTTTTTACCCTCTTTTGCTTCCTTTACTAACATAAGGGTTATTCCGTGATGTATTAACACATGTCCCATCATGACGTTTTAGTATGTACCTTTCTTCACGGTTCTTCATGTTGGGGGGCGGCGGGGTAAAAGTTATTACCATCTTAACGCGAGTCTGGCAGCTAATTTTGTGCTCAGCCAGAAAGCAAAGTGAAACATACTGACCTTAGTTTCCAGTGTGCACGGCCTCATTCTGGTCCAGCTCACTGAAAGAGAAGTTTCTATTCTCCTATTTCTTTGCGGGATCACAACTATGACCTTAAATAAAAGTATAAAATTCCAGTCAAAATTTATATTACGTAAAGTTTCTCGCACACAACACTTAGAAACTCACTATTGCCAATTGAAAGCAAGTCTTTCTATTCTAACAGCACATTTAGCAGTTCAGAGGCGACCTCTACGGTACGTTCCTGCCAGATTGTCTTTCGCCCTGACTAAAATTACTCAATGAAAGTTTGCAATAAATGTTCCAAATTAACGCTCGCCATGAAAGTGGAAATAAAGTCACTACTTCCAACGCGGAATTGTAATTCTCACGGACGGCACACTAACAGTTATTTTGGCGAATTCTAAGCGATCCAGGACGGTGTACAGTCTTCTCGAGTTCACTATCCGTTTGTACTGCAAAACACACGCATTTACACTGCTCTGCTCTGACGTCATCCGAGGCAGAGCGAGATCCGACGTTTGACAGACGTGGAACCCACCGCAGCTGACTGCGAAGTCAACTTTACTACTAGTGATGGGGAGCACGTGAATGAGTCGTACAAACGAACGCCTCACTCCAGTGAAGTGTGAACTAACCACTCAATTTCAATGAACTGGTACTTCAAACTCTTCACAGATAGCATTCTCCACACTTTTTTCTAGTTCACTCACTCTCTTCCCATCTCCCTCTCCCACTACATAGGCGCTACGTCACTCATTCTCCCTTCACTTCAGTCCTCCCTCTACTGCCTGTCGACGAATCGCGCGATGTTTGTGTGGAACGATAGGTTTAGGAGGGGTTGGTGAAGTGAGGGGCGAGGGGAAGGCAGCGTCAGCTGCTTCCTGCACTGCTGACGTTACCAGTGACTATTTGTGGAGTTACACTTCGCGTCTATGGGTAGCCTACCGTTGGCGGCGCTTGCAGACAAATGAATATTAAAGATACAAACAAAGAGGCTGGCTGTGCGAGCACGTACAGCCAACATGAAAATAAAATACTTACCTTTGAGTCTGGAGAACTGAAACATGCGTGGAATCCACGCTTGAAAGATAATCGTTCATGTAGGAACGCTTATCTCGTGCACGTTATTGAAATAATTACAGTAAATGTCAATTTGAGGATTGTCCTAATTAAATTTTAAAAAATACATATATATTTATGAATAAACATAAACGGATTTTGCGAATGTTCAGAGATTTCCGTTTTAAAACATTTGTTCCACTTTTTTCCTGTCAGGCGATTTCTTCTGTCAGTTATAAGGTGTTCTGCCTTCGAGAATACTCTTCCACACGGCGTAGAGATTGCAACAATACACAGTCGTATTTTTGCAAGTTCAAAGAGCGAGGGGTATACTGACAGCCGTTCAGACCACCACTGAAGTGGTCTCTGTAACAGGGGCTCTTGTATATATTTGTCCACTTCCACTATTGCAGCAGATCTCGGGTGTGGATTACTGTGCAGCCTGGAAAACACTTCATCAAATTCGAGACAGAGACTAGAAGTAGATTCAGTGGTTGGAACTGAGATTGTTGTTATTAACAAACCTGCAACACCATTTTTTCAACGAGCTACTAAGGAGTATGACTTTAGAAGCAGTGGCAACATGTTCACTTGATATTTTCTCAGTGCAGTCTGTGAAAACTTTCAAGAGGTCACAGGCTTGTGTTACACTTGCAATGTCCTCTGCAGTCAAATTTGGAAGGTCAGGATAATTCAGAGTGATAACTGTCATTAGGGAATTCTTAACCTCGATTATTCTTCGCAGCATATCATAGGTTGAATTCCATCTTGTAACAGTGCCCTGTTTTAGTGTCAGAACTGGCTCTTTTAACTGTTCCTGCATCTTTTTCAGTTTCGTGCAGGCCTGCGAACTTCTTTTAAACAATTCAACTTTTTTTTTTTTTACTTTTTTCAGAATGGGCTGAATGTGCGGAAGCCTATTCTGAACAATTAAATTGAGTGTATGTGCAAAGCAGGGGATGTTTTTCCAGGCTGTGAGTCTTATAGCTGCCACAATATTAGCAGCATTGTCGCTAACAACACACACGACTTTTTCTTGAATGCCCCATTCCCTTATGACACGTCGCAGTTATCCGGAGATTTTTTCTGACGTGTACCTTTCGTCATATTTAAAGCACTCTAGGAGGGAAGACGGCAGCTCCAGGTCTTAAACGTAGTGTGCTGTCACCGACAAATAACTCTCATTTGTGGTTGAGGTCCACCCATCCATTGCCAGCACAACCGCTTCCGCAGAATTAATTTTGACTCTCACAATTTCTTTCATCATGGCGTACTGTTGTTGTAGTAGTGTATTGGAAATGGTGTTCCGAGCTGGCATTCTGTAAGCACCATTCAGTTTGCCTATAAAACTTTGGAAATGTTTGCTTTCCACTATGTTGAAGGGCATATAATCCTTTACAAGAGTCTCCAGAAGTGCGAAATCTTATCTCCTGATTTCTTTTGTTCGAAAGAGGATTCGGAAAATACATAGGTAATGTTCCGTGATATTGATATCTGCTGTCTGATAATGAAGTGATAGTGTTATTTTCTGGCACCGACTGCTATTCGCTTCTGGCAATTGCTGGTGCTTGTTCCGGATTGTCCGGGTTATTTGTCCAAGAAATATCGGAAGATGCAGGAACAGGGGACGCTAAGCGCCTGACTGACAATGACACTGCTGGATGCAGCACTCGAACATTACGCGCTATATTAAATATATTTCCTCCTTTATATGAAATACACGTTGAACAACAGTTGCACTTTGCTTTCCCATAACCAAAATCGGCGAAGAAACCCCAAATTTCACTACTTTTACGAGATCGCGAGTTGCTAGCCATTGTATAAGAGTGAACAGACACAAAAACTGCTTTCCGAATAAAATGATTTTACCTGAAATAGTACCAATGACTACAGGTGACAGTTTACGTTTTGAATTTGGAGGGTTATTATTCTCAACAAAAATAAATCTACAGGAAAACTACTAAAAAATTACTTAAAGTACGTATACAGACTTTGTGACAGTGGTAAACATACTCATTCTATTTTGGATTAAATTTTAAAAGGAACATATAATTGGACTGCATTTCGTTGGTAGCCCTAGTTTTCAGTCCATGAATTCAACAAATAAGGTTTCACTTTGCAAATAAAGACTTTTTTGGGCGCTTCATGAGAAACTGTCGAGCAAGATTAAATGTAATACCTTCTTTATATGTGACAGGCGTCTCTGTTTATCTTTCTTTTGTCCCCTTCGACCATGCTCTATTTAATTTAACTCAGACGCTGTTAAAGAGCGTAAAACGTTGTGTGCACGTTACTGCATAGATGGGCCATCTGTTCGTTACTGCATAGATCGGCCATCTGTTGGTAAAATTATAAAGTATTATGAAGCTTTATTGTACGAGCGAGGCGAAGCGAGCGTAGCTGCAGCTGAGCGGCGAACTGGGCAACTTCGCCAGGCTTCCGTACTTCATGAATGAACTACTTCATTTGATTGCTTCACGGGAATGAACGAGTTCGACCCATCTCTACTTACTACTGCCTCTCGGGCTGCATTTATATAGGTGCCGGAGCGGACGGCCGTGGGAACACTGTGTCTACGGCTATCTGCATACTCCGTACGACTGCTTTCTCGGGCACATAAACTTCAGAAACCTCTTAATTTTTATTTGTATTCAGTAAAGTTGCTTGAAATCACAGAAAAAGTTTCAGCTTGCTAGAATGAAAACTTTGCCTTCTAGAATTTTTATATTGGAACTAACGGTAACCGGGCGTTGTGGCCGAGCTGTTCTAGGCGCTTCAGTCCGGAACCTCGCTACTGCTACGGTCGCAGGTCCGAATCCTCGGGCATGGATGTGTGTGATGTCCTTAGGTTAGTTAGGTTTAAGTAGTTCTAAGTCTACGGGACTGATGACTTCAAATGTTACGTCCCATAGTGCTCAGAGCCATTTGAACCATTTGTTACACAGTCTTTAGAGCTACCTTCTGCGCTTAATTTAACAGTGCCTCAGGACCTCAGATGTTAAGTCCCAAAGTTCTTAGAGCCATTTGAACCATTTGACCTAACTGTAGATCGTTACCTCTGAAACATATCTTTATTAGAACTTATGTCAGCAGTTATTAATACTAAAACTCTCAAATTTGGTATAGCTCTATCACTTTATCATCAACGTTAACCAAAATTCTCTATCATTAAAGTCACAGGAATCTATAACAATTGGCTACATTTTAGTGTCAAAATTGTTTTTTACTTAATTACTCAAAAACTATACGAGGTAGCTCAGCGTGGTCTTTCATTTATTATTTCTGGGGTGAACTGAAGCATAAAATAAATTTCCATTATTTAGCGCCTCTGATTTTCCCCAAAAACATGGATTGTGGTGTTAATTTTTAATATGGTTTTGGAAACCTGCACCACTTATTTATGAGCTCTAACTCCACCTTCTGGCCAAATTCTGGCTTTCTAGCTTCTTTATTTAGCGCCATTTATTTTTCTCTTAAAACGGCATTTCTACGTAAACTGTTACGTCTAGAACGTAAAGACTTGGTATTTGGAACGTTATAACACTGAACTATATTTTAACAAAGTTTTAAACATAAATTTTGATTTTTAATTTCATACTTAATTGCGGTGGACGTGGCGCTACTAGCAGTGAACTGGGGTAAGTTCCAACATACTCCCTCGCCTCTGTATCTCAGACATGGTACAGCGTTTGCTTTGCTTCAGTGTGCTTAAACATAATTTTTTTTCATTTCTCAAAGTACATGGCCCTGACCATTCCCACGTTTACATACTTCTAATGCCTGGTTGTTCGATTTAACACGTTTTAGAAATTTCCACTGACTAAAGAGTGATTTGCAATTTTACCGATTCGAAACGACATAATGAACAAAGTCCCTTAATTTCAACACACTTCGATCCTCTTCTTTTCTAGTTTTCCTACAGCTCTTGATTCACTTTCGTACAATGCGCTGCTCCAAACATAAACTCTCAGAAATGTCTTTCTCAAATTAAAGCCGATGTTTGATACTAGTAGACCTCTCTTGGCCAGGAATTCCCTTCTTGCCTGTGATAGTCTGCTTGTTATGTCCTTGCTTCTTCTATCATGGGTTATTTTACTTCCTAGGTTGTGGGTTTCCTTAACTTCGTCTACTCCGAGCGCTCACCACTTTTAATGTTAGATTTCGTGTTATTCCCATTTCGGGTACATCTCATTACTTTCGTCTTTCTTCTGTTTACTCTCAATCCATGTTCTGTACTCAGTAGGCTCTTCACTCCACTCACCACATCCCGTAATTCTTCTTCACCTTTACTGAGATGTCATCAGCAATACTCATCATGTATATGCTTCCGCCCTTAAGTGAAATCAAATTCTTGAACCCTTCTTTTATTTCCCTTTTTGCATCTTCGAAGTATAGATCGAAAAATAGCGCCGCAGCACGCCACCTAATATCCTTTCTAATATGAGCATTTCGTCCGTGGTTCAAATGGCTCTGAGCACTATGGGACTCAACTGCTGTGGTCATCAGTCCCCTAGAACTTAGAACTACTTAAACCTAACTAACCTAAGGACATCACACACATCCATGCCCGAGGCAGGATTCGAACCTGCGACCGTAGCAGTCGCACGGCCGTCCGTGGTCTTCCATTCTTTTTGTTCAACAGTCAGTGACGCTCAACAACAGCAGACTGTGGCGGCGGCAGTTTTCTCTAAATCTAGGTACTTGTGGTATACGCTGGAACAGCAAGACGTGAAATATTCACGTGACATGACAATCAGTTCCGTTTGCTATGGTGGTAGCAGCAGTGTCTCTCGAACACGGCAGTTGTCTCTTGCACTCGAGTGTATTTCAATATCACGGAAGTGTTTCAGTTCCCGTATCTTGACCCCTCCCCCCTTCCTCAGTCGCATTCAATAATGCGATGTCTTTTGACCAGTTGGTTGCAATTCTTGGGTGTGGGAAGGGACATCAGTATTTGGCCTGCAGGGGAAGAGACGTGTAGAAATGAAGATTCTGTCCTGAAGACTAAACAAAATTGTCCTAGACTAAACTTCAAACTTTTCCACAGTGTGTCATGAAGAGACTGTATGTACTGATCCCTCATATGGATGGATTTGTTTACCTTTTATTTATGATAACCTACCTAAGTTTCGTCATCTAGCCCAACACAATCGACCGCTGAAGACTTGTAGTAAAGTTAGACGAAATGCGAGTGCCTCCAGCTATGAAAGAACAAATTTTCTTCTATTCTCATACGACTTTCATCTTCGCTTTCTGGATAATCTGCAAAAAAGCAAAAATATACAATAGTCAGCCAGAAAATTATGAACACCGACTTACTATCGATATAAACCCGTCCAGGATAGCAGCGTCACCTGGTGAGGAATGACTGCTAGCCAGACACATGCACTGTGTATGTAGTGTCAGTGAGCATGTTGTCCGTTTGTAGAATGGGGGAGGCGCACGATCTATCTGTGTTGACGGAAGGCAAATTGTGATGGTCCGGAGGCTCGGCACGAGCGTTTTGGAAACTGCACGACTTGTCGAGTGTTCGAGGAGTGCTGTGGTGAGTGTCTTCAGCATGTGGCGAAACCAAGGTGAAACCACGTCAAGAAGTTGTGGGGTTGGACGGCCACCCCACATTACAGATGTCGGACGTCGTATTCTGGGCAGACTGGTAAAACAGGACAGACGGCGAACTGTGGCGCAACTAACATTCGACTTTAAAGCTGGGCAGAGTACAAGTGTATCTGAACACACAGAGCACTGAGCACTCCTAACGATGAGCGTCCGCAGCAGACGACTCATAAATGTGCCAATGTTAACACCACGACATGAGCAACTAAAACCGAAATTGGTTCTTGACTATGGGCACTGAAAGTTGCCCAAGTGGCACAGCGTTGCATGGTCTGATGAATCCCAATGCGTCTCCATCAGCGCGCGAATCCGTCCTCTTCCAGGCGTACAGCTTGACACCTACGCTTCGGGACGGAGACAAGCTGACGGCGGCAACATAATGCTCTGGGAAACATTCACTTGGGTATCAATGAGTCCAGTGGAACTCGTGCAAGGCCCCATGATGGCCAAGGAGTATCGTACACTGGTTGCAGACCATGTACACCCCTCATGACGATAATGTTTCCCGACGGCAGTGGCATTTTTCATGCAAGATGACGGTGACAGGAAATTTAAAAATGCAAAATGGTGGCGGTGGGAAATTTAAAAAAGCCAAGATGTAGATGTTGCGAAATTTAAAAATCCAATGTCGAGGAACTAGTTCAGTTGGACTTTACACCCTCTCCTCTCCCCTACACCCTCCCGTCTCCAGCCATTCACATCGCAGTATTTTGTCAGTCATGAAGCAGCCAATCACAGCCTAGTATTTTAACATCATTTAAAATGAAACAGCCAATCACATTGTAGCTGGCTGATAACGTAAGTTTTACTTCAGTTGTGTAAAAATGCCACCGTATTCAAAGATGTCTGCCAGTACTACGGTATTTCCAAAAAAATTATGTAACCTTCTGTTGAACTGGGTAAAAATGTCGTCGCGTTCAAAGGTGTTTGCCTTTTATTTGCGTAAAATGGTGTCATTTTAAAGATATTTGTCAATACTACAGTATTTCCACATCGAAAAAATACCTAAGCTTCAGTTGAACTGGCATGGTTTGGATGGGAATATTTTAATAAATCAAACGCAGAAATAATGTGATCTTTAATTACCAATATTCACTTTTCCACATAATCACCAGCCAATTGGATACATTTCTGCCAAAGATGAACAATTTTTCTGAAACAGTCACGGAAGAAGTCGACTCTCTGTTTCTGCAACCACAGTCTCACAGTTCTCTCAACGAATTCATCAGAAGCATAATGATGTTCCTCGCGGAACGTCTTTCATTATCGGGAACAGATGGAAGTCAGACGGTGCTAAATCTGAACTGTATGGTGGTGAGATTCAGTCTCTGAAGTTCTGCTGTGGTGGCAGGTGAAGTGTGTGGCCAAGGAAAGAAATAATGTGACTCATACGTTCTATGAAATGCCGATTGTGCTTGCAATTTCTCTCTGAGTGATACGACGATCGCCCTGAATCAATCTGTCAACGTTTTTCTTGAGAAACTCGATGGGTGCTGTCACAGGACGTCCAACTCTTTGTTTGTCACACAGGTCAGATCTTTCCACCTCAACATCTTAAAACTTACTTGCCCAATGACGCTCAGTACTCACATCAACACAGTCACCATAAACTGCTTTCATTCTCTGATGAATCTCCTTTGGGGTGACACCTTCTGCTGTCAAGAATTCAATGGCCGCACGTTGCTTGCATCGCATTGACCGACCGTCTGCTCAGGGTTCCATATTTTACACTGTAACAACACAACAGTTCAATGTTAAGGCTTCCCGCCAACTGGAGCTGTAGAGAAGAGGCTACGGAACAAGCCAGTACCTGCCGCATACCAATGCTGCCAACTGTTGAAGAGTTACGAAGGTCGAGACATTACTTTTTAGTCAACCCTCGTACGCTTGACATTATTTCATTCGGGGGGCGATCTATATTGATAAGAAAATAGAAGTAACAAACTTCAAGCTGCCACGATCTCTTTAGTACAGCGTTTATTCAAATAACCGTTTTCGGCAAACTATGTTGCCGTAATCCGAATAAATGCTCTGCTGAAGCGATGGTGGCATTTTGAAGTTTGTCACGTCTATATTCATTATTTTACAAGGTTAAGAAGTCGAACACCCAAAAGAAAGCGTGAGCCGCAATTATTTTAGCTGTAGCTGATAGCAACAGAAAACAACGAAAATGGGGCAATGTATCCGAGAATGGTTGAAAAAGAAGCTACTTGTCTTATGTTAATTTACAGACTAATATCTTAACCACGGAAACAAAAGACGTCAAACCATTTTTGTATGAGTCCTTCAAAGACGACGTAAAATAGAAAAGCAAATTTCGTCACTGGGAGAGGCAATCGTATTCGACAAAATTACGTGTAAATGCCATTTCTGGCAACGGGCAGGTCATTCGAATACTTGAAATTTAATGCTGCAATAAAATCAAAAAACAATTAGCAAAAGTGTTATTGAAACCTGTGAAGTAATTATCTCTGTACTACAATGATATGCGCAGGTAATTAACGTAAATAATGAGACGAGGCTCATATGTGTTTCTTAGCCATTGGATATACAGTCCTACTGTGTTTCCAAGTTCAGGAAGAAAACAATGCCGTAGAGAATTCTCGATTGATCCCTGTAAAGTGATAAATACAACTTCTGCATACTCTTTGTAAAAGTGTTTTCTGTTAAAAGACTACTACACAAATCGAATCTGGAAGATATGCTCAAAGACGAGCTGATAACATGAAAATGCACATTAGCACTATGTGGACGGTTCATCAAGCTCTGCCAACACCTGAATGTCGAGTAATGTCAAACCGTCAATGCTCGACCCTGCACGCTCAAGAAACATTGAGATATTTTTGGGGCCATCAGTACTGCGCTTCAATATTTCTGGTATTGATAATACGTCAATACGCGCCGTCACACGATCAGTATAATGACGAATTGACAATATTATTAAACGTGTGAGGCCCCTTTTCTTACGTATAATGCAAAGCAATGTTAGCAGTGGCCGTTCTGAGGTATGATGCTCTGTCGACAGCTGATTTTAAGTGACTGAACTGCTGACATAACCTCAACCTCGTTATATGCAATGTGTCCGAGGAGACCGCAGTCAAGAACTTGGGGCAGAACTATTCATCACTGTCACCTTATTCGCAGTGATTAAAGTAAGCTCTGCGAGCAAACTCAAGAGAGAAAGCAGCGTCGAAAGAAATTGAAATTTCTCGCTTTCATTGGTTATGTGGAACTATCTTCACGCTGGCTTTGGGAGCTGACACATTACACATTATAGGCCACACAGGCACGACGCATAGAGATAACAAACTGTTTAAAAGTGAGGAAACTTTTATTGCGCACATACCTCCACCGATTGCTAGCTGCAGGCAGCTGCACTGCCCAAAAGAGGGTGGATATCATCTCGTCAGAATTACAGGAACTTCCCGAAGTGGATGAGCAGCTGGAAATAATAATAAGTTCCGTAACACTTTCTTCGAGAAGACCCTTATTATTCCACGCTTTGTCAATTACTGGCTTCGTATGCAAGACGACAGCCCTCCAGTCCGTTTCGGTGGCATTTTCCAGGCCGTGGACAGTCACTTTCTCAACTTTACTCAAAGTAAAGTTTTCCTTTTTGCGAGCAACCCTTTCACTTGAGCCCAAGTAAGTTCAATAATGTGTAAGTGTCAGTGATAAGGTGGTAGTCTTATGACTCTATGTCCATATTTATAAGCTATCTCGTCGATAACATAGGTTGGAAACTGTGGCTTGTGAAATGACACGAGTTCTAATAATTCTACTTTTCTCAGTTAATCATTTGCACTAACTCTGTGTTGTCGTAACCACTGAATAATACCTTCCTTTTGGGAGGAAAGGGTTGGAGTCATATCCTTTAATATTGAATGGTATGGGGTATTGTCGATAATAATTACTGATGGATTTTCTAAACTTGATAACAACGTATTTTCGAACCAATTTAGAAATATTTCATGGTTCATTTCCTCATAGTACTCTGATGTTATCTTTGATCTGAAAAGCAGTTGCCAGGCGGGGAAATTAGCCGTAGCAGGTACCAGCATGCAAAAGAATGATTTTACCACCTTTTCCTGTGGAGAGTGCCATACCTTCTCCTTTGGCGTCACACCGACAGTGTGACATGCCTTCACCCATGTTTCATTGATTCAAACAATGTCCTCGAAATTAATATCTTTCATTTCACGCAAAAATCTGCAACGCCGTGCGGCTATGTCTTCTTGTTCCGTCAATGTTTTACGGCCTGAAATATTTTTGTATTTAAAGCCGAGACTCCCAAAGACGATCGGCTGCCTTCAAAAAGTTCGCGCTTACACAGTGTTGTATGAATGAATGCCAATTTCTTTTATGATAATAATTGTGTATGTGACGCCGGATCGCGTCTTGTGCGAAGGCATCCAGATTTGCTAACCGTTTCTGCATACTTCTTTCCTTGCCTAGCATATGACGACAAGAAGGTCGTGCTTCGCGCATCTTTCATTCCCGTATTTCTCTTTACTACAATCGGTTCTCTAACCTGAACCGCGGCTGCTGTTTGTGCTAATACTTTGGAAACCGGTAAGAGAGGGCCCCCATTTTCCGCCTCCCTGTCAAAGTATTTCCGTACATTGCACACCAGTTGTCGTGACTGGCCCTTAAACGCAATTCCTTGCCCGGCTTTCTTTTCTGATGTTTGTGCATCCCTTATCCTGGGTCTGCCCCTTTTCTTTTCGTATTTCATCAGACGTGATAAACCACACGAAAAACGCGCACAACGATGATAACGGAATACGCACGTTTGATACACAGCTCTAGCCAAACAATGGAAGTCAGCTGAGCATTTTTTGTGGCAGTTTGGCAACGGAGAACGGTTCGGGCGTGACGTTGAGCACTCTCATTGGAGGAAACCAGCTCCAGTCCATGAAGTGTGAACTATCAAGTAATTTAAAGCTGACTATAGTGAGCTTTCCGTGTAGGTCTTGTCAACGTGTTTTTCACAGTAAAGGAATGAAGCCCTACAACATGACATGTGTCCAAGTACAGAAAGAGAAAAATAAGGCAAAACGTATGAATTACTGTACATGTCTATGTTAAACAATTGAGAGTTGAATGTTGGATCTACTGTTGTATTTCACGAATGATGAAACATCGTTCCCTCTGACAGAACATGTGAACTCCCTGAATACCAGACACTAGTCAGCTAATAATCCCTATTCAATTAATGAGGAACTTCTCCAAGGTGAAAAAATCTGGTTGCGGTATGCCGTGTTAGAAAGTAGAATTGTGGGACCCATATTTTTTTGAAACGATAGTGAACCCATGTCGTGTATAAGCAAATCTTTGAGGAATTTTACGCAAAGTTCACCCTCCACCACCCATGGACGTACGTATGCTGTCTTTGAGCAGGATGGGGCGTTGTGTCACACTTCCCGCGAGTCAGTCTCACGAATTCGTGAAAGATTCACTGAAGAAAGGACTGGCAGCAAAGGACTGTGGCCCCTGCGTTCGCCAGAACAAACCACTTGTGCCTTTTATGTTTCATCTGTGTGGCAATCTGAAGGGGAAAGTGTACGCAATAACATGAGAAGACTTGAAGGACAATGTTTGTAATGAAATTTTGAAAATTGATGCGGCAGAGTTGTGTAAAGTGTATATTAACACGTTAGCAGGCGCGAAAAAGTGCGTTGAAGCACAAGGAGGTAATTTTCAGCACCTAACTTAATTAAAAGATAATTCAGTAAATATATACCTGTGAATTAACTTATTTGTTATTTATTAATTATCTAATTAATACTTGTTTAGCCATTTTGTATCTGCTCATGGCGGACAACAATTCGTGCATAACTGGCGAGCAGTATCTATTTGGGATCGGTTTTTCATGCATCACCCTTTATAACACGCTAACAACACAATTTAACATCGAAAACCAATTTTTATAAACGTCTTCAGGAACTCAGAAACGTGAAGACACACAAAGTTATGTACTTCAGTTTCGTCTTAACAAATCTCGCCAGTGCAATATTTCCCTCCACGAAATAATAACACAGCATCATCTTTCGTACACCACTGGACAAGGCTAACGTTGAAAATAAAAATCATAAACCTCTCCTTCGGAAATTGGTAACGCAACCACAGTTTCAACAAATACCGGAATCTTCCGAGAGGGTGTGCGACCGACTCGAAGAAGTAGTGAGTTCCATTCTTCCAAGCAACTCGTGAAATGAGCAGGTTACGTACATGTCGCAGCCGTCTCTTGTACCACAGTTAATGGGCATTATTTCACTCTCCGAATCACTCCATTGCCTGTCTGCCAGGGAAACATACATAACTTCAACCTTCGGAAGCTGTTGTATTATCTTCTAATCAAATTACCTACCTATGGAGTATCGTTTCAGTCATGCAGCTGGATTCGTGACCTGTCGCAAAGGGCACAGTTTGTAGCAAATGACATAAAGTCATCTAGTGATGATAGGCAATCTGCTGTTGTTAATCTATGTAAATCTTCAAGAGACAATCTTAGATGGTTGTCAGATGATGCCATGGTTTACTATCCAGTAATCAGACGATCAAAACCAAGTGCAAAATAATTTAGACAAGATATCTGTATGGTGCGAAAAGTGGCAATTGACTTTAAGCAAAAAATATAAGGTCTTCTTTCAATTATCACGAGTTGGACAGAGGCCGGGGGAGGGTGGAGGTGAGTCAAGGGTGTAACAGTTGAGTGGGGATGGTAATCATTAAAACAAAGGCACATTTTGCTGGTTTTACGAAATTCCGATCATCAGCTTTCTCCCATCTACATCGGGAAAATGGCCAGGAAAATCAGAGGTCGCATGGGCAGATTTCCCACGTGCTGCTCGAGAGTGGGACAGTCAAGAAATATTCTGTTCCATTGGATGGAATTTTGTAAACTCCACAAAGTTACTATGAGGCAGCTGCTCGTCTTATCACATTTTATTTCTTCTCAAGATACTCGCCTTTAAAAAGCTGTACGTTCTGCGTGGGTTTGCGGTGTCTGCTAAGCCAGAGCGCGCTCCCGTCTGATCTCACATGCCGGGGCTCGAAGCCTGAGGAGCGTTCGCTTGGCTTACCGTGGCGCGCTCGTGGATTAAACAGCGGTATTTCATTTTTACCTGCAAAACTGTGGTTATTGCCAGTCAATGTAACCATGCAGTGTAGAGGAGAAGATGCATTTGAGTTCCTTGACTGCTGATAACTTCCAGATCTTGAAAAATGGAAGCAAAATATGATGACAGCACATAGGTGCAGAAACAACACGTGCATTTGAGGCCCACATATCTTTGAGTTCATGATTCCTGTTCCTTGAAATGTATGAGCGACGTGTGATGCGTATATCGATAAAACAGGACGTACCGCGGCTGACTAATTGCCTTTTTTTGCCTGTAGGAAAAGGTTTGAACACATCAGAACGAGACTGTAAAAGGTGGGAGGAACTTGCTGACTATGCGCTTCACACATGTGCGTTTTAAGCAAGATAAGACAATTCCTTGAATGTGCATGTACGGACTCTCCCCTTTATCCAGACAGTGGGCTGCCACTCGGAGCACAGCACTGACGTTGTGCTATCATAGCCGTCGATGCTGTTCAACGCCCTTCTTTCTAGGACACGCATGCAACAGAAAAATATGTAAGTCTGATACATATGTATTACTGTCAACAGTCTTACATCCTTCACTACTGATTACTTGCTGTAACTTAGGTATCCTTCTCATACAGTGTTGCAGAATCTATATGCAGCTGGAGATGAGAGAGAGAGAGATGTCATCTCTCTGAAAAATACACCCGATCGCGACAAAATTCGAAGCCTTCGCACACTCACATGAAGTGAAAAAAAAGTGAGGCATACATACGTGTTACTATTAACACTCTTACATTTTTCACGGACTGTTTATTCTTCCCGAATCATTTCTGCTCTTCCGCCCTTTTCTTTCCCATTCTTTTAATGTGGTCCAAACCATTCCATTTTCAGCCTACATTTTTTAGGCGATTGATCTGAAATGTGTTACGTGTTCTTTCATTTATTTTCCTGTCCCATTCATTCTGATTTTGTGTTGCACTATTCAGCATTTATTATGCATGTTTCTGATCCTGAGTTACATTCCTTTCGACAGTTTTCACTCTATTCAGACCTTGTGATATCTGTTGCCTTCTAACAATATCATATGCCTTTCTTAAATCTGTGAATGCAACTACGATGTGTTTCCCGAGTATACCGGGTGATCAAAAAGTCAGTATAAATTTGGAAACTGAATAAATCACGGAATAATGTAGATACAGAGGTACAAATTGACACACATGCTTGGAATGACCTGGGGTTTTATTAGAACCAAAAAAATACAAAAGTTCAAAAAAGTCCGACAGATGGCGCTTCATCTGATCAGAGCAGCAATAATTTGTATAACAAAGCAAAGCAAAGATGATGTTCTTTACAAGAAATGCTCAATATGTCCACCATCATTCCTCAACAATAGCTGTAGTTGAGGGATTGTTGTGAACAGCACTGTAAAGCATGTCCGGTGTTATGGTGATGCATTGGCGTCGGATGTTGTCTTTCAGCATCCATAGAGATGTCGGTCGGTCACGATACACTTGCGACTTCAGGTAAACCCAAAGCCAATAATCGCACGGACTGCGGTCTGGGGAGCTAGGAGGCCAAGCATGAGGAAAGTGGCGGCTGAGCACACGATCATCACCAAACGACGCGCGCAAGAGAACTTTCACGCGTCTAGCAATATGGGGTGGAGCGCCATACTGCATAAACATCGTACGTTCCAGCAGGTGTTTATCAGCCAGGCTGGGGATGGTGCGATTCTGTAACATATCGGCGTACCTCTCACCCGTCACGGTAGCAGTTACAAAACCAGACTCACGCATTTCCTCGAAGAAAAAAGGCCCGATAACGGTAGATGTGGTAAATCCAACCCATACGGTGACTTTCTCGTCGTGCAATGGAGTTTCCACGACAATTCTAGGATTTTCGGTAGCCTAAATTCTGCAATTGTGGGCGTTGACAGACCCTCGGAGCGTAAAATGAGCTTCGTCGGTCCACAACACGTTACTCAACCAATCATCTTTCGCCATCTTTTGAAACGCCCACACTGCAAATGCCCTCCGCTTCACTAAATCGCCAGGTAACAGTTCATGATGCCGATGAATTTTGTACGGACAGCATCGGAGAGTACGCCTAAGTGCCAACCAAACAGTAGCGTGTGGAATGCCGGTGCGACGTGCTACTGCACGAGCGCTGACTTCCCGGTGCATAGACGAACCCTCTACTGTCTCCATTTCTTCCTGAACTGTCTCAGCAGCATTACGCCTTGTGCTCGGTCGGCCATTACGGGGTCTATCGTCTAAACAACTCGTGGCTTCGAACTTCGAAATCATTCTCTCTACAGCTGCATTTGTGAGTGGACCTTTACCCGTTCGAATCCCCTTCTTATGGCGATACGATCGTAACGCTGAACTAGCACATTCCCCATTCTGATAATACAGTTTCACTAAAAGCGCCTTTTCAGGTAACGTCAACATGCTGCAACTGCTGGAGCATCTGATTCTCTCTCGCGTGGATCTGCACGGAGATAACTTTTCCTCCGATGTGTGATGGAGTTCGCAGCAGTTAGTGCTTTGCCTCCCATGCATGTCTATGTAATGCGTCTTCACATGTAGAATGTCTTCTTGGGTGTCTCCTCAACACAGTTCTGCAGTGATAGCTATGCAGTGAGCAGATGTGGCCAGCGGGTGTTGACGCTGCGCGGCAGTTTGCGGCCCAGCGTCCGGATTTGAGCGTTGTGTGACCGGCCAGCATGTTCGTAAAAGGTGCGGGCGGCCGCCTGGAAGAGGTCACGGAGCAGAGGTACTTCCGCGATGTCGTGAAGATGAGCGGTGGGGAAATCATAAGGCAGGTGCAAGGCCAGCCGAAGGATGCGATTCTGCAGTGTCTCCAGCTTCTTCAGGTTCGTGCCAGCGGCGTTCCCCCAGACGACGGCGGCGTATTGGAGTACAGGGCAGGGCAGCGCTTTGTAGAGAGTGATGCCCAGACGCGGTGGTAGTCGGGAGCAGGGGTTCAGCACCGGGTACAGGATGCGGAGCCGGTTCCGCACTTTGGCCTTCACTTCGCGGATGTGTGGAATCCACGTGAGTCGGCGGTCGATGGTGACGCCGAGGTAATGCGCCGTGGGACGCACCGACGGTGAGCGGTTGCAGACCCGCAGGAACGAGTCGCCTGGTGACGATCAGGAACTGCGTCTTGGCCCCATTGACTTGTAGACGCCACTTGACGGCCCAGGCTGCCAGGGTGTCAACGGCGAGCTGCAGACGGCGGCGCATGACGGCGGCATTGAGGCTCCTCGTATATAGAGCCGTGTCATCCGCGTACAGGGCGAGCCGCACACGGTCGATCTTCGGCGTATCAGAAGTGTACAGCGAATACAGGAGTGGTCCCAAGACCGAGCCCTGTGGCACACCGGCGTTGTTGCGGCGGACGGAGGACAAGCCATGCGCGGCCCGCACATGGAAGGTCCTATCGGCAAGATAGGAACGGATGAGACGGACGTGCGCCGTCGGGACCCCAAGTTCAAAAAGTTTGAACAAGAGGCCGCGGTGCCACACACTGTCGAAAGCACGCGACACGTCCAAGAACACCGCGCCGAAAAACTCGCGCTCCTCGAGGGCGACGAACGCATCTTCCACTAGCCGTAGGAGTTGGTGGACTGCCGAGTGGCCCCTGCGAAAGCCGAACTGCTCTTCGGGCAGGAGGCCTTCCTCGTCAACGTGGCGCTGCAGCCGCCTGATGTACACCCTTTCAAAGACCTTGGAGACGGCCGGCAGTAAACTAATAGGTCTGTAATTCGCGGGCTGACGCAAATCCTTCCCCATCTGAGGAAAACTGCAGGACCGGAGGATTACATTAAAGACGGCGGCGAGATGAGTGACAGCCACCGGCGGCAACTTCTGGAGTAGGGCGTTGGAAACCTCGTCTGGGCCCGCAGATTTCCTGGGGTTCAGGGCACGCAGGATGGATGACACCTCCTCCGCCGTCGTCTCTTCAATGACGTCATCGTCGTCGCGTGCCTCCAAGTAGCGTGGGAGCCGGTCAGCAACCACGTCGTCGGGGACAGCGTCGGTCGGGTCTTCAATCGGCGTAAACGCAGCCTCAGAGATGTCTGCGAGGGCATCAGCCTTCGCAGCTGGTTCGCAGACAGCCTGACCATTGACCAGCAGCGGAGGGATACGTTGCATGCGGCGTAGGAAACGCTTCGTCGTCTGCCAGGCCGTGCCGTCGTCAGACAGAGGGTGGCGACCTTGTTATTCCAGTCGCGATTGCGATGGTTGTCAATGGCGACCCGGATGTCCCGCCGCATCCTGTTGAGGAGGCGCTTGGTGTCGGCATTTCTTGTCCGTTGCCGCTCCTGGTAAATCCGGTTCTTTTCAGTGATGGCCGCAAGGATGTCCGGCGATATCAAAAACCACTGGGACATGATCAGAAGACACTGCCGTCCTCGTCGTGGCGGTGATGTGATGAGGGATGCTCTTGACGACCGCGATGTCGATTATATCCGGGAGGCCACGGGCAGGGAAGATTGTCGGGTCGTACGGCCCCACCACAAGCGCATGGTGGCGTTCTGCTACCCGGAGCAGGGAGCGGCCAGCGGCATTGGTGATCCTGGAGTTCCAGGAGACATGTTTACTATTGAAGTCCCCAGCGACGAGCACCTGCCCCCTCAAGGAGAGCAGAGCATCGATGTCAGCAGGATCCAGTGGACGAGACGGCGGTCGATAGGCAGCGACGAACGTTATGGCGCCCGCCGAGGTGTGAACGACGACACCAGTGGCCTCCAGAGTTGCCAGTGGTGGAAGTTGTATCACGTGATGACGAATGCCATTGCGGACGTAAACGGCTGTCCCACCACCCGCCGTCAGTCGATCGGTGCGATAGCTGGAGTAGTTGGCCGCCCTGACGTCGACCCCAGGTTTCAGGTGAGTTTCGTTGATAAGGCAGACGTCGACGGCTTCATCTCGAAGAAATTGGCGAAGTTCGCCAGCTTGAGTGCGGACGCCGTTGGCATTCCACGCGACGACCGTGAGCCCTCTAACGCTGCCCATGGTGCAGCTGGTGAGTGTTGACAGTGGTCGGGGCCGGAGAGGCCATCGGCACTGCAGCGGTGAGTTGCTGCGACAGGACTTCAATCAACTTCGTAGCACTGGTCACCAAGGCAGTGAGCTGCGCGACGAGGTTGGCCAGGTCAGCGGTGGAGGCAGCCGGCGCGACCCCGTCACTGGAAGGGGGAGGCGTGGCTGACTCGCTGTGAGAGTCCATTTGAGGCTGCTCGACTGACGGTGCTGAGCGCTGGGTACCCACGGGGCGCTGACCCCCGCGCCGGCGATTGGCGGGGCGCGGTCCGGCCGACGTCCCCGGAGAGGCAGTACCTGGGTCCGCCACTAGCAGCTGTGGTGGAGGCGCAGGAGCCTCAGGTATGGGCACAGCATCGGACTCGGCAGGAGGAGGAGCAGCCCACACAGCTGGAACGGCGGAGGGCGCCCCTGACGTTGCCGCCGCGAAAGAGACGCTGGGCCGTCTCGTTGCTGGCTTCTTCGGACGCTGCGCTGGTGTTTGGCCACGTTGGCGAGTGATGGCACGCTTCCACACCTCACACACACGATAGCTGGCCACGTGAGCACCGCCACAGAGTGCACATGTCGGCTTCTTGGTGGGAGGACGGGGGTACGCACTTCCTGCGTGGGCGCCGGTGCATTTAACACACCTGTCCGGCATAGAGCGGTGGCGCGCGACGTGATTGATCCCCTGGCAGCGAAAGCACTGCACAGGGCCTCTCCTGGAGCGAAGATCTTCGGTCTGAACCGGAACGTGGGCGACCCGCGTCAATTGGTATAGTTTTCGGTTCTCCACGGTGTCGGAGCAGACGACCAGGAAGAGCGGCATATCATCGCGTGATTTAGGCGACTTCATCTTCACGACTGCCCGTATGTAGTAGCCCAGGTCAGCGAGTTCGCGATGCAGGTGATCGGCTTCCATGTTGAATGGGAGGTCCCGGATTACAATCTTCAAGACCTTGTCAGGTGCGGAAGCGTGGGTATAGAACGGGATTCCACGCTCAGACGCCTCCTGAGTGACCCGGCGATAGTTGTCAGCAGTGCGGAGTGTGACCCTGTACAGGTCACGTCCGGCAGGCTTCACGGTGTACACGGCCGTTGTCCAGCTGCGCAACAACTTCTGCAGTTCCCCGTAGGACGGCCGAAACTGGAGGACCACCGGCGGAAGATGGGAGTCTTTCTTCGGCGCAGGATCGCGCGGCAGCTGGTCCGGCGCGTCAGCGAGTGCGTCGAATGAGTTGGCGACGGCAGTTGGAAGCGTCGTCGATGACTGCATGCGTCTTGCAGTGCGCCGGGCCGGGACAAAACCATCAGCGTCAGGGGCGAAATCTCGATTGGCCCTCTTCTCGATCGGCGAGCTGCGAACAGTGGACGTCGCGGCTGTTGCCCTCCTCTTCTGTTTCCCGCTTCGTCCGCGTGGCTGAGGGGCGGTGGAGCTCTCATCTTCAGAATCGGGGAGCGGAGCAGACAACTCTGTCTTCAAAGTTTCCGGAGCTGTGTCCATCAATTCCATAGCCATAGCACTGGTCGTCATAAGTGGGGGGCCAGATGGGGCCGCCGACGGCGCAAGCGCGGGCGGACGGCGATCTGCCACACCCTTCGCGTCGCTAGCAAGCGCAGGTACGTCCTTCTCGCGGCTGCACATCTCAGCGACCTCTGATTCCCTCACTCATTACAGCTCCTTTTATACACGATGGTCATGCGCAGTCACTGACGTTTTGCTGTCCAGCGCCATCGGTCGGACATTTTGTGAACTTTGTTTTTTTTCGTTCTAATAAAACCCTATGTCATTCGAAGCATGTGTGTCAATTTTTACCTCTCTATCTACGTTATTCGGTGGTTTATTAAGTTTTCAAATTTATACTGACTTTTTGATCACTCGGTACTTGTAGTACTCAGGGATGCTTCTTCCCCAGCCAGTGTTGCAGAACCTACAGCAGCTTCCCCCTGATACCCTATTGGAGCAGTGCTCGATGGACTGAAACGGTTGTTGCCTAGTACCACTACCCAATTGGACACCGATGACCACCACTGACAACAGTCTCTCCTGAGAGACAACCTCCACTACTTCCAAATTAGGAATGTAAGTACAGACCAGATAAGAAATAGTATCGACGCCACTGTGAGATTTATACCAAATAAATTAACAAACGAAGGAGCTGACTTTCTTGGTGCACCAAACGGGTCAGAACTCTTGCAGAAATAACGAAAAACATGCCAAACTTAAACGGACGCAAAATCTCCAAGATTGGCGTTCTTTTCCAGAAGCTCGAAATTTAGCGCGGACATCAATGAGAGATGCTCACAATAGTTTCCACTTCGAAACTTGATTTCGAAACCGGGCAGAAAATCCAGAGATTCTGGTCGTATGTGAAGTATGCTAGTGGAAAGACACAGACAATGCCTTCTCTGTGCGATAGCAATGGAAATAGTGTACTATCAACGACAGTGATGCGAAAGCAAAGTTACTACACTTAGCCTTTCGAAATTCCTTTATAAAAGACAACGAAGTAAATATTCTAGTAAGTAAATATTTAGAAAAGATATCTGTATGGTGCGAAAATTGACAATTCCTATATAACTAAAAGTGTGAGGTCATCTACATAAGTGCTAAAAGGAATCCGTTAAACTTTGGTTACATAATAGATCAGTCTGATGTAAATGCCGTGAATTCGACTAAATACCTAGGAATTATAATTATGAGCAATTTAAATTGGAAAGAACACGTAGAAAATGTCGTGGGGAAGGCAAATCAAAGACTGCGTTTTATTGCCAGGACACTTAGAAAACGTTATTGATCTGCTAAAGAGACTGCCTACACACGCTTGTCCGCCCTCTTTCGGAGTACCACTGAGTGGTCTAGTATCCTTACCGGATAGGATTAACGGAGTACACCGAGAAAGTTCGGCGAAGAGCAGGACGTTTTGTATTATCGCGAAGCAGGAGAGAGAGTGTTGGGATGGACACCATTAAAACAAAGGCGTTTTTCGTTGCGGCGGAATCTTCTCGCAAAATTTCAGTCACCACCTTTTCCTCCGAATGTGAAAATACGTTGTTGACGCCGAGATACATATGGAGAAACGATCATTATAATAAAATAATGGAAATCAGAGATCCCACGGAAAGATATAGATGTTCGCGGTTTCGCGCACTGTTCGAGAGTGGAATAATAAAGAATTACGGCGAAAGTGGTTCGATAGATGTAACGTGGGCTGAACATCGTGGACGTCTTCGTCGACTTTGGCACTAAGCTAGTAATATCATTATATTAGTGAAAGTGTCAAGTTCGCAATAATGGATGAGCCGCCACCAAAACGCATGAATTTAGATAGAAGCAATAATTTTGAATGGGTTGCTGTAGTGCTGAGCCGAATATGCGCTGCTGTGGTAGCTAATAAGGTTGAGTTTAAATAACGTAGACATTTCTTGGATGTCTGTTATTACATTTCTGAGAACGCAGTTCGCTTGATTAACCAACCCCTTAAAATCAGTTTTTTCTTAGTCTGCAAGTTTCTGAACACTGAATAAATTTTCAACTGCGAAGATCGCTAAAATCATTTATTCATATAGATGACCGATTTCGCCAATTCTCTGTAATCATCTTCGAATCTATGTTTACATCATTACATTATCTCCTCCTTCAGTATCTGTAATCATCTTCGAATCTATGTTTACATCATTACATTATCTCCTCCTTCAGTACAGTAAGCGGTGCTACACAATATACAGGGTGGCACTGATTTAAACAAAAGATTGAACGTACAATTATTTTTTATGTTCAGACTGTTTTCCGTCTTCATTAATACATCTTTGAATTCTTTTTGGAACGCTTTTACATATTCCATGGCATAGTGTGGTACCACAGTCCTAATCATGAAATGCGTCGTGTATGCATTTTTTTACTTCATCAATGGTCTGAGGGTTTTGAGAATAAACGGAGTCCTTGACGACAACCCATAGGAAAAAATTCCATGAGCGTGTTGGCTGGTGAACGTGGAACAATGTCAATATCTGCCCTTCGACCAATCACTTTTTTTTTTTTGAAACGTTCATTTAAATACTCGCTGATGGCAGTGGCATAATGTGGTGAAAGTAAATACCTTGGAAGTTTTCAGCACACATCGTAAGTCCTCGTACCACGTAATTCTTAAGCGTATTCAAATAGTTATCTCCTGTCACTGTTCCTTTAAAAAAAAAAATAATAAAGTCCAGGTACGCCAAATGATGATGTTGCTCTCCGCCCCCCCTCCACCCCCTCCCCCAACTCTCACACGAGGTTGATTTAGTGGTTGTTCTAACAAAAGATTTTGATGTCAGTATACCAGTAAAAGTGCAGTTATGTTTGTTAACTTGTCTGCTTAACTTAAAATGGGCCTCGTCAGACCATGCAATTTTACTGAATAGGTTAACATCAAGTTTCTGTTGCTCATGTAATCAGTCCACAAAACTGAAGACGTCGATCTGGATCATCTTCAAGTAAACCACGTCGTAAACGTAGAATGTAAACTTTAAACTTCGTTTGTATAACATTCTTTGTACTGATCTTTCTGATAAATCCTGGCGTTCGCAAGGTTAATCTTGTCAATCAGAAATGAGTATTTTACATGCGTATGCGAATTCACATCAGTTACAAATCACATTTCCATTTTCACATCGTAGTGGCCTCAACTACAATTACAATTTTATTACAAGTTACAATTTCTTTTTTCACATACACGTACAAACATTTACTTTTTTTACACGTACAATTAAGCAATCTGATAAATCGTAAATTTATATTGCATTTCCTCTCCTGCTGCATTACTTCAATACTCTTTGTAAATGATTTGTATTTTTCTATATTTTATGGCAGCGGAGAAACGTGGCCTACGCTTAGTTTAACTGCTTTGTCAGCTGCAGTCATTGTATGTGCACATATGTTTGCGATCATAAAGTAACCATCGCAATCGCACAGATAGTGAAAATGTAAAAAAAATATATGTCATTTGTAACTGATTTTAGTGTGCAGTGTATGTGTGGGAAATGTAAAAACATTGAATGTGATTTGTAAAACATTTTACAGTTTAAACTCTGCTACCCGAAATTTTAGCTGGAGTATAGGTAATAGTTTATGCCGGATGCTGTGTGAATTTATGTGCAGTCAACCAAATGTATATATAACATTTATTTGGAATGAATTGCCGGCCCGTGTGGCCGTACGGTTCTAGGCGCTTCAGTCTGGAACCGCGTGACCGCTACGGTCGCAGGTTCAAATCCTGCCTCGAGCATGAATGTGTGCGATATCCTTAGGTTAGTTAGGTTTAAGTAGTTCTAAGTTCAAGGGGACTGATGACCACAGATGTTAAGTCCCATAGTGGTCAGAGCCATTTTGGAATGAATTTCTGTATTATATTAAATTTCATATCTAGGGTATTTTTGTTGGAATTATTTCCTTCCCATTCCCTGTGTAATACGTTATATCACATTATATTTTTTTATGCTTCATACAAGTAAGCGTTACAGAGAGAAAGAGAAAGAAATAGGAAGAGATGGAATTTGACATAGCATTAGTGGAGTCCACATGCTTCGCCTTTTATTAGCTGGCTGGCCATGTGATCAACCAGCTCCACTACTGATGTCAACAATCCACTTTCACTCTAGCGCAACGTCTCTCTTCCTCCTTTCTCTCTCCAGCATTGCAACTGCACTTTTCAGTAATATGTTTCTGAGATTAGCTATTTGTGATGAATAGCGGTAATATATTCACGTATTTTTTGGAAATACTGTAGCCCTGGCAATAAGTTTTTGAGTTTTGATATAAACACACATACAATTCCTGGATTACTTTTTAAGGGAGAGAGAGATGACGTGTGTAAGGAACGCATTATTTGACATAAATGTATTTTTAAGTGAAGAATGAACAGACATTGAAATATTGTAGTATTGACAAATACACTCCTGGCAATGGAAAAAAGAACACATTGACACCGGTGTGTCAGACCCACCATACTTGCTCCGGACACTGCGAGAGGGCTGTACAAGCAATGATCACACGCACGGCACAGCGGACACACCAGGAACCGCGGTGTTGGCCGTCGAATGGCGCTAGCTGCGCAGCATTTGTGCACCGCCGCCGTCAGTGTCAGCCAGTTTGCCGTGGCATACGGAGCTCCATCGCAGTCTTTAACACTGGTAGCATGCCGCGACAGCGTGGACGTGAACCGTATGTGCAGTTGACGGACTTTGAGCGAGGGCGTATAGTGGGCATGCGGGAGGCCGGGTGGACGTACCGCCGAATTGCTCAACACGTGGGGCGTGAGGTCTCCACAGTACATCGATGTTGTCGCCAGTGGTCGGCGGAAGGTGCACGTGCCCGTCGACCTGGGACCGGACCGCAGCGACGCACGGATGCACGCCAAGACCGTAGGATCCTACGCAGTGCCGTAGGGGACCGCACCGCCACTTCCCAGAAAATTAGGGACACTGTTGCTCCTGGGGTATCGGCGAGGACCATTCGCAACCGTCTCCATGATGCTGGGCTACGGTCCCGCACACCGTTAGGCCGTCTTCCGCTCACGCCCCAACATCGTGCAGCCCGCCTCCAGTGGTGTCGCGACAGGCGTGAATGGAGGGACGAATGGAGACGTGTCGTTTTCAGCGATGAGAGTCGCTTCTGCCTTGGTGCCAATGATGGTCGTATGCGTGCTTGGAGCCGTGCAGGTGAGCGCCACAATCAGGACTGCATACGACCGAGGCACACAGGGCCAACACCCGGCATCATGGTGTGGGGAGCGATCTCCTACACTGGCCGTACACCTCTGGTGATCGTCGAGGGGACACTGAATAGTGCACGGTACATCCAAACCGTCATCGAACCCATCGTTCTACCATTCCTAGATCGGCAAGGGAACTTGCTGTTCCAACAGGACAATGCACGTCCGCATGTATCCCGTGCCACCCAACGTGCTCTAGAAGGTGTAAGTCAACTACCCTGGCCAGCAAGATCTCCGGATCTGTCCCCCATTGAGCATGTTTGGGACTGGATGAAGCGTCGTCTCACGCGGTCTGCACGTCCAGCACGAACGCTGGTCCAACTGAGGCGCCAGGTGGAAATGGCATGGCAAGCCGTTCCACAGGACTACATCCAGCATCTCTGCGATCGTCTCCATGGGAGAATAGCAGCCTGCATTGCTGCGAAAGGTGGATATACACTGTACTAGTGCCGACATTGTGCATGCTCTGTTGCCTGTGTCTATGTGCCTGTGGTTCTGTCAGTGTGATCATGTGATGTATCTGACCCCAGGAATGTGTCAATAAAGTTTCCCCTTCCTGGAACAGTGAATTCACGGTGTTCTTATTTCAATTTCCAGGAGTGTATTTTTAAACATGACGCCATTTTACGCTGTTCAGCGGCAAATAGCTTTGAACATGACGCCATTTTTAAGCAGTTCAAGTGAAGATTACGTAATTTTGCGTCTATGTTGTAACTGATTCTTTTATTTTAATGGATTCTGAAGTGCTAGTCTTGACTCGCTGTTTCAGTTTAACAACTACTAAAATACTATGCTGTGATTGGCTCGAGAGAGAAGACATAGGGGTGGGGGAGGGGTACAAGCCATAACTGGTCTAGTTCAGCCATCTTGGATTTCTAAATTTCCTGACATTACCTTCTTCCCTTTTTAGATTTCCCATCCCCACCAAACTGCATTTTCAAATTACACGCCATCACCTTTTAACATTTTTTAAATTTCCCATCAGTGCCATCTCGCATTTTTGTATTTCCCCCAACCCCATCTTGGATTTTTCGGTAATTGCAGTGGGACTAGCAGCAGACGATTGAAGTGTGGCCTTGACGGTTGGTAGCTGTACTACTGCCATATCCTTGCCAAAGGAATTGTACCGGCATTTGCTTTAACCAATTTAGGAAAACTATAGGAAACCTAATAAATCTACTTGGCCCATCAGTGGTTTGATGTACTCTCTTCATGAATGTATTAAACACTGCAATAATAAACCATCTAGTTACAACTGTGTTCGTATAGTTTAATGTTTAGAGCGTTGTTTTATGAGACAGGAAGGAGTCCAGACTGAGACAGAATGCGAGTCAGGTCAGTGGTGTCCGGCACGATATAACAGTTATCTGAACTATATTTTTAATTGGCTGCATAGGCCTGTAAGGCTGGTTTGCTATTTCCGCCTCTTATACAAAACAGATGCAATGCGCAGGGCCAAATGCACTCTGTTCGTAAGCAGATGCCTTACAATGATTGGGTCCATGGTTTAGGGACCTCCTTGAAGCGTTTGCGTATAGGAAAGTTGCAAAGATCGAATATTTCTAGTTAAATGCAGGATGTCTTTTACAGAGCGTCAATGCTTGATGCAGAGACAAAAATAAAAGTAACGTAGTGTTCATAAACAGGCGAAAGTATCTATATTTATTCGATTACACAATTACCGATCAGTCCCTGGGAATAGTAATAGCCGGCCGCTGTGACCGAGCGATTCTAGGTGCTTCAGTCCGGAACGGAGCTGCTGCTACGGTCGCAGGTTCGAATCCTGCCTCTGGGCATGGATGTGTGTGATGTCCTTAGGTTAGTTAGGTTTAAGTATTTCTAGGTCTAGGGGACTGATGACCTCAGATGTTAAGTTCCATAGTGCGTAGAGCAATTTGAACCATTTTTTAAAAATAGTAATATCCGTAAATTATCGAGGAATCCTGAGCCAACTAAAGTAAAACAAACATATGTAACTAGCTGTAAGAAAGGCAGGTGCCTCACTAAGATATTCTGGAATAATTCTTAGGAAATATAGTTCACCGACGAGAGAAGTGGCTTGTAAAACACTTGTTTGATCGATCGTAGAGTACGTGTTACAGTTTGGGACTCTTACCTGTGAATGGGCAATGTGAACACTGAAAATGGGACAGGGGCACACTTTGCTACTGACGTAAGACGACGTGTAACGCGCCAGCACAGTCCATCAAGAACAGTTCCAGCGGTGCCTGCACCATAGCCTCCAAGGTCACCTGCCCTCAGTCCTACGGACTTTTCTGTCTGAGGTACTCTCAGGGTGAAGCGTGCATCTCTCCTGTTCATAACTTCAGAGAAATGGAGCAACGAATTGCACAGTCTTTTCAAGTTCTTTGTGGTGATTGGTGGAGGTGTTTGAAAGAATTTGTAACTTGTAAAGTTCCCGCTTCTACTGTGGTATAGTTCCACCCAGTTCAGTTTTCGCTATTCTTTGAGGTGCACTATAGAATTAGAAGTACAAATAATAGTAGACGAAACTACGGTAACAGTGTGCACAAAATCGGGAATAACGTCAGGGAACAGAGAGAGAGAGAAACATAAAGTTTCCTGCGATAGTGTTTGACAAACCTGACTTTAGTTTTCGGCATCTCTTTCCCCTTTTACATATTCATTTAACGGACGTCTGTCGTGAGTGGGGTACGAACAAAGATAAAGTGGTGCCGCCTTCAGTATCGCAGATATAACCATAAGCGCCGTCAGTGGACGGGCGAGGAGAAATTAACGGCCCCGGAAAGCTTTTAGCGAATTAGACGTCAGGGTGGGTGCCCACTCAGCAGCTTCTGCAGCCCGCTGCTCCTTCTACTTATCCTCCGCTTTAATTTTCTGCGCCGTCTTCGAGGAAAGTATTCCAAAGGTTATATTTTAATCGAAAAGGGAATCCATAAACATGCGGCCGAGACTGTAGGCGCTGCGGAGGAGGGGGTAAAGGATGGGAGGGGTGGGGTGGGAGCCGCAAGTGATAGGGGTGGGGCGGGAGAGGGGAGGGGGGGGGGAGCGTTCAAGCTGACGCTAGGTTCCTGCACTGTGGGTGTCCCACCGACGTCTTCTGTGCTGCAAAAGTGCCGTAGTGGAATGTTGCAGAAGGGTCGGAGGAGGAAGGGTGAAGACTGCGATCGGGTTTTGATTAAGAGAAATGGTTTCCGAAACTTGGTGCACGTTGCTCTATCTTTATCTCACCGGCGCGCGCTTAATCGAGCCGCTCCTTCCTTCTCCGCCGGGTTCGGCGGGAGACCCAAAGTAAATTGTTCTCTCCCACCTCCGCCGGCCCAGAATTTACACTGATGCGCGACGCCCGAGATTTAGGGTCCGGCGAGGAGAGTGCCGCCGGATTAATTTACGCGAAGCAATTTGTGCCGAGTGAATTTACACGGCTGCCAATACAACAGCATCTAATAGCCCCTTTATATATCTCGTCGGTGTCTTCCCTGAAACACGGTGAGAAATCCAACACTTGACTTTGTTCTCTCCTTTCCGCGTTCTCCCTGCGCAGTGCGAACTTGGGCTCAGGGAGCTGGAGAGGCTGTGGTATCGCCTTAGAGGAGATTCCCGTAAATTATTTGTAGTTACGTTAAACCTTTCGGCTGTCCCCTGATTTTAGTAATTTTTCTATCGTTGACTATTTTGTTACTGTGGAAAAAAACGACAGATTATTCATTCAACTTACAAACTGCATTCAGTTGCGATTTAAAAGCCGCTGTTTTATTTATAAAATGTGAAATGCGTTCCTGTGTAGTTATATATCGTAAACAATAAATACACTACATTGGAGTATACAATTATAAATATGATAAATGAATTTAAAGATAATGTGGATTTTCTATTTTGTTTCAGTGATCCTTAGTGAACATATGTATGTGTGTGTAGGGAAACAAGGGGGCAATGACATGGACTTCTTGTTCGACGACTCTTGTTTCGCTAATGAAAAATTGTAAGAGGAGTGTAGTTTACCTTTGGCAGTTCATATAGAAACAAATAGGATGACTCATAAATAAATCAATAAAATCTGATTAGTCCTTATCTACGGTTTATAAAGTGCACATGAGTAAGTGAGAATAGTCCTATACCATTTTACCATTTTACGTGAAATTTTATTCTTTTCGCAATTAGCACGACACAACGCCATGAAACACGTGCAAAGTCTTCTATTTACATTATATAAATTATTTAAATAATTTTCAGACTCGACAGCAATGAAACAAAAAAATTACGCCCAGTTACCTACTGAATGAAAATATTGTCCATCATAATAACACACCATCACAAATACTGTGTGCGGGTAAATCTGTGAGTGACTCATAATGTTTTAAATTGGTTAGTGTTTATATTTACGAGAACCTAAGCTGGACTTACATATTACGGATATTCTTAAACGAATGAGTTCTGCAAGTTAACATTAGCATTCTTGCAAATGGAAATATCAAAAAGATGAATAACTTTTCCTATTTACATTCATTAATGTCTTATGGTATCGCATTCTGCAGCAAATGCTTATTGAAAGTGTTAATCATAGGAAAAGGGTTCTCTTTGCTGAAGATGGCAATATTATAATCACTAAGAAAACAAGTGAACTCCTTGCAGTGAAAGTAGATGAAACCCTGAAGAAAGTTTATAATTGTACAGTGTACAATAAAGTAACATTGAACATAAAGAAAACGGTCACCCCGAATTTCACTTTGAACAGGGAAAAAGGCACTGTTAAATTAAGTGCAGAAGGTAGCTCTAAAGACTGTGTAACAAATGGTTCAAATGGCTCTGAGCACTATGGGACGTAACATTTGAAGTCATCAGTCCCCTAGACTTAGAACTACTTAAACCTAACTAACCTAAGGACATTACACACATCCATGCCGGAGGCAGGATTCGAACCTGCGACTGTAGCAGCAGCGCAGTTCCGGACTGAACCGCCTAGAACAGCTCGGCCACAGCGGCCGGCGACTGTGAAACAAACACAGGCTGTAGTAACGAACTCAGTTGAGGTGGTGAACACACAAAGATACAAACAGAATGACACGAACATGTTACGCCTACAGTCCTGTCATCAGTGTCTAACACATAGTGTCATTTACTTAGATACTACTGACATGGATACTTACTTCTTAGCCATGGAATTATTTTCTGTGGAACCAATGTGCAAAAACTACAGAAAAGGGTCATAAGAATAATAACTGGAAATAGCAGTCGGCGGATTTTAACAATGCTATGTGAGTACATTACTAGTCAGTTATGAACATAAAAAATAACTGTGATATTTGCTTCACAAATAACTAGGTCCACGACCTTGGAAAAAAGTGTAGACTGACTTGAATTTTCCAAGAAAGAATATATATAGAACTCAGAACAACATTATCTGCCAAGAAATGAAATGGCACACTGAATTATCCAGTAAGATTTCAGAAATTATTGAAACATACTTATTTAAATAGATAGTTTAGAAGTACACTGAAGCGCCAAAGGAACTGGTAAAGGCATGCGTATTCAAATACAGAGGTATGTAAACAGGCAGAATACGGCGCTGCGGTTGGCAACGCCTTTGTAAGACAAGTGTCTGGAGCAGTTGTTAACTCGGTTACTGCTGCTACAATGGCGGTTATCAAAATTTAAGTGAGTTTGAACGTGGTGTTATAGTCGGCGCGCGAGCGATGGGACACAGCATCTCTGAGGTACCGATGAAGTGGGGATTTCCACTTTTGACCATTTCACGAGTGTATCGTGAATATCAGGAATCCGGTAAAACATAAAATCTCCGACATCGGTGCGGCCGGGAAAACATTCTCTAAGAACGGGACTAACGACAACTGAAGAAAATCGCCCAACGTGACAGAGTCCAACCCTTCCGCAAACTGCTGCAGATTTCAATGGTGGGCCACCAACAAGTGTCAGCGTGCGAACCATTCAACGAAACATCATCGATATCGGCTTTCGGAGCCGATGGCTCACTCGTGTACCCTTGATGACCGCACGACACAAAGCTTTACACGTCGCTTGTGCCCGTCAACACCGACATTGGACTGTTGACGACTGGGAATATGTTGCCTGATCGGACGAGTCTCGTTTCAAATTGCATCGAGCTTATGGACTTGTACGGCTATGGAGACAACCTCATGAATGCATGGATCCTGCACGTCAGCAGGGGACTGTTCAAGCTGGTAGAGGCTCTGTAATAGTGTGGGGCACGTGCAGTTAGAGTCCTACGTCTAGATACGACTCTGACATGTGACACGTACGTAAGCATCCTGGCTTATCACCTGCATCCATTCATGTCCGTTGTGCAATCCGACGAACGGGGGCAATTTTAGCAGGACAATATGACACCTCACACGTTAAGAATTGCTGCAGAGTGGGTCCAGGAACACTCTTCTGAGTTTAAACACTTCTGTTGGTCACCAAACTCCCCAGACATGAACATTATTGAACATATCTGCGATGCCTTGCAAAGTGCTAATCGAGAGATCTCCACGTTGATTATAGAGATAAGGAGTTAGTAAAATCTGTAAAGGAAGTAAATAGTAATAGTAAAACGTCTCTGTCATGCGACACTACGATTTCTCACGGTAATGTTTTTTTTTCTTTTGTATTAAACTTTACTCTCTGAGCTCTGCAGTTGGTTATACTAACACCTTATACCCTTTCTTACTCACTCATTACGGAGCGATTCTCACTGGTGTTACACGAAAAGGACATCTAATGTTTTTTTTTTGCCATGGTCCTGATGTCAGCTGCTATTTTGAGTAGCATTGTATATATAGAGCGCTAGTTATCCGTATTGAGAAATGAATTGCTTAGCACTAGCTTGTTTTATTATTAAATAACTTCTTTGGAAAACGGTATTGAACTCTAACAGTAAGCTTCATGAGGTTGGAGTGTTTTAAACAGAGTGGCCTTGTGTTTGGGATGATGGAGAATCCAGTCTATATGACCATCCTCATTTAGTTTACCTGTGGTAGTTCCTACAGTAGGTGCCGGCCAGTGTGGCCGAGCGGTTCTAGCCGCTTCAGTCTGGAACTGCGCGACCGCTACGGTCGCAGGCTCGAATCCTGCCTCGGGCATGGATGTGTGTGACGTCCTTATGTTAGTTAGATGGTTCAAATGGCTCTGAGCACTGGGGGACGTAACTTCTGAGGTAACCAGTCCCCTAGATTTTAGAACTACTTAAACCTAACTTAAGGACATCACATCCATCCATCCCAGAGGCAGGATTCGAACCTGCGACAGTAGCTGTCGCGCGGTTCCAGACTGTAGCGCCTAGAACCGCACGGCCACCCCGGCCGGCAGGTTAGTTAGGTTTAAGTAGTTCTAAGTTCTAGGGGATTGATGACCTCAGATGTTAAGTCCCATAATGCTCAGAGCCATTTGAACCATTTGAACCTACAGTAGGAGCATGGGCGACTGACTGCCTGTCCCATCCTTGTCTAAATAGATTTTTAAGTATGTAAATACCTGGATAGACGAGTTATGTTTTTCCTCTTAAACAATAATACCATGAAATTACGCCGGCCGGGGTGGCCGAGCGGTTATAGGCGCTACAGTCTGGAACCGCGCGACCGCTACTGTCGCAGGTTCGAATCCTGCCTCGGGCATGGATGTGTGTGATGTCCTTAGGTTAGTTAGATTTAAGTAGTTTTAAGTTTTAGGGGCCTGATGACCTCAGAAGTTAAGTCCCATAGCGCTCAGAGCCATTTTTTGAACCATGAAATTCCTCATATCTTTGTAAAAGTCATCCACCAGTGTATAAAACTACTACTGCGTGAGTAGAAGTGAAACGGGGACAATAAGTAGATGAGAGAAGAAGAAAGTAGAAGCTTTTACATGTGGAACTACAGAAGAATGCTGAAGAGTGTATGGGTAGGTCGAACAACTAGTGAGGAGGTGCCAAATAGAAGCGGCCAAAATGAAATTAATGGCACGATTTGACTAAAAGAAGGATTCAATATGTAGGCAACAAGGAATTTTCAGTTTAATAGAGGAAGTGATGGGGGCAAAAATTCTATAGATGTTGCGGTACTTAAGCAGTGATGAAGAGGCTTGCACAGGATAGAGTAGCGTCGAGAGCTGCATGCCCCCAACAGCAACAGCTAGTAGTAATTGCACGTAAACGTGTGTCAGGGGTAATATGTTGTCTCCGCCCTGGAACCTCTTGTAGACAGCTCTTTAAGAGGGCGTACTGACACATGCACGGTACAAGCGAAACGAGTTAGGTATTCAGCCAAAAAAATCTTTGACCACTTGCGCAGTTTTGTGAAGAACCTAACAGATAGTAAATTTAACTTCGAACGGAACTGGATATATAAATATCGTGTAAGTTACTAGCATTTTGCCCTGTTTCTCACTGTTAAAGTATACTGTAGTTATGAACCGACTCGTCTTCATCATAAAGAAGGACTGCGACTATAAACAATAGAAAACGCTTCTAACTAGTTCTATAGGCTGTTAACTCGTCCTGCCACGCTTACAAGATTGGCATACATTTCGAAAATGTTCGCAACTTTCATATGGGATAACATCAGACGCTGACGGATGGGATATACAGATTCCGCCCCCGGTGGGGAGTGGCGACAGAAAGGGCATCCTGCCACCCTCTACCAATAACACTGCCAAATCGTGGTTAACATGCCGATCCATTGAAAACACAGGATAATTCCAGAAAAAGAAGAAAAGAAGATAATAGATAAATAAACAGCCACTTGTATCTCATAAGAAAAACACCGTTTGCACGATTGAATAGGGTATTGCTGATCTTAAGTGATCTGAGTCATTGTTTGTTTCTGTACTATTTTTAAATTGTGGTTTGTATGTGGATATTTCTTTACATTGTTCAGTGTGGTAGCAGTATAGTCAATGGGAACAGCAGTCTGTTTACTAATGTGTAAGTGAATTATAAGGAAAACTAATGGCAACAGAATAATGCAGAACCTCACACATTGAAAACATAACTCACAAATGCCACAAAACACGAAAAAACACACCTCACAAGGAGAATAATTTCCAAAAACGCGTCGTGAAAGAAAAAAATAAATAAAAGATAAACGTGACTAGCAGAAGCGAACGTTATTTTATAAACAAACCCGTTGTTCTTCCAGTCGGAGGCTTTCGCAAACCATTCCTAATGGATAAAAAAGGTTTTATTATAGATTATATTATGCTGTGTGTAAAATCCTACCAAGAGGCTTCCCCCTTTCAGTCATTTCCCAAGTCCATATTCTCGTGCTATCTTTTCTTGTCTTTCTTTTCCTACAGTCGTTTTCCTGACTCCTGTCACAATTTTTCACCTCCCTTAACGATCTGAATAGTTTCTTTTATCCCCTTATACATTCTTTCAATCTCTACATTATATGTGGAGCTAGTATACATATAAACTTGTACTACTGAGATTTGTGTCGTTTCTATGATAATGTCTCCACTATGTTTTTCTAATGAGTTCATACGCATTCCTATTTTTGTATTTTATTAGTGGCCTTAGTCCTATGCCGCGCTGGGTAGCCGTGCGGTCTAAGGCGCCTTGCCACTGTTCCCACGGCTCCCGCCGTCGGAGGATCGAGTCTCCCTCGGGCATAGGTGTGTGTGTTGTCCTCAGCGTGTTAGTTTAAGTTATATTAAGTAGTGTGTAAGCCTAGGGACCGATGACCTCAGCAGTTTGTTGCAAAAGGAACTTACCAACAAATTTCCTTAGTTCCTCTATTCGATTTTGTGTAGACGAACCGATAATCACCTGTTCAGAAGTTATGTTTTCTCCTGCCAACGCACTCCAGTAATTCCCACTATATCTAACTTCATCCTATCCATTTCTGTTTTTAAATGATCTTATGTACATACCCGATGAAGGAATCTAACATTTCGCACTTGGAACACATATTTTTGAATGGGGTTATTTTACCTCCGGTATATTTTACCTACGATAATACCACCATCACCAAACGATACAACAAAGATTCATGTCCACGGAAAGCCTTTCGCAGTACCAGCTTAGGGAATTCATGCTGGCTATTTGTACAAAGCAAGACTAGTCAATCATCCAGATTTATACTCCTACAATTGCACAAATACCTCTTCGCTGTGGTAGCTCCGACTGTCCGGACTTCTGTACCGTTGGGGCACGGAGGCTACTTCACCGTGGCAGCTTCCTTGGTTTGTGGGATGTACTTACACAACGGGAAATGCTTTTTGCATTTAGAAATTGTCTTTAAACCATGAATGTTAACAATTCAAGTTACCGAAGGTGTACTAATTCAGTAACTGGGATCAAGTGGGAAAGAAAATCATTCCATGTTACGGCACTACCCGCAACCAGTGGCACGCAAAAGTTTTTGGATGGCGAGAAAAACTCTTCACGTTTTACACAACCGTGGGGAGCAGTCAAGCAAGGTGTGCTAACAACAGCAAAGAGATACGAAACTCTGGTCCGAAGTAGAAATCACTTATAAGAGTAAGCAGTATACAAGAACAACACATTCATGAGAGAACGAAGTGTTCACTTCAAATGACATACAATACTGTTTATTGCTCCTTTTCCTAACTTACGAGGTATGCTCAACGAACAAAAATATGAAGTCAAACGAAACGAAACAAAAAGTTTGTGAACCGCAGAGAGACGTTCAGTATTTGAAACGGCGAAAGAGGATAGTCCACGGATTACCTGATTTATATGTATAAATTTTGAGAACATAATGTCGTTTCCTGATTTTTAATAAATCGTTGTTTGAGAGATACATTATAATGAGACCTTTCGTGTTTCACTTAAGGTGCTCATAGACAAACAAGCTGATGGAAATATAACGCCGTTTGCAGTACGCTGTAGCGAGTGCCCGATTGAACCAAGCATCAGATTCACGAAGTTATGTTCTCGTATGCCCATAATTTGACTGTACTCCACCAAGTCTATCGTCTTAGAATTCTGGCACAATATATTACGGAGCACAGTGTTAAGGAAGAAAAATTCTTGTGCGACTGGAATATTCGTTAAATAGTAGTTAAACATGTTAGATCATTTAAACGTTAATTTGTATAGTTAGTTCCTTAATGCGACTTTGACCTACTAAAGTAACCAGTTAAGCGGTGTATCATACAGCACAGACATTAAAAGGCTAGTTATCCGCCGACAGGTTAGGCAACCCTCGCGGCTAGCTGCTTATTGCAGTTCTATAACTACAAGGCGTCGGCTGATTTCGAGCATTACCCTCTTGCACTATTGTGAGAAAGAAAAGGATTCGAAAGAGTAATGGGATATACGGTCCCGTCGACGTCGAGGTTATTGCAGAGGGATCACAACCTCCAATTGGACAAGGATGGGTCGAAGAATTGTCCGCTATCTTTCGAACGCAGCAACCTGGCATTCGTCGCAAGTGATTTAGAGAATCCTAGGAAAATCTGAACTTAGCGGATGCAGATTTGAAACCTTCACCAGAACTTAAGTTCGGTCTCTTAATAGTGGCGCCGCTCCGCTTAATAGAAGTATATAGCGTCGTCTATTCCAAAACATCTAAAACTGTGATGGATGTACAAATTTTTGTCAGTTACTCTCTTCAGCTGGGTCGCCTCCGTAGCCTAATGCCAGTCTGGCTTTGGCACTGGAGCAGCTCGGACGTAGTGTTTACGCCTTAGTTGTGCGTACTCGCGGCCAAGGTTGTGTTTATTGCTGCCGGCTTCGGATGTATAAATTCTTATAGACGAGCACTATGATACACTCTTCCAGAAAGACCACACTCAGGTTCACCTTCTCTAACGAATATATGACACATAAGGTCGATAAATTTAATGCTTTTTGCGCGAAGAAGTGCGCACTAGTTATACAAACCTGACTGGCATCCATTTATCGATCGTAAGCAGTGTCGTCTACATCAAGCTGACTACAGGTGCAGGCTGTGAGAAGATACTGAACTGTGTCATGTAGGGGTAATACTTCGGCACTCAGACATCCATAGAGGAGACGTCTCGGTGGATCTTCGGGGTTTAGGCATCCACACCTTACAGGTTTTTGAACTGCTCTTCGAAGTACCGGAAATGAAGATGACAGTCGTATTACGACAATATGGTACGGTGGTCAAGAACACCGCCGAAAAATGGGCAAGCTTCATAACTTAATCCAGTATTTAAGGGTGTCCTACAGGTACGCATTGAGTTGACAAAACATGTGCCCTCATATATATACACAGAAGAGCCAAAGAAACTGGTACACCTGCCTCACATCGTGATGGGTCCCCAGGAGCACGCAGAAGTGCCGCGACATGACGCGGCATGGACTCGACTAATGTCTTAAGTAGTTCTGGAGGGAAATGACACCATGAATCCCGCAGGGCTGTCTTTAAATCCGTAAGAGCACGAGGGTGTGGAGATCTCTTCCAGATAGCACGTTGCAAGGCATCCCAGATATGCTCAATAATTTTCGTGTCTGGAGAGTTAGGTGGCCAACGGAAGTGTTTAAAATCAGAAGAGAGTTCCTGGAGCCACTCTGTAACAATTCTGGACGCGTGGGCTGTCGTATTGTCCTACTGGAATTGCCCAAGTCCGCCGGAATTCATAATGGATATGAATGGACGCAGGTGATCAGACAGTACGTGTCCCCATGTCAAAGTCGTATCTAGATGTATCAGGGGTCCCATATCACTCCAACTGCACACGCCCCACACCATTAAAGAGCCTCCACCAGCTTGAACAGTCCCCTGCTGACAAGCAGGGTCCATGGATTCATGAGGTTGTCTCCATACCCTACACGTTCATGCACTCGATACAATTTGAAACGAGACCCGTCCGACCAGGCAACATGTTTCCATTCATCAGCAGTCCAGTGTCGGTGTTGACGGGCCCAGACGAGGCGTAAAGCTTTGTGTCGTGCAGTCGTCAAGAAAATCTCCACTTCATCGCTACCTCAGAGATGCTGTGTCCCATCGCTCGGGCGCCGATTGTAACACCACGTTCAAACTCACTTCAGTCTTGATAACCTGCCATTGTAGCAGCAGTAACCGATCTAACAACTGCACCAGACATTTGTTGTCTTAAATAAGCGTTCCCGACCGCAACGTCGTATTCTGCCTGTTTACATATCCCTGTATTTGAATACGCACGCCTATAACAGTCTCTTTGGCGCTTCAGTGTACGACAGTGAACCAAGGACGTGTTCGGATACGGCAGTGAGGGCAATGTTCGGTCGGAATGCCTCCATCGAAGATTAGCGCGATTTACTAGCGACGACCAACAGTTACAGATGCAAACGTCTCTTACGCTGACGGCAGTTCAGGACACATCGACACCGACGTCAAAGCATCCTATCGAACCGTTGCCTCATAGGTGGTGACAATGCCGCTGCATACAGTTGGGAAGACACCGATGGTTTATACGCCTGACACAAACCGCCAGCGCCAGCGGATACCGAAGGGAGACTGGAGCAGGATGTGAATGTAGAGATGCATGACGTGAAACGTGACGAACTGGAGGAAGCTCACTAGGATGGACACCTCACTAAGGGCATCGCCATACGTAGGCACAAGCAGAATTTGCCATAACGACTATAAAGGCCCTCAATCAATCAAGACGATGTCCATGCCATGCTATGTAATATCAGTGATGATTACAACACCTCGGAGCATTCGTCGCAAGTGCTGAAACACCTGATGACGCTGGTTAACGTTTTCAGATGATGAGTGTTATTTTTTGCTGAGGACTCTTCCAATATATTCTCCATTACTGTATTAGCTATCGGTGACTGATCAGAATAGAGTGCGAATTATCAGCACTAGTCAGCTAGTATAATTTATGTTACTTGTACGCCTAACCCCCCCATGAACCACGGACCTTGTCGTTGGTAGGAAGGCTTGCCTGCCTCAGCGATACAGATAGCCGTACCGCAGGTACAACCACAACGGAGGGGTATCTGTTGAGAGACCAGACAAACATGTGGTTCCTGAAGAGGGGCAGCAGCCTTTTCAGTAGTTGCAAGGGCAACAGTCTGGATGATTGACTGATCTGGCCTTGTAACAATAACCAAAACGGCCTTGCTGTGTTGGTACTGCGAACGGCTGAAAGCAAGGGGAAACTACGGCCGTAATTTTTCCCGAGGGCATGCAGCTTTACTGTATGATTAAATGATGATGGCGTCCTCTTGGGTAAAATATTCCGGAGGTAAAATAGACCCCCATTCGGATCTACGGGCGGGGACTACTCAAGAGGATGCTGTTACCAGGAGAAAGAAAACTGGCGTTCTACGGATCAGAGCGTGGAATGTCAGATCCCTTAATCGAGCAGGTAGATTAGAAAATTTAAAAAGGGAAATGCATAGGTTAAATTTAGATATAGTGGGAATTAGTGAAGTTCAGTGGCAGGAGGAAGAAGACTTCTGGTCAGGTGACTACAGGGTTATAAACACAAAATCAAATAGGGGTAATGCAGGAGTAGGTTTAATAATGAATAGGAAAATAGGACTGCGGGTAAGCTACTACAAACAGCATAGTGAACGCATTATCGTGGCCAAGAGAGATACGAAGCCCACACCTACTACAGTAGTACAAGTTTATATGCCAACTAGCTCTGCAGATGAGGAAGAAATTGAAGAAATGTATGATGAAATAAAAGAAATTATTCAGATAGTGAAGGGAGACGAAAATTTAATAGTCATGGGTGACTGGAATTCGAGTGTAGGAAAAGGGAGAGAAGGAAACGTAGTAGGTGAATATGGATTGGGGCTAAGAAATGAAAGAGGAAGCCGCCTGGTAGAATTTTGCACAGAGCAGAACTTAATTATAGCTAACACTTGGTTTCAGAATCATGAAAGGAGGTTGCATACATGGAAGAACCCTGCAGATACTAAAAGGTATCAGATAGATTATATAATGGTAAGACAGTGATTTAGGAACCAGGTTTTAAATTGTAAGACATTTCCAGGGGCAGATGTGGACTCTGACCACAATCTATTGGTTATGGTCTGTAGATTAAAACTGAAGAAACTGCAAAAAGGTGGGAATTTAAGGAGATGGGACCTGGATAAACTGAAAGAACCAGAGGTTGTACAGAGTTTCAGGGAGAGCATAAGGGAACAATTGACAGAAATGGGGGAAAGAAATACAGTAGAAGAAGAATTGGTAGCTTTGAGGGATGAAGTAGTGAAGGCAGCAGAGGATCAAGTAGGTAAAAAGACAAGGGCTAGTAGAAATCCATGCGTAACAGAAGAAATATTGAATTTAATTGATGAAAGGAGAAAATATAAAAATGCAGAAAATTAAGTAGGCAAAAAGGAATACAAACGTCTCAAAAATGAGATCGACAGGAAGTGCAAAATGGCTAAGCAGGGATGGCTAGACGACAAATGTAAGGATGTAGAGGCTTATCTCACTAGGGGTAAGATAGATACTGCCTACAGGAAAATTAAAGAGACCTTTGGAGAAAAGAGAGCCACTTGTATGAATGTCAAGAGCTCAGATGGAAACCCAGTTCTAAGCAAAGAAGGGAAGGCGGAAAGGTGGAAGGAGTATATAGAAGGTTTATACAAGGGCGATGTACTTCAGGACAATATTATGGAAATGGAAGAGGATGTAGATGAAGATGAATTGGGAGATACGATACTGCGTGAAGAGTTTGACAGAGCACTGAAAGACCTGAGTCGAAACAAGGACCTCGGAGTAGACAACATTCCATTGGAACTACTGACGGCCTTGGGAGAGCCAGTCCTGACAAAGCTGTACCATCTGGTGAGCAAGATGTATGAGACAGGCGAAATACCCTCAGACTTCAAGAAGAATATAATTATTCCGATCCCAAAGAAAGCAGGTGTTGACAGATGTGAAAATTACCGAACAATCAGTTTAATAAGCCACAGCTGCAAAATACTAACTCGAATTCTTTACAGACGAATGGAAAAACTAGTAGAAGCCGACCTCGGGGAAGATCAGTTTGGATTCCGTAGAAATACTGGAGGCATTACTGACATTACAACTTATCTTAGAAGAAAGTTTAAGGAAAGGTAAACCTATGTTTCTAGCATTTCTAGACTTAGAGAAAGCTTTTGAAAATGTTGACTGGAATACTCTCCTTCAAATTCTAAAGGTGACAGGGATAAAATACAGGGAGCGAAAGGCTATTTACAATTTGTACAAAAACCAGACGGCAGTTATAAGAGTCGAGGGACATGAAAGGGAAGCAGTGGTTGGGAAGGGAGTAAGACAGGGTTGCATCCTCTCCCCGATGTTATTCAATCTGCATATTGAGCAAGCAGTAAAGGAAACAAAAGAAAAATTCGGAGTAGGTATTAAAATCCACGGAGAAGAAATAAAAACTTTGAGGTTCGCCAATGACATTGTAATTCTGTCAGAGACAGCAAAGGACTTGGAAGAGCAGTTGAACGGAATGGACAGTGTCTTGAAAGGAGGATATAAGATGAACATCAACAAAAGCAAAACGAGAATAATGGAATGTAGTCGAATTAAGTCGGGTGATGCTGAGGGAATTAGATTAGGAAGTGAGACACTTAAAGTAGTAAAGGAGTTTTGCTATTTGGAGAGCAAAATAACTGATGATGGTCGAAGTAGAGAGGATATAAAATGTAGACTGGCAATGGCAAGGGAAACGTTTCTGAAGAAGAGAAATTTGTTAACATCGAGTATAGATTTAAGTGTCAGGAAGTCATTTCGGAAAGTATTTGTATGGACTGTAGCCATGTATGGAAGTGGGGAAGCATGGACGATAAATAGTTTGGAGAAGATGAGAATAGAAGCTTTCGAAATGTGGTGCTACAGAAGAATGCTGAAGATTATATGGGTAGATCACATAACTAATGAGGAAGTATTGAATAGGATTGGGGAGAAGGGAAGTTTGTGGCACAACGTGACCAGAAGAAGGGATCGGTTGGTAGGACATGTTCTGAGGCATCAAGGGATCACCAATTTAGTATAGGAGGGCAGCGTGGAGGGTAAAAATCGTAGAGGGAGACCAAGAGATGAATACACTAAGCAGATTCAGAAGGATGTAGGTTGCAGTAGGTACTGGGAGATGAAGAATCTTGCACAGGATAGAATAGCATGGAGAGCTGCATCAAACCAGTCTCAGGACTGAAGACAACAACAACAACAGGCCTATAACTGCGACGGCGCAGAGGCCTAAGAAGAAAAAAAGACACCATGTGTAATTTCATTAACCTTTGCTTTAAAATGGATTCTGCAAATACTTTTTATCTCAGTTACTATTCATATATTTGTAATAAATATAGGGTGTTTAAAAGCCAGTAAAGCAACAGTGCCTAGGGAAATTCCAATGACACTTATAAAACTTCTTGATAATGGTATCACAATCTTATATAAACTTTTCAACAAAATTTATGGTGCAAATAATTATCGATAATTACTCTGCCCAACGGCTGTTATCAGGTTTTAGTCCATTGAAAGAAGAAAAACTCGTTAGTCTTAGGAGCCACTCACTGCAAATATTTCTGAAAGTCATCTGTTGAAATTTCTTTGAAAAATGTGAGAAACTCATTGGTGAGAAAGTTTCGGTTTGGAAAAGATTTAGGCACATACAAGTGAAGCAATAATTGCAAAAAAAGTTCCAGTGCAAAACTCCTATGATAAGGATAAAATGCAGCTTTTATTTTATTGATTATGCAAAAGCCTTCGATAGAGTACAAAATGATAAACTTATGGAAATTCTCAAAAGAATAGATATATATGTCACGACATATAGAGAATATATAGAGAATATATACTGCAAGCAGACAGCGCAGGTAAAATTTGATCAGGAAGTCACCGCTTGGTAAGTGGTAAATATCCGCGGAGGAGTCCGACAAGGATGTGTACTGTCACCCTTGCTACTAAATTGGTACTCAGAGAATATTTTTCAGGAAGCACTTACAGATATAGAACAACGCTAAAAAGTAAATAGAGTATTCAACAACAATATTTGCTGTTCTGATGATACATTCCTGATTGCTGGTAGTTTAAATGATGTTCTACGACTCCTCAACAGTAATATAGATCTCAAAATTAATACCTAAAGGACGCATTTTATGATTGTCACACGGCAGCCAGACTCCTTCACAAATGCAAATCTACGATTCAGTGACTCCTTTATACAAAGGACAGACAAATGTAAGTACTTACGAACGTGCGTCAATGGAGATAGCAGAAAAAATGTCGCATACAGAACACCCGTAATGCTTTAATGAAATTCAAGATAAATTTCGCAAGGATAAGCCCAGACCTAAACCTTAGAGTTCGACTTCTAAGATGCCACTTTTGGTTTGTACTTTTATTTGGTTCTGAAGAATGGACACTAAATATAACAGCAGCAAGGAGTAGAATACCGAGATCTTTCAATGTGGATTTACTGCAGAATGCTTAAAATACTGTGGACAAGAAGAGTGACCAACACTGAAGCATTGCGAAGAAGGCACAAACCATGAGAAATGTTACTTGCGTTCGAAATTAGAAAAACTGCATACCTCGCACATATCACACGGAACACCAAATACATGCGTCTATAGTTCGTAATAGAAGGGAAGATTGAGGGTAAAAGAACAAAAGGGCGAAGAAGATATACCTAATTTGATAACGTAAAGTAGTGGAGACGACTAGCAAGAGCCGGTCGGAGTGGCCGATGAGTGGTTGTAGGCGCTACAGTCTGGAACCGCGCGACCGCTACGGTCGCAGGTTCGAATCCTGCCTCGGGCATGGATGTGCGTGATGTCCTTAGGTTAGTTAGGTTTAAGCAGTTCTAAGTTCTAGGGGACTGATGGCCTCAGAAGTTAAGTCCCATAAAGCCATTTGAATCATTTGATTTGAACTAGCAAGTCCAGATCGACTACTACATACTGCGGTTCATCGCAACATTTTCATGGGCTGTGGATTGTGGAGGACCTGAAGCCGTTGGATCTCTGGCTAAGGGGACAGGCAGATACACTGTTGTGTGCACAGTTCGTCGACAACGTGCAGACGTTACAGGAGCATGTGACTTATGCCGAATGGAACCAGATGCATCTGAAAGAGCGTATGATTCACTGAGAAGAAGGGCTGAAGGAGGTGGTAACCACACGCGTCACTGCTTGTAGCGTCTACTAAGACCGCAGGTTGGCTCATCTCTCCACAGGTATCGGTTTCCGGACGTACCGTTACTGGAACTTTTCTTCAAATTTTGGCCAATGCTACCTCCTCCAGGAATATATGATCCTTCTTTGAAACAGCCTGTGTAGCTTATAGCCTTCTAGCAATACTATAAAATGACGAAATCGCAATCGAAATTCGTTACTAATACTCGAGCTATATGCGAACAAATCTGAGACGTGGAGATGATAATTTTTGAGGATTGTTACCGAAAATAACAGCTATTTCTCAGTGCCGACACAACTGACTTTTATTCTTTTTAGCAAGAAAAATGCTTAAATTCCTTCGGAATAGTTTCACTCTGTAGTATTTAAAGCCCTATCGAAATATCCCTGCAGTTAGGAGATAGTGGACGTTCATGCATTCGGATTACATTCTGTATTCGCAATGGTTACATAAATTCGGTTCAGTGTTAGATTTGTTTCTACGGTAACGTATTTTACTGAATAGTGTTGCGTTCCTTGAAATTGTTAACACGTTTAGCGAAGAAGAAACACTTCCGGGTTGAGTTTGCACAGTCTTTTGCCACGCCGCGGCAGCTCACGAGCAACCTTGTGAAACAGCCTGCAGTTAATCCTACTGACGTACGTAGCTGGGCGGACAGAGTGGGGGCTCGACTGGTCGCCCTTCACTCTGCCGACGGACTGCAGCAGAGGCGGCCAGCTGGAGGACACGCCGCTTCCATCCCTCTGCCGGAAGGAAACGAATTCTCATTGCCTTCCTGTCTCCACCAAGTCGTATTTCCGTCTAGCGAATTCATTAACAAAATCTAACATTATCGCTGAAAGCAAATGTGGCCTGGTAGCAAATGCAGCTAATACAGTGAGTCGATACATTTTCATCTTTGTATTCCACGAGTGAAAAAAAAAAAAAAAAAAAAAAGCAGCTACCTTCAAGTTGAAGAAGCTGTCAAGAAACGTTTGAAAATCATGTGCTGTATCAAAAGAGTCCACATGGCCAGTCATGGAGAAAAAGTGCTAAGATGGATTTCGGAGGGCCCGTGATTGGAAGGGAATGCGGGAACATAGCTCAACTCACCGCGCATTGTGTTAGCTACGGCTTTGAGTTAGCAGATTATCTTGCTGCAGCAGAAATTGACCAGTCTAATCGGTCAGTTTTCCTTTGGTTCTGCAATAAGGAGAGAGAGAATCTAAAATTTTATTACATTCGTAGGAAGAAATTACTAGTACACGAATCGCTAGGCGCAAAAACATAATCTAATTTGTGAAGGGACAGACACATTTACACGGGAAGGTGTCCTTTTCTTTCCCTGTACTATTATAAAGGTAACACTATGAACAGTTTTAGACATGACTTCTTATTGTTGTTCAGGAGCAAAGTGTTGAGAAGAAACACTGATGATTGCAGTTTTCACTTACAACACGCAAGCTACTATTTTTCTTAACGTTTCATTGTTGTTGTTATTGTTATCTTCAGTTAGTTCAAATTGTTCAAATGGCTCTGAGCGCTATGGGACGTACCATCTGACATCATCAGTCCCCTAGAACTTAGAACTACTTAAACCTAACCAACCTAAGGACATCACACACATCCATGCCCGAGGCAGGATTCGAACCTGCGACCGTAGCGGTCGCGCGGTTCCATACTGAAGCGCCTAGAACCGGATCTTCAGTTCGAAGACTGGTTTGATGCAGTTTTCCACAATGGACTCTACTGTGCAATTTGTGGGGCGGCTACGGTGTCTGTTTACGATAGCCTGAAAACTATTTTCGTTGTCTGCCAGGAAGCGATGGAGAACATATTGACCATAGTTCCCAGTCTACATGTCCACATCCTTTTGTTCACTGAAAGAAACGTTTCTACTCTCTGTTTACCCAGCGGGATCAGGAATTATAAGTTTTTAGTTACAGCTGATTCAATTATATTTAAGAAAATTTCACTCGCAAAACATAGTGATATTCCTTAATAATAATAATAATAATGTCTATTGCTTTGATAAGCTTTTGCGAAAATTTCGGCCTCGTAATTATGTCAATACAATTGGAAAAACCAACAAGAAACTGTATACTTGGAAGTCGCCCAAAACAATGTTGGGTGAATTTCAGATAGACCATGTGGCCATCTTCAAGAGTAACACAGCAGAATTCTGAATGTGAAAACGAGGAGAGGATTTTTTGAATCAGACCACCATCTTCTACAGATAAAGACCAGATTTCGACCCAATAGAAAATAGCCAAAACTAAACAAAGTGTTGAGACCAGACGCCGAATACATAAAACTCAACAAGGAAAACATCTTACAGGAAATTAGTCAGACAAACATCACAAACTGGACAGAACTTGTGGACGTCCTCAAATCCGCCATGAGATTGGGTCAGTCCCCGAGAAGGAGAAAACACAGGTGGTGGAATATAATATGTGACCAAGCAATAGAAGAAAGGACCAATGCCTGGAAAAAACTTCAGTAGTCACAAAACAAAAGAAAAATGGCAACAATTTCTAGTAATCCGAAAACAAACATCGAAAGCTATTCGGAGGGAAAAAAAGAAATTATGACAAACGGCAACTAGATGAGATAGAACAAGACTTTAGGAAGAACAACACCAGGAATTTTTATAAGACGTTTAAAGAACATATTGCAGGATACCAGCTACCCAATCTTTTCTTCAAGAAACCGGATGGTTCACTAGAAACTAACACGAAAATCCTCGCAGACTGTTGCAACAAACTTCTCAACTGCGAAAGACCTGCAGAGGATATTCACTACCAGACGTCTACACCAAATCCCGACGCTAAACCACCAACCATCAACGAAATAGCAGAAATTATCAAGACACTGAAAAACAATAGAGCCCCAGGAGAAGATAGAATTATTGCAGAACTATGGAAACTAAATGATGAAAGATTAACAGGAAAAATCCACAAAATCATATTAAACATTTGGGAAACAGAACAGATCCCTTCTGAATAGAAATGCGCACTCATCCATCCATCCCCCCCCCCCTTCCCCCCTCTAAAAAAACGGGACAAGACTGAAGTCGTGCCGGTCACAAATAAAATCCTATCAAAAGTTCTCACGAATAGATTAGAAGAACAAGCTGACCCACAAATAGGAGAAAACCAGGCTGGTTTTCGCAAGGGACGATCATGCATAGAACAGATCTGGAATCTGAAAATCATTCTCGAGATGAGAAACACCCGAAACACAGTGGTCACTTTTGTAGATTTTAAAAAGGCCTGCGACTCAATAGACGGAGCAGCGCTCTGCAACACGCTGGAAGAATTCAGCATTGACAGAAATACAAGAGCAATCATTCGGCAAAACATTAACTGCCACAGTCGCCGAGGTTAAATTTATGGGGGTATCTCTGAACCATTTGAAATCCGAACTGGAGTGCGACAGGTTGACGGACTTTCACTTTAATATCATTCTTCAAAAAATTATCAGGACATGGGAAAAAGAAGTCCAAGGAATCCAAACTGGCATTAGAAAAGCTAATAGATTCAGTGTGAAGTGTTTAGCTTTTGCAGATGATCTTGGAGTCCTCACAAATAATAGAAAAGAAGCCAATAACGCCGTAGAGAAGTTACACGAAATTGCACAAAGAACTGGCCTGCAAATCTCGTATGAGAAAACCCAACTCATAGAAAAAGTGCCACAAGACAAATTGGCTATTGTGACAACCCATGGGGAAATCGTACAAGTACCACATTTTAAGTACCTGGCAGAAATCATCCAGCCATCAGGGATCAACCTAAAGGCCAATGAGGAAGGAATAAAAGAAACTGCAGAAAGTATATAAACTCACGTGGAACTATTATAACAAAAAGTCCATATGCATTAACGCAAAATTGAGGCACTGCAACACTGTCGTACTTCCGGAGGCCCAATACAAGAGCAAGGAATCTGGAAGAACAGACCAACATCAGAATTACATAAATACACAGACAAGATTACGGATACAATAAGGAAAAGAAGAATGCAGCTCTACGAACATATCCACAGGATGAATGAAAATAGAATTTCACAGCGAATTCTTTAAGTCATCAACTCAGGCAGGGAAAAAACATAATGGATAAAAGAAGTTGAAGAGGACCTCAGACAAGCACACATAACAGTAAACGATACAGAAAATAGAACTGAATTCAGGAACATCATAAAAAACATAAATTTGACACAACAACAAGGAGAGACCAGGATGCAAATGGACAGCGGAGCGAAAGAAACAACACAGTGACCACATGAAGAAAATTTGGGCTCAGAAAAAACATAAACTATCATCATAAAGGAATTCAAGTTCAAACGCTCTTTTAAATGAGAATAATCGATAATAACTATAATATAATGTCTATATTATAAACAAATGGTTCAACTGGCTCTGAGCACTAAGAGACCTAACATCTGAGGTCATCAGTCCCCTACAACTTAGAACTACTTAAAACTAACTAACCTGCCGGCCGGGGTGGCAGAGCGGTTCTAGGCGCTAGTCTGGAACTCCGCGCCCGCTACTGTCGCAGGTTCGAATCCTGCCTCGGGCATGGATGTGTGTGATGTCCTTAGGTTTAAGTAGTTCTAAGATCTAGGGGACTGATGACCTCAGAAGTTAAGTCCCATGGTGCTCAGAGCCATTTGAACCATCTAACTAACCTAAGGACATCACACACATCCATGCCTGAGGCAGGATTCGAACCTGCGACCGTAGCGTACTATAAATAGCACTATGAGTAGTTCAGAGGCGACCTCTTCGGTATGTCCCCGTTAAATGGTCTTTCGCCCTGACTTCTAGTAACCTAACTTAATTGCCGCTACAAAAATGGAAAATAATCTCACCACTGGCCATGCGGTTTTGTTAACGTTACGAGCGGAAGAACCAATTACTTCAGCGAAATTTAAGCGATCCAGGGCGGTGTACAGTCCTCGCGATTTCACTTCCTACTTGTGCCAAAAACATGCGTTTAGCAGCAACATGGCTGTGACGTCATCCGAGGCAGCGCGTAAGCGGGCGTTTGACTGACGCGGACACAGATAGCTCGGTGCTAATTGTGTCTTCAAAAATCTAAACGATCCAGGACGCTGTCCAGTCCTCGCGAGTTCACTTTCTACTCTTATCGATCACGCCTTTAGTTGCAGCCTATGACGCGGACCGATTAATAACTGGGTGCGAAGTAAAGTGTCACTCTCTGCCTTTCAGGCCGTATTTATGGGCGCAGTGCACGGCCGAAGGGAACACCTGCCGACATCCGCTCTGCGCCCAAGAAGTACCATCTAAATGACCACTTCCTCGAACACATCTCATTTTATAGCACTGTTGTGTATCAATTTACAATCCTCGTAATTTTTATATGAATGGAGTAACGTTGGCTTTAACTACAGGACAAGTTTCAGCTCGACTGTATTTGAACTTTGCCGGCTATAATTTTTAGAACGGAACCGTCAGTAGAACATTAACACGGAACTATAACTCTAAGCGACCTTATATTGATTGTTATTTACATTAAGGTCTTGCAGTTAGTTGCAGTTTTATTATTTAATGGATTTCATAAGGTGCTGTAGTCAAAACTTTCTATCATTAATATTATGGTACTTAATCTATTACAAATAAGGACGTTTTTGTTCCAAATTATTTTTCAGTAAATAACTCGAAAACATTTTTAGGTAGCTTAATGGAGTCACATAGTTAATGTTGTTATATCAAACGGAAGCTTCAAATGATTTTTCGTATTTTTAAGTATAATATTTAGCTCCTTCAGTTTTTCAGTAATAGACCGATTTTGACCAAAATATTGTTCTGATCAAGTTGAAACTTGTAACAGTTGATTTTGGGATAAATTTGCACAATGTGACCTATTTTTGTCTTTCCCGCTTTTTATTTAACGCCAATTATTTTTTTCTCAAAACGATGTATTTAGGGAAAGATACTCATTTGATCACTCCGAGATTTGACAGTTTAAACATTAATATACTGAATCATATGATGACAAAGTTTGGGAAAGCTTCTTTAATATTTAATTTCTTTCTTAAGTTAAGGCGCAATACTTGTATGCTCCGCACAGGCGCGTTATGATGTTGTGGCGCTATAATCCGTTCATCATAAGAATAAACCTGCTGTAAAAATTGCACAATGTATTCTTCCGCGTTTTCTGGAACCTCATTGGATTTACATTTCACGTGGGACTGCAGCGAAGCTGTCTCGAGTACTGTCAAGTACGATGATAAGGGTACGTTTTGTGCTGTGCGTTACGCGCACATCGTCTTAGCGATAATACGGGACAACAGCTTCACTGGTGCATTTAACTTGGGCAGCACTGGACGGTCAGCTTGGACAACTAGCCTACAGGTACGTGGCCAGCTGCAGTTCACACGTAAAAAGAGACAACCAGAGGAGCAATACAGACAGCATCGAATGTCATTTAATTTTTAATTAGAATGAAATTATACACTGCAAATCTCTCACAATACGCTCCTTAAACGACTACACGAAAACCGCAACACGTTATCGTTTTTTGGCTAACGTACTGTTGTAATTAAAAGCAAGAATAATGAATATTCCTGACTTAACCACAGGGTAATTTTTCTGCATAAGCTGTGTTTAACGTAAGAGAGTTTTGAAGGATTTCACCGTATAGTTCAATATTGAAGCCACTGGAGGTACTACTTACAGTCAGTCGTCTGGTAATCTCTTAGCTCCTTCCTTACCCGAATCCGAGAAATACATTTCAGTTCTGGAAGTGTCACCTGCTAGGTTGATAACGAGCCTATCGACAACAGAATCCACAAAGCCAACCAGCATTTTCTCTTCTTCTTCTATGACGAGCCGCTCTGCATCCCGCCAGCGTTCGGCAGTGACGGGTGAAAAAGATGAGTGTGTTAGTTCCACTGCGTCTGGCAGCTTAACAATCTGGTTACTTCTCTGTCCAAATCCCGCAGCTTGGCTCCAGATCAGTTATGTTTGATTCATATTGTAATGGTACTGTAGCAAATGTAAAAATACAGCATTAGTAAGATGTGCACGATGCTGTGAAAATGATTTTTTTCATGTTTCTACGATACTTATCTACCCCTGTGTTATAAAACGATGGATATAGTCCAAATAAAGAGGATTTGATTTTTCATTTTGCCTAAAAAAATTAAATTGTTATGATTTCTTAATTTAAACTACTTTTATGAACAGTCTTTCATAAAACTTCGATAATTAAGAATTTGTATATGAAATGGAAACAGAAATTTCGCGTCCAATATGTAATTAAAAACAAGAAGTCGTGCATTATTCATAAAAATTGATGATTTTATAATTACGAGATGTAGGTATTTCAAATCGAACGAGAAAAAAATGATAAAGGGGAAATGTGAACCAACGCACGAATAACCGCATGTGATTAATATTCCATTATGCTACCGACTGCGCTACACGTTCAATGTGGGCATGTGTATTGATTATACGATTATCTCCGTAAATTTATAAAAAGTATTAAGAGCAGACCATTTCTCGGCACTTTTTAAGCGTGTTCCGCGCGTGTTTCACTACGGAACAGAAAGCAGCGTCAGCCATTTTCATGCTGTGCATTCTCAGTGCGACAATCAGAGCACAACCCTGCAGAGGCTATAACTGTAAACGGTTTTTGAAATAAAAACTACGTAGCTAAAGGATGATTAAGAAATACGTTGGTGGCTGTTAATACATCTGAATATGTTAAAGTTTCATCTTACGTAACTTAGTAATAAGATATCTAATACATAAGTAGGACCTACTTCCAAGAGCGTAATAACATCAGTGTACATGTGCTACGGCTTCTGACAAATCATCGCGTCTGTGTTTGTTTACATCAGGTTTATTCCTATGATGAACGGATTATAGTAGCAGTAAGTCCCGGCACACTCATCCGCCACTGTACCTCTTAAATGACACAGCGCTTGTTTCGCTACATCACCCCCCCCCCCCCCCCCCCCCGCCATTTATTTTTGTGAAAAAATTTATTATTGAACAAAATTAAATATTAGAAACAAGGTATACTAGAGCTGACCTGTTTTAAATGAAAGTGATTTTAGCAGAATTCCTCAATACTACACTCACAAAATAACCACATGTATATACATACTTAGAAAACATGACATAACGAACTTTTACAAATCATGTACTAAAATTACATAGAAACATGAAATAAAACTTTCGATTATTACAAAATTACTTTTGATGTAAGTTTTTCAATCTTTACCTGAATGACAAACACGCAAAATTTTCACTTTTCAGTACTCAGTTATTTAATCACAATTCTAGGCACCGCTATGAGCGCCCGTACGTCACTTCATTAGAGGTAGAGGGTGGGAAGTCACTTCTCCATTATATTTTATTACTAAAAGCAAAGGGGACGATTCATTGAAGATCGTGTCGTACTCGCTTCCTTCTCCACTACAGCTTGTACGCTGTCTTATGAAGCCTCCATGTCCCTGAGAAACAGATAACATAGCACAATTTTCTGTTCAGAGGACAAAACACATAATATATTCTACTTTCCTTCAATAGTTGCAATAATTGATAAGTTACCAGAAAGGATTGGCTTTCCCTCTTTTTTTAGAAATTTGTTATTAACTTTTTCGAAATGATTGTTGGCAATACGTTACATCATGAAATCGTAACAGTTCGCTACCTTATTAAGACTTTGCAGTTCTCTTTTCTTTTATACATTTTGGGGTAGTTTGCAACTTATTTTATTACTTTAGATATTGAGTACCTTACAAAACTGAGTAACCGTTGTATATGCGTCAGTTGTATGGATTAGCATCTTAAAGAAGTCATTTGTTCGACAGCAGTTACTTTGTTTTGTCACACACATATTAGAAAGCTATTTTATTATAACATGTCAATACTTTACAATCTGCATTTCTTAATACATTCACTTATTTGTATTTTGTTGTCAGTATTTATCTGTTAATTGACCATCTGCCTAAAGCAAGATTATGCGTTTCTCAAGCCTTTGTACGAGACGAGAGGGAATTACTAATCAATTTTTCACCATTTAACCATATACGCCCGCACACTGACTTCATTTCTCCTATTTCTTCCCATTTTCATTTGTATGTATATTTCGGCGCTTCTTTTTCCATTTTCTCTTTGTCGGCCTTCTGACCTCATTACTTCATATACTTTTGGTGTGATTGTCACACCACTTCCATACATCTCTTTCAGTTAATATCAAAACGCTTTAACCTGCTTCTGGAGGTACCAAATTATGACTCTCTTACCTTCAGACAAACTTAGTCCCAACTGAAAATTATTAATTTATGCAGAGTTTATTGTTCCAGATTTTAGGAATTTCCAGCTTCAATAACTTCTCTTAATGCAAAGTTTTCCGCATTTTTTTAGTTACTAACCCCTTTAGGTGGATCTCATTTATCATTTATTTACCTCAGCAATGATTTTTGTATTATTGATGCTCAAAAGACACTCATTATTATTTTAACATTTAGAATTTATTACTGCAAACTGCTCTCACATTCTTTTGTAAGTCGTCATTCATGTATAGTCATTTTCGGGAGTCATTCTTATTCACTAGGAAGGCGTTACAAACTAATAGCGTATTTACAACATGAAGACATTATTCAATATTTACTGTAAAAGGACAGAAGAAGGGAATGAAACTTGAAAAGGAAATAAAGTTTCATCCAGCAGGGACCGCACAGTACACCAAACTGTGTATCTGACAAAGAGTGGTAGACTCCCTAAAAAACTAGTTATTGTTGCTTTTAAATTTCTTCAGATCCACAATGTTTCGTAGACCTGGTTTTTTCTTGCTTTTCGGGTATTCCAAGCGGTATGTGTTGCATGAGGCTTACTTATTATCCTGAATGGTCCTTGACAAACATGCTTAAACTCCTTTGTTTCTCCTGAAATTTTCTTACATTTTTCTGTAGTTTTGACCAACACTAGTTCACCAGTCCGAAAACCAATGGGGGAATTTTTGCGTATTGCCTTCTTTTTTTGTCCAAGGCTCTTTTACATATGTTTGCCCTAGCCTGTGTCTTCTTCTGACCTAAAGAGCTGGAAAATCAACCGTGCTTGAAAGGATGTTACGGGGTTCCTGATTAAACATTGGTTCACAAGCAGCAAAGCTTGTGGCATCATATCTAAGACTGTTGATTTCTTCAAAAATTTTTATAAATTCGGCCCAAGTCGAATGCTTCCTGGCACAGTAAGTTCTACACAGTCTTTTTAAATCACGCGTAACTCTCTCAGTCATATTCTCCTGCGGAAAATACGCCGAAATCCTTATATAGCGAATTCCGGCCTTTTCGAGACATGCCTTAAATTTACAAGGTACAGAATTCCCTGCACTATGCTACTTACCTTCACACAAATAACACAGGATGCTAACCATCGTGCTACTCTACCTTAGATGTTATCGAAAATTACTTTCTCGCTTAATTTAGCAATGCATTTCTTGACCCCGTAATGGCCATATCGTAGATATACGTAATCTGTCAGCAGATCCACATGTTGCGAAGGAAAACATATTTTCCATTTTTCTGAATCGAAATTTCTTCTTCAGAATAAAATTCCTCTATGTAAGCACTACTTTCGGGTAATCAGGGACTCCTAAATGGCTTTTGACTGAAGTCAACTGATCATCATCATTTTGCTTTGTTCTTAAGTTTTTAAATATTTTCTTTGAGGTAATTTCTTCCTTGAACTCATGTATGGCTAACATGCTTACTTCATTTCTATCTGCAAGGAATATCTCATTCCCTGTACAACTCAGCACTTCTTGATAGCCCATCTACTACCAGGTTCTTCTTCCCTTGGATGTATTTAATTTCAAGGTCGAACTGCTGAAGGGAAATAGCCCACCCGGTTAGTCTTGGATGTCTCAGTTTCCAGGTTTTTTAAAACGTAAATGCCTTGTGATCACCATAGATTATCAACTTGTGCCCTAACAAATAATGCTTAAACTTCTGCATACCAAACACGATGGTCAGTGCCCCTGATGCCGAAATTCCATAATTTCGCTCAGCAGGTTGTAGTGAACGACTCGCAAAAGCGATTGTTTTATGTGCCTCTTGGTCGCCTTCTGTTTCCATTTGAAACATCTCTATTGCAATTCCATAACCAACCGTCAACTAACATGCCCAAGGGTTTCTAAAAATTTGGTTAGTGTAAAAGCAGTCTATTCATCAAACAGTTTCTTAATTTTTCAAAAGCGGACTGGCACTTTTTAGTCCAAACTCATGGAGTATACTTCTTCAACAACGTGAGTAAACAAGGTGGATTAAATAAGCGATCTTTAAAAAAACGGCGGTAGAATGCGAATAACCGAACAATGACCTTAGCTGCTTTTTATTTCGGGACGCTTCAAATTTTTCAATGACTGATAATTAGGAGGGATCAGGTAACATACCTTCCCTATTAATTCCATGGCCCAAGAATTTTATTTTGTCCCGTACAGACTCAGTCTTTTCTAACTTCAATTTCATACCTTCTTTTTCTATAGCTTCTAGCACCCAGTCCAGTAGACTGATATGTTCTTCCCATGTGAAAGTTGCCAGCAGTACATCATCTACATACATAGTTACTTGATCCAACAATTCCTGCCGCAATACATGAGCCAGTACTCTTATAAAGGCACACACACAAATATTTAATCCAAATGGGACTACTTTTTACTGGTAGCAGACTCCTTCATACAAAAAGGCTGTATATTTACGTGATTCTTTCGCCAGGGGCTACTTCCAGTATCGAAAAGTTACGTCCATAGATGTAATATACGTAATCCCTTCGAACTTTTGTATTAGCTCGTCCATATTTTGGTGACAGTCATTCTCTGTTATTACAATTTCATTTAACCAGCGTGCATACAGTACTAATCTAACGTTGCCGTCACTCTTAGGCACAACAACGGTGGATTATTGTATTCACTATCTGCTTGCTCAATGACACTCCATTCCAACATGCGTTGAATTTATTTCTTAACCGGTCGCTTTCTTGAAACATGTATTTGGTAGGGTTTCTTGAAAAATACCTGCCCAGGCTTTATAATCAAATGGCAATCACACGCTTTGACTTCACTAGGTGTATTCGAGAATAAATTGCGATGAGTGGTTAATACTTCCCTTAATTCTGCTGTTTGTTTATCAGAAATTTGATTTGTTGACTATACCTTTGCCTCTATCTCTTCTAGGATACAGCTCCCTTCTGCATTAGCGTCTTGCACATTACTACTGAATTCAGTAGCTTCCTGCAAGTATCCTTTATTCCTCATCACCCTAAAAGCAGTCCTCAGGCTTCATTATTACTGCCGGTATAACTTCCTATGAAAGGCTCTTTTGCTACCTAAGAATCAGATAAGGTTAAAACTAAGTTGTTCTGATCAAAATTAATACTCCCCTGATATTTTGTTCAGAAATATTTGCCTATTAATATCTCAACACTTAAACCGAGCACGATTAAACAAGGCTGCTCTATTATTACTTCTCCTATACCAATTGGTATCAAAGATTCGTGCTGTACAGGTCTAGAAACTTTTCCAGTAGCACCTATTATTCTTAAACCACTTACTTTCATAACAGACAGTTCACTCTTATTAGGAACAGAATCAAAAAATGCTTGGGACAAAGCACTTGCTTCATTACCCATGTCCAGAAGACAGTACGCTATTACTCCTGAGATGTTAGGTTTTATAATAAGGCGAGTAATTCTAGTTTGATCAGGTTCCTCATAAATATCTTCTAATAAATCTTTTTCAATCTGTTTCGAGCTAAAGTAGTTTTGTTCAGTTGCAAATGCATTCATGCTTAGATTCCCGGTGTTATAAATCTCTACATTCTCAGCTGCCTTTTCCAGCCTGTCCACCAATTTTAAATTAAAGCACTTGACTACATCAGCTAAACTGTTCTCTAACTCTGAGCAACTGCGTCCCTGAGCAACATTGCTACCTATAACACAGTTGCCGCGCGGTGTGAGGCGCCTTTCCACGGTCTGCTCTGCTACCCCCCTCGGAGGTTCGAATCCTCCCTCGGACATGGGTGTGTGTGTTGTACTTAGCGTAAGTTAGTTTAACTTAGATTAAGTAGTGTGTAAGCCTAGGGACCGATAACCTCAGCAGTTTGGTCCCATAGGAACTTACCACAAGTTTCCAAAATATAACATAGTTGTTTTTTCAGTTCAGCTAACAGGTTCCTTGACCTCATTATTATTGCTACCTCCTTCATCCATTGATTCCTCCTCTTCGAGACCTTGCAAAACTGTATCTACCTCTTCTACAGAAACTTTGGCCTTCATATTGCCGTTATTGTCGAAGATGTAAGCGTTTATCTCGTCTTCGCCTCTATAAGATTCAAACCCGTTAACCTCTTCCTCCCTATTACCTACATTGTTTTTTTTCCTTCCTTGACCCATTATTCTAAAGTGTCCAAAACGCTGTCAGCTATATTAGGAGAGTGGTTTAGCACATCACTGGTACTGTAAGTTCCTATTTCATCATCTCTGTTATTTGTCTGCGTGTGTTGACTGACTGTGGTCTGTATTTTTGGTTACTAGCTGTATTACTGTTTCCGCCTTTCTAGCGCTAGTTTCCTCACAGACGAGACATAGTTTCCCACACGCGGCCTATTGTGTTAATTTGATGCAGAATCAGATAGGGTAGCATTCTGCTCTCCGTCTTGTCTCAAAGGCACGTTATTTACATTTCTGCTATCATCATAATAATTGTTGCGAAAGCGTGGTGGCTGTCTACCCCCTCTTCTTCTACCACGACCTTGACTAAGATAATTAGACCTTTTATTCCAGATCTCCCTACTTCTAACATTCGCGTTCCCACCGTCATTATTTCTGTTGTTTATGTGATTGTTAGAAGACCTGTTAATATTTAGCATATGCTCCTCGGCAGCAGCTACTCTTTCTATACGCTCCAAATATTCAATGAACCTATCCATATTATCTGTAGGTACGGAAATGATTCTTTTCTGCCAACGCCAAGGCAGCTTATCTTCAAGTCCCGTGATAATCATTTCCGCTCTCATCTTTTCTGTCATGTGCGACAACCGTAAAACCCTCTTCTTAAAGAATCTTTTACTGACTCACGTCCTGGAGCAAACTTTTCACCCCCCAAAAGTCTCTCAAGAAATCGTTTTGTTTCTTGTGAGACCAGTACTCGTTAAGAAACGCAGTTTTAAATTGAGAAAGAGTTTTACATCTTACCATTACGTTAGCTGAGCATCGCAAAGCATCTCCCGACAAATGACTTCTTATGAAAGAGATTTTCTCTCACTCTGACAATGCTTAGACAAAACATCCTCAAAATCGTTCCAGAATTCTAATGGGTGAATTTGTTTGTCGGGATCAAAACGTAAAAATGGACGATATCCGATGAAAGCGGCGTCAACTGAAGCCACATGCGGTACAATAGTATTACTAGAACTATCAGGTAATACTCTATTTCCTATGTTAGTAATACTAGTATTTAGTTCTTCTGCTTGTAGTTCTACTGTCTCTACTCTGTCAGAACATCTTTTGTCCACATCCTTACAATTTCACACAGTCAGATTTTACTTTATTAATATCTTTTTGACAAGCATTTACTCTAATAGATAATTCTTCAAATCGATTAGAGCAAAGTTTGGATTGGTTGTCTTTTTTCTGACAACCTCCCTTCCATAAGTTCATCTGCTTCTTTGAAGTCTTTGCGAACATCGATAATTTCACTTTTGAAAGTACTGTTCAATTTATTTAGCTGTTTCCCTACTTTGACTTGCAGATCATGGTGGTTAGCTTCAATTTTATAACTTGAACTATTCAATTTGAAGGCCATTTCATCCTTTAATGCTTTATTACTAGACTCAATCTGACTGAAGTGTCTGCTATTGAATTCCATTTTATTTTTAGTTCTAAATTGAATTTTACTGTTTATCTGTTTACTATTTGATTTCATCTTATTGTTCAGTTCTGCATTACTTTAGTTCTTTACTACTAGATTCAATCTTAATGTTCAGTTCTTTATGATGCGATTCAACAGTAATTACATTCAATTTGGTGCCTCTACATTGCCAGTTGGCATTTCCACCGGTTTTAAAGACGTTTCTAGCGTTCCCTGACGTAGATGAATTTCAGACATATTTAACTCAGTTTCATTGTGTGGTAACTCTTAGTAATTCTATTTTTTCCTTCTAGCGCTCAACTTCAATTACCTCGTCATCAGAAAATGGTTCTAACTTTGCAGTGATGCTGAAATTCAGTTTGAAAAATCACACTCCGATTTTGGATTTATTACTTCGACGGAACCATCTTCATTAATTTCAGTTACTGATTCTGAGGAGTCATCGTAAGAGACGGGTCCCATCTTAGTTTTCACATTATCCTTGTCAATATTTTCCATTTTTAATAGCCTATTAGCAGCACCTAACAAATACTTTAAATATTCTTGACTTAACTGCTTGATCTCGACGAACGATGCTGGCGCGATGTACCAGCAAACGTGATGCGACATGTTGCGACGTAATGCAGGCAGCGGCGGCAGCTGTGGCGGTATGGCTCCAGGAGGGGCCGGGCACGGTGAGCGCGCAGTCGCTTGCAGGTGGCTCGCAGATCCACGCAGCTCCGTGATGACGCACCGTCTTCTTCTAACCTCAGCGCCGGTGACAGGCGCGATCTAGTGTCGTCTTCTTCCCTCCTTCTATCGCTGGATAACATTCACAGCTTAGTTTCCCCACTCGCAAGTAAATCTTAGCGCTGTCCTCGCACTGGTTTCTGGCCGTTTCATTTCGGAATGCTGTTAGTGCATAGCGAATTCGTTGTTTTTAACCGATCACTTTCATTGTTCTGTTTCCCGGCCGATACATCGTATGTGGGGCGGCGGCGCGGTCCTTTATGAGCACCTGAAAATATATCTGTAGTCACCCAGAAAACGATGGAGAACATACTGACCATTGTTTCCAGTCTGCAAGTCCACATTCTTGTCCAGCCCACTGAAAGATATATTTTTATTCTCTATTTAATCAGCGGGTGAGGAACTATGATTACAAATGAAGATTTTGGGTCCTAATTGATAGACATAGCTGATCAACTTTAACACGCACAACATTGTAATATTCCTGACGATAATACTAATAACAGATTCGATGTCTCTATCCTAAACAGCACTATGAGCAGTTCAAAGGCCACCTCTACGGTCAGTTCCCATTATATGGTCTTTCGCCCTGACTTCTGATAATCAAAATTAATTGCTCGACAGAAATACAGAAAAAATTTATCACCACTTGCCACGCGGTTTTGTTAACATTACGGGCGGCACACAAACAGTTACTTCAGTGAAATGTAAGCGATCCAGTACGGTGTACAGTCCTGGCGCGTTCACTTCCTATTTGTGCCAAAAACATACATTTAGCAGCAGCATGGCTGTGACGTCATCCGAGGTAGCGCGTAAGCGGGCGTTTGACTGACACGGACAGAGATAACTCGGTGCGAATTGTTTCGTTGGCGAACGCAATTTGTGGAAACTATTAATGTCGAATTTAACTATGGTGGTAAAACAGATCGTGTGGAAGGGAAATTCGATACATATGCCGTTCAATTTCCTGTTTTTAGACAGTATAATATTAAGGATGAAATTAATTTTTTTGCTATTAAATATCAGAATGTAATAAATTTTTTTTTGCTAATAAATATCAGAATGTAATAATTAACAAGGTGAAGACATATATCTATCGTATAAATATTAGGGTAGAGACTAACGTTGGATAGTAGTGCTAATAAGAAATTTTTTGAAGAACGGTAATATGGAGAAAGTTAAGCTCTGTGTTAGTAATAAGCTTGGTAAATTTAGTATTCAAGGAATTGATTCAACAGGTATTCCTTGGAGGAAGTATATTTGTAAAAATACATATTGTTTTGTGACCTACAGTGGGCCAGAAAAATTTGTACCTGTTGTAGTTAAATTCTTTTATCTTGGCGGTTCGCGCATGCTCGCCCAGACGCGGGAGATTGTTGCGTTGCCAGTTTTACGCGCCAAGAGAAGCAGCGCCATAGTATAGTTCGCAAACTTACGTTTAGGGGGGAGCGCGCAGTTAATAAGTGAAGCCACCACGGCCGCATTAAACCTTTCGCTGCTACAGAGACGTGCTCCCCGCAATCCGCGATGTGCGCGATTTTGTCATCACTGCACTGCTCGCCTCTGCAGACACACGGTGTTTCGACTGCTTTGACACACTTTATCATTCGATTTCACAAAAACTATTTGGCCCAAAAATTTGATTTTTACACATCTTCTTGACTGATACCTTCCCCCCATAAATGATTTAATTTTGTTTCGATGTTCAACGCAGGTATTGTGCAGCATTAGATGTAGTAAACCATTGCACGTAATTTTGCAGAGGTATAAGTCCATAGCGTATACTTTTCTAATGGTCCATTTTAGTAGCCACTAGAAATTTCAAAAAATTACATTCAAACGAATAAAATTCATATTGTTTTTAAATAAAAAAAATATTCAACACCGATTAAGATTTGTTCTCTGAACCTTTCGCTTAGCAGCCAAACACTTTAACCACTACGCTAACGCAACTCGTCCCTCAATATATCTCCCGGAGGACTTTAAAATGTGACGCAAAATACCGACAAACACTGTTGGTATAATTATGAATTACTCACGTTTCGTCGAAGTACAATAGGAAATAAACAATAACCGCTGTTCTTTATTGCGAAAAAGCAGTTAGTGAGAATGATACAAACACCTTTCCTTGCTATCGCCTGAACTAGGAGGCTTATAGCTTGTTTGGTTTAATTAATTAACAGAATATGAAGCAATTGGTATAAAGAATGCATTTTCCAAACTTTCTATGAAAGAAAGTCTGCTCTCAATATATTGCTTTTGTTCAATTACTTTATTTATGACTGAACGTTTCTAAAACTGAAGACACTCGTCGGTGCTCTGCACTGCAGTCGAGCTCTGGCAACGTCGTTCTCTTTTCATTGGCTGTCTGTGTTTTGTGACGTCAGATGCTCAGAACGAACCTAAACTCGGCGGCCGTCATAAATGACGCGCACTTTAGTAAAGTTAGTGATTGGACAAGTATTGAAAAAGAGTGCGGTCCAGAAATACTTTTTTTTCTGACTAATCGATTTTGTTGAGGTGTTCTTGTAAGTGGTAATGGTGATGATAATATTCAGTCTGAAGTTGAATATGTATCTATGATGGTGAAGAATATTCTAACACTAACCTTTTGTACAAGGAGAGGCAATATAACATTTTAAATAAAATTGTTTCAGCTGATGTCGGCGTTATTATTTTTTTTACGAAAACTGGGAACACATCCGACATTATCCTGTTAGTCTCCGGTTTGCTTTCTTGGTTCCCGATACCGAAGCTCGAATTGACAAACTTGCAAGGACATTTTATGGAAACAAAATAAATCCATCAGCAGCTGTTATTTTATTAGAGGAATTGTGGTATTACAAACCTAATTTGGAGCAATTATTAACACAACTGAGAGAAGCATACCGAGAATATATGTTTATGACTAATGGTATACGATGCGCTAACAGTTATTATGATTTTAGGTAGAGTCGTTACCGGCCTCTGTGGTATACATATGAGAGCCTCTATAAGTAAAAACCTCAAAAGTCATACCCCACACGCACAGCCGAAGTCCATCCGAGAAAATTGCCTCGTGGTTAAATTTAAACGATCCAGGACTGCGTATAGTTCTCGCGAGTTCACTTTCTACTCTTATCGAACACGCTTTAAGTTTCAGCCTGTGACGTCACCCAAGGCAGCGCATAAGCCGGTTTTTTACTAACGCGGACCGATTGATAGCTGGGTGCGAAGTAGTAGCTCTCTGCTGTGCTAAGCTACGCTAATTCACGGAGCTTCATGCTCCGGTGAGTTGTAGGGTGAGCGGATCACGCCGTTCCTACTTCTTTCTTGGGGTGTGGAGTGTTGTCTTCTCGTTTGAATCGTCCTCACGGTTGCATTGCTTCCATTAGTTCTTCTGGCTCATGTTGCGGCGTGCCTTCACTCCAGCAACAGGTCTGGCCACCTTGTGGTCGGGCGCCAGTGCACTTGGTTGCCCAACTTGCGGACGAGGTCATTCTCCGACATCCGGGCGGCCGCATAAAAACGATGTACCGCCTGCCGGAATCGGTGTTTGAGCAGCGGTACTCCCGCTATTCTGTGTTCTCCGGTGCTGAAGCCTCGTGGCAGATGAAGCGCTATCCTAAGCGCCTTGTTCTGGACCGTCTGCAGCTTTGGGATGGACGAGTCGGCCGCGTTGCCCCACACCACTCTAACACTGGTCTGATTAGTGTCAGATACAGAGTTATGCCGCAGTGTGGGGGCAAGGTCGTCGCTAGGTTGACTAGGGCAATCTGCCAAGCGCTTCCTGATGTGTACCTTCCGCGTCAGGCGCCGGTCCAGAGTGACGCCAAGGTAGCGTCCTGTGTTTGATCATGGGATGGGGCCTCTCATGATGCTGAGTGCCTGGAGGTCGGCAGGAATCTTATTCCTAGTGAAGATCACCGCCTGACTTTTGGCTGCGTTAAACTTAACCCGCCATTTGGTGGCCCAAGCGCCCAGGACGTCGCAAGCCGATTGCAGGCGGTGACGCACCAGCCTCGCGTTGATGCTTCTGAAATAGAGCTCCGTATCGTCCACGTAGAGTGCAACAAGCACGTCCTGCCTCTTCGGGACGTCGGCGGTGTACACTAATTAGAGCAAGGGGCCGATGACGGACCCTTGCGGCACTCCGGCTGCGATGGGACGCGCTGTCGACGTCCCGTCGCCGGCGCGCACGTGGAAGGTGCGCCCAGTCAGGTAGTATTTGAGCAGGCGGGCCTGCGTCACCGGTAGGCATTGAGTAAGTAGTTTATACACAAGACCATCGTCCAACACGCTGTCGAAGGCTCTGGAAACTTCTAGGAGTACCGCCCCAAGATACTCGCGACGTTGCAGTTGAAGTAGCTGCTGCTGTGTGGAGTGGCCCCTTCTGAAGCCGAACTGTTCGCCAGGGAGCAGGCCTTCCTCCCCGACGTGTCGCCACAGCCTCCTGACATACAGCTTCTGGAAAACCTTCGAGACTGCGGGCAAGTGTCACTCTCTGCCTTTCAGGCCGAAGACAGAAGGAACAACCTGCCGTCATCCGCTCTGCGCCCAAGTAGTAGCATCTAAATGGCTGCTTCCTCAGACACATATTATTTTGTAACACTGCTGTGTATTAATTTACAATCTCAGCAATTTTTATATGAATGGAGTTAAGTAGGCTTTAACTACAGAACAAGTTTCAGCCCGACTGTATTTAAACTGTGACGGCTATAATTTTTAGAACGGAACCGATAGTAGAACATGACCACGGAGCTACAACTCTAAGAGACCTTATATTGATTGTTATCTACATTAAGGTTCAAAATGGTTCAAATGGCTCTGAGCACTATGGGACTTAACTACTCTGGTCATCAGTCCCCTAGAACTTAGAACTACTTAAACCTAACTAACCTAAGGACATCACACACATCCATGCCCGAGACAGGATTCGAACCTGCGACCGTAGCAGTCGCACGGTTCCGGACTGCGCGCCTAGAACCGCTAGAACACCGCGGCCGGCTACATTAAGGTCTTGAAATTTTTTGTAGCTTTATTATTTAATGGGTTTCGTAAGATGCTGTAATCAAAACTATCATTCATATATATGATATTTAATCTATTACAGGTAAGGCCGTTTTTGTTCCAAATTTAGTTTTCAGTAATTTATTCGAAAATTATTAGAGATAGCTTAATGGCGTCACATAGTTAATGTTTTATATCGAAGTGCAGCTTCAAACGATTCTTCTTATTTTTAAGTCTAATATTTATTTTTCGTAAAAAGGCCGATTTTGACCAAAATATTGTTCTGATCAAGTTGAAACTTGTAACAGTTGATTTTGACATACATTTGCACATCTGACCAATTTTTGGCTTTCCCGCTTTGTCTGTAGCGCCACTTATTTTTTCTTCGAAAGGATTTATTTGGGGGAAAGATGCTCATCTGACTATTTTGAGATTTGACAGTTTAGACATTAATATACCGAATCATATGTTGACAAAGTTTGGAAAAGCTTCTTTAATATTTAATTTCATTCTTAAATTATGGCACAATACTTGTATGCTACGCACAGGTGCGTTATGATGAAGCCACGCGGGATTAGCCGAGCGGTCTCAGGCTCTTCAGTCATGGACTGTGCGGCTGGTTCGGCGGTGGCTCGAGTCCTTCCTCGGGCATCGGCGTGTGTGTTTGTCCTTAGGATAATTTAGGTTAAGTAGTCTGTAAGCTTAGGGACTGATGACCTTAGCAGTTAAGTCCCATAAGATTTCACACACATTTTAACATTTTTTCATTATGATGACGTGGCGCTAGTAGCAGTGAACGGGTAAAACTCCAGGCACATTCGCTCGCCTCTGTACCTCTTAAATATACAGCTTGTTTCGCAACAAAATCTCTTCATATATGCCTAACTACTGGAACATATTTCCATTTGTCCTATTTACCGTATTCATAACTCGATCACTCCTGTCCTTAAAATTTTTATCCCCTTCTCCCGCCATCACCCTCTCACACTTCCTTGCATTACCAAATTCACGATTACTTGATGTTTCATGATGCGTCCTATCAACGAATCGCCTCTTTTAGTCAAGTTGTGTCATAAATTTCGTTTTATCGAGATTCAATTGAGTACCTGATAATTAGGTACTCAACCTTACCATCAGTATTCTTATAAGGCACCAATTTCCAAAAGATTTTGGTTTCTTCTTGTCGGAACTGCTTACCGTCCACGTTTTTCTTCTATGCAAACTGACATTTTATACAAATACACTACTGGCCATTAAAATCGCTACAGCACTAAGATGACGTGCTAAAGTCGCGAAATTCAACCGACAGGAAGAATATGCTGTGGTAAGCAAATGATTAGCTTTTCAGAACATTCACACGAGGTTGGCCCCGGTAGCGACTCCTAAAACGCGCTGATATAAGGAAAGTTTCCAACCGATTTCTCATACACAAACAGCAGTTGACCGGCTTTGCCTGATGAAACGTTGTTGTGATGCCTCGTGCAAGGAGGAGAAATGCGTACCATCACGCTTCCGACTTTGATAAAGGTCGGATTGTAGCCTATCGCGATTGCGGTTTATCGTATCGCGACATTGCTACTCGCGTTGGTCGAGATCCAATGACTGTTAGGAGAATATGGAATCAGTGGGTTCAGGGCGGTATTACGGAACGCCGTGCTGGATCCCAACGGCCTCGTATCACTAGCAGTCGAGATGACAGGCATCTTATCCACATGGCTGTAACGGATGGTGCAGCCATGTCTCGATCCCTGAGTCAACAGATGGGGACGTTTGCAAGGCAACAACCATCTGCAAGAACAGTTCGACGACGTTTGCAGCAGCATGGACTATCAGCTCGGAGACCATGGCTGCGGTTACCCTTGACGCTGCATCACAGACAAGAGCGCGTGCGATGGTGTACTCAACGACGAACCTGGGTGCACGAATGGCTAACGTCATTTTTTCGGATGAATCTAGGTTCTGTTTACAGCATAATGATGGTCGCATCCGTGTTTGGCGACATCGCGGTGAACGCACATTGGAAGCGTGTATTCGTCATCGCCATACTGGCGTATCACCCGGCGTGATGGTATGGGGTGCCATTGGTTACACGTCTCGATCACCTCTTGTTCGCATTGACGGCACTTTGAACAGTGGACGTTACATTTCAGATGTTTTACGACCCGTGGCTTTACCCTTCATTCGATCCCTGCGAAACCCTGCATTTCAGCAAGATAATGCACGACCGCATGTTGCAGTTCCTGTACGCGTCTTTTTGGATACAGAAAACGTTCGTCTGCTGCCCTGGCCAGCACTTTCTCCAGATCTCTCACCAACTGAAAACGTCTGGTCAATGGTGGCCGAACAACTGGCTCGTCAGAATACGCCAGTCACTACTCTTGGGCAGCTGTACCTGTACACACCATCCAAGCTCTGTATGACTCAATGCCCAGGCGTATCAAGGCTGTCATTACGGCCAGAGGTGGCTGTTCTACGTACTGATTTCTCAGGATCTATGCACCCAGATTGGGTGAAAATGTAATCATATGTCCGTTCTAATATATTTGTCCAATAAATATCTGTTTATCTTCTGCATTTCTTCTTGGTGTAGCAAATCTAATGGTCAATGGTGTACCTTCAGAAGGTACTTCGTAACACTAAAATTTATATAAGATGTTAACGAATTGCTCTTTCTCAGAAATGGTTTTCGTACCATAGCCAGTCAGTAATTTATATCCTCTCTACTTCAGCCTTCGTCAGCTATTTTGCTGCCCAAACAGCAGAACTTATATACCACTTTCAGAGTCACTCTGAAGAAATAAAAAGACGCTCCCAGGCCGCGCGGGATTAGCCGAGCGGTCTGAGGCTCTTCAGTCATGGACTATGCGGCTGGTCCCGGCGGAGGTTCGAGTCCTCCCTCGGGCATGGGTGTGTGTGTTTGTCCTTAGGATAATTTAGGTTAAGTAGTGTGTAAGCTTAAGGACTGATGACCTTAGCAGTTAAGTCCCATAAGATTTCACACACATTTGAACACTTTTTTTGACGTTCCACGAGGGAATTACCCGAAATGGACGGAAATCGGTAGATGTGGCATACGTGTACAGCCAAACCAATTAGTACAATTTCAGAAAAATTGGGTGATTTATTCGAGAGAAAGAAATTCTTAGACTGAGCACGCCAATAAAGCGTTGGTCCACCCTTTGCCTTATGCAAGCAGCTATTCGACTCTGGCATTGATTGAAACAGTTGCTGGATTGGGGATATCGTGCCAAATTCTGTCGGACTGCAGTGTTAGATCGTCAAAATCCCGAGCTGATTGGAGGGTGCATAATATTCTGAATGTTCTCAGTTGGGAAAAGTTTCGGCGCCATTGCTGGCCAAGGTTGGGCTTGACAAGCACGAAGACAAACTATAGAAACTCTCGCCTCGTACGGGCGGGCATTATGTTGCTGAAATGTAAGCCGAGGATGGCTTACGATGAAGGACAACAAAATGGGGCGTAGAATGTCGTCGACGTACCGCTGTGCAGTAAGGGTACCGCGGATGACAACCAGAAGGGTTCTGCTATGAAAAGACATAGCGTCCCAGACTACCATTCCTAGTTGGTAGTATGGCGGGCGGCAGTCAGTTTGGTATCCCACTGCTGTCCGGGGCATCTCCACAAGCGTCTTGGCTGGTGATCGGGGCTCAGTTCGAAGCGGGACTCTCAATGGAGGCAATTCTACTCCTGTCAGTGAGATTCCAGACCAAATGTGGCATCGCCCCTATTCAAATGTCGAGCGATTCGCCGATTACACGAGCCGACTTCTTTGAGCGCAACTACATATCCTCTCTCAAATGCTGACATCTGCAAATATTTTTCACGCGCCTGTCTGCGAGGCATAGTCCTGTTCAACACAGTACACGGAATGAAATTCGCGAAGACTTTATGTCCTTTGCGACATGTTCCCTGTTTACATTACTTGCCATTCGCGGTGAAATTGCGTTGCAGCGTCACACTTTCATCCGTGTGAAGTAACGGGCGAGTCGTCGCGCCCTGAAAATATTGTTAAGTTCGGAGGAAGTAGTGGCCGCACGTTAGCCGGACGACAGGGGTACGTGTCTGGGTATTTCTTGATGACGCTGTGCGCCGGGAGGGCCAAAGATGGCGGACTTTGTGAAACCGGCAGACATTTCACAGTCGAATGATGATACCTCAAAATAAAGATGTTCATTACCATTATTTGCACGACGATTCTGATGATGTACTCAGATTTTCAATGTATTTATTAGTTTAAAGTTTAGTATCTGACGATAAATTATACAAGTAACACCCAGCAACGAATTTCCAAAATCTAAATGGTTCATCCGATTTCGTCGATCTACGTCCTTAAAAAACTATTAGTGTAAACCTAAATTGGTATGAATTACAGGCATGTAACTTAAATAGTACATTAGTTAGTGGAGGTCAAAGTGGTCGATTACTATCGATCGTGTCAAGCCATAAGTACTCCACAGTTACACGAAAAACGGGTACCACCATGCTTATAAATATATTTATTCATCTATGTCTTTGTTTATGTCCGATATATACTACTCATGAAGAAATTGGTTAAATATTTGCTGTGTTTTAGAAAGTACAGAGACATTAGGCTACTGGCCTACCTTTTGTTTCTATTCCTTTGATATATCTTTATTTGATTTGTTTATGCATTTAATAATGTGTGTTAGAGCGTGTTTATAGTCCAGCCGTAGGCATATTTATTTATTTTCAAGTTATTTAAATGCAAATGCAGTATTTCGTAGGTGTTCCAATATGTTTGTGAGTGTCCGTTGGCTTGGAGACATGGCGGGAGCACTCTAGCCAATCACAGTGCTCGTTATTAGCGTAGGCGACTACCGAAGTCAGTGGGAGCGCTGGACAGGAAGGCGCGACGGACGGTCGCGGGAAATGCTTGGAGAGTGTTGAGCACTTTGTGCGTGGCCGCGGGAGATAGAAATATTTCGTAGTGCCGACTTGTGCACTTGTGAGATTTCCGTGGCTTCTGCATTGAATACGTAGCATGCGTTTAGCAGTGAATATCTCGTAAGCTATGTTGTTGATCATAACTAATTACGTGAAGTAGGAATCTATTGTTTTTCCTGTTATTCAACTAACATTTTATTTAATTGCTGGACCATCGACACCAATAAGTGTTTTGCAGAAATATACCGCATTCTCAAAAGTACTTCTACTGTCGTACTCATCATTTAAAGTCATTAAGATAGTGCCTGCAGATTTTATTTAATTGCAATCTTTCATTTATAAATTTATATGTCACATTCATAATTCGCAATTGCCGAGTGATACACTCCTGGAAATTGAAATAAGAACACCGTGAATTCATTGTCCCAGGAAGGGGAAACTTATATTGACACATTCCTGGGGTCAGATACATCACATGATCACACTGACAGAACCACAGGCACACAGACACAGGCAACAGAGCATGCACGATGTCGGCACTAGTACAGTGTATATCCACCTTTCGCAGCAATGCAGGCTGCTATTCTCCCATGGAGACGATCGTAGAGATGCTGGATGTAGTCCTGTGGAACAGCTTGCCATGCCATTTCCACCTGGCGCCTCAGTTGGACCAGCGTTCGTGCTGGACGTGCAGACCGCGTGAGACGACGCTTCATCCAGTCCCAAACATGCTCAATGGGGGACAGATCCGGAGATCTTGCTGGCCAGGGTAGTTGACTTACACCTTCTAGAGCACGTTGGGTGGCACGGGATACATGCGGACGTGCATTGTCCTGTTGGAACAGCAAGTTTCCTTGCCGGTCTAGGAATGGTAGAACGATGGGTTCGATGACGGTTTGGATGTACCGTGCACTATTCAGTGTCCCCTCGACGATCACCAGAGGTGTACAGCCAGTGTAGGAGATCGCTCCCCACACCATGATGCCGGGTGTTGGCCCTGTGTGCCTCGGTCGTATGCAGTCCTGATTGTGGCGCTCACCTGCACGGCGCCGAACACGCATACGACCATCTTTGGCACCAAGGCAGAAGCGACTCTCATCGCTGAAGACGACACGTCTCCATTCGTCCCTCCATTCACGCCTGTCGCGACACCACTGGAGGCGGGCTGCACGATGTTGGGTTGTGAGCGGAAGACGGCCTAACGGTGTGCGGGACCGTAGCCCAGCTTCATGGAGACGCGTGCGAATGGTCCTCGCCGATACCCCAGGAGCAACAGTGTCCCTAATTTGCTGGGAAGTGGCGGTGCGGTCCCCTACGGCACTGCGTAGGATCCTACGGTCTTGGCGTGCATCCGTGCGTCGCTGCGGTCCGGTCCCAGGTCGACGGGCACGTGCACCTTCCGCCGACCACTGGCGACAACATCGATGTACTGTGGAGACCTCACGCCCCACGTGTTGAGCAATTCGGCGGTACGTCCACCCGGCCTCCCGCATGCCCGCTATAAGTCCTCGCTCAAAGTCCGTCAACTGCACATACGGTTCACGTCCACGCTGTCGCGGCATGCTACCAGTGTTGAAGACTGCGATGGAGCTCCGTACGCCACGGCAAACTGGCTGACACTGACGGCGGCGGTGCACAAATGCTGCGCAGCCAGCGCCATTCGACGGCCAACACCGCGGTTCCTGGTGTGTCCGCTGTGCCGTGCGTGTGATCATTGCTTGTACAGCCCTCTCGCAGTGTCCGGAGCAAGTATGGTGGGTCTGACACACCGGTGTCAATGTGTTCTTTTTTCCATTTCCAGGAGTGTAGAAACCTTCGACCATTCGATTCATGTGTGTATTCTTATCGTATACTGTAGACTCAGTAGCATTTGGCCTGTAATGCGGCAGCTACGTATCCCAGTCCCTAGACAATGAAACCAGCCAAAACTTTTAATATTGCAATTCTGAGTCTGAGGGTGCGTGGTTGAGGGCCACACCACTCATCACATTTTACTGTTTGACAGCATGCAGGGGCATAATCCTGTTCAACATAGTACACGGAATGAAATTCGTAATGACGTTATGCCCTTTGCGACATGTTTCATGTTTATAGTACTTGGCATTCGCGGTGAAATTGCGCTGCAGCGTCGCACTTTCATCCGTCAGCTGCCAAAATCCGTCAACACCTCAGTTTGAAACCAATTTGTATAACTCCTTCGTGATGCGTCGTATGTTTTTGTCTTAGAGTATATTAAGAATACAACATTGTGAATGTTAATAACGAATTAAAGTATTTAGAAGGGCTTCTTCGAACCCTGTATTTTTTCTGAATGTGATGAATCGCTTGCTTATAAGTGTCAACTGCTTTCTACATTTTCTAATGTCAATTACCCACTAACACGACATCGACTCGACCTCTCCTTATCACTCGGAATTCAGAAAACAAGTTTTTGGGTAACTCCTATCAACGTTTCCTAACCAAATCTCCCACCCACCCTCCATTTTATTTCCATTGGGGTCATAATTACAATATTTACCGAATATGTGGTAAATCTCAACGAGTGAGAATAGGAATTATTTAGAGAAGTGGGTCTTAAAGTAGTGTACAAAGAAACCTGGAGATTGTAACAACCCTAGGTTGATATTCTTTTTGCAAACTGAATAGATCGATGCCGGTGTCTGCACTTAAGAATAATCCGATACCACTTTTTGTCTTCTCGCAGGGGAGCTTGGTTTATCATTGCACTCATCCTTCATTACTATTCATGTTTTTTGATAATTATGAGAACATTTCGTAAGAGTTCTACGCAAGAATATGTGCACTCCAGAAAGATAGTGATTGCGGCACCATTTAGGTCTACGTTGAGCTTAATTAAAAATAAATAAAATCATAAATTACGAAAAGTGAAAATCATTATTGCATAAATATAAATTTCGTGGGCAGCTCTGTAATACACAGGGAATGTTAATTTCGATGTAAGTGTTCAAATATGTATCTTTGGTGTAACTTTTATGTGAATACGTGATCATGTCAAATTAGCATACTTGAAATTCAAGTATTTGTTGTGCAAGAAATTGGTTTTCTGTGGTTGAAGGTGTCAGATATATCTAACTGAGACTGTTCAAAAACAAGTTGTAGTTGTCGGAAATAAATTGCGAATGAAGATTATTATTTGTGAATATTCTATTTGTGAAGAAATGATTGTTTTGACAGGTATCCGATTGGAAGTCAACACAAGAAACCTACATCCATATCTACAAATATTTCCAAAAGCCACCATATGGTGCGTGGCAGAGAATACCTTGTACCACTGCTTGTTATTTCCCTTATCGTTCCATTCGCAAATAGAGCGAGGGCAAAACATGATCTAATCTCTCACATTTTATCTTCGTAGTTCTCACGCGACATGTATGTTGGCTGCAGCAGAATCGTTCTGCACTCCGTCTCAAATGGAGGTTCTCTAAATTTTCTCAATAGTGCGCCTTGAAAAGAACATCGCCTTCCCTCTAGGGATTCCCGTTTGAGTTCCTGAAGCATCTCCACGTGCTGATCGAAAATTCCGCTAACAAATCTAGCAACCCGCACCTGAATTGCCTCGATGACTTCCTTCAATCCGACCTGGTAGGGATCCCAGACACTCGAACTGTACTCAACAGTGGGTCGCACCAGTGTCCTGTAAACTGCCTGCTTTTCAGATGAACCACACTTTGTTAAAATTTTCCAAATAAACTGAAGTCAAAAATCCTATATCCGTACTTCATTATTTACATGATCATTCCGGTTCATATTGCTTTGCAACGTCAAGCCTAGATATTTAATCGACTTGACTGTGTCAAGCATCACACTATTAACAGTGTATTCGAGCATTATGAGTCTGTTTTTCGTAACTTACATTTTTCTACATTTAGAGGTAGCTGCCGTTCATCACACCAACTTAACATTTTGTCTAAGTCCTCCTGTACCCTCCTACAGTCGCTCAACGACAACACCTTCCCACATACCGCAACATTATCGGGGAACAGTCACAGACTGATGCTTATCCTGTCCGCCCAATCATTTATGTACACAGAAAATAACAGCGATGCCACCACATTTCCCTGGGACACTCCTGACGACACCCTTGTCTCGAATGAACATTCGCCGACAAAAATGAAAAATGTGTTGTAGTCGCAACTAATTCAATACTCTGGATCGACATATTTGAAAGCATGGATTCTTCATTTCAGCCGCTGGATTACAGCTGCCCTGTACAAGATAAGTAGGGGTTGACTTTTTATATATCTTCCACTAAGTGGGATATTTTTGTGCCGAGAAAAAGAGGTGATTCGCTAAAGTTTTATGCTGTAATTTTCATCGATTATTGTCAGTAATACTACTGTGTGAGATAGTTGTAAGGTCTATGAGAATTTCGTGAGGAATCGACAATAGCATCTAGGAATTATGGGTTTAAGATTGTAAGTTCTTTAGTAAATATACTAAATTTTTCTGATTCTATTCACAACAAAAAATGATAAGTGTAGCTAGCCATACTTGATGGAGAAAACAATTCTCGTAAGCCGTTACCCGTCGTGAGTTATAGTTTGAATCGTTTGCTTCGCGAAGAGGGGTCACCAGACACGAACAGGAATCACCGAAAGCAAAGATAGACAATGTATTTGTTATATGAATGAGTGGTGTTTGTTTTCTCGCACATGTCCGTAAGAACAAACATCACGCATTTATATAATTGATTCGCCTCGATGGGCAATAAATGTACAACCTTCAGTGCATGTGCATCCCCAGCGGGAATCTAAAATTAGCTAGCATGGGGGACTGCGGATAGGTGAAGCTAAGTGGGAGTGTTGTTCAGCAGGGGAGAGTGCCGATATAGACCGCATATTTGCGATAAATACTGTATCCGCGTGGTACAATAGTTAACACAACTGCCTAGTAAGCAGGGAAACCCGGTTTCGACTCTTGGTGCAGCACACATATCTACTCGTCGCCGCTGATTCCGCATAAAGTACCGATGCAGCCGATATCATTAGTTCCTTTCTTTTCCTTTCTTCCCCTCCCACCTTCAGTTTACATAATACGTTTATTGTCGGTGTGTCATTGTTTTATGCTCAGATACATTATCGCAACGAAGAGAAAGAGTAAACGACACAGCCGGCCGGGATGGCCGAGCGATTCTAGGCGCTTCAGTCTGGAACTGCGCGAGCGAAACGGTCGCAGGTTCGAATCCTGCCTCGGGGTTGGATGTGTGTGATGTCGTAAGTTAGTTAGATTTAAGTAGTTCTGAGTTCTAGGGACTGATAACCTCAGATGTTAAGTCCCATAGTACTCAGTGCCAACTAAAGCTATGATAAATAAATTAGAACTATGGGAAAGACATTTCTCTGTTGACATCTACGTTTCATTTTACATTGTAGAATTCACTTGTACGTACGAAAACTAATTTGCACCAACTCACGTTAGACAAAACTTGTGCAGAATGTCGCCAGGTCGTTTTACGATCATTTGTTAGACCTGTCCTTCGCTGTCGTATTGATTCGGCATCGGACTACTTGTAGAGACCATTGTTCCGAGATACTGTACACGTATCACTCTAGTATACATATCAATGCAGTAATGCAGAAACGCGACGGGAGCAATTACAACTTAATAGTTCCCGAAGACTCGACAGGACTACAGCGCCTTCCCTACACAATCTTCATTTGAATTAGTCCCGCCGTTAACCATTTCTTATCGTGGATTCCTTTAGCAGTAAATTTCCTCCACTGACGGAAACGTAGCACACGTCATATCCATCTATAAGGAGGGGAGCAGTATCTTCCCGCCATTACTTTGAGGGCGAATGGACAGAGCTGGAGCAAAATTCCCAATCTTTGGTCATAGATCTTGGATTCAATTCCGAACCTCTTCGCAATATGTCATGAAGTGAAGGCGTATGACATTGTTGATAATGATCAGCCCGGATTCAGGAAAAACTTTCTGTATGAAATGCATCCCGATTTCATCAAGCACAATATCTTGTAAAGAGCAGATGACACTGACTCGTAGATTCCATTTTCCTAAAATTCCGAAAAGTATTATGCACTTTGCACCGTACTGTCGACTGGTAGCTACGATACAATGCTACGAGTTGATTTCGTAGATATGTGCTTGCCTCGGATGCTGAGAGTAGTTCGCGATTGTTCCGCAGAATCGAAAAAATCACGGGGTCTGCCTCAAGAATGCGTAGTAGGATGGAAAATTAGGGTTTAACGTTCCGTCGACCACGTGATCGAACTGGAAAAGGTTGATGAAAAAACAGCTGTGAACAATTATAGGCCGCTTGAGTAACTATAGGTACGAGGTTTGTCGGGATTTTTTTTTTTTTGAGATTATTTATTTGTCAACGTTTTCACATCAAAAATTTCTCATTAGATATTATACACTTAGACCAGCATTTTTTTCCAATCCTTTAAGCACTTCTGGAACTATATCTTTGGGATTAGTTATAGCAGTCTCAACGATGCTTTTTTAATTTCATCCGTGCTTGGAGAACACCGTCCTTAGGTTTGCTTTAGTTTTGGAAACTGAAAGTCTGAGCAGATGCACTACCGTGATGCAAAAAGCCACGAACTATTTGACCACAAACTCGGGCGTTTATTTTTAGGATAGTTTCACGCACACGACGGTCCTACTTGATGGTAGTGGTGCGCTGTGGCCTTAAAATTGAAGAACACAGTGAGCATAAGCTATAGCAGTCAGGTGCGGGCTAATCGAACTTTCTTCGGTCCTCGCGATCCAGAATAATTCCACTGGGACGATCCCTTTAGTTTCGACGTCGTATCCGTAAACCCATTTTTCATCACCTGTTGTGGCACGTTTAGATTGTCCTGCAGCGTTGTTGACTTCGTGTAGCAACTCCTGAGCGACTGTTTTTGTTCGAAATTCGACAGTTTTGAAACAGACTTGCTGTCACAAGTTTCACATCCAAAACATCCGAATAATTTCATTGCATGAACCATTTGATATAACAGCTTCAACAGCGACTTCTCTGATTGTGTGCTGGCGATTGTCCATAATCATTTCTTTAATTTTTTCTACGACTTCATAGGTTGATGATGTGTAGAGGCGTCCAGAGTGTTCGTAATCTTCAGCGTTTTTCGGTCTTTTTCCAAACTCTTACACTACACGCAAAGCCTTGTTTTACTCCTAGCAGTCTCTTCAAAAGCAACATTTAGCATCTCTATCTCAAATCTGAAAAGTCAAAAAATTGCGCATTGCATGCTTTCACACAGACCGTTAAAATGGAACAGAATGATTCGAACTTCAAAAAATTTCACAAGCACGCATTCTCAGAGACCATCAAAACAACGGAATGTTGAACGTTATTGTCCTGCCCTGCAAACTGCTCGTAGCACCCCACTGTAACCTTTGTTTGTGTCACCTGTCACTGACTTGCCTGATTAACATTGTAGTTTCCACTGTTCATTATCAGCAGAAGGTTACAAATGTTTTGTCCGGCAAGATAAAGCTAATAACCAAGCATGGAATTGCTATAATGCATGGTGACTTTGAAAATGGGTAGTTAGCGACAAAACAACTCTCGTTTCTTACCTATACGCACGAGACGGTACACAACGACTGTTCAGTATGCTGTTCCTTCAAAGTGTCCTGTAGTGATAGCGTGATTTAGCATAAAGTTTTGTACTGCAAGATAAAGTTAATATCCTAGCGTGGCGACGACTATAATGTTTGGCTCATTTTGTAATCAGTTTTCTGCTAACTAAAAAGAGTTTTTGACACATTTAGTCGTGGAAATAAATTTGTCAAGTGTGGTGCAAAGATCAGACAATCTCATCGATAAGTGCATTTTCAGTTATAGCTTAGATCGGAAATAGTGCCCATGTATGCTCTATAATGGTGTAGAACCCGTTTTTATGTATTTTGTTTCCTGTAATGCGTTGTACAGAGATCGAATTATGCTTGTCAACTAACCTATAAATAATTTCAGTGGTGCCAATAAGTGAGCCATGTGTCTTTTGATGAGAAATACAGATCATTTTAATGTGGAATAATTGAATTTGAGGCTACATTGTGCTTGCAAAGTGTGGCACAAATATCATAATTTTGTTGTCAAGAAGTTCTGATTAACCTGCAAGTTTTATCAATAGCGCAAATATGAGCCATTTTTAGTTTTTCAATCTTATTGAATAGTTAAGTTACGACAGTAGTATCATGTGTGTTTTGTGGTTGAAGAAATAAATATTTTGAGAAGTAATTTTATTTTGGTGCAAAGTTCGTATTTTTGTTCACAATCAGAGATCTGTAACTATAGTTGCTTATTGAGATCAGCAACCTGTGTTGTGTGCATGTTTTGATACATGAAATCTTTACTTACTTCCATAAATAATTTTTTTATGCAAAGCCTGTATGTAGTATTTGAATTATTGGTCTGTCATATCTGTATTATTCCGCAATTGTCTTTGCACATGTTTCAACTCTGCCTTGTTCCACCACTGTGTTTGATCATGTTTTCATCCCGTATTTGGAGCATTATGAACTTATATATGCGCATTATGAAAATAAGCGGTTTAAGATATACTTGGCAATAAGGATTCGCCAAAGTACCTCTTTCTCTCCTTAAATTTTTTTGGTCAATTCGTTTGTCTTTTGGATTTATTAGGTATTTTTACATCGTATTTTGGTGTTATTTAGTACTGAGTATGTAAATACAGTCTGTATACATTTAAGAGAGCCTTGGCACCATGGTTGCAATTGATAAACGTTACACATTTTCTCAAAAGTTTGTTTTTATGCATAACCTCGAGTAAGCCTAGATTGAATTAATAAAAAGTAAAATTAACCAGTCAGCATCGTCGATTATATTTTTCCAGGTTTGAAAATGATGCATGGTATGGTGATTCATTACTCATAATCTTGTGAAAACGTCAGATGCTCGACGTTCAATTTTTGTACCATGAGTAACATAGCCTCACATCGAAATGGCAACACCTTATACGTATTTTGACAGATATTTTAACACTTGACATGAACACTGTGTGTGTGTCCTGCTGATGTATTTTTTGATAAGATGTGGAAATATCATTCACAGGAAAACTGTGTTTCTGATGAAGTTATCGTATTTGTGCTAATATTTCAGTCACTGAATTAACATTGTGACTCTTGACAAGCATCAAAGAATAAATTAGAGTGGAAAAGTTTAATTTTGGGTCCGGTGTACCTTGGAATAAGTGTAGGTCTAAAAACTAAATGTCATCTACCTGCTTATTTTTTAGCCACATGTGTTTTGTAACTATTTAGACATGGAAATAGCATTGGAGGACTTAATGTGAGAGTTCACGGCCATGTTTTAGGTACCAATTTTAACAGATAACTGTTTGTGTGTGTGTGTGTGTGTGTGTGTGTTGATGCTTGACATATACGTTGAATTTTTTGTGTTGGTGACGTATTTATTGCAGACCTTTTAGAAGTTGAATTACTATTGTGACGCTCGAAAATCATGGTAGAACAATACAGACGTGGAAAATATTTAATCTGATAGTATCTTGTGCCTTACTCCACGTATGGTACAGAGATCGATTATGGACGTAAACAAGTGACCGCCGCCCGGAGTGGCGACCGCTACGGTCGCAGGTTCGAATTCTGCCTCGGACATGGATGTGTGTGATGTCCTAAGGTTTAAGTAGTTCTAAGTTCTAGGGGACTGATGACCTCAGAAGTTAAGTCCCATAGTGCTCAGAGCCATTTGAACCAAACAAGTGACAATATTACATGGAATAAACATTGTGTATGTGTGTGTGTGCGTGCTCGCGACCACGAGCGCGCGCGCGTTTGTGTGTGTGTGTATGTGTGTGTGTGTGTGTGTGTGTGTGTGCACGTTTCAACATTGTGTAAAACTCTTATCGCTCAGATACTCGGAAAAAAATGTCGGATAGTTGAAATTCTTTTGAACATGGCGCCAATTTCAGTTCGTTCAGTATAGTGTCAATTTCCTATCGTCATATACTTTTGAATACAGCGCAAAAATTCAGATCTTGTGCAAACTTTTGTACGTGGTGCAAAAAACTGAGACTGTTTAGATACTTTCGAACATAGTGCGAATTTCAGAATAGTTGCTCCATTTACTTCTTTAATTTTTAATTTCCCGCCATCTGAGTGGTTAAAATGGCTCTGAGCACTATGGGACTTAACATCTGAGGCCATCAGTCCCCTAGAACTTAGAACTACTTAAACCTAACTAAGCTAAGGACATCACACACATCCATGCCTGAGGCAGGATTTGAACCTGCGACCGTAGCAGTCGCGCGGTTCCGGAGTGAAGCGCCTAGACCGCCATCTGAATTTTTTAATTTCCCGCTAGCACTGTGTTGTATGTTAGAGTTACTACTAGCGCCATCTTGGAGTGTTTAATTTCCTGCCACTTCAGCTACTGCAGCGCCTATTAGCTGCAAATATTTGAACTGGAGACTAGGAAGTACCCCGCTACACTATTATAATATCGTTAGTTTGCAGAGTGTTCAGCGAGAAATTATAATTTTGTTAAATAGAAAATTATTGTTTTCTCTCATGTAGCTGATGTATGTAACCCAACTGTGCACAAATTAATTTCAATACGGTTTATGTCAATTTAAGTTAGGGAGGTCGAAATATTCAAAGTTTTAGAGGTGGATGCAATATCGCATACATAAAGATGGCGGTGTTACACAGCAACAGGCTTCTTCAGTCGGCCGTTTGAATTCATCTGGGATTGTACGAGGGCTATCCACAAAGTACATTAGTTTTCGTTTGTCTCCGTTAGGGGCGGGGCTAGCGCGGCCATCGTGGTGTCATTGCATTCCGCCGCTCAGTCGGCATCCTGCCGTGTTAGTGAGAGGTTCGTGCTGTACTCCGTTGAGTACTGTGACAGTTTGAAATGTCAGCGTTAATTGAAAATGCCGCGAAGTGTGAAGTGCGTGCTGTAATAAGGTTTCTGACTGCAAAAACTGTACACCGATAGAAATCTGTCGGCAGCTTTGTGAAGTGTATGGGGACAAGATAATCACTGAAGGTGGAGTGCGTCAATGGGTCACAAAATTTAAAAAATGGTCGAACTAACGTTCACGACGAAGAGCGAAGTGGAAGAGCCAGCATAGTGACTGCCGAACTTGTCGAAAAAATCGATTCCGCTGTCCGTGAAAACTGTAACCGAAAAGCTTGGTTACCACAAGTTTTGTGCAAGATGGATAACAAAAATCTTGACAGAGATTCACAAAAATCAGCGAATGGCTGCAGCGTTAACGTTTTTGGACGCTTACGAGAAAGATGGCGACTCATTACTCGATCGCATCGTTACTGGTGACGAAACATGGGTTAAGCATGTGAACTGCGAGACAAAATTGCAGTCAATGCAGTGGGGGCACACAAATTCCCCCCAAAAACCCAAGAAATGCATGCAGACAATGTCCGCAAGGAAATTGATGGCGACTGTCTTTTGGGACAGAAAAGGTGTGATTTTTGTGGATTTCCTGGAAAGAGGCACTACAATAAACTCTCAAAGGTATTACCAAACTCTGCACAACCTCAGAAGAGCAATACAAAACAAGCGCAGGGGAAAGTTGGGCTCAGAGATCTTGCTGATTCACGACAACGCCCGGGCCCACACGGCAAATGCCACTCGTGAAGTTCTCGAATCTTTTAAGTGGGAGTTGTTTCCTCATCCGCCGTACAGTCCCGACCTGGCACCAAGCGACTTCCACTTATTCCCAGCAGTGAAGAAGTGGTTGGCTACGCAGCGTTTTGATGACGACGCACAGCTTCAAGAAGAGGTAACCACGTTGTTGAAGGCGCACGCAGCCGAATTTTACGACGAAGGAATTTCCAAGCTCGTCCATCGCTACGATAAGTGCCTTAATTTAAATGGCAACTATGTAGAAAAGTAGTATTTAAGTGTGGCTTTCATCTGTATATAATTTAAAAAATTTCAAATACTTTATTTATTTTTAATTCAAAACGTAATGTACTTTGTGGATAGCCCTCGTACCTTTGGTGATATAAATACGATTCTTTAGAAATACAAAAAGCAATCTACTGATGTTAAATCGGGCGATCTTGTGGGCCACTCCTGAGGACCAAAGTGTCCCAACAATTTTCCAGTTCAGTTCTTACACATCAAGCGCAAAATGGGCTGAGTGATTATTACGCTGAATACATAAACGGCCACTAATATTTAGACTGACATTTTTAAGGAGAGCACCCTAACTGGTTACGAGAATGAACTGGGAACGTGGATTCATCAGAGAATATAACACTTCGTAAAGCGTTTGAACTTATTCACAGCCCGTTCGCAGAAAGTAACTCTCCGATTGAAATCGTTCCCTTTCAGTACCAGAGTCAGTGACAGATGGCACGTGTGAAACTCCACTCGTCACACAAATGTAAGACTCATATTAGTGACTGCAGCCACCTCTCGTAAGCTGACATGATGTTTGTGATGTGTTGGAGGTAACACAGACGTACTCCCATATCCTCTCCCATTGCACGTCTTCGCCTGTAAGGGGCAGCCAAAAGAAAACCGAATACCCGCCAAACGGAACAATCGATCACTACAGTCAGAAGTAATCAGCACTGGGGTTGAGACATTCATCCCACTGGGAGACAAGATGATCGAATCCTGCTTGGTAGAACGCGGTCGGCCGCAACCGCACCCAATCTCGCACTTCCTCGTCCGAATGAAACCGACGTCCACGCATGTCTTTCTTCAGGTCACCAAAGAGGTTTAGTTCACACGGTGGATGATCCGTGCTCTACGGAGGATGTTGCAGTGTTTCCCAACCAAATTGCTGAACCGTAGTCTTCGTCCGATTGGCAGTGTTGGGGTGGGCGTTATCGTAATCTTCTTCTTCGACTGCAGGGGCCCTCTGCTCGTCGAATCCTCGAGCGTGGAGTGACAGTCAATGCGCAGCGCTATGAAGACACTTTCAGAATCTGCGATGCGCCGTGAAGTCAAAACGCCCAGGAATGATGTCGGACGGATTCAGCCTGTTGCACGATAAGTCCGCCCTCACACCGCCAATCGGACGAAGGGTACACTTCAGCGACTGGGTTGGGAAACACTACAAAATCCTCCGTTCTTTCACCTTGTGATCTTCACATTTTTGGCGACCTGAAGAAAGAGATGCGTGGATGTCGGTTTCAGGCGGACGAGGAAGTGCAAGAGTGGGTGCCGTTGTGGATCCGTCAGCGGCGACCACGTTCTACGGAACAGAGATTGATCGTCTCATCTACCAGTGAGATGAATTTCATTACTTTTGAATAGTAACCTTCCACAGTCCTGTTGTGGTGGGTGTACTTGTTTCTAAGACGTTGTTTAGCACGCGAGAACGTAATGGGTGATGGGCCTCTTCGACCAGGCTACCTGACGCCATCGGGTATGGCTATTTGATTGGCATCTTGTTGGCATTCACCGAGGATCAGCAACATGTCAACGTACTCTTGGGATGTGTATGCCATGTCTGCTACTCGTCAATTCGTATCAGATGGAACTACGTTTTTTTGTGCATTTCTACTTGTCTCATATACGGCAGTGTGAACATACATTCTACAATCTGAACAACACCAACTTCAAACAGCGCATCGAGGAAGCTTGTCGCTCCGTGAAACGAACAACTTTACATCTGGTCTGCAGATGGTTTACAAGACGTAACGAGCTGTGCTTTTAGGAAAATGGGCACTTGTTTGAGAAGCTCCCTTAAGCAGCCATTCGAGAAAATCTGTAGCTGCCTGACAGTTATTTGATTTGTAACCTACTGGTCTGAATGCGGCAGCTACACGATAGAAAGAAATTATATTTGAAAAATTATATCTCGTTTCTGTAACTCTGGAAAATAACTAAATAATTTATGTTCGTAACCCTGCCTAAAGTGTAACGTTTGTTACGTTTACCTACCTCTACAAATATTCCTTCCACTTATTATTTTGTAAGCTGCAGAGAAAAATAAGCCGCGCGGTCTGGGGCGCCTTGTCACAGTCTGTGCGGCTCCCCCCGTCGGAGGGATGTTTGTGTGTGCTGTTCATAGCGTAAGCTAGTTTAAGTAAGATTAAGGAGTGTGTAGGCTTGGGGACCAATGACCTCAGCAGTTTGGTCCCATAAGACCTTCCCACAAATTTCCAAATTTGTAATTGTAAGCACGACGCAATGGCAGCGTCCCCGATGCTACCTTCCCCGCCCTAAAATCTAATACGTTACGTCTGCGGTTCCTCTTGCCTGCACGTCGCTCACATCACCTGGTGAGTCTCCATTATACATACGGATACGTCGTAGCTCAACAGCCCTGAATCATTCAACAAGTTCCATATTAGTGGTGCCTCAGTTACTGAAAATATTCGGAGAAGTTTGTATAACATCAGCCAAATATTGAATACAACGACAGTGATTCGTTTATGACTATGGACACGAGTATATTCATTTTACATACATGCGGATGCTCATTCAACAACCGTCCTCGGAGTATCGGAGGAGTACGTGGTCACCGACATGCCCAGTTGCTACGGCAGGTCTTATAAATTCATTTTTTATCGTGGGTGTGTAAATCACAGGTAAAACTTGCCAACGCTTCGCGGAGAATACGTAATTCCAGTAGACGGGGACGATGCTGGAGCCGGACGAGTAATAGTCAGGTGCCAACAGCAAGCTGCAAATTGCCGCCGCACGAGTGGCGCGCGCTGTTCGGCGGGAAGAGAACTCGCAAGGCGGAGCGCAGCGCCGGCCCGACAGTTAGCAGCTGGGGCATTCTGGGGGCGGTGATGCCTCACTACCTGCAGTACACAAGTCTTGAGGCTTTCGTGGCAACTTGTTGAGGTACTGCCTGTTGCCTTTCTCCTCAGGGTCTTCCAGCGACGGTTGTTTCATGATTTTTCTGACGTTTCGCCTACGCAACTGGCTAGTAGTGTTAAGGATTTACTCTTTCTTGCTGGTGGCGAACTGGGATCAAGTCGACCCTGCTGAAACCAATCCTGTCAGTTGCAACTGTATTAGATGCTCCCTCTTCCTCAGCAGTAGTTACTTTTTTTTTCTTAGAGAGAGAGAGAGAGAGAGAGAGAGAGAGAGAGAGAATGCTTCACAAAACAAACTAATAATAATTAACCCTATCAGCCGAATTAAAATCACTTAAATTTGGTTGTGATTGATGTTCGCTCCTCAACCAGAGGCTCTCCAACGAGGTGTGTGTGGATACCAGTACTGAGAGAATGGGTTTGATGGAAGGACATCGAAAAAGTAGAGACAATATTGGATGTGTGTCGAGCGTCCACAATGTTTAAGGCAGTTTCTCGCTGTAAACAAGAGATTCACGGTGGCACGGTCGAGACCACAGACAGGTTTTACTGATTTCATTTCGTCTCACTACATCTTCATTGATTTCATCGCTACATATCCTCTCGTTTCAGTAGAGCGAATTTAATTTAGTCAGCACAATCCTTGACGTATACGTACTGCATAATGTTGGAGATTATATGGGTAGATGGGGTAACTAATGAAGAGTTACAGAATCGAGTCGGGGAGAAAATAGCTTGACCGCAGAACTAGAATGAGAGAAGAAACAGGTTGCAGGGCACATTCTGTGGCGTCAAGGAACAGTTACATGTGCTAGTGGTAGGAAACGTGGGACGCTAAAGATTGTAAGGGGAGACCATGACTCGCCCGTAGTAAGCTGGTTGCAAAGGATCTGGGTTGCTGTAGCTCTGCACAAATGAAGAGGTCACACTAACGTGCAGAGCTGCGTCCATCCAGCCTGTTCTCTCTGTGACGCCACCACCACACACCCCAAAGGACAAGCTTGGATTGTAGTGCTCAGAAATGGTAGGAGGAAACATCTGTGACAGTGAGAGCTTCAGTCAGGTTCGGAGGCGTGTTCAGGTGGTCTAAAAGTTACGGTGTCTGCTTACGGAAAGCAGAAAATCAGGGTTTTATTTATTTTACTTTTATTTACACGTATAGTTCGGTAGACTCAAATTGAGAAGCAAATCTCCAAGGTCATGGAACGTCTCATTACATGAAATTACAACATAAAAGTAATAACAGATAAAAATAAATGCTTATGAACCCGAAAAAGTCAAGTCATAACTTTAAGTAAACGCAATCAACAACACAGCATGGAAATCAGCTTAATCTTTCAAGGAACTACTCGACAGAATAGAAGGAGTGACCCATGCGACCCATGAGGAAACTCTTCAGTTTCGATTTGTAGCGATTTGAAGCGCGAGGATTACTGCTAAAATTTTTGTATGGTTATGGTAGCTTATTGAAAATTGATGCAACAATATATTCCACACCTTTCTGCAAAAGAGTTAAGGAAGTGCGATCCAAATGCAGATTTTTTTCTGTCGGAGTGAGAGCTGATAATTCTTGGAAATAAGCTGATATTGTTAAAAAGAAACGACAGTAAAGAATGTATACATTGAGAGGCCAATGTCAAAATACCCAGACTAGTGAACAGGGGTCGACAAGAAGTTCGCGAACTCACGCCACTTATTCCCTTAACTGCCCGTCCTGAGCCAAAAATATCCTTTGAGAATTGGAAGAGTTACCCAAAATAAAATACCATACGATATAAGCGAACGAAATAAGCAAAGTAGACTAATTTTCGTTTCGAACGATCACTTACTTCAGATACCGTTCGAATAGTAAAAATCGCAGTATAAGTCTTTGAACAAGATCCTGAACGTGGGCTTTCCACGACAGTTTACTATCTATCCGAGAACGTAGAAATCTGAAATGTTCAGTTTCACTAATCATATGCCCAATCTGCGGAATTAAAACGTCGGGATTTGTTGAACTGTGTGTTAGAAACCGTAAAAGCGGAGTCTTACTGTGATTTAGCGTTAGTTTATTTTCTACAGGCGATTAACTTACGTCATGAACTGCGCTATTTGAAACCGAGCCAATGTTGCACACAACACCCTTCACTGCCAAGCTAGTGTCATCAGCAAACAGAAATATTTTACAGTTACCCGTAATACTAGAGGGCACATCATTTACATAAATAAGGAACAGGAGTGGCCCCAACACTGATTCCTAGGGCATCCCCCACTTGACCATACCCCACTCAGACCCACATCACAGTCATTCTCAACACTGAATAATAACCTTTTGCTGTCTGTTGTGAAAGTAAGAGGTGAACCAATTGTGAGCTTCTCCCCGTATTCCGTAATGGTCCAATTTCTGGAGCAGTATTTTGTGATCAAACAATCAAATGCCTTAGTTAAATCAAAAAATATGCCTAGCGGTCGAAACCTTTTATTAAAGCCATCCAGTACCTCACAGAAAAAAGAGAATAGAGCATTTTCACTTGTTATACGACTTCTGAAGCCGAACTGTGAATTTGATAGAAAATTATGTGATATAAAATGATCAGTTATCCTTACATACACAGCCTTTTCAATAACTTTAGCAAACACTGATGGCATAGAAATAGGTCTGAAATTGTCTACATTATCCCTTTCTCCCTTTTTATAAATCGGCTTTACTACTCAGTACTTTAATCGTTCAGGAAACTGACCACACTGTTCATATTACTACATTCTTTGACTTCCTACATAAAGGCAATTCGAGGCAGCGCCATTTACAGATGCCGTTTTCTATTAGGGTTACAAAACCAGTCTTTTTCGAAACAAGTTATTTTAAGCCCCCCAGAACAGTGGGTAAAATTTGCAGCATGGGCAAAGAATGTTGCACAAATTGAGGCAAACTAGCCGGAAAAATCCCGTTGCGTATTTGGCTTCTTATACCTCGTTTATTAAAGGCATGATAAAGATGAAACTCTGGATACAACAACTTAGTAACATTAAGTTTTCCAGTTCAATATATCATTCACGTATGAGATTTTCGCTCTGCAGCGGAGTGTGCGCTGATATGAAACTTCCTGGCAGATTAAAACTGCGTGCCCGACGGAGACTCGAACTCGGGACCTTTGCCTTTCGCGGGCAAGTGCTCTACCATCTGAGCATTTTGGTCTACTGACACAGTCAACACGTATTTAGAAAATATTGTTCTTGTGAAATACAACTCGCTCTTTACTCACACGATGTGTTGAGCGCTATTGGTGAGGGATTTCAAATTGATTCCTTATTTATAGATTTCCAGAAGGCTTTTGACACTACACCCCAGCGGCTTGTAGTGAAATTACGTAGTTTATGTAATATATTCTCTGCTACATAAATGGAGTCGTGATTTTCTGTCACAGAGGTTACAGTTCGTAATACTGACGGAGTCATTAGGTAAAACAGAAGTGATTTCTGGCGTTCCACAAGGTACTATTATAGGCTTCCTGCTGTGCCTTATCTGTATAAACGATTTAGGAGACAATCTGAGTAGTCGTCTTAAGTTGTTTGCACATGATGCTGTCGTTTATCGTCTAGTAAAGTGATCATAAGATCAAAACAAACTGCAAAACGATTTAGAAAAAATGTGTAGAATAAAAATCGGCAATTGACCCTAAATAATGAAAAGTGTGAGGTCATCCACGTGTGTGTTAAAAGGAACCCGTTAAACTTCGTTACACGATAAATTAGTCAAATTTGAAGGCCATAAATTCAACTAAATACCTAGCAATTATAATTACGATCAACTTAATTGGAAATAACATACAGAAAAAGTTGCGGGGAAGGTGAAGGGAAGACTGTGTTTTATTAGCAGAACACTTAGAAAATGTAACAGATCTACTAAAGAGACTGCTTACACTACGCCTGTCCGTTTTCTTTTAGACTACTGCTGCGCAGTGTAGGATTAAAACGAAGGCTTTTTCGTTGTGGCGGAATGTTCTCACTAAATTTCAATCAGCGACTTTCTCCTCGGAATGCGAAAACATTTGCTTTACGCCGACCTACATAGGGACAAACGATCATCGTAATAAAATACGGGGAAATCGTAGCTCGCACGGCAAGATATAGGTGTTCGTTTTCTCCGCGCGCTGTTCGAGATTGGAATAATACAAAATTATTGTGAAGGTTTTTCGATGAGCCCCTGCCAGGCACTTAAATGTGATTTGGAGAGTATCCCTGTAGTTTCAGATTTAGATGAATTTAGTTGCTAAAACCTTGTGGTTCTATCTGCCTGCTTACAAAACCATTTGTTTAGTAACTTATCTCCGATTCTCAAATCTGTAGGTGTGTCTCACATAAACAACAAGGAAAAAGCAATATCATTTTTGATTTCAAACTTCGGAACATTGCAACATTATTGACGCATCAACGGAACAAAATGATTCACTGATGACATAATGCGTCCTCCAGGCCCGTCACTGATGACGTAATGCGTCCTCCAGGCCCGGCTCATTCATTTCATTAGCTCGAAAGACGGGATGCTTGATGAGTATGAGAACAGCACTTCATTTCCCCGCTGTCAGTTCCTGCAATATTTGACTGACAGTACCAGTTTTTCAGAAAATGAACAGCAGAAGAGGCTCAAAAATTTCTAAAAATGTAAACCGCAGTATTGAGAAGTGTAAAATCAAAATTATGTCACTTTTTGATTGCCGCCTATATGAGACATTCCTACAGATTTAACATCGGAGATAATGTATTTAACAAATGGCTTTGTAAATAGACAGGTACCACCACAAGGTTCCAGTACCTAAATTAAGAAACCAAATGAGAGGCTTGGGAACCTGGATAAAGAAACCCTCCTGTGGCTGGCATTGCACGGCTATCGGGCGTGACCCTTACGGCGATGGGACTGCCGGTTCCTGTTCATGAACCGATAGTGACAATGTCACCATGGATTAACTCAATATACTGAGACGTTAATTGTCAGTTAAAAAACGAAAACCACGTGCAACGAAACACGGACAACAGGTTCCTGCAATGTAGCCTGTTACCGTGGTACATTCCCTGAAATTCGTCTGTTATTTTCAGGTATTGTTGGCGCCCCCGGGAAATCGAACGTGATTTTCTCAACGCCTGTGAACAAGCTCTATCCATGATTAGTGGGAAAATAATTATGGAAAACAGACTTTCTAAAAAAAGGAATGTGATGTGTATTTTTTGTGATTTTATACGAAAATCAAGTTTGAACTGATTGTGTGGATATGTAGAAAGCAGTACCTGAACGATATTTTTAATTAGAAAACCTTCTAGTCCTAAGGAATTGCATCCAAAGTTTGATTTTTATCACTGCTTTACTCGCAGTGCGATTTTTCCGGCTAGTTTGCCTCTATGTATGTTGCATTGTTAGCCCACTGTTTTCAGCTTTCCACAGAAATGGTCATCATTTTAGGAATTTGCAAATTACTGGAAAATAGGCGAATGAAATTTTCTATTCGATATCCTTGTGCCAACAAGCTAAGACTATTAATTTTCATGTTAGCATTCGTTAACTGTAGGTGATGTAAGAATCTCAAGCTCACATTTTTTTCATGCCGCGATTTACGCGCCAAATTATCTAATATTGTTAGTCCGTCTTGGATAATTAAATACACTTTTTACGCGATTAAACCATGGTCTTTCTATTGAACCCAGTTTGGAGACTTTCATAGGAAACAGGTTTTTGCATAATCAGGTCGAAAACAAACAAACAACAGATCGAAAAGAAACGATCAATGCCTTCTCTGCACGATAGCAATGGAGATACTATCGAAGACAGTGCTGCCAATGCAGAGTTACTAAACACAGCCTTCCGAAATACCTTCACAAAAGTAGACGAAGTAAACATTCCAGAATTCGAACAGCTGCCAACATGAGTAACGTAGAAGTAAACATCCTCGGAGTAGTGAAGCAACTTAAATCACTTAATAAAAGCAAGTCTTCTGGTCCAGACTGTATACCAATTAGGTTCCTTTGGGAGTATGCTGGTACATTAGCTCCATACTTAACAATCATATACAACCGTTCGCTCGACGAAAGATCCGTACCCAAAGACTGGAAAGTTGCACAGGAAACGCCAATATTTAAGAAAGGTAGTAGAAGTGATCCTCTAAATTACGGGGCCAATATCGTTAACGTCGATATGCAGCAGGATTTTAGAACATATATTGTGTTCGAACATTATGAATTACCTCGAAGAAAACGGTCTCTTGACACACAGTCAACATGGGTTTAGAAAACATCGTTCATGGGAAACACAACTAGCTCTTTATTCACATGAAGTGTTAGCTGCTGTTGACAAGGGATTTCAGATCGAGTCTATATTTCTGGATTTCCGGAAGGCTTTTGACACTGTACCACACAAGCGGATGGTAGTGAAATATCGTCTCAGTTTGTAAGTAGGCTGTTTAGGTTTTTTTTATTGGTAACGCCGCCGCCACGTAGCGCTCTGTATAAAAATCACTGGCTGCGCCGTGTGCAGTCTGTGGCTGGTTGGCATTGTTGTAATACTCGCCATTGTAGTGTCGGGCAGCGGCAGCTGGATGCTAACAGCGCGTAGCGTTGCACAGTTGGAGGTGAGCCGCCAGCAGTGGTGAACGTGGGGAGAGAGATGGCGGAGTTTTGTAATTTGTAAGACTGGATGTTATGAACTATCATATATATTTTGACTATTAAGGTAAATACACTGTTTGTTCTCTATTAAAATCTTTCATTTGCTAACTATACCTATCAGTAGTTAGTGCCTTCCGTAGTTAGAATCTTTTATTTAGCTGGCAGTAGTGGTGCTCGCTGTATTGCAGTAGTTCGAGTAACGAAGATTTTTTGTGAGGTAAGTGATTTGTGAAAGGTATAGGTTAATGTTAGTCAGGGCCATTCTTTTGTAGGGATTATTGAAAGTCAGATTGCGTTGCGCTAAAAATATTGTGTGTCAGATTAAGCACAGTCGTGTATAAATTGTTCTAAGGGGACGTTTCAAGTTATGTGACTGGATATGTGATTTCCTGTCGTAGTAAAACAGAAGTGATTTCTGGCATTCCCCAAGGTAGTGTTGTACGCCCTTTGCTGTTCCTTATCTATATTAACGATTTTGGAGACAATCTGAAGAGCCGTCTTCGGTTGTTTGCAGATGACGCTGTCGTTTATCGACTAATAAAGTCATCAGAAGACAAAAACAAACTGCAAAACGATTTAGAAAAGATATCTGAATGGTGCGAAAAGTGGCAGTTGACCCTAAAAAACGAAAAGTGTGAGTTCATCCACATGAGTGCTTAAAGGAACTCGTTAAACTTCGGTTACACGATGAATCAGTCTGATCTAAAAGGCGTAAATTCAAGTAAATACCTAGGTATTACAATTACGAACAACTTAAATTGGAAGGAACACATAGTAAATGTTGTGGGGAAGGATAACCAAAGACTGCGTTTTATTGGCAGTACACTTAGAAAATGCAACAGATCTACTAAGGAGACTGCCTACACAATGATTGTCCGTCCTCTTCTAGGATACTGCTGCGCGGTGTGGGGTGCTTACCAGATAGGACTGACGGAATACATCGAAAAAGTACAAAGAAAGGCAGCACGTTATGTATTATCGGGAAATATGGGGGAGAGTGTCACAGAAATGTTACAGGATCTGGGGTGGACATCATTAAAAGAAAGGCGTTTTTCGTTGCGACGGAATCTTCTCACGAAATTCCAATCACCGACTTTCTCCTCCGAATGGAAAAATATTTTGTTGATACCGACCTACATAGGGTGGAACGATCATCAAGATAAAATAAGGGAAATCAGAGCTCGTACGGAAAGATATAGGTGTTCATTCTTTCCGCGCGCTATGTGAGATTGGAATAATAGAGGACTGTGAAGGTGGTTCGATGAACGGTCTGCCAGTCACTTAAATGCGATTTGCAGAGTATTCATGTAGATGTAGATGTAGATGAAAATGGCGTATTTTTTACCTTTTTACAAAATCTCCAAGTTTGGATTTTAATTTATTCAGTATTCGAAAGTGGTACATAAATGAAACTTTATATTTCAGAACCTTGAGGTGTTAGGTTACTGCATGCCAAGTTTCAGCATTCGTCATGCCTTTAGTTCCTGAGGTATAAGAAGTCAAACTTTGAAATATTTTCGGGCGACGATTCTGGCGGTTTTGTCTAAAAATTTTTGCTGAATATGGCTCGTGCAATTATTTTCATCATTATTCTTAAGAGAACGATTAGAATTGTACGCGATGGCCAAATTTAATTTCTTCCAATAAAATGTTTCCCGAGGTATATCGGCTCAAAGTCGCCATAAATTGACGCTCGCCCTGTACAAAGTCGCTCATGGAGTCAAACAAGAGATTATATGTAGGCCCGTATTGTTTCGACAAATGTTTAACTTTACCAGTGTTCATTGGGGACTTGTGGGGATGGTCACAAAAAATTTCGTCGAAATCTATTATGGCAAGGAGACCTAGGTGACCTGACGTGGAATGACGCAGATACGGAAATATGTCTACGAAATTTGAAAAGAAAACGGAAGATTGACAGAGCAGTAGTAACGTAACACGGTTTAGTAGTGTAACTGATGAAAGAGTGACAAGAAGAGTTACAGACCGTGAGAGCCGTCGTGCGAGACTGCAAGAGATGTTAGATTATTTGAGAGTGCTCAACTATGCAATCCGGAATCTGCTTTCCGAGTCACGAAGTGCGAAGACCAGGTCTACATTGCCGGGAAGGTAATTGTGAAGGCAGCGAGAAAGACGGCAGGCAATCTGTCCTCAACGGTCGCAAACCTGACACTCAGGCCAGCTTCAGTGAGATAGCAGCTGCCATATCTGTGGCAAATATCATCAAACTTCCAGCCATCAGGTCATAGCTATTTTCTGGACAAACAGAGAAATGGACTCCATTTTGCAGCGTTTTCATTTTCCTATTGACTACAATCCTTCAGTTTCTACTGTTGACGAGCACTGTTTCGTCCGAGGGTACTTGCAAGAGGGGCCATAGAACCTTGTTGAAGCCATTCCAATCACTGCTGATTCGTGTGAGACAACGAAACTGATTTTGGTTTCTCGGTATGGAGACAGTGCCGTCCAGTCTCATCTAGATTATGTGGAAGCTATTAAATCGACGCTACATTCGTCAACAGATATTCTGAATGCTACATACACCGAATGCAGCGCATATAGACCCTACGACTTACAACAGCCTATCTTTTTAGATATGTAAATTCATTCCACACTTCATTAAATGGTTATTTTACGTTATCCTTGTGTAAGAATGTCTTTCTCCCTCTGAGCCAGCGGCGAAAATAAAACTGGAAATGTTTCGTATCTAATGTTAAATAAGGATATTACAAGTCAAATACATATAAAATAGGTAAATGATATACATGCTAGAGAGAAATCTATGAAAAGCCCCTACCAGATGCAGCTGCATGTTAGTGGGATATGTGCAAAGATATGAAGGGATAGTTAACTTGATACTGGAAAGAGCAGTAGTAAGGAAACATTATAGTTTCACTGAAATGTTAGAAGAATATATGAAGCAAACTTCACAAGAACTTGGCGTTCTTGCCAACTATCTGAGCTGTATGTCAAGCGTTCATCATAACAAGACAGTCTTGCTCCACAGCAACGTTACTTTACTGCTTTCTGTACTTTCTCGCAAGTATTTATATGTGAGAAGTTAAAACTAGTCATACCTAGACTCGAATTCCTTCCGCGTACAGTACCGCACATTTCGAAAGACTAAATTTCAATGAGGCACGTATTTTGAATCTGACACATGCAGTCATAACAAGTCTACCATGAATAAAAGAATACCAATACCACTGTCCAACTTCCCCAGTAGGTCTACCGTTTAATGCAGATACGTTGATTTTAGTTTTCTGTTCCATTGCAGCACAATATCCATACTTACGATACACATACTTACACGAAACTTCTGCAGCTATTTCACTGATACCCAGTATATGGTTAAAAGAGATAGTTCTGGTTATTTCATAAGAAGATATCAAACAATAGTTCAAAGACGAAAAGAAAATATTTTTCTAATATAAAATGAATCTAAATTAGAGCGCTTGGTGAATTGCCCGACGTACAAGTGAGTTGAAGCATAATAAATTAACAAATCGATAACACAGTTGAGTAAGAGACGAACGAATCTTACTTAGAAAATTAATTTCCTTATGTCACAAAATAATGGATCAAGAAATACGATTTGCATCGAAAGGACACGGTGGCAGCTTCGAAATGCCACAACAAAGTTTATAAGATCTTTTGGAGTGTCACAACGACGCGTAATGTAAATTGTAGTTTCGTGCTATTAGTGATCAGGGAGAAGAAATATAAATTTTCACGTTTACCAGTGGTATTATAGTTCTCCCAGAGACAACAAAGGACTGGGCAGCGCAGGTGAATGAAATGAATAGTTTCTTGAAAAGATTTTATAACAAAAATATCACCAAAAGTAAAACAGGGGTAATGGAAAACAGTCGAATAAAATCAGACGATGCTGAGAAAATTAGATTAGAAAATGAAATACTAAAATTGGATTATGATATTTGCAATTTAGACAGCAAAATAACTGATGGCCGAAGTAGAGAGGACATAAAATGCGCCGCGCGGGATTAGCTGAGCCGTCTGAGGCGCTGCAGTCATGTACTGTGCGGTTGGTCCCGGCGGAGGTTCGAGTCCTCCCTCGGGCATGGGTGTGTGTGTGTTTGTCCTTAGGATAATGTAGGTTAAGTAGTGTGTAAGCTTAGGGACTGATGACCTTAGCAGTTAACTCCCATAAGATTTCACACACGCATTTGAACATTTTGAATATAAAATGCAGGCTGGCGATAGGAAGAAAAACTTTTCTAAAGAAGGGGAATTTGGTAACATTGTTTATGAACTGAAGTGTTAAGAAGTCTTTTTTGAAGGTATTTGTCTGGAATGTTGCGTTATACGGAAGTGAAACGTCAACGATAAACAGTTCAGACAAGAAGGGAATAGAAGCTTTTGAAAAGTGGTGCTACAGAGGAATGCTGAATATTAGGTAGGTAAGTATAAAAATTAATGAGGAGGTACTGAAGCCAACTCAGGAAAAAGAAATTTATTCCACAAATTGACTAAAAGAAGGAATCGATTGACAGAACACAACGGCAGTCGTAAAGAAATTGTCAGTTTACTAATGGAGGGAAGTGGGGGGGGGGGGGGGGGTAAAAATTGTAGAGGAAGGCCAACGTATAATACAGTAAGCAGATCCAGAAATACGTATATTGCAGTAGTTACTTGGAGGTGAAGAGGCTAGCACAGGACAGAGTAGCACCGGAACAGTCTCCAGACTGAAGATCACCCTAGTATTGTCTGTGTACGCTACTACACAATACACAGAATCAACTGTATGGTCCGGCGTTCTGTTTTTCCACATCAGCTCATTTCTGTGGAGGGTGATATTTCATTCCTCTCTCAAAAAGTAGAGGTTTTTCAAACAATTACAAGATATTAATTTCCTTTTCGTCTTATTTTTATGAGAAAATTGGGTGATAAGAGTCTCTCGAAATGCGTTACGACAGATGATGTGCAAAAATAAAAGGCATTACAGACAATTTTTTATTACCTAAGTCCACCATTGGCGTTTATTTCTATCAAGTCTTTTATAGTCATGCGTTCTCAATTATTTGGTGCATGTGTTCTAATCTGTCTTCCTCTACAGTTTTCATCCTCTACAGCTCCCTCTGGTACCATGGAAGTTATTCCTTGATGTCTGTCATCCTGTCCCTCTTGTCAGTGTTTTCCTTATATTCCTTTCCGCGCCGATTCTGCAGAAAACCGGCTCATTCCTTACCTTACCAGTCCATCTAATTTTGAAAATTCTTCTGTAGCTCACCTCTTAAATGCTTCTTCGATTCTCTTTTTTTTTCCGGTTTTCCCACAGTCCTAGTTTCACTACCATACAGTTCTGCGCTGTAAACGTACATTCTCAAGAATGTCTTATTTAAATTAAGCCTTCTGTTTGATACTAGAAGACTTCTGTTGGTCATGAATGCCCTTTTTGCAGGGGCAGTTTGCTTTTTATGACCGCCTTGCTCTGTTCATCATAGGTTATTATGCTAACGAGTTAGCAGTCTTCGTGATCACCAATTCTGTTTCTCTCTGTTGTCATTTCTGCTACTTCTCGTTACTTTCGTCTTTCTTCAATTTAGTCCAGCCCTAATCTGTATTCGTTAACACAGTTCGTTACATTCAACACATCCTGTAATTCTTCTTCACTTTCTCTCAGGATACCAATGTCGTCAGCGAATGTTATCGTTGATGTCCTTTCACCCCGAATTTTAACCCCGCTCTTGAACCTTCATTTCTTTGTTTCATTGCTTCTTCGAAGTATAGATTGGATAGCAGGGGCGAAAGACTACATCAGTCTCTTACGCAATTTTTAATCAGAGCACTTGTTCTTGGTATTCCAATCTTATTGTTCCTTTTTGTTTCTTATATACCGGGTGATCAAAAAGTCAATATAAATTTGAAAACTGAATAAATCACGGAATGATGTAGATTAGAGAGATACAAATTGGCATACATGCTTGGAATGACATGGGGTTTTATTAGAACTAAAAAAATACAGAAGTTCAAAAAATGTCCGACATATGGCACTTCATCTAATCAGAATAGCAATAATTAGCATAAAGAAGCAAGACAAAGCAAACATAATGTTCTATACAGGAAATGCTCAATATGTCCACCGTCATTCTTCAACAATAGCTGTAGTCGAGGAAATGTTGTGAACAGCACTGTAAAGCATGTCCGGAGTAATGGTGAGGCATTGGCGTCGGATGTTGCCTTTCAGCATCCCTAGAGATGTCGGTCGATCAAGATACACTTGAGACTTCAGGTAACCCCAAAGCCAATAATCGCTCGGACTTGAGGTCTGGGGACCTGGGAGGCCAAGCATGACGAAAGTGGCGGCTGAGCACATGATCATCACCAAACGACGAGCGCAAGAGATCTTTCACGCGTCTAGCAATATGGGGTGGAGCGCCATCCTGCATACATATCGTACGTTCTAGCAGGTGTTTACCAGCCAGGCTGGGGATGATGCGATTCTGTAACATATCGGCGTATCTCTCACCCATCACGGTAGCAGTTTTGCTGTCCAGCGCCATCAAATGGCTCTGAGCACAATGGGACTTAACATCTTAGAACTATTTAAACCTAACTAACCTAAGGACGTCACACACATCCATGCCCGGGGCAGGATTCGAACCTGCGACCGTAGCAGTCCCACGGCTCCAGACTGCAGCGCCTAGAACTGCACGGCCACCGCGGCCGGCCCAGCGCCATCTGTCGAACATTTTGTGAACTTTGATTTTTTTGGTTCTAATAAAACCCCTTGTTATTCCAAGCATGTGTGTCAATTTTTACCTCTCTATCTACATTATTCTGTGGTTTATTAAGTTTCCAAATTTATACTGACTTTTTGATCACCCGGTATACAGTGTATAACCCGTCTTTCCCTACAGCTTACGCTTATTTTTCTCGGAATTTCGAACATCATGCACGATTTGGCTCTGTGGAACGCTTTTCTTGATTGACAAATACTATGAACGTGTCTTGTTTTTTGTTCAGCCTCGCTTACATTACCACGCGGAACGTCAGAAATGCCTCTCTGGTGCCTTTCCTAAAACCAAACTGATCGTCATCTAACAGATCCTCAATTTTCTTTTCCATTCTTGTGCACATTACTCTTGTTAGCAAGTTGGATGCATGAATTTTTAAGCTGGTCGTGCATAATTCTCGCACTTGTTGATTCTTGCAATCTTCGTAATTAAGTGGATGTTTTTCCGAAAGTCTGATGGTTTGTAGCCACTTGCCCCAATGACTTTAGAAATTTTTGTGGAATGTTATCTATCTACTAAAGAGAGCGCCTACACTACGCTTGTCCGTCCTCTTTTAGAATACTGCTGCACAGTGTGGGATCCTTACCAGATGGGACTGACGATGCACGTCGGGAAAGTTCAACAAAGAGCGACACATTTTGTAATATCGCGAAATAGTGGAGAGAGTGTCACTGAAATGATACAGGATTTAGGGTGGACATCATTAGAACAAAGGCGTTTTTCGTTGCGGCGGAATCTTCACACGAAATTTCAATCACCAATTTTCTCCTCCGAGTGCGAAAATATTTTGTTGATGTCGATCCACATTGGGAGAAACAATCATCATAATACAATAAGGGAAGTCAGAGCTTGCACGGACATATATAGGTGTTCAATTTTTCCGCCTGCTGTACGAGATGGGAATAATAGAGAATTATTGTGAAGGTGTTTCGATGAACCCACTGCCAGGCACTTAAATGTGTTTTGCAGAGTATTTATCTAGATGTAGATATCGCTTCTGCCTTATTTGATCTTAAGTCGTCCAAAGCTCTTCTAAATTCTAATACTGGATACCCTAACTCCTCCCTATCGACTTTTGTTTCTTCTTCTATCACATCATCTGCCAAGTCCTCCCCCTCATATAACCCTTCAGTGTACTGTTTCCATCTACCTGCTCTCTCGTCTGCATTTAACAGTGGAATTCCCATAGCACTCTTAATGTTACCACCCTTACATTCAATTTCACTGAAGGTTGGTCTGACTTTTCTACATAATGAGTCAGTTTTTCGTACAATCATTTCTTTTTCGATTTCTTTGCATTTTTCATGCAGACATTTCGCCTTAGCTTCCCTGCACTTTCTATTTATTTCGTACATAAGTGACTAATACTTCTGTATTTCCCTGCACATTTCTGTACTTCCTTCTTTCGTTGATCAACCAAGGTATTTCTTCTATTATCCATGGTTTTCTAGTAGTTATCTTCTTTGCACATAGCTTTGTCTTTCTAATTTGTGTGATTGTTGTTTTTACAGATATCCGTTCCTCTTCAACTGAACTGCCTATAGAGCTATTCATTATCACGGTATCCATAGCCTCAGAGAACTTCAAGTTTACCACTTCATTCTATAGTTCTTCTGTATCCCACTTCTTTGCACATTGATTCTTCCTGACTAGTCTCTTAAATTCCAGCCTGCTCTACATCATTACTAAATTTTGCTGCGTAACCCTATCTTCTGCTCCTTCCCCTACGACCACATTCCAGTACCAGACGACTATTAGATTCTCGCCTACCTTTGCGTACTGAATTACCCTTTCAGTATCCTCATATACTTTCTGTGTCTCTTCGTCCTCTACTTACGACATCGGCATGTATACCTGAACTATTGTTGTCGGTGTTGGTTTGCTGTCGATTCTGATAAGAACAGCTGAACTGTTCACAGTAATTCACTGTCTGCCCTACTTTCCTATTCATAACGGATCCTACTTCCGTTATTCCATTTTCTGCTGCTGTTAATATTACCATGAGCTCGTCTTACCAGGAATCCTTCTTTACATTTTATTTCAGTGACAATCACTATGTATAAAGCGAGCCTCTGCATTTTCCTTTTCAGATTTTCTACCTTCCCTACCACGTTCCAATTTCTGACATTCCACGTCCGGACTCGTAGAACGTTAACCTTTCTTTGATTATTTAGTCTTTTTCTAATGGCCACCCCCCCCCCCCCCACCCGTCCCGTCTTGGCAGGCCCCTCCCTGAAATCCGAATGGGGCCCTATTGCCTTCTGCATCCTCCTGCCATTGTTCATTGCTGATTCTTCCGTCTTTTAGTGGCAGTTTCCGAGCCGAAGGCTAAGAGAATGCCCTGAACCTCTGTCCGCCCTCTCTGACGCGACCGTTGGCAGAATGAGGACGATTTCCTATGCTGAAAATCTTCAGCCGCCATTGCTGCTGATTTTAAGCAGTGGCGAGGTTCGAACCAGGGACTTAGGAGAATTTGATCGCTAGTCGAAAACGATATCCTTAGACCGCAAAAATTTTCTTTATTGCATTTTCTTAAGCTTCCACCTGCTATACATTTGAAGCATAATCATAATTGTAACTTTTACCTTTTCTTTCGGTTGTTTTCACGGTCGATCGGAGCGGAGTTGCGTGCACGTTTCGGGTCCGACAATTGGAAATTTGGTGAGGCTACAGCCAACATAGAACAAAAAGTGTCTATTCGAGCACTTGCTTGGGCATTAGTTTCTGGTATCTTCATATGCTGTGAGGCTGGATTCCATTTCATTCAGTTTGTTTCCAGTTTCTACGCCATAGTCACATAAAAAACACTACATAATTTGTGCTATACGTCCCAGTCTTTGCTGTCTTCAGATTTTTGTCCTATATTTTTTATTTCCTCCATTTTCAAATGTGTTACTTGCAGCTCCCTTAGCGCAGGCAACAATTTGTTAAAACAGCCGGGATGTGTGTACCTGCAGGATGAAGAATTATGAAGACATAAAAGTCTCGTCATTCAAAATGCCAGTGGTGGTCGTAATGCATCGGCTGCTCGTTGGGAGGGGAAGCCCTCATCTCCATCCGTTTCTGCGCTCTCTTATCACGGGAACCCGCGACGGAAAACAGCGCTACCGCATCTCAGGAATCACACGGACTCTCCTCTCTAAAAACAAGCCGCGCAGTCCGAGGACAAGTTTCGTGTTTAATGGGAGAGGCTATTATGGACGGATTCAGCCTTCGCTGGCCAGAAACGGAACATGGGTGCTTCCTCACGGGAACAGGTGCTCGGCGACGGGAAAACTGTCTTATTTAAACGAGAAGAAAAGTAGAAAGCGGTTTCTTTAACACACATCAATGAATACCCATCGTATACTGTTTGTCACCTCTGTATATTATAAGTACTTCTCTATTTTACAGTGATTCAAGGACTCAGACGGTAACTGGCGAACGTTGTTCACGTCAAGCACATTTTCTTTAAAAAAAGAGTAAACCGCCATATGACTGTGGGTTATCATATTTATCTTCTGTCCACAGTCAAATGGCGGTTTACCCTTTTAAAAAGTATTGTATGACTGGCTCAACACCATCGAAAACTTTTTACATCAAGTACAATTCGGGTCGAAAATGTGGAATAATGTGCAACGTTTTCCATTATGAAACATAAATGTGAAGTGCTGTGTATTAACTATCGCCGCGTGGGATTAGCCGAGCGGGCTGAGTCGCTGCAGTCGTGGACTGTGCGGCTAGTTCCAGCGGAGGTTCGAGTCCTCCCTCGGGCATGGGTGTGTGTGTCCTGAGGATAATTTAGGTTAAGTAGTGCGTAAGCTTTGGGACTGATGACCTTAGCATAAGATTTCACACACTTTTTTTTAGCTATTGAGATCCAGTGAAATTAAGCATATCATACTGGACTTTTTAGCTCAATTCTCGTGCTTGTAGAAGATAGTAATGAATTAAGGATGGGATCCGCTTTCTTGCAGAAGTTACATTTATGAAGCAGATCGACTGATGACCACAGCAGCTAAGTCCCATAGTGCTCAGAGCCATTTATGAAGCAGATCGATCAATAAAATCTACAGTCACCGTAATAAGTAAAAACATTGACACATGATACCAGGTGCGAACAATGATAAGTCGCTCTGTCCATTAGTATTTGAAGCTTGTCGACTTCTACTTTTTGATTAGTTTGCGAACTTCCATAAATGCGTTAGTAAAACTTTTAACATTAAAAAACATTCTCTCTCATCGGTCAGTATTTACAGCTTGTACCAAGTATTAATCTGCCTTCCTGTACAGTTTTTGCCGTCTAAGGTTTCCTTTGTTATTCCTCGATGTCTTAACAAATTTCCAATAATCCTGTCCCTTCTACGTTTTCCCCGTATTACTTTCCTCGCCGATTCTGCGAATAACCTTATTTAATATCTCGTGTCTACATAATTTCCAGCAAGATTCTGTAAGACCACTTTTCAAACAATTCGATTCTCTTCCTTACTTGTTTCTCCAACGTCCATGTTTCACTTCCAGTACTCCAGACGTAGTTCAATTTAAAGCCTAGTCCGCCAGACTTCTTTTTGCTCTCTTTTCCTCTGCTACTCAACTTCTCATATCCCCGATGTTTCGGACAGCAGGACTCCTTCAGTTGATCTACTACAATACTTGCTACCTCCCTCACGTTATATTTTGCCGATTCTTAATTGAATCTTGGTGGCGATCTGATATGAGTCGTGGATGGTTACCGAAGACAATACGCTTCGTACGAAACCTGACCAAGTTGCCTAAAACGAAACTCTGGCCGTTTTCCTTATGAATATTAAAGTTCTTCAACTGTAAGTAAAAGAAGTTACTTAGGAAGGATAACGGTTCATACACCATTTTCTACTGCAGTTGATTTTACCATATATTCGTCGGACTAGAATGCTGTATCTCCTTTCCATTTCACTTCACGCCTACTACATAGAGCTCCTATATAATAAGTTGAATCGTCCGCCACGTTTTCCCTAACTCTGAGGATTCGGCAATGTTTAACTTTTGGGTGGTTAACCTGTTTACGCAACTTTCTACAGTATTTCTTATAAAATATTTGATGTTGCATGTATGAAGTGTACCGAACAGTAATTAATGTATATAGAGATATTTAGAGCGCCTCTTTCACATAACGAAAAATTGAAGTGTAATTTTACACGGTTATAGGACTGTAGACTCAGAACTTGGGTGGTAGTTTGTTAGTATTACCAAACACCAACAGTAAATATTGTGTATATTGAATTCATGCTATCATTGAGTGTCTTTATCATCATCACAAGAACAAGACAGAAAATTTGTTGCTCGTTGAGCTGTGGCCAAAATTTTATTCCTTGCAGGTTATGTTACTTGTGCAGCTTAGCAGCGACCCATGTTTACGATAATTTCTTAGATACATTTAATTGGGAATCTCCAATCACATCGTGACTTACATGTAAACAACTATGAATATCTTCTCATTTTGGGAAAACATGGCGGACAGTTAAACTCCGCTTATAGGAGGAGTCTTACTACTACATCTTGAGTCGATCTGTGCATTAGCCTTTCCAGATGTCCTAGCTTCTCTCCAACATACAAATTTCGAACATTCTGCGGTTCGAGTGACAGAATGTTACCCTTTTGTTGGTCTTACAAAGTTTTTCTCTTGGTGATATAGTCATTGGCAGTTTCCACTATACACGGAAATGCAGTTGGATGATTAATACTGAACTATTGGCAGTGGAGAGATGATCAAAGTATTTTTTTCAGTTACAAGCCATATTTCATGTGGGGACAAATTATGTATTTTAGTGAGGTCATCCACATTAGTGCCAAAAGGAATTTGCTAAACTTCTGTTACACGAGAAATCAGTCTAATCTAAAAGCCGTAAATTCAAGTAAATACCTAGGTATTACAATTACGAACATCTTAAATTGGAAGGTACACATAGAAAAAGTTGTGGGGAAGGCTAACCAAAGACTGCGTTTTATTGGCAGGACACTAAGAAACTGTATCAGATCTACTAAGGAGACTGGACGGTAGTTGTGGCCGAGAGGTTCTAGGCGCTTCAGTCCGGAACCTCGCTGCTGCTACTGTCGCAGGTTCGAATCCTGCTCGGGCATGGATGTGTGTGATGTCCTTATGTTAGTTAGGTTTAAGTAGTTCTAAGTTCTAGGGGACTGATGACCCAAGATGTTAAGTCCAATAGTGCTCAGTGCCAATTTACTAAGGAGACTGCCTACACTACGCTTGTCCGTCCGCTTTTAGAATACTGCTGCGCGGTGTGGGATCCTTACCAGATAGGACTGACTGAGTACATCGAAAATTTCAAAGAAGGGCAGCACGTATTGTATTATCGGGAAATATGGGAGAGAGTGTCACAGAAATGATACAGGATTTGGGCTGAACATCATTAAAAGAAAGCGTTTTTCGTTGTGACGGAGTCTTCTCACGAAACTCCAATCACCAACTTTCTCCTCCGAATGCGAAAATATTTTGTTGACACGGACCTACAGAGGAAGAAACGATCACCACGATAAAATAAGGTAAATTAGAGCTCGTAGGGAAAGATATAGGTGTTCGTTCTTTCCGCGCGCTATACGAGATTGGAATAGTAGAGAATTGTGGTGGTTCGATGAACCCTCTGTCAGGCACTTGAATGTGATTTGGAGAGTATCCACGTAGATGTAGATGTAGATTTAGATGTACTTCAGTGGTTTCCATTCTCTTTTGGCCCTCATACCTTTGATCATTGTTGATTTTTCACCTTTAGGGGCATTTTCTCACAATAGGGCAAGAGAGTGGCCTGATCCTCTATCCGCTCGTCCACCCATTCGGACGAGGTCGTAGGCGAATGATGGAGGCTTATTATTCCAGAAGTCTCTCTCCCCCCCCCCCCCCCTACGTTGGTGGTTTTTATCTCTGGGGTTGACTCACGCACCCCAACTTTCTGAGTTACACCCAGACAACGATGACGTTCAAACTCCTCTATAAGCACCTGGCTCCAAACCGAGTCCATATCTCTCGCAGCTGAAAACCACTGCTGATGTGCGCACTGGATGATAGCTTCTGTCCAAATACACGAACGGTGCGTGATGCGTCGAGAATGTTGTAGTAGGCAGGAAATTTTTTAAAGTAGTGATTCTACAGATCGAAACCACTGGCGAACACAACTCTTAACGTTTAGCTGCCTCTGTTAGCTGACCACGGCAGAGCTTATGAAGAGCTCTGGTCGTATTAAAAGAATATTTTCCATGTAGTTTCTTCCCCAGATAGAAAGAACATTTTTGTAACTATGAGTTCATCTGCGTACCATCTCCTTGTGATGTACATTTTAATTGTGAAAGAAACATTTCTGAGGTTTTGAGTCAAGTGAAACACAGTTCTTCAGTTTCTTCAGTTTTGTAAGCAGTTTTCTCTTTTCCCTGTTACGCGTTTGTGCTGTCTGTGCAAGGTCCGCTGAACATAGGCATTCGACCATCGACCAATCTGGAAACTATTTTTCTAGTTTTGTGACTGGGTGTCCACCTTATCACCACAAAACGTTGATTACGCTTAGCGAGAAGAGCCTTTTGCGGCATCTGCCTGTAAAATATGTATTCATAATTTAAAAGTTTGTGTGGTGTATTTCCGAAACTAACAAGTTAAACTAACCTGGTTTTTGTTGTTGCACAAAAAGCCTGAAAAGTACGCGCAGACTGGGCGGCCTCGGTAACACAAGAGGCGTTAATCCGGCTTGTGTGGATCAGAAATGTGTCTGAATTCTGTGTCTTGCGGTGCGGCGAGCTACAAGTTAAACTTATCAGCGGGTCACCCTAAGCTGCAAATATTTAAAAAATAAATCCTCTCAAGTTTCTATCTGTGCCAAATGGCAGTTCGAGAACCTCTCATTCACTGGTATTGCGACGAGATCATGCGTGTATAGCTATGTAACTTTCTTGCAATAAAATTCGCTTAGAGTTTAGATTTCGAAGATGAGAGGTAGATAATACAGGGATCACCGCGTGTCTCCTCAGTTCACAATCTGAGCTGTTTTTTACGAAATATATATTTCATCAATAAATGTTTATAAATTCTGTTGTATATGAAATTTACAATTTCCTTGCCGACGTCTTTTTTTTTTTTGAAATGTACGAAAAACTAGAGTACTCGGAGCTAGACCGGCGCAGTGGAGTATTGCAAAAGGTATTAATAAAACAAACCTATCTCTGCAACAGGTAGTATTAGTATGCTTATTTTAATTTCAAAATCTACGCGTAAATATGTTTGAGTCTATCATTTGGACATCAGTGACTAGTTACTTGAGTGCAAAGGTGCCACTCTCTCAGTTCACCAGAGTGGGCAGCATGCCAACGGCAATGCCAGGTTTGTGAAATGCCGCGAGCGCCACAAACGCCGATATTTCACCATTTTGTTGAAAAAGACAGAGATAACCCTGCTAATACACTCCCGTATGGAATATACTGTAATTATCCAATCATAATTATTTTGAGGTGAGCTGGGAAGTAGTGTTGGTTAGTCATGAATTAAAATAACAGAACCGCAGTAACCTTCAAATTTAATTGAGAGGCGCTTTGTCCTCTAATAGCCAGCAGTTACAATAGCAAGGGATTAACAGTTACAGTTGTTTTTCGCACCTATTGTTTAAAACATAAGCACTCGAAATACAGCAGTATCAGGCGAACGTCTTCCCTTAGGTGCCTTGTATGATACTTCCATCAGTCATGTTAAATATGTTTCTTCTTACAAATCATGCTCTCACTATGATGAGCATCTTTAGTCACATTAGCCATTTCTAGAACTCCAGAAATCGATCTCAAGCGCTTGGTAGTTCAACGTAGTTACAACACGTAGAAATGATATGTAAATAAACTTTCACCTGCCTTAATCAATTTTGCACTGCCACTGGGATTTTTCAATAATGATTCTGAACTATACTCTTGCTCATGTGCACATAATAAAATAAATAAAGGAGATGGATTCAGTATTTCGATCGCACTACCAGTCAGCCATAGTAGCAGAATTAAGGGGCTATTGGAGGGTTTTGCTCTTGTGGGGACAAACTTGATTGCTTTAGGACCTTAGCCTATTGTTTGGCTAAGTGGTTTATGACCCCCTAAGGGTTAATTTATGACCACCTGGGGATAATCACTCCTTCTGAGAAACCCTCCCACCCCTTCCCTCCCCCCTCCACCTCCCCCATCCCAATGGGAACTCCCCTCACCAATACAACCACACCTATGATATCAAATTAACTGACTAATTAATGAAATCGATAAATTAATTACCCCATCCCCTCATGGGAAATACCCCAGCCCTCCCACCCCACCCCACTACCCCCCCCCCCCCAATCTGGAAATTGGCGGGAAAAAGACACAGTCTATGCTGGAGAGGAAGGATCTCATGACAGGAAATTCAGTTACATAGCAAGCGATATAGTGTTTATTTATAAAATTCAATTTTCAGGGGTTGAATGTCGTTATTTGGCAGGAAAATCTCACATCCAGCAACTACATAACCTAATTATGTAATTACGCTGCTGTAAATTGGAGGTAATGTCTTGTTGAGAAATTTTCATGTGTGTGCTCACCTTACATTACAGGGATCGACTGAGCTAGTGCACAATGCCACCACCAGAGTACATCCCACATTTCCACCTCTCACCCCCTCCCTCCAGACCCCTCCCAGAAAAAATTAGAGGGAAAATGATTCACTCTGTGCTGGAGAGGAAGGATCTCACAACACGAAATTCAAATCAATGTCAACAATATACTGATGCGTATTTTTTATTTATCAGTTTGCAGGAGACAGGGCTCCTCTGCTTGGGTAGAGCTCACGTCTGCAACCCCCTAACCCCCACCTCCCATGACACAATAACTGTAGTTACTGAGGAATGGAATGAAGTGCGATATACTAGCCACTATTTGGGGTCTCGCATGTGTGTGTCTATCGTTTGGGCGGCGTCACGAACGTCAAAACCACCCAATCTCCTAATTACAGATCACATTACTAAATACCACTGACTACGGACCGCATATCGGCCTTCTTTGATCTTGCATCCCCCAAACAAAGCATCAAGTGGTGGCATTCTGTTTATCTCGAAACTCCAAACTCTCTTCTCGTCTCTGTCTCTCTCAAGAACCCAATTCCCCTTTGTGTGAACCAATGTCTCGAAACATGCGGACAGAGGTTTTCGTCTCTCCTCAGAATACTTTGTTCCTATTGGCTAATGCTGGTGGCAAAGGGAGAGGTCCATTTGCACGACCCTATCAAATTAATTGTTTGACAATTTACAGTAGTCAAATAAATCGCTTACAACACTTACAACCTCCTTACGATAACCCGTCTTTATAATAAAATCGTTTTAGTATCATACGCAAACATTACGCATATCAGGTTATTAAACTTCCGCCGTAAATAGATCGTAGCGCTAAATGTATCTGAGGTCGTGTACACATTGACATTTGAGAACACAAGCACCCACCTCCACCACAACGTTTCCAATAAACATAACAGGTGAAAAACTCCAACCGATCATACACACTTATGATCGTAAAGAGGCGCCGCCCGCCAACTGCCGGGAGCCGTCCGTCGTCGGCTGGGACATTGCATCGTCTCATGGGAGCCGGTCAGGAGTGAACCACACACGTATTGGCTATGTTGGCAGCTACACTTTCATCCCCCGGCATCCAAAAATAGTTCAAATGGCTCTGAGCGCTTTGAGACTTAGCATCTGAGGTCATCAGCCCCCTAGAACTTAGAACTACTTAAACCTAACTAAACTAAGGACATCACACACATCCATGCCCGAGGCAGGATTCGAACCTGCGAGGGTAGCAGTCGCGCGGTTCCGGACTGAAGTGCCTAGAACCGCTCGGCCACCGCGGCCGGCCGGTATCCACAGGCCCACCATACCAAACGCTCAGAGGTCGCAGAGACTGTCACCAAGCATTCAACTGATCAATTTAACTATTAAAAACATGATCGCAATGTCTATGTTTCTGTCACCCTGCATAAAAAGCGGTCTTGGTTCTACAGGCACACACAAGAGTCACCGACAATATCCACGTTAAAAACAATATATGATTTGTAAATTTTGGTTTGGTATTGCTTCTGAATGATCTTCCATACAAATATCGCGACACTGTATGTAGACGGTGATCGCTGGGGTGTGTACTAGCAGACCGAAAGTGTGGGTGCACGTTGATAGCTATGTAAGCTTGTAATAAAATCACCCTTCTCGCCGAATTTAGAAAGTGATTTGACTATGTAATGTGATATTAAGCCGATTATTTGCAAGTACATCATGCTGCTGGTCGATTTTTCGCAAGCAAACAAAAAGTACCTGTAATGCATTCTATCTTGATGCCATATAGACAGTGTAACAGAGGTTGTTCAAATGGTTCAAATGGCCCTGAGCACTATGGGACTTAACTGCTGAGGTCATCAGTCCCCTAGAACTTAGAACTACTTAAACCTAACTAACCTAAGGACATCACGCACATCCATGCCCGAGGTAGGATTCTAACCTGCGACCGTAGCGGTCGTGCGATTCCAGACTGTAGCGCCTAGAACCGCTCGGCCACACCGGCCGGCAACAGAGGTTGTGCGATATATCCACAGAGGTATCGGCGGGGGAGGATGATGGTTGACTGAGGATTACCGCGTACAGCAGATGGTGTGCTGTGTAAGGAATCACTTAAAAAATACAACACAAGATTGTAGTCATAAGAAATGTACAAAATCCTATAACTAACTCACTGGCTTTTCAGATCTGTAGTGTTACACTTTCTGGTAGAAATTCTGTCAGCGATTTGGACTCAAGTCTGTCCATTCAACCACAGACTTGCATTGGATCCTATGGAGATGTCTTTTAACGACTACAGCCACTGGTGAATCATGCTCGTGGCACTCTCATATCTCGAAACAAGTCACATTTTTCGAGCCCATCTTAAGGACCCCATACAGTAAAATTCCAGAGTGGTTTTAGACAGCCTCTCTTCATCTTGTAATTGTTCCTCAGTCTCTGTCCCGTTCTCCCTGCAGCGTTGTCCATGTGATCACTCCAATTTAAATTGGAACTGAGCTGAAGCCAGAGAGCATTATATCTACCACGTTCTGTATCCCGTGGAGAAACAGGTGAACCGAGTTAATATGACAGGACTGTGTTTTGATCACTCGGTGGAAATAGGAGCATGTTGTAATAGCACTGTCAACCGTATAAAGTGTGTAAGACTGGCGCCAAACAAAGCTTTCGCCTGCAACACAAGCTAGTAGAAAAGACAGTATGAGCAGTTACAACAGTATTTCTTATTGGGAAAATTAGGAAGACTTCACAACATACAGAAACTGTAAGAAGAACAAAGATTTTGCTACTGCATTGTAGTGCATTTCCAAACTACATACAGGTACCACAGTCTGGAGGATATCTGTATATCTCAGAGTGCATTCAGGTCTGTCACCCAAACATTTTCTCTCTCCTCTTTATTTTATACCATTCAACAGAGGAAAACTATAAAAACTTTGCTACCATCACTCAGTAGAGTAATCGATAAGATATTTCCGCATACCTCTCTTCTGATATATCGAAAACAAACACCGTCTGCATGCTGACATCGAGCATATGTGGTGAGCCTATTAAATGTACAGCTATTGGTCCACTGGAGCAGGTGGGCAGTGATCAAAGTCGCTTCCACAGACCGTACTGTAGGAGGGCCATATCCCACAGACCATCAGTTACAAGAGAAGGTTCCTATTTTGTTCTTTCATAAGCAATTTGATGCATTGTTTTTTTGCTGTAACACATTGAAGCAGTGTATGACTATAGCTTTGTCCATTGCAATACATGTTGCTTTTCCACCTTGACTTCGATATCTGTGTCAGGTGCTAAACTGACATTAACACGTCTCAATCCATTAGCTCTCACAGAAAATTGGAAATTGCATGGTGTAAACTATGCTGCTCCCACAACACACAGGATGGTTGAAATAAAAGACAGAGCTGGTGTTTCTTATTGACAGAAATGTGGATGAAATTGCGACATCTGGAAACTGAGAAAGTTTGCGGCATTGTGGAGCATTTCTAAACAGCTATCCAAAGTTGATTGATAGCCCCTAGATTTAAACTCATGTTCCACAGTGATGCGGTAACAGGTAACTTGGTGTTCCGTTTTTGAAGAGACCCTTAGCATTGATTCGTCATATTGCAGCCATGTACGCAGACACAGTTTTGGTGCTAGTCATCCCTAGAGGTTGTTGCTCCCTTCAAGGATTTCTCCATCTCAAACAAGTGGTGTCAGTCATCATTATGTGGTAATCAGCAGTATATCAGTGGATGGATGGAATGGAATGGAGAAGACACAACTGATGTGGGAGGATGAACTGCAATAAGCAGCACAGTTGACAGTGTGATCAGCTTTAGCAATCTTACCAGCTCCTCTGTAATTTCAGCACCAACCAATGACAGGGCAGCATGCTTCCCAGTTTCTGTATTATTGCTAAACCAACCCTCCACTACTTTGCAAGTGCCATACACTAGATGGCAAATGTAGATAGATGAGAGTGAGTATGTCCATTCATTGTTAATTCTCAAACATATACACCAAAGTAAACCAGGCAGAGTCCTAAAGCAATGCGGTTAGGTTGTGTACATATTTTTAACACTTTGATCATAGTGCGGGATTTACTGTTATGACTAGCCATCGTTCCCTATGTGGATGGGAGTGACAAAGTAAAGTACACTCACAACCACCGGATAAAGTAGGAGATTGAAAGATCTTTCCACACTGTCTCTGACCAACCCTCCCTGTGACGCTGTGGCTGATTTAATTTGCAACTGACCAGAAGTAGAAGTCTCATGAGCAAGCTGTGTCTGTAACTGCTGTTCAGCGAAGACTGTTCGTACCAATTTTATTCACGGCACCTATCCAAGTACACAAGATCTTTCCAGATGCATGCATGTTAAAGAGGTTAGCACTGCTTATCAGTGTGTAGTAGATATGAGAGTGCTGTGATATAACACACGGTTAAAAAGAAATGTGTGGTTTATGCGTGATGGAACTCCAGACAGAAGGAGTTTGAAGCATTTTATGTAAATCAGTTAAGCAAACAATTCTGAAGTATTGTTCCACCGTCTGGTGTTCATACCAAGAAGGTATTGGAAGGAGAGGAATGATCGTGGACCATAAACCCGTTCTAAGGGCTACACAGCTCTGCACTTAAACACGCTATAATGTAGTTTCTGACCTATTAGTTGTGTGGAATGCAACGCTCTGAATACTCTAATGCAGGAAATACATGTGCAAAACATGACATACATTCTCCGTGCAAGTTTCTCTCCGATAAACTAAAGTGATAAACTATAAGGCGATAAAATAACTACTTTTCACACCACAGAAAACATCGATTCTTTGCAACACAGACACGAAATTGGTTTCCGGAGTAATATGATGCCTGCTGATTACGAAGTTCAAGTCCGATTCAAGATTGGAAATAACGATATGTTTACAACAGTCCTATAAAATGCTTGTCGCCAGATGAAAATGAATACGAAGAAACTACGACATCTTATGAGGCAATAAACACCACGATCAGTAGCCAGAGGAGATGTAACAGCCTTACTGCAGTGTACCGCCGCTCCTGGAAACCTTCCTCTTGCACACATAGTCAAGGTCCGATGTTAAGTTGTACTGCTCATGTACGGAATGATATGGCCGTTTCGCTCTGACACCATGTCTCTGTATTAAGGCGTGTATATGTAGCATCCGCCCAGAAAATGCAATTTTACTGATTACGGTCGGTACTCATTTGATGGTATTTGCTGACATACCCATGTGTTGCTTGGTTTTCTACGTGAATATTTGCGTGTTTTATGCATCAATCTACTAAAAAAATCCTAGACTTCCCCCCTTCCCGATGATCCACATGCATGCATTTAGGATAGGATGATCATGAAAAGTATAACAACAGTCGCTTCATACCTACATGAAGCTCAGTGATCGGAGCACATGATCGATGCATTGGAAACCCTAATCAGGAAACAACTCTGTGTAGTGCTCTGACCCATCAGAAATCCTGTCTGCAGACCCATGTAGTGCTCCACTTGATGGAAACTCAAAGTTTGGAAATACTTTTACATCTTCATTTTCCTTCCACTCCATTGCGTAGGTATTTGCAGCAAGGAATTGACATGTCTACAGAGTTGATTTCTGTCGTTGCTCCGATTTCCCCCCCCCCCCCCCCCCCCCCCCCACACACACACACCTCCACCATAAGTATATGCTTCCATATTAGAGTTTTCCCTTCTTTCTTTCTCTCTCTCTCTCTCTCTCTCTCTCTCTCTCTCTCTCTCTCTCTCTCTCTCTTACACACTCTCTCTCTCTCTACCTAGAGAGTGCTTCAGATGCTAACAAAAATCACAAGTCTGCATTAACACGCTAGATTGGCAGTAAATTTTCAGATTTTGGAATCGCCCCTGATGAAATAATACTCCTAAGTCCACAGCTCGAAAATATCACTAAATGTTCACTGGCGACACACGCGGAAATTTTATAAGCCCACAAGTCACCACTTAGAAAAGTCTCAGTGCTTTTCACGAAGCAACCGACACGCTGCCCATCCAACTCAAACAGAGATTGCTCACGAATACTGCCCAAACCAATCAGCCTCAGCCAAGATGGCGGTCAGGTACTTACGTGTTCGCATAGCTCACATGAATCAAATCAAGTATATTTGCTTTCTGATCGTGTAAAAATATAAATTTGTTGGTAAATAAAGTATTATATATGAAACCACTTCCAAAGTTTATCAAATTTTCAGTGCTGAAATTACATTCTTGGTACACACTCTGGTTTTCGCATAAATTATACTTTTAACATGAAAAACGTTGCTTTGGTGATATTAATGTTAATAAATATGGACAATTAATTATGAACCTATTTCTACTTTCCTAACTGTTGTTATTCTTCAAGTCTTCCACTAATTTTGAGATATAAATTAATCTTGTTGCTAAATTTGCCGATTTTTCGACGCAGAATAGACATTCCGGCCTATACTTCAAGAATGTTAATAGCTGTCACAATTTTGGTTTAATTCTCTGATATGATAGAACAACCCGTTGATATTTCGTTCATGAAAATTGGAATAGTTGCCATCGAGTTACAATTTTTTAAAGTTCATACATTTTATAAGTTATTTAACACAGAATAACTTGAAAACTATTCATCTCGCCTAGGGCTCACTTACATCCTCATACTCGCTACAATTTTCCCTTTATTTCTGTGGTACTGGCTTTCCAATATCTTACTGAGTTCACATTTTATTAGAACATATCCTTTTTTCAGTCCTTAACAAGTTCCTTTAGCCTCACATGGTGGCCCTTTCCACCATTTTTTTCCCCCAAGATTAAGACAGTCTGAAGTGAAAGAACCTGAAGCGGTCTTACGTTGACGCAGACTTAAAAGAAACCACATTATCAACTGATCGCATTCGCTGCTGCCGCTGATGAATTTATAATAAGCAGGTTTAGAAAAAAGTAATAAAAACACATGTGATAAAACGATTATAAATATATGTTACGTGTGTGCATGTTGGTAGTACAGTCACGTTACTAAACAAATCAACTTCATAACGTATTTTGCATATTTCCACTCAGTAACATCATATGGGATAATTTTCTGGGGTAGCTCATCATTTACATAGAAAATATTAATAGCACAAAATCAAGCAGTAAGAATATATGGTGTCCACCCGCAGTCATCTCTCAGATAAGTCTTCAAGGAGTTTGGCGTTTTAACTGAACTTTCACATATACAGGGTGGTCCATTGATCGTGACCGGGTCAAAAATCTCACGAAATAAGCGTCATACGAAAAAACTACAAAGAACGAAACTTGTCTAGCTTCAAGGGCGAACTATGGTTGGCCCGCTAGATGGCGCTGCCATAGATCAAACGGATATTAGCTGCGTTTTTTTTAAATAGAAGCCCACATTTTTATTACATATTCGTGTAGTACGCAAAGAAACATGAATGTTTTAGTTGGGCCACTTTTTTCGCTTTGTAATAGATGGCGTTGTCATAGTCACAAACATATGGCTCACAATTTTAGACGAATAGTTGGTAACAGGTAGGTTTTTAAAATTAAAATACAGAACGTAGGTACATTTGAACATTTTATTTCGGTTGTTCCAATGTGATACATGTACCTTTGTGAACTTATCATTTCTGAGAACGACATGCTGTTACAGCGTCATTACGTGTAAAAACCACATTAATGCAATAAATGCTCTAAATGATGTTCGTCAACCTCAATGCATTTGGCAATACTTGTAACGACATTCCTCTCAACACCGAGTAGTTCGCCATCCGTAATGTTCGCACATGCATTGACAATGCACCGACGCATGTTGTCAGGCATTGTCGGTGGATCACGATAGCAAATATCCTTTAACTGTCCCCACAGAAAAAATCCGGGGACGTCAGATCCGGTGAACGTGCGGGCCATGGTATGGTGCTTCGACGACCAATCCACCTGTCATGAAATATGCTATTCAATACCGCTTCAGCCGCACGCGAGCTATCTTCCGGACATCCATCATGTTGGAAGTACATCGCCATTCTGTCATGCAGTGAAACATCGTGCAGTAACATCGGTAGAACATTACATAGGAAATCAACATAAACTACACCATTTAGATTGCCATCGATAAAATGGGGGCCAATTATCCTTCCTCCCATAATGCCACACCATTAACCCGCCAAGGTTGCTGATGTTCCACTTGTCGCAGCCATCGTGGATTTTCCGTTGCCCAATAGTGCATATTATGCCGGTTTACGTTACCGCTGTTAGTGAATTACGCTTTGTCGCTAAATAGAACGCGTGCAAAAAATCTGTCATCGTCCCGTAATTTCTCTTGTGCCCAGTGGCAGAACTGTAACGATTTCCGATTGTGCACAATTTGTCTGCTACTGATGTGCTAATTAGCCGCGACAGCAGCTAAAACATCTACTTGGGCATCATCATTTGTTTCAGGTCGTGGTTGACGTTTCACATGTGACTTAACACTTCCTGTTTCCTTAAATAACGCAACTATCCGGCGAACGGTCCAGACGCTTGGATGATGTCGTCCAGGATACCGAACAGCATACATAGCAGACGCCCGTTGGGCATTTTGATAACAATAGCCATACATCAACACGACATCGACCTTTTCCGCAATTGGCAAATGGTCCATTTTAATACGGGTAAGGTATCACGAAGCAAATACCGTCCGCACTGTCGGAATGTTACGTGATACCACGTACTTATACGTTTGTGACAATTACAGCTCCATCTATCACAAAGCGAAAAACGTGGTTCAACTAAAACACGCATATTTCTTTACGTACTACACGAATATGTAATAAAAATGGGGCTTCCTATTTCAAAAAACGCAACTGATATCCGTTTGACCTATGGCAGCGCCATCTAGGGGGCCAACCATAGCGCCATCTGGTTTGCCCCTTCAAACTAGAAGAGTTTCATTCTTTGTGGTTTTTTCATTTGACACTTATTACGTGAGATATTTGGCCCGGTCACTATCAATGGACCTCCATACACAACTGACTCGATCCACATCACTTCGATAAAAAAATTGTTCAGATGGTGTGTAGAATATGTGTTTTGCAAAGTATCTCTACAAAAGAGGCAACTGAATTAGAGTGTGACAAGCGATGGGAGAGAGATCACCCACAACATCCTCTAAAACCAATCGGAGCAGTACTCAGCGAGCGTCGAGCAAGGTGGCGGTGGAAACAGAAAGTGACTTGTCGCGACTGATGGTGTATTCCCGGCCGGCCAGTGTGGCCGTGAGGTTCTAGGCGCTTCAGTCTGGAACCCCGCGACCGCTACGGTCGCAGGATCGAATCCTGCCACGGGCATGGATGTGTGTGATGTCCTTAGGTTAGTAAGGTTTAAGTAGTTCTAAGTTCTAGGGGGCTGATGACCTCAGATGTTAAGTTCCATATTGCTCAGAGCCATTTGAACCATTTTTTTCATGTGGCCCCAGGGCAGCCTCAGCCTCCCTGGAGACACGTGACACACGGGTACAGAAACAGAGTACGGTATCCGGTCCGAACTGGAGTGCTCCAAATGCGATAGCTGCCACAAGCGGAGGCCTTTCCCTCTCGCGCAGATTTACAACGCTTCTTCCCAGGTCGCATGTCGTGCCTCGTAATGAGATACGGGAGGCAGGAGAAACTACTCCTTCCGCGCTGCTGCTCTGGCTACCCGTTAATGAGAATTTTTACATGTCAACCAACTCCTGTGTACTATAGAATTTACGGAAGTTAAGTATCTTTTTCCACGTGTTATAATACACTACACGATTAAGTGCAACCAATCAGCGCGCGTACATAACAAGAAAAGATGCATAGTGCACATTATTTCCCAGTTCCTGAGATATGGAAATAGGTCTGGGTAGTACATACTTAGAAGCGTAGAAGGAAGGAACAGAAAGGAAGATCAGGGCTCAATGTCCGGTCTATGACGTGATTATTAATGACAAAGCAGGAGCTGTGATTGGACAAGGCTGTTAAATATTTGTAGCTCGTCACATGGTTTAATCATTACGCAACAATAACAAGAAGCCCTTTAAAAAATGTTAGAACACGTAAGTTCAGTAGAAGGAAAGGTTATTCGAAGACAGATTTTTTGGGAGAGTTCCAAGGAAGTGCACAGCTTCTGTAAGAAGATTTAGGGAAATCACTGGAAACCTGAATCTGGATGCCTTCCTATTTCGAATTAAATGTGCAAACCACTGGCCGCATGTTCCACATAATCACGTTTCTTTAACGTGTACAGGCCTCTTCTTTCCCTGATTCCCAGACCCAATGGACATCTTCTCAGAACGATCACTGTATCGGCCGGTGTCGTACAGACGGTGCCTGTTATCTCAGTAGCACACGTTGTCGCAGTCTTGTGAGTACTGACGTTCAAAAGAAAATAACTCACCTTGGAACCTGTACGTGTTCCGTCTCTTAGGTAGAAAACGTCCGTTGGTATATCTCGCCACCTAACTGCTAGTTTATCTACGGGACTTCAGAGGTCACAGCATTGAGCCGCGTAGAAACCGGCACGGACTAGTTAAGGCAGTGTCCAGGCACGGAAAAGACCGTTCTACAAAGCGATAGTACTGACGTGCGTCGAGAGACTTCATTCAGGAATGCATTTAGGGCACTGAAGTAGCGGCAGTGTACGGCTCAGTACCGTTTCTGTTTACTCGTTGTATGTGCATCTCCACGTAACAGATTTTAGGCTACGCTGACTGGCACAGTCTGACTACACATTTCGATAGTAAACAGGGGTTTGTAAACTGGCTGTTTCATTAACTGAGTTCTCAAATTCTCCAAGCATTTGCCTCCCTACGTCGACATGGGGCACCGACGTCACAGGTGTAGGGGGTAGGTGTATTATTCCTTGTCTTCTTGTGCCTTCCTATTTCGGATGCTGCTGCCAAAGATAGCTATTATCGCTCTTGCTTGCTGGAAAAGTTTCCTCGCTCGTGTGTCAAGTCCACATTCTGAAGTCTGCAGGATAATTTCTTCTTCTTCTTCGTCCTCTTTTACCAGATTCACAATTACATTCCATTAAAAAAAGCCAGATCCAAAGCAGAGGTCGACCACCAAAGGAATGTACACTGAACAGCCAAAGAAACTGGTACATCCGCCTAATGCCGTGTAGTGGCCCGCGAGCACGCAGAGGTGGCGCAACACGACGTGGCATGGACTCGACTAATGTCTGAAGTTGTGCTGGATTTAATTGACACCATGAACCCTGCAGGGTTGTCCATAAATCCTTAAGAGTACGAGGGGGTGGAGATCTCTTCTGAAAAGCACGTTGCAAGACATACCAGATAAGATCAATAATGTTCAAGTCTCGGGAGTCTGGTGGCCAGCGGAAGTGTTTCAACTCAGAAGAGTGTTCCTGGAGCCACTCTGTAGTAATTCTGGACGTGTGGGATGTCGCATTGTCCTGCTGGAATTGCCCACGTCCGTCGGATTGCACAATGGACATGAATGAATGCTTTCGTACGTGTCACATGTCAGAGTCGTATCTAGATTTAATAGGGGTCCCACATCACTCCAGCCGCATACGCTCCACACCATTACAGAGCTTCTACCAGCTTGAACAGTCCCCTGCTGACATGCAGGGTCCATGGATTCATGAGGTTGTCTCCATACCCGCACACGTCCATCCGCTCGATACAATTTGAAACGAGAGTCGTCCGACCAGGCAACAGGTTTCCAGACATCAACAGACCATGTCGGTGTCGGCGTGCCCAGGCGAGGCGTAAAGCTTTGTGTCGTGCATTCATCAAGGTTACACGAGTGGGCCTTCAGCTCCGGTAGCCTATATCGATGATGTTTCGTTGAATGGTTCGCACGCTGACACTTGCTGATGGCCCAGTACTGAAATCTGCAACAGTTTGCGGAAGGGTTGCACTTCTATCACGATGAACAATTCTCTTCAGTCGTTGGTGTTCCCGTTCTTGCATGATCTTTTTCCGGCCGCAGCGATGTCTGAGATTTGAGGTTTTGCCGGATTCCTTATATTCACAGAACACTCTTGAAATGATCATACGGGAAATCCCCACTTCATAATTACCTCGGAGATGCTGTGTCCCATCTCGCCTGCCACGCGGCTCCCTCGGTCGGAGGTTCGAGTCCTCCCTTGGGCATGGGTGTGTGTGTTGTCCTTAGCGTAAGTTAGTTTAAGTTAGATTAAGTGGTGTGTAAGCTTAGGGACCGATGACCGCAGCAGTTTGGTCCCGTAAGAAAATCATATGTTCAAATGTGTGTGAAATGTCATCAGTCCCTAAGCTTACACCAGCTTAACCTAAATTATCCTAAGGACAAACACACACGCCCATGCCCGGGGGAAGACTGGAACCTCCGCCGGGACCAGCCGCACAGTCCATTACTGCAGCGCCTAGACCGCTCGGCTAATCCCGCGCGGCGGTCCCGTAAGATCTTACCACAAATTTCCAAATTTTTACATCGCTCGTGCGCGTTCAAACTCACGTAAGTCTTGATGACCTGCCGTTGTTGCAGCAGTAACCTATCTAACAACTGCGCTAGACCCTTGTTGTCTTATATAGGCGATGCCGACCGCAACGCCGTGTTCTACCTGTTTACATATCTCTGTATTTGAATACGCAATCTGTACCAGTTTCTTTGGCGCCTCAGTGTATATAATTAAAGGACAGAGGCGTATCCCGCCCCAAAGAATATGCAGGTAATACTGAATTGACCCCTCACATTTTTCGAAGGTTGTTCAGATTTACTTTCTGAGTATTTTGGTATGATTTCCAGGGCTTCGTTACCAAGTAATTACATATTTGTCTTCTTACCGCACTTATTTCTGTATGTGTTTTCGACTGAAAATACGTGCACAATGAAACAAACGCTATGTATCTTGTTAGCAAGAAGAAAACCGTGTTCCATTCCGTCCATTTGTAGCAGTACTACATGTGTCACATATTCTTTATACACGTACAGATAATAGTTTTTTATATGTTTGATTGTAATGTGCTAAAAATTTAGCCAAAGTCTTATGTGTTAATTATTGGTAATTAATTAAGTTTTTTGAGCGATGTTGTGTAACATCATTGTAATTTTACTGTGGACTGTGGGGTGTCGGTTGTGGTCGGAACATACCCCTCGGCTGCACAGTATGGAACTCTGGCGCCTAGTAGAGAGAGCAATCACACCAAAAGATCAAGCAAATTAATTTACAACAGGTATACTGTTGCCTGACGGAATAGGTCTTACTGAAATGAGCAGTAATAGGACGGCCCAAGCAAGCGTGAAACTAGTGGGTACCGCACCAATCACATAGGCATGTTAATGGGTGGAGGGAGCCTCGAGCTATGAATGGGAACAGATGGTAACTGTAACAATTATATTTATTATATTTAAACATGAGATCTACCCACTGATATTTATAAGCAACCATTGACAAGTAGGTAAAGTATTATAACGCTCTGCATAGGTGGGTAAGGAGAATGAAACACAATTATGTTAATAATTTGCGGACACGGCCGTGACTGCGTAATATATTAATTAGATGTAGAAAGTACACGGAAAGAAAGGAGCGAAGAGCAAAGGATTGCTAAAGTGCACACTGAGAGCAACAAGGTGGATACGTGGCTTTAAAAACGCCTAATTTTGCATCTGAACGGCGTTGGCGAATGCGACGATGGATATTTTACTAAAGCACCCGGAGCGTTAATAAGGTACTCAGCAGCAGTAGGGACAGGAGAATAATGACTACCGCCCTGAGTTTGTGCTGAGTGCTGAAGTACAGACATCTTTCCAGCGGCAGAAAAGCTCTGACATTAGTCATTTCTCCTGTCCTGACCTGAAGTCTTTACTCTACAAAAGCCTAAAGCGAAATTTGTACTCTACAACAACCTGAAAAGAAGGGTTTTCCCCAAGAGCCATCAAAAATCGGCTGTCTTGCTGCCAGAAGTGAAAATCGCCGCCCAACGAGCGCGGAGATTCGAAGTTCTGACGAATCGCTAAGGAAGCCGGAGCCAGGAGGCGTCTTCCACTGCATGACGTGATTCTCAAATTGCCGAATGGAAACCTCTGCATATAGGCACAGCGCGAAAACGTGGTCTGACTCAAAAGTGGCATTATAATCCAATCAGAAGGCTGTCTTCTGAAACTTCAAACCGTAACATTCACACACCTTGGAGGGAGTCACATCTGCGTAGAGATCTCTTATGTGGCTGAAAGGCTTCGGCGAGGAATTCCATGTTTTCTTCGAAAGAAGAAAACGGGTTCTACAACCTTCCTGGGCCGCGAGTTGGAGGAGCGAGATGGCCATCTGTGACCGAACGTTGCCCTGCCGAGAGTACGACAGTCTTATTGTGGCAAATACCTCTTAAAAGATTGCTTATCTCGGGCATCCAACTTGTAAGCGTTTCAGGTCTTAGCAGCTTCCACCAACTACATACGAAAAGCAGAAAAACGAACAGTAAAACGAAAAACAGTCACTGGGGTTGCTAATCCTGATCTGCAATTGCAGAGCAGCGTAATCGAACGACTACTCGATCGAGGGATTCAACATATAATCCTCGGATATATGTTAATGGACAGGATAGAAAGTATAAGTAATGTGAAGGCAGGGAAGGGAACACTCGGGGGAGTTACTCCGTGATAAGTATATAGAGGACAGAGTAAGAGAAGAGGGGTGAGTGCACACCATAACAGACGGCGAGAGTCAGTGCAGTTGAGTGGAGCCACCCGAACCGTGCAGTCACGCCGTCACCGGCGGGTAGTAAAAGTAATTTTGTGAAGACTCACATTTGTTTTGGGTTACTGGAAACAAGATGCTGTTTTGGGATCGTTCGCTTAAAGCAAAGCCACGGATGGGTGTGTATGTGTGTCTGTGTTGCAAGAAGAAGACTATTGAGCTTCTCGGTATAACGCGAGATGTTGCTTCAGAAATACGATCTGATACCACGTGCAATACAGGTGCAGTGTTTGATCTACCAATACGTAGAGAAGTATAATTTAAGTTGTGAAGAATGTACTCTGCATTCGCTGCAGCTTCTCACAGCTTTCAGTAAAAATCATAACTAGACTTCCAAAGGACATGAGTCAGTGTTTAACACTCAGTACAAGATTAATGCTTTTCCAAACTGTTGTCTGACCATTGTATAATCTGGAGTAGGTTCCTGGCCGGCATCCTCAGCACTAGAGCTTAATATCGTAATAACGAACTCATAACATTATTTACACTGAAGCGCCAAAGAGAGTGGTAGAGTCATGCATATTCAAATACAGAGACATGTAAACATGCAGAATACAGAGCTGATGCCGGCAACGCCTGTAAAAGGCAACACATGTCTGGGCAGTTGTTACGTCGGTTACTGCTGCTACGCCGGCTAGACTGACCGAGCGGTTCTAGGCGCTACAATCAGGAACCGAGCGACCGCTATGGTCGCAGGTTCGAATCCTGCCTCGGGTATGGATGTGTGTGATGTCCTTAGGTTAGTTAAGTCTAAGTAGTTCTAAGTTCTAGGGGACTGATGACCTCAGCGGTTAAGTCCTATAGTGCTCAGAGCCATTTGATTTGAACTGCTGCTACAATGGCAGTTTTTCAATATTTAAATGAGTCTGAACACGCACGAGCATCTCCGAGGTAGCAATGAAGTGGGGTTTTTCCCGTACGATAGTTTCAAGAGTGTCCCGTGAATATCAGGAATCCTGAAAAACATCAAATCTCAGACATCATTGGGGCCGGAAAAAGATCCTGCAAGAACGGCGTCAGTTACGACCGAAGAGAATCGTTCAACGCGACGGAAGTGCAACCATTCCGCAAACTGCTGCAGATTTCAATGCTGGGCCATCAACAAGTATCACCGTGCGATCCATTCAATGAAACATTATCAATATGGGCTTTCGGACCCGAAGGCCCACTGGCGTATCCTTGATGAATGCATGACACAAAGCTTTATGCCTAGCCTGCGCCTGTCAATACCGACATTGGACTGTTGATGACTGAAAACACGTTGCCTGATCGGACGAGTCTCGTTTCTAATTGTATCGAGCGGATGGACGTGTAAGGGTGTGGAGACAACCACATGACTCCATGGACCCTGCATGTGAGCAGGGACTGTACAGGCTGGTGGAAGCTCTATAATGGTGTGGAGCGTGTGCAGCTGGAGAGATATGGGACCCCTAATAAGTGTCGATACGACTTTGACAAGTGACGTGTACATAAGTATCCTGTCTGATCACCTGCATCCATTCATGTTCATTGTGCAATCCGACGGACTTGAGCAGGACACTGCGACACCCCACACGTCCAGAATTACCACAGAGTGGCTCTAGGAACGCTCTTCTGAGCTAAAACACTTCCGCTGGCCACTAGACGCCCGAGACATGAACATTATTGAGCATATCCGGTATGTCTTGCAACGCGATGTTCTGAAGAGATCTCCATCTCATCGTACTTTAACGGATTTATGCATAGCCCTGCAGGATTCAGGGTGTCACTTTCCGTCAGCACAACTTCAGACATTAGTCGAGTCCATGCCACGTGTTGCGGCATTTCTGCGTGTTCGCGGGAGCCCTACATGATATTAGGCAGGTGTACCAGTTTCTTTGGCTCTTCAGTGTAGAATGCTTATTAAAATGATATATCAAGCTTTGCAATAATCATTGCAAAATAGTATTATTAGCCATTTTACAGTAAAGCAATATAAAATGCCACGTAAACTTCACACATTACCGTAAGATACTAGAAATAAAGTGTAATTTCCTAGTCTTATGCTAGCTTCTATTTAAGAGAATTGCTAACGGGATTCCTTACAGCATTGTTAGATTACATTCCCGTTCCGTATATAAAAGAAAAACTTAGTACTGAAACGACAGAGTAAAAAATATCACCCGTTGCTTTGAGGAAGTTTCAGCTCTAAGTTTCATTCTATTTCTAGTTGTAGTAATATTGCGCAGAATTTTAACTGTGTGAATGAAAGTGTAATAAAGGGAATATTATTATTATTATTATTACTACTATTGCTGGGAATTATTACATTAATCCGATGGTATCAAAGAAAGGAATGGTATGCCCAAGTAAACATCCTAATAGCACTAGCGACCTTTTTTTTTTTTAAGATTGCCACAAAATACGTAACGTGTTTCTCGTGAGTAAGCCACACTGAGCTTCCACTCCTCTGTAGTTTTATCATGTTGCGGATTCGGGATGACTGTTCAGATTCAATGACTGTGCGAACATTTTGCTATCTATTTGCTTCATTAGTATAACTGAAGCCAGATTTTTCTGTTTGCATTACGATCAGTTTCCAGTTCATTTTGCAACAACAGTACAAAAACTTACCGATAAGTGCCCTCATGTTGCCAAGCTTCACACGAAGAACATGTACGACCTAATACCAGTAGCAGACACAATAAAACTAATTGAAAGTAGCCATCTGAGACACAACATATTATCCACAGATAATATTAGAGAAATAACCAAAACTCTTAAAGTTATCACATCTCAAAATTAGTCCCAATTTGGAAAGGAATACTACTCACAGAAAAATTGTCTTTCAGTTATATCCCCAGTAGGGCCTACCTAAAATATTTGTAAACATATTCATCAAGTACACAGTACAGCCATCTTTGATATAATAATGACAGAAAAGAACGCAACACTGTTTACTGGTATAGATTTGTGGATGACATAATCTGTATGGTAGATGAACCAACAGCGCAAAACAAATAGACTACACACAGACATAAACAGTAATATCTTTATCACCAAGGAAAAATAAACACAAAAACAGAATACTTTCTTAGGTTTAGCAACAGAGACTGCAATAAGCAGAAATTTGACATTTTAAGAAAGCCTATGGCAACAGACACAACTACACACGCCTCATAAAACCACCCATGAAACCTCCAACTAGCAGCTCTTCAACATTTGATTCACAGAGCGAATGAAATCCCACTCAGCCCAGAAAACAAATTGGAAACAATAGAGCTAATAGAAAAAAATTATATAATACAAAGTATCAACCACAGAATAAGAACACAGCTAAAGAGAAAGGAAGATTAGCACGGGAAACAAGCGTCACATAACCCCGCAAACAACAGAACACAGCAGTACACACAAATAATTATCACATGAGTAACAACAAGAAATGCTGCACCTGAACAGACATACAAGAATCAACACACATAATAGCAAATGTACTGAAGAAACAAGGAGCCCACATTTCATAGGGAGCAAGAAATACACTCAATTCACGTTTTCAAAAAAACAATAGAAAAACTAAAAAAGTAGTAAACAAGGGATCTGGCCAGTCCGACAAATCCACCCCCCTCCCCCGATATTTCTTATACACTAAGAATACACTACAAGAAACACAATGTCAAACTTTTAACTATTAATATACACTACAAGTAGTTTAAAAAAGGTGTTGAATATTGCCAAAGTCGTAGCTCACCAGGAGCCTGGAGAAATGTGTACCCTTGCCGTAGCTGAAGCAGACAGTGCGTGTGTTACATGGCGGACAATTATCCTTGGTTAACGGCACATCGGTTAACAGATAACACGGCACAACGTGATTGTAATTTGTGAAGCGAATTTCAGAGTGCGTTGATAGTTTCTCTGACACAGTTGTTCACAGTTACCATTCGCTCGAATTTGCAACTCATTTAATATCCGTTATAATTAGCAGTTGCCTTTGCGGTGTGGCTAACTGTTAGCAATGGAGATAAACCTGCATTAATTTTCTTTGTGATTTGTTCGTATGTTCTTGCTAATAGCATCCGTTCTTGCGCACGTTCTATAGTTTCATAGTAATGTGTAATACAAATAATGTTTTCAACTTTGTAAAGACGAAATATGAAGAACGTGCTATGCAGTCGAAATCAATCACATCTCCTGAAGACCTATACATGTGTTATTTATTAATTAGTTAGTTTCTTGGACAGTCATTAGAATGATGTCGACGTTTCCTTAGAAAATGTGGAAATATTAGAGCAAACGGGAAATAACTCGGACGACTCCGTGAATTATGGTTCGAACGATGATTGTTGTGCTAATTAAAGCCCAGAACAGAAATAGAACATCTTCCAAAAAAGACTGTTCAAAAGGCTTAAGACTGCTCGTACGCGAGATGCACATTGCTGATTTCTAGGCTTCTTCGACTTGGTTAAACAGAGTTAGGAAATTATACGGTAAAGGAAGTTGCAAAATTGCGAAGTTTACCTCAAGTAAATGTGTAGAGGAGATGTCATAAATAGGTATCATCATAGCGGAATTCGTAGTTGACGTGAAGACGTCACTTCTCCTTATCCCCTAAAATGCTGCCTATAAAGCCAATCGGACAGGTTTCGTGCAAATCGCACTTTTATCATTTCGAGCGCAATATAGACAGAGTCGCTTGAGCACTCTATTAATGCTCTGACACATTCGCATACTACAATGCCAGTGATGAGTACCAGTGGATTAGTGCTTCCGTTGCTTTTTATCTGTCTTCAGGAACATAGGGTAAATTGGGATAAAAAATTTAAAAGAAGAACTGTTTACTAGCAAAACGCTTGTAATTGGCTTAGTAAAATCTGGAAGAATAGGAAAGAGCAATTTCCATTGTTACATCCGAAACGCCTTCTTAATATTTGCAGGCAATACAGTATAGATGGCAAGCACAGCTTATTAATATAAAACAAAATATGGGCACAAATATAAATTCCTAGATGCTAACTTCATCGTCATGAGCAAATCTAGTCAAAGTTCTTATCTTGCACATCCGAAGTCCAAACTCGTTAATTACTGGCACAATTCCAAGGTACAGAATATTCAAGCACTGGCAGCTATAAATTGTAGAAGGAGTCTATAAGACAGCAAGTAATTAAGGGAGCTAGTAGAGAGTAGAAAGTAATCAGCGGTGCACCTAGCTTATTATGCTAGGTGCTGGACACGCGGGACGACGTTTGACCGCTCTATAGATTGGCTGCAGGAGCAAGACGAACCGTGCAGCCAGCACCTGCTAGAGCCATTCAGTGATTATCACTGCCAAGATCTGTACAGTCTCATCTGGCTCAATTAAAATAGTTCAGACGACGCAAAAGGGAACTGCGGCAATGATTATGCTTTGGCACATTGATTTTGGATCCGATACCTAGTAAAATCTTTCACTTTTCCCACAGGTTATCTTTTGCCACCAGGATGAAGAACTCTGATCTTCGATCATAGAGCCCACACGTGCCCGCAGATTCTTGCCGTCTTCATCTTCCGTCACGTTAGATAGGATGGACGAGAATTAACTCCCTACTGAAATTTGCTTATAGATTTTCAATACTTAACCAATTTTCATGAAACACAAAACATTTTTCTCCTTATAATGGTAATATTTATTACACTTAAACTCATTTATGCCATTGCAGATGTCAGTGGCGAACCATGCCGCAACGTCTAACTTTGCGAGAGCGAGGTCTGCCGGCATGGCAGTATGGCTATCCGTGGTGCAAATACAGAGATGATGGCGAAATGTGAAAGGAGCTCGTAACTCGGTAGATGTGAAGACCATAAGGAACTGTCACTCTAAGCTAATGGACAAAAGTTCTGTACCAGATGTTAAGAGACGCGGTCGACCCCCAACATCCAGGACGGTGGAATATGTGCAAGTGGTTCAGGAAATGTTCACCCCACGTTTTCAGAAATCACAAAGGCAGGCACCTCGCGAAGGTGGCTTAATCCGACACAAAATCCAAACTGTTCTGAAGAAAGAGTTGAATTTTCGTCCACGGAAATCACATTACTGCCAGGACTGGGCGGCTGTGATCACCGTTTGAAGTACGGGGAGATGATGGTATAAAGACCGGATCGATATTTTCTGTAATATTTTATGGTCAGATGAAGCCGTGTTTTACGTAGGACGCTTTGTTAACAGGCGCAGTTCTCATTATTGGGCAACAGAGAATCCGAGGGTGATTGTTGAAAAAGCCAACGTTGGCCAAAGGTCACATTGTGGCGCGGCAGGGCATCCGCGGAATTTGTGGGTTCGTGTCTCATTCGGGACACACGGTTCCTTGATATGTGTGAAAATTACATCCATGACATCGTAAGCACATGGAACAATTACACTGACCTAAACTTTATGAAAGATGGGCCCTTTGCCTCACATCCCAAGTCCTGGCTGTGCGAGGCTCAACACCGATTTTATAGGACGCTGGTTACGACTTCGTCGCCCCTTTAACGTCGAATAAGCAGTCCTCACCTAATGCCCTGAGATTTCGTCTTCTGGGGGTAATGAAAGAGCAAATTTATCGAACCAAACCAAAATATAACACAAAACACAGCTCTACATCTTCTTTCATTACTTTTGTTGGACACTCTGTCTAGACGTAACAACATCTCTGTCTTAAACAGGACGACGAGAGCATTTCTACAGGGTGATTTCCAGATTGGAAACGTGTAAAACAAGAACTATTGCTCAGAAGGAAAAGGGGGGGGGGGGGCATTTCACGGGAAAAAATAATGAAAATTCTCCCACTAGATGGCGACGTAACTGTCATAATGTAAATGGATTCGGCTACAGAACACAGATGAATCGCGGTGCGACGGCTGTACTGAGAGTTGTAAGCCAACGAGGTGCCTGGCCAATTTGGCATTCAACAGTTTTGGCACTGTTAGTTACGTAAGGCCATCCACCACGTCATAAGCGCACCACATCCGATGGGAAAATCTGTTTTTAATTGTCTTGAGGACAAATCCCGCATAAAAAGCAACAATGGCATCAGTTTCTAATTGTCGTGAGACTGGCACACGAAATGTTAAGTTTTCTGTGACAAATTGAAGTCGAGTAAACGGTATTTCCAAAATGCCTCTACAGCAGCTGCTTCATTGGCTGTGCAACATGGGGAGGGGAAGGGGGGGAGCGTCGTCTTGCGTAAAAATGATCCTACCCACACGTTTACGCTGTGAAACGTTGGGATGACGCTGGTCCGCAAATGATTCTCGTAGTATTTTCGAGCCACGGTACAGGTAACAAGACCCAACTCCTCGGAAACATATGGCCGTACGATAAACTATGCCGTCAACACGGGCCAAGCAGTTACCTTAGCAGAATTAAGAGGTACTGGTTGACGTGTGAGCGGATTTGCCCATATTCTGCAATTCTGTTTACTGACATGTCCTTGGAGATGGAAATGGGCTTCGTCTATCCATTAAATAATGATCATTCATTGCCCACTTCCGTGCAAGAAAAAAATTCTAGAACAAACGTTTGTCTTGCTGGCAGGTCAGCAGGAAGCAATTCCAGACAATGAGTACTATGGTATTCATATGCAGGATGTTTCGGAGCCTTTTATGCACCTTGCTCACAGGCATGACCAAAGTTCGGGAAATTCCCCGTGCGCTTCAAGTTCGCACACCACCGTTTGACCTCTCCTGCAATGCTGTGGTCACATCTTCTACTGATGTCGCATCACCTATTATTTTCCCCCTCTGCCACAGCGCACTTCAAACGAACCTATCTTTTCGAATTTCGTAACCATTTTCTCTAGACCCTTTGCAGACATTGGATCAACGCCTTTTTTCATACCCTTGATTGTCCGGAACTTCTGCAGAGTTACTGGTGCATAGACATCGTTCTTGTCGAGGAGCTTTCCCATCAGCGCGCTATCCTTCACTGAGACGGTCATGCTGAGTGTCTGAAATGTAAACGAAGGAACAGCCGCTTGCCGCACGTCTTTTGGTGTGCAAAGTCTGCCGCTTACAGCGCCATCTGTTATTAAAATTTTCATAATTTTTTCCCATTTCGTTTTCCCCATCTTCGATAATATTCCGTTCAAATTTGACGTTATTCTGAGCAGTGACTCTTTACAGCGTTATGAAACTGGAATTATATTCACCCAGTATAATTTTTCAACAGTCTAAAACATTTTTTAGCAGATTGTCGGGTAATACAGGATGGGACAAATAAAAGTGGCCCTGGCAGCATTAACGGAGGAGGAAAAGACCTACAATTACTTCAACAGGATGTAGCAACTGCCCATACAGCCGACCCAACGTTGGAACACATTGACATAATCTTCACTCCTGACGGAGTTGTGAGCAGCGCTCAGCGTGGTCGCGATCCTAACTGGCCACCCAGGTCACCTGTTCTGTTACGGTGCTACTATTTCGTGTGGGGAGCCCTCGTGTCTAAGATGTATCGCAACAACCCTCATAGTCTTCAAGAACTGCAGCCAACATTTCGGATGAGACTACAGCAATCCCTGCAGTCCAGCTTCGATCGCTGTCAGCAACTTGCTGACCAGGGCCCAAAAGTGCCAAGAGAAGTATAGTGGTGACTTTCAAAATCTACTATAGTGGTGATAGTGCTGTATTCCTTTCCTCTGCTGTGTTTCTTTGTACCCTGCAACTCCTGTTCTCCGGGCCACTTTTATTTGCTTCATCCTGTATAATTACGGTTTTCTCTTTGTTACTTCTGGTTCATCAGCACGATAGTATTGTTAAACTTCAGTCGTTTCTGCATTGTCAGTTGGCATCATCGTTGTTGTTGTTGTTGTTGTTGTTGTGGTCTTCAGTCCTGAGACTGGTTTGATGCAGCTCTCCATGCTACTCTATCCTGTGCAAGCTTTTTCATCTCCCAGTACCTACTGCAACCTACATCCTTCTGAATCTGCTCAGTGCATTCATCTCTTGTTCTCCCTCTACGATTTTTACCCTCCACGCTCCCCTCCAATACTAAACTGGTGATCCCTTGATGCCTCAGAACATGTCCTACCAACCGATCCCTTCTTCTCGTCAAGTTGTGCCACAAACTTCTCTTCTCCCCAATCCTATTCAATACTTCCTCATTAGTTATGTGATCTACCCATCTAATCCTCAGCATTCTTCTGTAGCACCACATTTCGAAAGCTTCTATTCTCTTCTTGTCCAAACTATTTATCGTCCATGTTTCACTTCCATACATGGCTACACTCCATACAAATACTTTCAGAAATGACTTCCTGAAACTTAAATCTATACTCGATGTTAACAAATTTGTCTTCTTCAGAAACGCCTTCCTTGCCATTGCCAGTCTACATTTTATATCCTCTCTACTTCGACCACCATCAGTTATTTTGCTCCCCAAAGAGCAAAACTCCTTTACTACTTTAAGTGTCTCATTTCCTAATCTAATTCCCTCAGCATCACCCGACTTAATTCGACTACATTCCATTACCCTCGTTTTGCTTTTGTTGATGTTCATCTTATATCCTCCTTTCAAGACACTATCCATTCCGTTCAACTGCTCTTCCAAGTCCTTTGCTGTCTCTGACAGAATTACAATGTCATCGGCGAACCTCAAAGTTTTTAGTTCTTCTCCATGGATTTTAATACCTAATCCCAATTTTTCTTTTGTTTCCTTTACTGCTTGCTCAATATACAGATTGAATAACATTGGCGAGAGGCTGCAACCCTGTCTTACTCCCTTCCCAACCACTGCTTCCCTTTCATGTCCCTCGACTCTTATAACTGCCATCTGGTTTCTGTACAAATTGTAAATAGCCTTTCGCTCCCTGTATTTTACCCCTGCCTCCTTCAGAATTTGAAAGAGAGTATTCCAGTCAACATTGTCAAAAGCTTTCACTGAGTCTACAAATGCAAGAAACGTAGGTTTGCTTTTCCTTAATCTACCTTCTAAGATACGTCGTAGGGTCAGTATTGCCTCACGTGTTCTAACATTTCTACGGAATCCAAACTGATCTTCCCCGAGGTCGGCTTCTACCAGTTTTTCCATTCGTCTGTAAAGAATTCGCGTTAGTATTTTGCAGCTTATTAAACTGTTAGTTCGATAATTTTCACATCTGTCTGCACCTGCTTTCTTTGAGATTGGAATTATTATATTCTTCTTGAAGTCTGAGGGTATTCCACCTGTCTCGTACATCTCGCTCACCAGATGGAAGAGTTTTGTCAGGACTGGCTCTCCCAAGGCCGTCAGTAGTTCTAATGGAATGTTGTCTACTCCCGGGCATCATCACATTCTACGAATTTGATCTAGTATGCCTGGTACGCAGCACAAGTTGCATTGCAACGGCCACGACCATTTCTTACTCCATTCCAGTTCTGTCTATATAAAATTAGTAATTACTGTGAAGTTCCTAAATGCAGTAATTTTTCTTTTATGAGCTGTGACAGGTGTAAGGAACATTTTTGTTTTCGTCATCCAATAGACACTTCGTATTTTTGTGACGGCTAAAGAGAATAAACAAAGAACTGTTTCATTGTTAGCAAAATGTGCATTATTCAAGACATCACAAGAAATGTACTACAGGAATTGTTATGAAATATTTAATACGGACAAATTAACGTGCCGATTGAAGAAAGTCGTCTGTATTGTAAGAACATACACTGCCTTAGTTTTCTTTCCTTGCTAGTCACTTGTGCAACAATGAAATATGCAGCAGTTTAGCTGTCGACATGACCTGCAAGTTATTCAAAACATTAATGATCCCAGACAGTTTTGGTATGATTAAATGATTAAAATTCAAGTGTATGCTTTTTGGATCTCGCGCTATGCCCTCTTACCACGGCTGTGTCTATTCATTCAGCGCTATACAGGAAGGGCTGTAAAAAGTGCTGTTATAAGCGGTAATTCGTGCAGGAAAAATGAACTACTGAAATACTGAAGATATACTAGCAGTGCACCTCATCAGCTAAAATTTTAACAATGAATTTCTCTGGGCGTATCCTTCCTGTCGTGTGAGAAAAATTCGAAGTAGGTTTCGACATGTCGGATTGGACTATTAACTTGTAACTTTTAACTGGCTGGTATATAGAGCACTTGCCCGCGAAAGGCAAAGGTCCCGAGTTCGAGTCTCGGTCTGGCACACAGTTTTAATCTGCCAGGAAGTTTCATATCAGCGCACATTCCGCTGCAGAGTGAAAATCTCTTTCTGAAAACATCCCGCAGGCTGTGGCTAAGCCATGTCTGCGCATATCCTTTCTTTCAGGAGTGCTAGTTCTGCAAGGTTCGCAGGAGAGCTTCTGTAAAGTTTGGAAGGTAGGAGACGAGGTACTGGCAGAAGTAAAGCTGTGAGCACGGGGCGTGAGGCGTGCTTGGGTAGCTCAGTTGGTAGAGCACTTGCTCGCGAAAGGCAAAGGTCCCGAGTTCGAGTCTCGGTCTGGCGCTGCAGAGTGGAAATCTCATTCTGTTATATACCAGTTGGAATGTCAAAATTGTATCCGAGGATGGTAGGCAGAAATTTTAAAAGTACAAAGAAGACGTAAGAAGCAGGAAGTATAAAAATAGCCATTCTGCGTTTGCTGAAGAGCTAAAAAGCATGGGTATGAACTGTCTAACATGGAATAAGAAGATGTGAAAATTATTAGAATGAACAGTTGCAACAGAAAACTTCTTGCATTATAGCAAAACTATCACATGATCCTTAACAATGAACAAAAGAGTAACAAACGACCACATCAACATAAGTAACAACTGAGACTGATCGTGTTAGCCACAAAAATAATAACAACGGAGCTGTAGAACATAGCCAGACTAAATAATAGCTTAATCTCCCACTTCAAACATGAGAAAAAAGTATTCCCGATCTCCTACACCGCACACCGACTCTACAGCAAAAACGCCACGAAAAACGCAAGCAACAGCTGACAACACTATGTACAGAATACACACACAAGCTAAGAAGAGTGGGAGTGGAATATGCAATGGAACTGTCTTCGAAAACACCGAAAATCGGACATCCTGGTGCACTAAGGACAACTCCAGGGCGAACCATATACAAAAAATAAGATCAAAAAAATGAAAGTGTAATTTAACGAAAGTTGTGCTGAAAAAAGTCATTTGTTATGTAGAATGAGAAATTAAAAAAACCTGTAATATAGCACTTACCTGGAATCATTATGTAACACTATTTTATACACATAAAAGAAACGAGTATTACAGGCCAATAAAAAGAACAGGCGAATAAAAAGAAGCGAAATGTGAACGGTACAAAAAAAGACTTTCAGTAGGTAGCACAGACTATCACAAGGCGAGCCGCAAATCCGCGGCAGTGCGCGTGCCGCACTCGTATCGGGGAACGGAGTGGTGAGACGCGGGCGGGGCGGAAGGGGGCGTGCCGGCCACGTGGTGCGCGCGTTCGAAACTGGCGCGCGGCCGGCGGCGCGCAGGAGTTTGTCAACATGGCAACGGGCCGCGTGGAGGGGGCGTGACGTCAGCGCGCGGCCCGTGACGTCGCGCGGGACACGCGCGCCGGCCGCCAGAAGGCGCTCCAGCCGTGCGGCGAGCGACACTGGCGAGCAGCCGCGACTGAGGAGTGGAGCCTAGCGCGAGCCGAGCCAGCGACTGAGGCGCGAGACCCGACAGCCCGCTCACCGGACGACGTCACCACGTGTGATGCGGTGGTGAGCTACTCCCGGACGAGACAGTGTTTCGGTGGCGACAGTGGTGGTGACGTCGTGACCATTTACGCAGCTAACCTGGAGGACGTTCAGGGTTTCGGCGGGGGGCCGGGAGCCGGGGACTGCAATGTGCGCAGGCTTCTGTTGCTGAGGGGCCATCACCAGCAGCAGCAGCCGCACGACGTTAACATGATGGAGCAGGGCCAGCAGGAGATGGACCCGTCGTTCGAGCCGCAGCAGCGCGCCCGTTCCAACACGTGGCCTCTGCCGCGGCCGGAGAACTTCCTGGACGTGGTCGTGAAGCAGGAACCCGGCGTCGAGGTCGGTCCGGGCGCCGGCATGCTGGGACCGTGCGCCGCCGCCGTCCACGGCGGGGGCGGCGCCGGGGGCGGAGGTGGAGGCGGGTCGCCCGGCGCCGGTGAGCCCGTCTACCTGTCGCCCGCCGCCGTCGTCAACTCCGTCAACGCCGCCAAGAAGAACACGAGCCGTCGCAACGCGTGGGGCAACCTCTCGTACGCGGACCTGATCACGCAGGCCATACAGTCGGCACCGGATCAGCGGCTCACCCTGTCGCAGATCTACGAGTGGATGGTGCAGAATGTGCCCTACTTCAAGGACAAGGGCGACAGCAACAGCTCCGCCGGATGGAAGGTAAGTGAAGTGCCGCCGCTCCGACACACCGGCGACGGCGCGTCGCAATTGGCCACTGCGGGCGCGGGGCACCCTGCCGAGTGTTTACAGGGGAGCAGCACGTGTGCGCTAATAGGCTCGCCACCTCGCAGGTCCGTAGTGAACGTCGGTTTCGCGCAAGTAGTGGCCCCTGTGATAACGGTGGAGTGGAGAAACGTGTTGCGTCATACGTTTAGTATTTCGCAGCTACTACGCAGCGCATTTTCGGGACGGCTTAATAACGTGACGCTACGAAATCGGCGGTGGTGACGACATTCGGCAAACGCAAATTTCACGGATTGACTGTAGTGCTGCATTTAAACTCCTCAAAGGTCATTCGTCAGTATCGTGAATGTAAGAGTAAAATAATGCAGCCCTCCGAACAGGAAATGTCGTGAATCAGTGGAGGCGCCGCCCGATTTATTGTGTTCTGGGCTTTATTAATTTCAGACACATCAGTTTTGTAGTTATCTCTGTACTAGTTGCGTTGTGCCCCCGCTTCCCTCGGTTTTGTCGTAGTTTATCTACGATGTGTGTACATAATATGCAGCAAAATAATCGTAGGAAATTTGAATATTAGCTTGTACAGCGCTTCTGAATTTGCCTTGCAGTTTTAGCTTTTATGATGGGAAGCGCATTAAATAAGGCGCGAACGCAGACATGGGGAAGCGCTTTATTCCGGACTCACATTGGCTTCGCAAAGTTAGAGCCAGACTGCGACATTCCTGCATAACCTATATTTCGAGGTAAGCTGCGTTTGTGTGTCACCACAACCATGCATTCGCTCGCAGATTAAGAATAATACACTTTAACATATGCTAACTTTTTCTTGGATCATATATTACTAAACAAGCATGAGACATGGCGTGTAGGTTTGTAAACATAAAAACTCGAGAGTGTTTGATTTTCTGAATATCTGTGCGTACTTAATATCCTTCAGCTCTCTCTCTCTCTCTCTCTCTCTCTCTCTATTAATATAAACTACTGACTTGCCTCTGAAAGAATGAGGTGTATTTTGTTTTGTAACGGACGTGCGTAAACAGACGGGTGGGCGTCTGGAAATATACAGTGCCATTACGTAATGAGCTGATGACGTGTCTACTGCGAAGGCGTCGTATGTTTCTTCTCCGATAGTAGCAGCAGATGGGAACAAAACGAATGAAATACCGGAGGTGCAGCGATTCGTGTTCTCTCGGCGTAAAATTCGTTTTCCACCTAAGACTTGGTGGCGCATGCTCGTTATTGGGAAGGCGAAGGAATTTCCTTCGAGGCATTTGAGATAAACGCTATTGCGGAGATAGTGTAAGCTGCAGGCGCCTTAACACCTTCGATACCGTAGTATGTCTGAATACGTCTTTTGTACCATTCTGAATTGCTGTCTGTCTCCACAACTGTCACGTTTTGTGGTCCATATTTTCATACATACTGCAGGATTGCATCGTTCATTTGAATACAGTTTGTCTTCAGCTTGATGGAGATTATCGACTCGGCATACTCTGAGGAAGTGTGAGAAGGTGGGTTGTACAAAGTTCAGCAACTATTACGGAAGCTTTTGTTATTAGGTGATGACTTTGCATCAGCTTTGTTGTTAGGTGATGACTTTGCGTCTTTGAGTGACGTGTTGCTGTATAGCCTGGCGTTATTTATAGCAAACGTTTATCAAAAACTGAGACTTTGTCATATTTATGTGTTATCATTATACTGCGTTAACTGTCGGTGTTATGTAGCAGTGGTATTCGTTGAAGTGCGTCACTGTATATAAAGTAAACGGTGTAATGAAGTTCGAACGATGGTTTTCGTGGTTTGTGAAAAATACATTATTCATGATTCTTGATGTTTGAGCCATCTAAACAGCACATCTAATAAGTTTGGACAAGCGCCAGAAAAATTAACGCTTGGGTGTCGAGCAATTGATTTACGATCACATTTATTTTATTCTCCATCTCTGTAAGTAATACGAAACATTAAAATTTTCATGGATCTGGCCGTAGGAAAGACACTTTATGCACAAATCGCAGAGCAGTCCCTCTCTCTGAGGCTTTTAATTAATTTTTAATCGAATAGTTGAATCTCGCTCAGAATAGCAACTGAGAACTTTGAAATCAAGGCACCGTTTGTAGGTTAAGACTGACAATAGCCTATACATTTGGTCAAGTAGTTGACCTCTCGTTTATTCTCCAAATAAATTCAGTTTATATTCGAATTTGTGATACGTACATTTACACATAACAGAATAAATTAGCTCTTAAGTTCGTAGTAGTGTATATATAAAATGCCGCGAACGTATATATCTCGCAGCGGAGGTGTCACTAACTGGTGTGACATCTGCAACGAGATTTCTGAAATGATGTTGAAAATTGTGTGTAGGCATAATTGTTTTGTGATCAGACCTGGTTCCAAAGGAGGGCATGGGGGTGGTGCGGCATTCATTGGTGTGTTGCACTCTGCAGGTACAAATTTTTTTTTCTCCTCCAAGCGCAGTAACGGAAGAATTACCTGGCTGGGCGCTTTTCATTGCCCGGAGGCTCCGATGACCTCCAACGCTGTACACCAATCTGCGGCTTAGACAAGCTGCTCTGTGCGAGATACGAGGGCGGTGCGCCCGTCGCAGTTGGGAGATTCTCGAGTGTGTCTCTGAAGTGCGAACGGTAGACAGGCTAGTGGCGGCCGGCGATGCGGCCCGTGCCTCTGCGTCGCAGTACAGCTTCCCAACAAGACGCAAAATGCACACTCGATTTATTTTAATAACGCCAGCCGAAACAATGACAGCTACCGCGTACTGGATACGCTGCTGGCGATCAACGTGTGGTGTAATGGTCACATTGCAGTGTCAAAATTTCACTAGGTGCTTTCGTGAAGGTGGCTGTCCAGAAACTTAAAATACTGCTGCTTTAAACCAGCGCGATGGCCAGCGAAAATCTTCATAGCTGTTACATGTTCTGTTCGCTTTTGCATAGTATTATCTTGCGATCCTCCTATTGATGAATTTCGTATCACTGCTACTTCTTTTTCCTCTTACATCTTAATAACTGAGGAACGTTTTTTGGACAGTCCACTGGTAACTTTTATTTATTGGCTTTTGTTTTCGTGGCCCTGCAGCTAACCGCATTTATAGATGTTAGTAACAACTGTGAGTTATGTCTGTCATCAATGTACAACATTTAAATCCATTTATAGCAAAACCACCATAATTTGTACTGATACCTGTTCCGTCTTGCGACGTTAGTTACAATGTATCACTCCTCTCTTAGCCCCCCGTATTTCCTCTCACAGGTCGTAATGTGCAAAAGAGTAAGGCAGCGTAGTAAAACCTCCTGCACACATATCGCGGAACAACCGTGGTGGAGGAATCGGACATTACAGGTCAGACGGAAGGTTACCGCCAGTCTCTCACCCCGCGCACCATTCGTAAATGGTGCTGGAAGTATCTCCGCCACACACTGGAAAGTGGCCTGCAGTCTATAAATTTAGAAATAATCTACTGCGTAAAAAGGAACAAAAGCTCGGACATGTTAGTTAGGGAGATAAGTCTTCATCATCGACGCCCGATGGCGAAGTGCTAGGACACGATGCTTCTGAACGTATATTTAGGTATAGTTATATGGAAAGGAAGGAAGGTGCTGAGTTTTTCAGGGCTTGTAGCTTGCTATTCGCCCGCATTTCAGCAGTTCCGTATGACGCGTGTAATACATTTCGTAAGACACGAAGGAAGCATATTGCTTTATTAGTTTATTTCGGCTTTAATGTTGACCCTCTTTTTCCACAATAAAATACGCGTCTTGGAAGCAGTCTCAACTTCTCGCGCTTTTTTCTAGCATTATTATTATTATTATTATTATTATTATTATTATCATCGTGATTGAGCGCCAGTGGCTTGGGCAGAATTAGGAGGCTTGTGCACTGGACAATTATTAAAGACTTGTTAGATATAGGTTCCCCCCCACCCCGTCCCATCCCTTGAGTCTGTTCAAAAAAAGCGTTATGTACGCTTGATTACCTGCAAGACTGGGATTATTAGCACAGCTTTACGATGTTCTTCACACTTCGATACAACACGGCCCTCACTGAATGCAGTCCCCTGTGGCGGCCAATACGGAACAGACAAGGCTAGTGATAAAATTCCGATGAAGCTTCAGACCACGTCAAGAATCATAGTACGACCTTCCACATACACTGTGGTGCGTGGTATCGTGACAAAATTCTGAGAAATTTTAGCTTAAACGGAGAGGTTCCGTCTGCCACCCAGCGACGGCTTCTTGTTGAGTGCAGGCGTAGACTACGCACCAGTACACACCGGCCTTCCGCCTGCCGTACCGTCTCTCACGACCGAGCAAGTAAACCCAGCACTACACGAACTATTTCCTAGCAATATTTCACGATATTTGTCACGTGCGTTTTGTAGAAGTCTCCTTCTGTGACAACATGTTTTCTGCCAAGGTGGTTCGGTATGTTTCGTGTCGTACATTAGCCTCTGACTCGGTTAAGAAGGAATTCGAAAATAATAAGGGCAAAATGCAGGTGCCGAAACAGATGAAAGCAATTGGTGAATCATAGAAAAAAAATGCTACACTTGTTAATGGGCAAATATAGAAGTGTGTTTTCTTGGAAGAACGATGGAACGTAACAAGGCAATGTTTATAAACGTTAGCAGGAAACTTGGTGAGTTTGCTTTCGAGGATGATGATAACAACTTGTTAGACAGCGATACCTTTGATCCTCGCGGCCCAAATATGCCTGTCGGTGTAAGCGTATCTCTATGTAGCTGTCCAGACTTAAGATATCAATAGTAGCGGTTCTGTATGAAGAGTGGTCGATACTAACTGTGAAGCTCGTATCCAGATGTCATTCGACCATTTGCAAAATTTTTGGCAATTTTTTAAAGTTTTGATGTTTCTCTGAATGGTATCCAGAACACACTTGCTAGCGTTCAGTACTACATGTAAGAACAATACCGTAGTACCAACTGCAGCAACAGCAGCCTCTGGTTTTGCATCGAATGTTCTTTTTGGTGTATACTAATCAGAACGAAGAGCTGCTTGAAATCGGCATTTGATTTTGACGCGTTCCGTTGCTATAGCAGTAGTAAAAGCTAGCTTAATGCAGAAATATTTCGTACCAACGTCGAAAGAGCCAACAAATTGATTGGTTTGAGTTGCACTTCTCTACTTGGCATACACTGCTGTACCGTACTGCAGAAGTAACTTTTAATTATGACATGCAATTACCAGATTTTCCCGCTCCTGTAGCGCATTGGTCGTGGGAATAAATACTTCTTATATGCCTCTCTTAAGTGCTGCAAATAATCTAATCTTATCTCTACGATCCCTAGGCGAGCGCGGCGTAGTGTTGGAGACTACGGAATATTCCTACATTACTTCTGAAAACCTGTTCTTGACGTTTCTTCAGCATATTATCGCAAGGTAATTGGCACCTTCCTTAAAAAGTACGCCATTGCACACTGTTCAGTATGACTTAGAAATTGTGCCCGAGAGTAACAAACGTATGACTATTTCTGTAAACCTTTTGTGCAGTCGATCGATATCGCATTTTACCTTAGTCTGATATGCTTCACCCATATTAATGGCATAATCATTGTTGAGCAATTGATTTCTCATATTAGCTGGAATGATCTGTTATCGTACCCTTGCCTGAAAATACTTCACTGTTCTGTTGCATTTTCAAGAACTGTTCGGCCGCCAATTTATATTTTGCGACTATAGCTGCATTAATTTTTTGTACAACTTTTGTCTTTTGCTGTCAGCGGCTGTTATTCGTCTACATTTTCTGAAGAATTCAGATTTCTTTTTTTCTGTTTTTAAACAATTGCACTGTTCTCATGAAGTGTGTAGTCTGGATATTAGTGTAGCTTTCTTCAGACAACATTCAGTATTAGAGTTCTGTGTTTTCTACAAAAGACCACGATGAATAGTAGCTAAAAAGAACTGCCTGTTCCCGAAACTGATAAACGAGGAGCTCTTTTATTTCTACTCAATTTTTTGTACTGGTGCACAAACAAATTGCCTGTGGGTGCCGCAACGTTAAGTTGTACGTGACCGTGCCGAGCGTATTATTACAGAATGTTTCGCGCAAGGTTAACAAAGCTACACTAATTATAAATATGTTTCGGGAATGGATTCTGCCTCCCAACAAACACAACTGGCGTATTTTTCGCCCACAAACGTTTCGTTGAAATTTCACCATCGTCACTGTGTTTATTTATTTTAATTCCTATCGAATGTCAGGTAAGAATTTGCACGATAATATGTGCAATCTTGGGACTATGCTCATTATATTCGTAACATTCCTAGCGTCGGTGAAAAAGAAGAAAACTGTGTTTACTGAAGGAAGAGTTCGTATCAGAAAAATTTTGATTTGAAAGCAACTTCGAACAGAAAGTTAACTTTAACTTAAAGATGAATGTAATAATCAATCAACCTATTCTGGCAACAAAAGTTACATTCCCATTGCCGGTGACTCACAAGGGAAATAACTTCTTTATAGTCATTTTGTGAGTGCTTGGCCCAATTTATTGCATGTACAGTACGCTAGAGGGTTGATTCTGTCATTCAATTTTTTTACCGCCATGTGTTTCTGTAATACGGTGAATTATGAGCGCTCGATCAGTCGTTCCGGTGTCGTTACCGCGGTGTCTTTCGACACTGGTTCCGGAAAAAGCAAATGAGGTAGGCCATTAAGATCAAGTGGTTTCCCTCAGCTGTTCCGAGAGAAATCACACACAGTAGTGCTGTGCAGGTGGCACATGTGTGTCCAGTTCGTTCTGGCATTTTCAATTTCATATTTGACCTTTACCTGGTACAGATACCAATATTGCGCACTGTGTCTCATAAGCGAATATTTCGTAGACGATCCGTACTTGCAACGTATCATTTTCATGCCCGTTGGGTTGGCTTGTTTAATGAGTAATTATTCGACCCGGGTGTCAATCCAGAGAGAATAATTTTTTGTGCATTATTCGCGGTGTGATAACCTCCGTAATCGCTGAGACAGGTGAAAGTTCCAGGAGAATTCTCCGAACGCATTGTGAGTTTCGCCATAGTTTGAATAATCCATTTGTCGTCAGTCTGAGAGATTTTTTTTTTTTTTTTTTTTTTTTTTTTAGGGAGGGGAAGAGGGCAGAAAATACTTTCATTGGTTTTGTTATTCATTGTTTCTCTTGATGTCGCGGGATATATTCTTGTCTACAGATTTCGAATACGATCACACTTTTGGTATTTTAATCAGTTGATGGGGTTGAACCAATGACGAGGCCGAGCTAAACATTCTGCTACTACAGCGCTGACTGGGTGAGAAGCCAAAATGGGCTTAGAGATTTCGGAAGTGGCTTTGAAGACGTAAGATGTGGGAATTAGTCACTGGCCAGCATTAAGGGCAGAAGGCAAGTCCGGTGGAATCTGCACGCGGAATGTTACCAGCAATTTCTGAGTTTTGTTACCGAACTTAATCGTTGTAGGGCAGGCCTTTGTAAATTTAGCGCGGAACTTTGTTTTAGTAACAAAACCGGTAGCCGTGACTCTCAAAGTCGAGTTTAAAGCGACGCAGCGTGATCATATGTTATTTTGTGGTAGTTTCGTGTCAGATCAGTTGGAGGAATTTGTAGTCCAAGGGGCGTACTAGGTGCGGTTTATTAAAATGCCAATAAACCTATTATTTACGGAGAACTCGTTTCCGGAAATAATAGTGTGTTTGATTAGGGTATGAATTTCTGACCTTTGTATGTTTGACCTTTTAACTTAAGACGTTTCTTTTTTGCGGATTTTGCCGTGGACGTTGTAGGGAGCCTGTTCGAGCTTAATCTGAAATTGTTAGCATTGTGTATTTCCTGCCCGATGGTCGAAAGTTACGCGAATGCAGTAGAACTGCTATGAGGGTAGTGACTTAAACGTCGTCCATTGAGTTAAAATGAGGCTGGCGGCTCGTATCAAAAACTATTTTACTGATGTAGCAGTGCAGTGAGCTGTCGCGGGCCCGCCGATTAAGTGTGTCTTCGACTACAGTGGTACATGTGCGTCGTGCAGCAATATCGCTCGAGTTGGAAAGACTTGTAGCTAGTTGACCGCTCTTTCGCTATATAGCCGTCTTTAAAAAGGAAAAGAAACATATTTTTACGTGCTCAACAAGAGACTACTGTAGAACAAATTGGGTAGCATTATCGCGAGGCATTATAATCACACTTTCCCGTGCATTTCATAATTTACTTTATACGACTGGTTGGTGTGTTCCGTGAAAAATGCTCCGACTGTGTTCCTCTCCTACCGCAGTCTTCGCCGCTCTGAACTCGGGTCCAGTCCCTACGATCTTTGTTTTGTACCTCTCATTGGCGACCAAAAATGAGTATTAGTGGTTAGAGTTTTGGCATCTTGTAAAGTGAGAAGGTTTTCAGGTGAGAGGGTGTCCCGATTGGAAATATTTGGGAGGCGACTGCCAGTTCTGACATTTGCTTCAGAAGCGAGGAAAACCGCCCGAAAGCCGTGCTCTGAACTGGGAACTTTTTTAAATTCAGTTCTGAGGCAGTGTGTCTCGGAGGAAGAATGAAAATCTAGTGCTTATGAAAGTGTGTTTGTTTGTGTGTATACGGAGTAAAGGCAATGACTTAGTCGGCATGCGCAGTCGCCGTTAATCGCAGGCGATGAGATCGACGGCGAATTGGCCGGATGTCGCTTGCTGTTCGTTAACGTTCTGACGCCGAACGAGTGTTCAGTTGTAACCTCCCTCCCTCTTTTCGTACGTCGTAACAATCCTTCCGCGCAGAACAAGTTTCTAGATCGTTTGCTTCTTTCTGAACGACGGTGACTAGGCTCTTCGCCTGCACTCCGGAGGTTATCGCGAGCACACGTGATTTCGAGCGCGCCAGCCTGTGAAGTGAAATGCAGCCCAGATAAGGAGAGCCCAACCTGAGGCCCTGGCAGGCACGCAGGCTAACGAACCCGTTCTCGCGGGTAAACATGGGCGCCCGCCAAGTCTGCACAGTTCCCAATGTCGCCGGCCACCAATTGTTAGCGCGGCATGCGGACCCCCCTCTTCCGCGTTCCCACCCGCTGACCGCCTCGGGCGGGGGGCTTTTAGTTCTTGCGCGGTCGTCGTACTCTTCTGCAGTATTTTCAGGGGAGCGACGAGGTATTGTGTTGCTTCCACTGCGCTCGGTTCATATGCCACATTTAACTCGGAACGATGTAACCTGAACTATTGCATACCCGTTACCAAGTTCCGTAGATAATTTGAACGATTTTTGATATCGAAATAAGGTGGGCCAGTTCGGTTTATAGAATATATTTATGTGATTTGTTTCAGCGTTAATAAATATATAATTCTTGTCCTGCTCCTGCAACCACATTACTAAATAGTGTTTTGTAAATAAAAATTCGCCTGCGAATAAGAAAATTTGAAGTTAGATAAAACTTACACCGACCACCCCGCTAGTTGAATGGTTACCCTCCCGTAATAAAAAAAGGGAATGAAGATCTCACCGATAGAATGTGAAAGAGGTCATACATCTGTAAATATCTACGAACGACATAACGATGGGAAAACAGATCGCTGCCTTTGGTGTGTCACCTATGTTATTGGGCGAATGATCAAATATTTTGTTGGTGGTGCATATTGAACGCTTTTCTGAGCAGCCAACAGTTAGGTTGCATAAGTGAAGGGTAAGAATCAGTTTTTGACTTACGATACTGTGGGAGCGAAGAAATTAATAAACTGCAGCGCGAGTGCGAACAAATTATAACTGATTTTCTTCTAGGAACAAACTGCTCTGTTCAGCCATGCACAGTGCCGTCTCGTTGCGTAGGTTTTCTTTCTTTGCTCGAGTAAATACCGTACAGTGCACTAGTTCCCGTGTTTCAGGCAGAGTACTGTGGAAATATCTTGGTGCTCGGGCAAAAGATACTTATTGAACAAAAAAGTAAAAAAGGAAGGTATCTTCTTCGGTGGCGCTCAGGCTGGTGCTCGAGTAGACATCCAGATCTGTGTTATGATTCCCAGTCGGTCCTAGGGTTTGTCTGTGTCCCTTGCCGCTTCTTTCGCTTCCAGGAATGATCTATTGTCAGAGCAGACCGTGGTTCGCAGTACACGTCAAACTGTTTGTCGCCTAGAAGTGGTTAGAAAGTAGCAGGAAGGCAGCAGCATACAACCTTCATTACGACAATGTGTAGTAAAGCTCTGTGCCATCCTCAGACCGAACTTCGGGGGGGGGGGGGGGGGGGGGAGGCTTTGCTTTAATCTATTATAGTCTCTAATCGGATACCTACTCAACAACAGAAATTGTTCTAACTGCTTGAAATTAACATTATATCCATTCGGTATGAAATTCTGTGAGGCTTAAAGCCGCGCGAATTATTAAATTATTTCGGTAAAGCCAAATCAAGGTTGATCTTCAACGAAGTAAGAGTCACACTTCCTGTGACAACATGCAACCCTGTGACCGACGAGGATAGTCATACACTTCGGCAGGCTTCCACCTTTTTAGCTTTTCGCTGTTTGTATGTCTACGGGGCAGGGACCACAGTTTGATACCGATATTAAATCTCAATTGATTTATGTCATAATGTTATATTTTGACGTTTTCCATGTCTGGCTACTGCTGGTAATTGGCATTAGGGACTCGATGGGAAAGTGACTAAGTTTTTAAGAGCTTTTGCTAGAGATTATCCGTAGTTTTTGTACCCGTGCTGAGATGAATATATTTAAAATAAGGGAGTTACCCTCAATTTATAATTATTCTCAGGACAGCTGAACTGTAACAAACTGTCGTAGCAGCCGCAGTAATTTTTAAACGCAGTTTGTAGGTTTACGTGTTCCTTCTTGTAAAAGGCACTGCAGGAGTTATTACGCCGAAGATCTATTATAACGTCATTACACAATAAGACACCCATGAACACAAAGGTTGCTACTGTTCGAATTGGCATGCCCTTTCCCGTCTGATATAGTAATATCTACGTGTAACTCAGACCATGGCGAAAATGGAAACTGTATCTTAGTATCAAATCGGAATAGAAAATGAGAGCGCTCCGTCTCCCTTTCTAAACATATTACTGCAACTGTTTTAACTTACTGTACAGTCCATTTTTTGACAACTCGTAAAATTATAAAAGTGCCGGTGCGATGGTCTGGCGGTAAGGCGTATGCCTGGAAACCGAACAGTCGCGAGACTGAATCTCGGTCGGACCAAGAATTTTTCAATCTTCGTTTTAACCTAGACTTCCCTTCTCAACGGCGTGAGAAGTCGCCAGAAAGGACACGAAGTTCAGTGGTTACCTTTTCCCGGTTGGATGTGCGGGGTAGGGCAGAGACATGCAAACCGCTGATTTGGCGTCCAGTCGGAGGACTTCACCAGGCCACATGAAACTATTACTTGATGATACTAATCACTGCTTCACTCAGTGTGTGTTGGGCTCGCCGTAAATCGCCTGTGCATTCTCGTAAGACTCTAATGCTTGTTTGTCGATCATGTACAGATAACCAGGATGCTGGGCAGTGCCCGCCGTTCAGCCGCGACACCTTTGCTCGAAGAATCGTGAGAGCTCATCTTCGCAGGACATTACTACTGTCACCTTGGAGAGTATTTCACACGACGCCGTCAGCTACCGAGACCTATCCTCTATATAAATTCTTTGGCTAGGCTGGAATGGCAGCTTGTGTCGTTGACAGCTGTGTGTTACCACGATGTGCTCCTTGTTGCTCCTGGCCACTGGGTCGGCATGTTATTCTGGTAGTGGCAGAGCCTCGCAGGGTGCCCTTCGCCTCGCCACCCTTTCCATCGCGAGTTTTAATTGTGTACCCCTTCTGTGTGCGTCTAATGTTACCGTGTGAAAGTATGGAAACGTTTTCGAAATATTTGCAGCTGGTGTACATGAGGCAGTATGCGGGCACCAGCCCGGTATTCATCTAGTCACGTGTAGAAAACCATCTAAAAGCCACATGCAAGCTGGGCGGCACACGACACCCGTTAATCTGCCGGACGGATTCGATCCGGTCCCGGCGTTTTTTTGAGGAGTGAATCGGTGGTGTTTTAGATGGCAGACTGGGCAGGGGTCGAATCCCGAGGCCTGACTACTGTGTCCTCCTCACCCATCCGGGCGGGTCTGTTATGGCCGTCTTTATTATTCTTAAATAGGACTTCGATTCCCGCCACCAGTTTGCCTCCAGCTAATTATCGCGAGAGCTCCATTCCGCTATAACTTGTGAGCGCTTAACATTTAAATCCTACAATGACACTATAGTGTTGGAGGACTGCTAAAATGTAAGAATTCCTAAATGTGTTTGGTAGAGAACATCACCATATCTGGATTGTGGAAACGAGAAGAATGTATCTAAGAAGTCTTTCAGCGTCCCTTCTTAGTCACCTGTTGTTCTGTAACATCACCAATTACACCTTGGGAGAGACTGCTAATGCAGTGCTGGAATTCTTGCATTCACGTCTCCGCGAGACGTACATCGCGTTTGCCGACGGTTTGCCTTTTTCTTTCCCAGCGAAGCTGTGTCGTGTCACCAAGGCAAGGTTATTAGCCATTTTAAAGCTAGTATCATAAAAGAGCTTGTGCCCCGTCTTTTTATCAGCTATAAATCATGTGCTCCTTTCTGAACCGTTGCCCCATTAAGCTTGTTCGTCAGCATGTCAGCTATGTCTCTCGTAGTTTTGCTAAAAGGCTTCATAATAGTTGTGCAGTAACCTAAAGCCGTTACCACTTCATTTCATAACGCATGAATTTTTCATAAGTTTGACAACATAGTGCACGGGGAGCATTTTCATTTTTAAATAAAGCATGAATTTTTGAATATTGCCAATTGTTAAAAATAATTATCACACATTGTACTTATTCTCAGCAGCAAAACTGACGCCCAAACGATTAAATTCCTCACAAAATTGACGTGTTTACTATATACGTATGTTTCTAAAAACTGCGTTCAGCTGCAGTATTTTCTCAAAGTTTGAGGAAAATGGACAAAGAAGAGACACAAGACGACACACACACACACACACACACACACACACACACACACACACACACACACACACACAATTCTCTCTCTCTCTCTCTCTTCCTCTTTCTTAAGGGACTAAACGAAAAAGTGTATTCGTGGAATGGTTAAATATGATACACACGATTCGTGTTCTTCAGTTGCCAACGCAGTAGCAGCTGTGAGTGCGTTAACAAGAGCGTCGTCGATAGCTGATTGAATTGCAGCTCAATAGTACACAGTCCTTTCTATTACAGCCGCCCAGGTATAGATACCATCACTAGCCAACTGCGCTCACCCAGTTGTAGATGATTATCTCATATTTGACGGACCAGAGTAATAGTAAATAATGAGTTCCTCAAGAGCGTGAATAAATCATTTACATGATTAGGACCTATCCATACACGTTCTTGACAGCAGTGGCGTTTACCCTCCGAACAACATGTCTTTAAAACTACCCACCAGTTCCTGTACTTCTGCGTGGTTTTTCTAAACTTGTGCCTTTCGCAGCAGTGAGCTGTTCTGAGCTCTGTTTGTTGCGCCAAGCTCTGCCAGTATAGATTACGCCAAAGAGCCAGACAGCCCTTCTGATGCGCCTGCAAATATGCTTGCTGTCACAGCCAGCGGTTTCGTAATATGGCTTCACGATCTCGCTGCTTTCCTGGTAGTAACGCTACGACAAAAGCGCGAGGATATTTTATTCTGCGGTAGGTGACTACATCTTGTTCACCTTTCATTAACTGTTTGTGCTTCTCGTTTAGTTCTGCATGTATTGTTTGGGAAATCCTGCGTGCAAATTAGTGCCTCTGCATCCAGTACTAAACTGGAGCAGATTCATATTCTCGATTAGTTTTTCGAATTATGAGCGAACTGTAATCACTGTACTCATGACTATTGCTAATCTGCTGATTAGTTGTCACTATGAGTTGATCACCATTAGTCACAGCCTGTCGTTAGTATACTTTAAAGGAGTTGTCTGTAGCGGGTGCCTCTCCCTGCTTATGCACGGTTCGACTGGTTCCATTCCTCTAAAAGCTTTACTTCGTGATGGGATTTTCGGGACGCGATATACGAGTGAGTGACCGACCACTAGAGTTCCAAAGGAACTCCCTCGTCTACTACTGAGAGTTTAAACAGCAGTACTACGCAACTTTTACGCTTGAAATTTTCATCTAGTATAGAAGGGTGCTGTACACATTTGCTGACAGGCAGTAGCATTCGGAGTAAGGGTTTTTTAAAAATACGAAACGTACATGTTGTTGCTCCTCTATGCGACTGGGGACGTTGAACGTGGAAACGCTCCGGGTCGAAAGCTTTATGTAGCTAGTGCGATGACAGTTATCCAAGATCGGGTGATTTAACTTACCTGAAGTTGAGTTGCATGAAGAATTCAGGGAATCTCTGATTCTAATTTCCTGAGGATGCGACTGTGGAAACTGCCGTCATTGGGAACTCATCGTTATGAGGGGCGTTAAGATGCAGACTACTACTGTCAAATCCGTAAGCCACATTCTTAGAGAAGGAAGTGGGTTGCAGATCATAATGCTGGGGCCTCTGTGCCGTTGTATTCTTCTTACTCGTTTCAAGGGGTAAGCACGGACACGTTGAAATTGAGGTGTCCAATGAACTAAGCTCCGCCCGAACAGGCCATTAAGGCCCGACGGTACCAACCGGCCGCCGTGTCATCAGCCCATAAGTGTCACTGGATGCGGATATGGTGGGGCATGTGGTCAGGACATCGCTCTCCCGGCCGCATGTCAGTTTACGAGACCGGAGCCGCTACTTCTCAGTTCAGTAGCTCCTCAGTTTGCCTCACAAGGGCTGAGTGTTCCCCGCTTGCCAACAGCGCTCGGCGTACCGGATGGTCACCCATCCAAGTGCTAGTTCAGACTGACAGCGCTTAACTTCGGTGATCTGACGGGAACCGGTTCGCAAAGATGTCCACATAGTGATTCTGTTGTATGCCTTGGTGCACTGGTATATTACGTTCTTAAGATGAATGTTGTTGGCTCTCCATACTTTATCAGGTCTTGAGAACCAATACTAACTTTAATGACCCAGATGCGATCACTATATCGTCCGTTTCTAGTAGCCTCACGAACTGAAGAATTTGTACGGTAGTCAGTGCCTCTTCGGAAATATTGGCCGTCTCCTGAGAGCGAGCTTATGACCGTTCTGCATGAGCACGAGGAGAAAACGAGCTGGTGCCAGCATACGTTCGATGGTATTTGCGACCCATCAGTGAATAATTTTAATGTCGCCGGACCGCGCAAGTGTCTGACAATTTTAGCATTTGGAAACTCGAGGAGTTTGGTCTCATCGCATCGTACCGAATTTATCCGCCAGATACCGTTGCCATAAATGAAGCAGCAAGTCCGCTGCTTCTAAGGCAGGGCGTTGGTAGGTGTGAATTCTTACAGTTGGCACAGTGGAGCAGAAGTTTGATGTGCAGTGTTTCACGTTATCTTCTGTAGCAGTCCTCTTATCGCCAAGGCTTCTTACATCACAGAATGATTGTAGCCTACGTCTGAACTGATCGAAAAGATTCAGTGAAACGATTTTTTTAACAGCTGTGAAGGTTACATTCGTTGGGTAAGTCCTTGTCGTCGTCGGTTTCGTTTTTCTTCTTCCTTCCTTCTACACTCTGATGGGCAGAACGGCCTGTTTTAGATCCGCATCATTCATTGTCCAAGTCAAAAATAGATGTACTATGTGTAAGTTTGGTTAACGTACGTTGTGTGTGTGCGTGTGCTGTACTGCGTGACCCTGTAGTTGGACTGCGGAATTTGTGGAAGATCCAGTACTACGCTACGCTGCACTGGCTGCGAGTTGCAGCAGTTGGGACCTGGCTGGAGATGAATGAGGACCAGAGAGCGGGCAGGGGCCGCCGAGGCGCGGTGTGGCGAGGCTGCGGCGGCCGCGCCCTTCTGGCGTGGCTGGTGCCGCATTCCGCTGCCAGTTCCAGGCGCCACCGGACCCCGTCCCTGCCACTGGTCCTCCGCTGTCACACCTGGGCACTTCCACGGCCGAACAAAGTGCCCGTGCTCTTTCCAGGACTCGCACATCCGTACCGTCCGTTATATCATCGCAATCATCAAACGCTGTTGTTGGTTACTGAACGCAAAGATCCGATTGGAGTGTTTATATTTCAGGCCGGGGCATTTGCAACGTTACAGACTCCCAAAAAACGCACTGAAATGGTTGTTGAACAGGGTGAGATGGCGCAGACACCGGACTGGAAGGTACATGTGTTTTTACCGAGTTAGGATCACTACATTACTAAAAATTGTCACTTTTGTTTCCACTTTCACCATATGTGAGACACGTTGGTTAATTACACAGCACGTTCGCACCATCTGGTCCCAGAAATTAGCGATCTGCAATCCTTCTGCTTTAGGTTGCCCTTTTGATTAAAAAGAATGCCGGGACGGCTCCTTTCAAAGACCGCGGCCGATCTCTCGCTCTGCTACCCCAACACGAACCTGTGCTCCGTCTCAGATAACGTCGTCGTCGAAGGATAGTTGAATCCAAATCGTCTTCCATTTTGTTTTTCATTTCGTTCTGATCACGTTACAGTCGCTAAGATGCAAGACATATGGGGGCGGGGGGGGGGGGGGGGGGAGGAGAGAGGAGGGAGAGAAATTATTGGAAACACAGTGAGACCGGTAGTGAGCATACCTCTTGCAGAAAGCAGGTGGAGAGAATTCTAGCAAGTACGTTGACAGAAGCGTATGATATGCGTTGCGTGGCTGAACGTTATTTACATGGAGTAACATTAATGTCGTAATTTTGGGTGTGATATTGATGTCTTGCCAAGACGTATCACTGAGCGATGTGGCACAGTGGTTAAGACACTGAACCCCTGTTCAGTAGGTACGGGGTTCAACACCCTCGTTAGAGCGTTCTTATTAAGATATTTCATTATGTTCCCGAAACAGGGACATTTCCTTCAATGTAACACGACTGCTTCATTTCCAAGTCATTCTCCTACTGAGGTACTGTTCGGTGCACAATTATCTACATGTCGACCTGACTTTAAAACTATAACTTTTTTCGAGTTGCGTCATATATTTAAGAACTCGTGTTTCTTGCGAAATAGTATTCTCCTGGTAGATACAACACTTTCAGCTCGATTTAAACGCAGTGAGACAGCCGACATTATTGATGATGAAATCTTTGGTATTATCAGCCGAGTATGAACGGCGTCTTGGAGCAGCGTCCCAAGTTGCTTCATAATTGTTGGAATATTGCTTCAAGACAGTGCTATTATTTGGTTGTGATAACTCTAGGAGACTACGTCAATGGAATTCTCAGACTGCGTTCTAGTATAGTACACTGTTAGGTTGTCCGTACCGCGGTAGCACAACAACTTAGGCTCTTACAGTTTTGCGATAAAATAAATGAAAAAGTCCGATAGACATTTTGACCGACTTTTATTCCTACACCACTGTTACAATGAGTAGCCCCGCTGTGTGGTGTTACAGATCACTTGCGGAAGATTGAGGACTCTAGACAAAAAAAGAAAAAAAATGCAGAAAGGGAAGCAAGAAAGCATGTAATGCAGAAGTTACTAACAGAATGACGAAAATTGTATTGAAAAAGTCAGTTAATTGATCAACATTTTGTTCTGCAACGTAGTTTACGCTACATTTCCTGCTGAAAGTCTTCTTCGCTGAGGTACCAAAGGGCACTTTCGCGTGATTACTCCGAAAAATAAATCCTGTTGGTCGGGCAGAGTAAGTGGCACTGAAACGGGGGCTGGATACTGCCACGTCGTTGTACATAGGTTCTAAGTAGTATCCCTGATTTTCTGGAAGCGAACTATTGGGGTCCCACCTCCCATCCTTCACGGAAACGCAGGTAGTAGTACCCGCGTGGAAGAATTCCATATATACAGGACATGAACAGACAAGGAATCTGTTGTTGCTCGTACCTCTGCGCATCCATGGCAACAATTTATACAGTTGTCGTTGAAAGAAGAATCACTGCTAGAGGGTAATTGTACTAAACGGAGAGGTGAATCTGTGCATCAAAGATTACCACAGGCACTAGCGAGTTAATGAGTTAGATGGATTCTAATGATTCTGTTTCTATGACTGTAGCGTAAACCAACATCGTCACATTACTAGAAAAAGCACAGTTTTTATGTTTCTGTTCCAATAAATTGTTATTAGTTATAACATTGACGTAACATTGAATGTTTCAAGTTTTCTCCATTATGTGGTGTTCTGTTACACCGAAACTGCCCTATAACATAATTATCCACTGTAAAAAGAGTCCAAGCTTAACGTTGTTTGGTATTCTATTTGGTGCGTTCTCTGTCTCTCCTTCATGAGCTACTTGCATTGGCTCTGCCAACACTGCAAACTCTTTATCGTGCCATTATACAGGAAATGTCTGTTATAGTTAACAGTAAATGTAACAGCACAATTCATTGAGATTATCATGTGTAGCTGCTGCCTCAATTCTATTATTGGTATCGGCATAAACAAATTAATAAAGAAACTGTTCAAAATTGTAATCCAACGGGATGTACAGCCCTGTGCGCGGGCACTCAATGAGTACAAAATTAGCATTGTGTTGTAGCACAGGAGCGAACGTCATATGTTAAGTCGTTTCGATGAGAAAGGTTTTATTACGGCTGATGACGGGAATCATTCTCACTGATGGCTGGATAGCGATTTCGTTGAAATTTCGAGACTAATCCCGGGACCATTTAAATTTCTTTCTGTCATTCAAATCTCCGTACCCACCAATACGAGTGTAAAGCTTCTGGCAAGCAGTGAAACAGCATTCTGCTCAAGTTGTCGGCCTTTATCTCCCAAGAGCTTTATCTTCGGGCTATCTTTCTGATGTACAGGGTGACCCTGAAGAAATTACACTCTTAATTTACTTTAAATGTAAGTAATGGGGAAGTCCAACAGATGTGTACTACACTTGCAGATTAGAATTTCTTTCATGGATAAAAAAAAGTTCCTCTGAAGGACGTCCAGTAGTTACCATGTTGGCTTCAAAGTGCGAAAGACATGCGTCACGAGTGATGTATGACCAATTACGTTCGAAAGTAGTGCAGTGCAGAACATGTAATTAGGCGCTGTAGATTAATTTCGTGGTTAGATTTGCATCCTGTCGAGAGGTAGTTTTTGTTCATTTTGGGAAAGGAAAAGTTTGTCCTTCGGGTTCCACAGTATTTCTGTGTTTTACGGAAGCCCGTACAATGGCCTCACAATGTGGCACCCATAAACGCTATGCCTTGAGATGTAGCTTTTGTAAATAGGGAAGATTAGCTATCAATCATGCCAAAGGAAGGAAAAAGTGAGGTGAATGGAATCACCTCGGAGATACGTATTGAACAACACTGCAGCTTGCCACAGTTCAATCTATGTAACCACGTACCTATATGCTAGTAGTTTTGGACGCGTCTGTCTTCATTATACGTAAAGGGCAGTAATTTTTTATTTAATGTCTAATGTTTTCTCTCCCTTCACGTAAGCACCATAGCCTGCGTACTATTAAGATGATTTCTTCGTGTTGCAAGAGAAACGTGTTATATGATTTGAAAAAATATATACTGCAGTCAGACGATAAGACCTTGAAATAGTTTCGGACACATTTTTCATACCTCGAAATTGTGAATTGTTGCTGTGTCTCCATGTTTAAAATTCTATGTAGCCGTGTCGAAGCGAACGTGGATACCTGAGAGTAGTTTTTCGTGTTCTCTCTCTTCGTCAGAATCGAAACTTGTAAGTAGTGGTCCGATAGAAGAACGTCTTTCAATCTGCGTACTCCCTCTAAGGTGCGGGAGTTGCTGCACATTCTTTCAGCAGCTGGAAGTTGATGCAAGAGTGTGCACGAGACGCAAGGATACTCTGCCACTTAATGGCTTTCTGTGCTCAAAGTCACTGCTTTCCATCTGCAGTGGAGCTAAACATGTCAAGTTCTCCTGGTATTTGTTGGATGTTTCACTCGATCGTTTACTGGTAAAAGCTTCTACTTCTATATCAATACCCAGCAAGCACCCTCTACCACCACCACCACCACCACCACCACCATCACCACCACCACCAGTCATTTACTTTCATGTTCCACTTGTAAGTAGAATGAGGGAAAAACGAGTGTCTATATGCATCCGTATGAGCTCTGATTTCTCGTATCTTATCTATGAGTTCTTACGCGAAATGTATGTTAGCAGCAGCAGAATCGTTGTGCAGTCAGCTTCAAATTCCGGTTCTATAAATTTGCTCGAAAGTGTTTCCCGAAAAGAACATCGCCTTCCCTCCACGGATTCCTATTTAAGTTCCCGAAGCATCCCTGTAACACTTGCGTGTTGTTCGAACTACTGGTAACAAATATTGCAGCCCGTCTCTAAATTGCATCGATGTCTTCCTTGAATCCACCGTGGTACGGATCCCGAACACTTGTACAGCATTCAAGCATACGTGGCACTAGCGTCCTATATGCGTTCTCCTTTACAGATAAACCACACTTTCATGGAATTCTCCCAATAAACCAAAGTCGACCACTCGCCTTCGCTACCACAATCATCATGTTCGTTCCATTTCATATCGCTTTGCAACATTTCATAGAGATATTTAAACGCCGTGACTGTGTCATGCAGGACACTACTAATGCCTTATCCGATCATTAGGGCTTCGTGTTTTATACTCATCCGCATTAACTTACATTTCTCTACATTTAGAGCTTATCGCCATTCATCACACCAACTAGAAATTTCGTCTGAGTGGTCTTGTATCGCCCTATAGTCAGTCGACTTGGACACCTTACAGCACACCACGGCATCATCAGCAAACAACCGCAGATTGCTGCCCACCAAGTCCGCCAAATCAGTTATGTATATAGAGAACAACAACGGCCCTGTCACACTTCCCTGAGGCACTCCTGGCGATAACCTCTGATGAACACTCGCCGTCGAGGACAACAAACTGGGTTCTATTACTCAAGAAGTCTTAGTGCCGGTCACATACCCGGGCAACTTTTCCGTTTGCCCGAACCTTCGTTAAGTTTGCAGTGGGGAACCGTGTCAAATGCTTTCCGGAAATCTAGAAATGTAGATTATGCGTGTTACCCTTCATCCACATTTCGCAGTATCTCAAGTGAGAAAACGGCAAGCTGATTTTCGCTCGAGGGAGGCTTTCTAGAACGTTGCTGATTCGTGGACATGAGCTTCTCGATCTCAACAAAATTTATTATATTCGAACTGAGAATATGTTCCAGGGCTCTTCAGAAGTAGGATGTTGGTGACATTGGTCTGTAATTTCGGGGATCCGTTCTTTTATCCTTCTTAAATATAGAAATCATCTTTCCTTTTTTCCAGTCTCATGAGACTTTGCACTAGATGAGAGATTCGGGATAATGTAAGCTAAATAATTTTTTTTTTTGCTCTCTTCAACTGCCATACCGTACTGGTCAACAACTGACTGAAGGGAAGTCTGACACACTTAGCGATTTTACGTAGGACAGAATTTTGTCGGGTTCTCAGCCAGACCTTTTGCTAAGGTATGACGGAGATAATTGAATGCTTCGGGCATAGATCTTTTCACAGGAGCACGTGTGTCTACTAACCTTCGCCTGTCTTCATTTTCGCGTCCTCCTGTGAACCGCGAGTGCAACAGCCTTTACTTCCTCGGCATTTTCCGAATTCCGTAGTTAAATCATGGTGGGTCTTTTCCATTCTTAATCCACCTACTAGGCACATAGTTCTCCAGACGACGATTTACACTCTGTTTAAACTTTGCTCGTTATTCCTCTACATTCGTCTTACTGGAAATAAACGATGTCAGTTCACTGTGTATGTGAGATGCTAAGAACTGCTTATCTACTTTTTTCTTGCAGAAACACTCTGCCAGCATTCTTTACTGATTTATCAACTTTCGTAACCATAGTTGCTGTAATGGCATCGTAATCAGAACTCCTCGCCTCTATACTGACGCTGTCGATAAGGCCCGGCCTGTCTGTAGCTACAAGGTCTAAGATATTTCCTTTGCATGTGGGCTGCCGAACTAGCTGCTCAAGACAAGTTTTTCAGAAAACTTGTTGACAAGTACTTCTCAAAACTGTCCGTCTGTCCCTCAATGAATCCATAGATGTCCCAGTCTATACTCGGTAGATTAAAGTCGCCTCCAACTAGCGTTGCTTGACCTGGGTATTACTTAGTTTCATGTACGTCTGTTATATCCGATCAGGTAATTCCGCTGTCACACTTAGCTTCGACGTCAATAGAAGAAAATATTTTTGGCTTTTGCATTGAACACCCCCTCTCATACACGTTCCGTAGGAGGCTCCAAAAGCTATATCGATGATGTTTCATTGAATGGCTCCCACGCTGCCACTCGTTGATGGCCCAGCATTGAAATCTGCAGCAATTTGCGGTGGACGATTCTCTTCAGTCGTCGTTAATCCCGTCCTTGCAGGGCCTTTTTCCGGCTGCAGCGACGTCGGAGATTTGCTGTTTCACTGGATTCCTGATATTCACTGTTCACTCGCGAAACAGTTGTACGGGAAAAACACCACTTCATTGCTGCCTCGGAGATGCTGTGCGCAGTCACTCGTGCGCCGACTGTAACACCACTATCGAACTCAACAAAATCTTGATAACCTGCCATTGTAGCAGCAGTAACGGATCTAACAACTGCGCTAGACACTTGTTGTCTTATATAGGCGTTGCCGACCGCAGCGACGTATTATGCCTGTTTACGTATCTCTGTATTTGAACATGCATGCCTATACCAGTTTCTTCGGCGCTTCAGTGTAAATAGCGGCACGAGACCAACTAGTTAGGTTTAATCTCGACACGAATACTGGGATGTGCCCTTAAACGAGTTTTTCCACCCGCAGTATTGAGTGTCTGACACTAGGGCCGACGCTACGGTTACTACGACAACGTGCTGGAAACGCGGCGGAAGGTAGCAGCTCTCGTGCAGACACTCAAGTGATAAAACGAAGAGGACGACGTCTTTCCGAATGTGACGCGGACCCTGCGCCCGGGAGACTCGAGGAACGGGTCGAGCGGAGCGAATCGCCAGCTGCGGCCGCAGTCCGTCCGCTGAAGGTAATGGCTCACTTGACACGCATTAAGGATGATTTAGGAGCGGGCTCCTACTCGTTTAGTGGTCGTCGCAGAATTGTCGGCAGGCGTGAGTTCGCGATTATCGCGCAATTAGTCGGCCGCGAGGTTCGCCATAGCGAAAGCGGACCTGCCGGGCGTCTGCCGAAGCGGCGCGTTCGTGTCCCTCTCTCTACCGTCTGCCTCTCCAAACGACTTCTGTCCATCAGATGACCCGTAAGGCAGCTACGTAAATGCTCTCAAGTCCACGTGTTGCTGGTGCAAGTATCGAGTTCTTATTAGAAACTGCGTTCTTCTTCGGAAATAGTTCTCCATGTATAGTGCATCGTACACCGAATATTTCCCGACGCACAAGCGTAAAAAAATACCTTGATGGAATCGCTTATCCAAAGATTACGTCTCTAAGATTGACGATAAACATTGGGAACATTTTGAAAGCGAATTGTGACTTTGTCACACATCTGCCTTTCTTCGACTCCTACCTTCCACCCCTTCCCACTCCTTTTAACAGACTACAAATATTTCCATGCCATTTGCCTCACACCACATTCATGTTTGTTTATGGTGTGACGATTGTGAGCTGTGAAATCTAAATTCACGCTGTCGTGAAATTGTACTCACCTGTTAGTATACGTGTCATCTGTAGACGCTGCTACTATTCTTCCAGAGCTGTCCTTCCAGCGATTAATAGACGAAGAAACTTTATTACTAAGGATTATGTTTTATAAGAGAAAATGTAATGCCGCAGCTATATTTTGAGAATGTCTTTATTGTCTCGCACGACTAGTTTCGGCGACACATTGTGGCGTCGCAACTAGTGCGAGCGCACAGTTTTCTATCAAATATTTACTGTGAAATGTAGACAGACTGTAAAGTAGCCATCAGATTAGCATATGTGCTGTAGCGGGCAGATTACCGGTGTCCGTTCGTCTGACGTCACGACCATATGGCATGTCTGTACCGTGAGAATGTAAGACATGTGCGCTAACTAGCCGCGTGTATAACGTGGAACTTTCATCTTTAATAACTTCTAACTGAGGAACCTGAGGAAATTAAAAGTTAATATACTAGTTTCTGTTATGAATAAAAATAAGTCATCCAAATTTGAGCTTTGAAACCTGCATATTTTGGAAATTAGAAAAATCTTACAGAAAACGCAAATTTCTACAATTTTCGAGTCTAAATAAATACCATTATGTATAGATCACCTTCAGTGACCATCCAACTATGAAACAAAATCACCTTCCGTGCTTTTGTATTTATTTTGAGAATTTTACTTTTAGAAATTCACCTATAACTTTGTTAAAACCATAAATGTTTTGAATTTTTGTGAACAGTTATTTTATATGAGTAGGTGAGAGTGAATGAGTGTGCCTGAGTGAATGAAAGAGGGACATTCGCCATTCTTTGCAAGTGTATAAAATCTAGGTTGGAACTCGCAAGTGTTCAGACGATGTAACCGTGGGAACAGAGTCGCCAGTGGTTCCCCATCTTAGTGAATGTCGGATGTCCAAGAGTGTATGGTATTGTACAAGCAGCCAGAACGTTCGCGAGTATTTAAATAATTTCTGGAAATAAAGTAAAGTCTAGTTTTCCTTTCGGTTTGTTAAATTATACAGTAAATTTTGTGTAACAAGAAATCATGACGTAAATGATTCAGAAGTCATGACTGGTGCGTGCTAGATTTTGGCGCGAGGCGCACCCAAAGAGTTAATTCTGATTGGCTGTGTGATGTGTGAGCCAATGAGATGCGAGGACGGTTAGCAGACTAGGAGAGTGAGTCGCGAGTGGATGAGGGGTCGCGAAGGAACTGTGATCGAGAAGAGACATGCTTGATGTGTCCTCGCGAATAATGTGTAAAATGAAGTCATAAAACGGCTTCATCGGTTCGGTACTGTGCGATTTGAGACTGGAAGAGTCCAGTAACGCGTAGTGTGAGTTTGAGCGAGTTGTGACTTTTCGTCCCGCGAAAGACGCGAGTAACTTTAATAATTAAAAGCGTGGCGGTACTTCGTAAACTTTTACTAAGTGCTTATGGCGAGCATTAACGTTAAAAAACGAACTATTATTGAACATCGACTGCAAACGTGTATGTTAGAAAATCGTCTGTGTTGCAGTTAAGTAAATTCCGTAACTTTGAAAGTTAATTCTGGCGGGGTTTGAGTGTGGATAGAATTGTGAACTGAACTTTCTTCAAACGTAGATTAGCGGGCTGATGATCAGGCTTAAAGACAATAAAGAGCTTAAATAGAATTACCAACTTCGCGTTCTCGTTTGAGTAAACAATTACTACCATTCCAATAACTCAATTTATTTAGGAAGATTGCTCATAGATTGTATTTCAGCAAACATGTATCGCGGCCTCCGGTGAGCGGCTATTAAATTGCAGTTTCTTCAACACTGCTTTTCTGCAATTTTTCCAGTAGCTGCTATCAGGAGAGGCGAGTGCAGCAACTACCTAAGAAACGAGGTAGGTGGATTTTCTTTCAGGGAAAGGAAACTGCGCGATAAGAGCCTGACCCGTCGCAACATTACCGCCATCCTCAGACTTCACCACTTTCAAAAGAATATTAGATTTCCTCGGCCCATTTATTGTGGAGTCCTTGTTACTAGTACAAGTGGGTTAGCTTTCATCACAAGTCTCTCCAGAGGAAAGCTAGCCCATATGTGCTAGTAACAAGGACTCCACAGTAAATTCGCCAAGGAAATCTAATATTCGTTTGAAAGTGGTGAGGTCTGAGGATGGCGGTAATGTGCCGCCGAAGCTAGTAGTGTGTGACAATAAAGACATTCTCAAGATACAGGTATGGTGCTACTTTTCCTCATACACATCATCAGCTGAAGTCCCTCGTCCGTGCAGCAGGATGGACATCCACAAATTGATCACGTTCTACTTCTAAATTGATATGCATATCCAGCGCAGCTTGCCACTTCTAATATTTCTAGACAAATCCATCCTACAGTTAGATGTTAAGTTCCAGCGTAGAAATTAATGGAACGGTTGGCTTAGGTAACTTTTCTGCGCCATTAGTAGTTCAGCAAGGTGTCCAGCTTCTGTGAAGCTTCGAAAAGTGGGCCAGGTAAAGCCTCGAAGTCTGGCTGCGATAGTTCCGTCGGTAAGACGTTTTCCCACGAAAGGCGAAGTACCGGGTTGGTTTCTCATTCTGGCTGACAGTCTTTGTCTGTCAGCAAGTTTCGTCCCCAAAACTGATGATTGACGCTGGGAAATTTTACCAAGGGAAGCATAACTTGGTTTGCCCACTTTTCCCCTACTTTCAATCCTCCATTTTTTCCTCTCCTCTTCACAGGTTTCATTGTCTCCCTCAAATTTCCAATTTACGCCACGCTCTACGCCCCATATTGAATTTGTGTGGTTTATAGTGCAACGAGTGTTACAAAATCTAAATCTACCCTGTTACGGAACGGTGCACTTCTAGTAGTATAGATATGTCACCCGTAGGCGCTGATATTCTTAAATTTATTTTGTACAACCGCTGCTCTTCCAGCGAGTATCGTCTGGAGGTACTAGGTTAAATTTGTTTTCTAAGTAAACGTAACGACAGGATGTTATCAGCTTGTGGTGTTAAGATTTGGAAGCGAATCTACAAACTATTGCTTCACTATACTGGACAGAATTCGAGGGTGACACAGATTGTCTTGCTCCTTCCAGCGGCCTTCATTATTTCCCTAAATTGTTTTCAGTAAGTGTGGAGCATCTCTCAGGCCTCCGTTTTCCTTCACTCGCCGTGGACCTCCACTCCGTCACTTACAAGGGTGCAAGTTCAGAGTCTATTGGACAATAAAACACTTAAATGTACACATGCGCGTGTATCCGCTCATGCTGCTGCTGCTGCTTTGATGTTAGTGTCAGATAAGACTGGCGGCTTGTAGAAGGCTCTTCGCGGTACAGACTAAACCACTGCCATATGTGCTGTTGCTAGCCCCCCCCCCCCCCCTCCCTTTCTTTCATCATAGTTCCATTTACGTGACGACACTTGTTAGGAAAAATGAAGCAGCAGCCAATGAGAAAATAATTCGTGTCTTTGACGAATTTTGCTTTGTATATAATACTTTAAACTTTCATATCCACCAATTTTCTCTTTTCCGCAACTTAAGATGGTCAGACTTCCAACTGTTTCCGAGAATGGCGTCTGTGCGACAGTAAACTCGAAGCAAATGATCGGAGGTTGGCAACAGAAAATTGTAAGTCATTCTCGTCATTACTTGTGGCGTCTTACCGTTGATTTGTGTTTAAAATAAGTTTCCCCTGCCTTAATAAAGTTATGAAGGCATATGGAGTCAGTGTGTTTCCACTCTGGAAACTGTATCAAGAGAATCGGTGCCTACCTTACTGCGACGTTGGCTGGCCTGAGCTATTTCGGCGCAACTCCGCTTTGAGTACCGTTACAACTGTGGAAGAAACTCGGTGCGCGTCCAGCGTAATCCACTTTCCATGTGAGAGAAATTTATCGTTGCCCTAGAACCAGCTCTGACAGTCGTAGATATTGCACGAATGGACGTGAAGAGGAAATGGTTTACGTCGCCGAACTCGTACAGAAGATTTTTTTAAAAAGTTGTGGACTTTATCGCGACGTTGAAACGTTGGAGTCCCTGACTGTGTAAATAATCATCCGTTAATATATCTTACATTGCTAGAAAAACTGAACGTCCATCGGTACGTAAGTTCCAATTCTTCAGTCCTGGCAAAAAAATTAGAAATCGCATTTTCTTAGAAATGTGCCCACTGTATTTCAGTCCTGGGTAGCGACCAGATACGATGCGAGGGCCGTTTGATAAAGCGAACATTACACGAGGTCGCACCCGATGTCAGTGCTTCATTTTTCCTTTGAGATCGGCCATCTTTCACATTCCTCTTAAAGCAAATGTGTTTTTCTTGACAGTTAAAACTCGCTGGAAGGTCATAAGTGTGTTGCTTCGTAACATCGGAAAAGCTTGTACGTCGAGTATTCTCTACACTATTTTGCTTGCAAAAGCTATCGAGACTATAGTTGGACCTGTGCTCTTTCACGTGATAAGGTAAAAAAGCGCACAATTTCAGTATGATTCCACGACCACGAAAAATGGTATGCTGCCGGCAAGGTCAGATGAGGTCACAATTGGAGAAACGGCCAATGAAGTTCATGTTGCTTTTCGGAAATCAATGATCATGACACAGCATATGCCGTAAACTTTTCACGCTAACACATATTTAGTGTCTCGCACTAGCCTACTATTAGGAGGAAAGTGTTGGTAAGCCTGGTGCACGATTGCACGTGATTGATAAGCGGCTGAATCGTGTGGCCCTATCCCATTAGTGTTTGGGCGTATTCGATGCGTTGCGCCAGGCTGCAAAACATAGCCTCATTGCTTCCAAGAAATAAACCAAACTGGTGGATTTCCCCTAAAGGATAAAAGGCGGAAACCGGGGAAAAGTCACGGTGACACATCTTCCCGATTCAGTGGCTATCGACTCGCTGAAGATCGTAGACCGACGTTTTACCTTTTTAATGTACAGATTTCAAAATAAATTTGCATATACCGGTTTGAATTAAGATACGGTAACAATGTTGTACATAATGCGTATGTTATTCATATGGTCAAAATCATTAAACTGCGCATTGACTTCGTAATTTATGCACTTTGTTCCCGATGTCTAAATCTTTGCTCTCTTTCCGCAGGTGAGAGACGTAGAGGAAAAAGATTTTCGGGTTATGCGAATAACTATGAATGAGGGAAACATGTGTTTTGTTTCTTTCAAGTACTTTATTTATTCGGAAATTGGAAAAGGTAACAAGGCAGTGGAGGACGTGTATTACGTACAAATACTGTGTTGAGGAATAGTTGGATTTTGCTAAGGAAAAAATTTTAAAATGTAGTTTTCTTTCAGTCACCCTCTCATATGCACGAAACGGTTGTATTTAGATCAGTCATGACGTAATGACGAAGACAGTCGCATCTGACAGAAAAGATAACGTCTAAACATTGAACAGTCGTCAGTTCAACGTTTTATATCATGAAAATCGTTAAACGTACTCCGTTCAACACTTTGCGGACCTCTTTCAACGATTCTCACATTGTAATTCACATAGAAAATGTTACCCTGTTAGACATATTTCTGTTATTGCGAAATTGTATTATTCCGTAAAACAAAATGTTTTAAACAGCCAATCTCCATTTTTGAAAATAGTTTTTATGACATGGTTCAGATACTTTGAAATATTATGTGAGTGTATGACGTCAGGATAGTCAGCGTTTAGAAATTTACTTGTCTTGATTAAGTGCAGGGTGACACGGAGTAACAGAAATGTTTGAAATGAGTAGTGGCAGCCATGGGCAGGTGGCAGCACTGCAGATTCGTGACAGCGAGTTAACAGTCCACAATTTCGGTAATCATGGATCAATGGAACGGGCAACAGCGTGCGTTAGCCATAAAAATGTTTTATAAAAACAATGATAATTTGGTAGTGACGCAGTGGAAGTTTTCGACGTTTTTATAATTTAGGACGTCATGATGCCGTTCCTTCGAAACACGCGATAAAATGTTGGATTAATATCTTTGAAGAGACTGGATCTGCCCACAAGAAGAAACCAACAGGACGAGGAAGAACTGTGCGTTCTCCAGCGAACATTAATGTTGTACGCGAGTCTGACTTACGGAGCCCACGGCGTTCAATTCGTAAGCAAGCAGCAGTGGTTGGAATGTCCCGGGAGGGTGTTTGCAGAATTCATCTGGATTTTAAAATTTCATCTGTACAAACTACAGACGGTGCAACAATTGAAGGACAACAATTATCAATTACGGTTAGGATTCTGTCAACAAATAACAAAAACAATCAATGACGATGAATTTCTAAACAAGTTGTGGATGTCAGATGAGCTACATTTTCATCTCACAGGTTATGTGAATAAACAGAACTACCGTTACTGGGCAAACACAAATCCTAATGACGTTCATAAGCGCCCTTTACACGCTAGTAAAGTGACAGTATGGTGCGATGTTTCATAACATGGGATTATCAGACCGCATTTTTTCCCAAATGGACAGGGAAACACAATAAATGTCAATGCCGATCGTTACGTGGACATGTTATCAACTTTCGTTACACCTGCATTGCACAACTTTCCAAACGTTTAAGAAGCCTAGTTTCGACAGGACGGAGCGACATCACACGCTGCACGGCAATGAATGGCATATGTGCGACAATTGTTTGGCAACAGTGTGATCTCACGATTCGGATCGCCAGATTTATCCGTCCGTGATTTTTTTTCTTGTGGGGCTACATCAAGAGCAAAGTCTACACGACTCGACCAAGAATCCTGTATGAGTTAGAACAGAGAATTCGGAATGCAATTCATAGTATCTCAGCTGAGAAGTTGCAGCGGTCAATGAGGAATCTCAACAGCAGATTTCACGAATATATTCGTACAGAAGGACTTTATCTAAAGGACGTAAATTTTAAAAACTGATAAATGCCATAAATGTTTCATAAATGCCAAAGCTGTAAGGTTTCAATTACTATGAATGCAATTTTTCTCCATCACTTTTAGTTTCATTGGATTGTGGAAATGTTCTGGTTTTTCTGTGTCACACTGTATCTTCAGTTTTGGAAGGAAGGCAGATGGTTGTACTGTAATGCTGCGATAGTGAGTTTAGCAGTACCGCGTGTTAAAACTATGTGACTCGCACTGTAATGCCGCGATAGTGTATATAACATTAACAGTACCTGTGGGTATTTTCGTTGCGTCGTTGCAATTGTTTTTCTCGTCAGACGCGTTTCATTTTATCGAGGTAAAGCATTATCAAGGTCAGTAATTACAGATATTTCTCTATCTTAAAAACAAACGAAATCCTAACTATCTTTAATTACATACAACTGATGATGCTTTACCTCAATAAAGCGAGACGCTTCTGGTGAGAAAAACACGCATTTTCGTGTAACGGCGGAACGAAAACCCTCACGAATTGTAAACCAACTATGGACAATATAGCTGCACAAATGGAGAAATGGAGCCCCGGTTATAACTGTGCGACTCGGAGTCTGCGTGTAGGCATATGCCTTTAACACTTGGCTTGGTTTTAGCGTCCATTTTATCCCGCAAGACGCACTGTTACGCAGGTACAGTGGTGGCCTTTTATGTAAACTCTATACGAATTTATGAACAGATAACATTAACCTTCAACTTTATCTGAAATCTGCGTGCTGTCTGATGGTTATTTTATCAGTGACAGTGAGACTGATTAAAGTGTGACCCAAGCAGCCTTAATGGAGACTCAAAACAGCACATCAAACGATTAGTGCGGTACCTGTTTCCTAAATTGTATAGAATTAGTTATATGTTTACGAAGAATTGCTACGGAAACCGCGACACTCTGCGATGAAAGCAATTTTCTGACAACAGTAACTACTGTGATTTAGCTACCGAGCTTGGCACAGCGCCGGCATTGTTTGCAGTTTGGCGCGAACTGCGCACCTGGTTTGCGCGTTTCATTGCGGCGCCTGCTGTGTTCTGAAAGGGAGGCAGCTTGTGGTCGTGTAGTGTGTAGCGAGCTGGCAGGGTTTCAGTACTATCTTTGAGTACTACGTACTCTCGCTGAGATAAACACTAGTCGCAATGAACATGGACCAGTTCACATATGCACGTAGCTTTAGCTTAATGTGTGTATATTTCATAATCTTTGCTCTTTAGGGCCTGTTCTGTTAATGTATAGCATTGGACTATCGCTTGATCGCCTTTCGGAACTATGACTACCGATATCACAACGTAAGGAAAAAATAAATATTTTGAAAACTATCATTTCGGTACACTTTCCGTAGTTTTAAGAAGGCATTAGAAGCTTACCCATCGGTGACTCCAAACCCAGTGTCCATCAATTTACGTCTGTCCGTTTGCCTGATGTGGCTATCGTTAATTGAGCACGATAAAGTCAAATCGAGTTGACGTGGAGGATGATATGTATGTCAGCGAAGAGGACGACTTAACACTGTGCTGTGTGAGGACCAAACCTTCAGAGAAGTTAATCACAGAAACAATATGGCAAAACGAGAAGTACGTTCCATGAATATAACTGTGCTGCCGTACTCGAAAAAGAAGAAAAAAGCGACCGGACATCTCGCTTTAAGGTCTATGTAGCGTCTTTAAATCCTCTCAAGCTATTTTAGGCCTATGTATGGTTTCTTTCTCAATATCGTTGGCCGTGTTTCACCGCAACCCTCGAATTTGCTTCCTTTCTCGGTGCTACATGACATATATCAATGTTTGATTCGATGGGTGAGTAAATAAGTGCGTGAATGTGTATGAGCGTATGTGGTTGGATACAAATTTTATCAAGGGTTGCTGGTCGAATGCTGACAAACATTATCTTTGTTATCAGTTATAGCAGACGAGATCATAAACACCGTTAGCTTCCATTTTTTCTCTTCTGCTCGATAACTATTTGTTCATCAACATTGGCGTTGGTTTGTAAACGCTGCCCAGCGAGAAGAAAGCACATTATTGCTGGTGTGCGTTCGAAGACACGTGGAAAGATCGTCGACATCTAGACAGCAGTTTTGGGATTGATACTCCTTTTGCGACGTCAGCCTCAAGGCGTTATTTAAGTTTTCGCAAGACGCGATTTCTGTATCACTATAAGGAGGAGCTGTTTTCCTCAAGACGAACAAAAGTTGTACGAAAGTAATTACAGTAGATTCTGAACAAACAAGGAGGTTGAATACCCTTTTTGCTTACAAAACGATGTCGGGTTACGCCTAGTTATGCGCGTTGATCGACTTTCCTTGTATTCGTGCACCCTCGCAGTCTCACGTTGTTTCACCACCACCGTTGACACAAGACCACTGCCACTTCCAGTCTCTATATATATGCACGAGGGTCTCTGGTACGGTGTGTTCGTTGGGTGTTGAGACTGCGCAGTTATAGCGGCGAACGAGTGCGCCAAAGCAGACTACTTAATATGTGAATGCAGGTTATTGTGGTTGTCGTTTTGAGTCTGAAGACTGTCTTGATCCAACTGACCCCGGTAGTACGTCCACTACAATTCTCTTCGTCTCCGCATAAACATTGCAGCCTACATCCTGTACAATTCTCTTCGTCTCTGCATAAGCACTGGAGCCTACATCTGGTTGAGCACGCTTTCTGTACACAAGCATTGATACCCCTTAAGATTTTTCACCCACCGCGCTTATTGCAGTTACGAATTAACTATTCGTTGACGCCTCAGGATGTGTCGTAAGAAACGATCCTTTCTTTTTTCAAATTGTGCCTTTACATTTTTCACCGGTGGCACCACGTCGATCGTTACCGACCTACCCACCTAATCTTCAGCATTTCTGTTTAACGCCATATTTCAAAAGCTGCTTCTTGATCCAAATGTTTATCTTCCACGTTTCACTTGCGTGCAAGCCTAAACTGCAGACGAATACTTTCAGAAAAGACTTCCTAACGCAAACTGATATTAGATGTTATCAAATCCCTCTTTTTCAGATATACCTTCCTCAGTAAAGCAGTTTCCATTTTCTCTACTTCGGCTATCACCAATTATTATGCTACTTAACCCTTTCAGACCTGAATTTTTTTTTTTGGGGGGGGGGGGAGGGAAAATTTTTCTTTGTGCTCTAATGCTCTTAGGAGATTTTTTAAATGATTTTAGACTCAAGATTTATGCACATATGTGTACCCGTTTTCGAAATATACTTTGTACGATTTTGGAATATCCAGTGTTGTAATAAATAAACTGATCATTCAATAATTACTACGCAAAATAACAATAATAATACTCAATTACACATTTATAATAAATATATGTCCCGAAATATATATAATAAATGTATAATACAACTAACCAACCACTTCCGTGTGGAGACGACCACAAGTTGCTGCGTACTGCTACAGTCAGTGGCTGATATTTTTATAGTTATGCCCAACAGCCAACAGAACTTACGCTTGGTGAAAAGAGTCAAAATTCACAAATGAGAACAAGAGGTTTCCATTGAGGAAAAGTATTTCTGTTGTAGATAATACACAGAAAACATTAATGAACGCAACTGTAGCCAGGAGGGCTGAAAGGGTTAAATAGGAATACTCACGTATTAGTTTTAGTATCTCATGTTTTAATCTACTTGTGTCGGCATCACTCGATTTAATTCGGCTACTTTCTGTCAGCCTCGTTTTACTTTTGTCGGTGTTCATCTTTTTTACTTTTGTCGGTGTTCATCTTTTTTACTGTTGTCGGTGTTCATCTTTTTTACTGTTGTCGGTGTTCATCTTTTTTACTGTTGTCGGTGTTCATCTTTTTTACTGTTGTCGGTGTTCATCTTTTTTACTGTTGTCGGTGTTCATCTTTTTTACTGTTGTCGGTGTTCATCTTTTTTACTGTTGTCGGTGTTCATCTTTTTTACTGTTGTCGGTGTTCATCTTTTTTACTGTTGTCGGTGTTCATCTTTTTTACTGTTGTCGGTGTTCATCTTTTTTACTGTTGTCGGTGTTCATCTTTTTTACTGTTGTCGGTGTTCATCTTTTTTACTGTTGTCGGTGTTCATCTTTTAATCTCTCAAGGCACCATCCTTTCCGTGCAACTGTTCTTGCGAGTCCTTTGCCGCGCCTGACAAAGTGCAATGTCATTGGCACACGTAAACATTTTTATTTCTTCTCCCCGACGTTTAATTCCCTTTACAAATTTGTTCTCGGTTGCCTTAACTGCTCGCTCAGTGTACAGTCTAAATAACACGAAGATACGGCTACAACTCCGTCCCAGTCCATTGCCAATGACTGCTTCTCTTATGCCATTCTACTCTTGCAAGTGCAGTCTGGTTAAGTAATCCCTGCTACCTTCAAAATTTCAAAGAGTGTAGTCCAGTCCACATTGCAGAAAGTTCTGTAAATTTACAAATGCTGTAAACGTAGGTTTACTTCCCTTCAGATTATCTTGTAAGTTCAGTATTGCTTCACGTGTTCCTACTTTTCTGCAGAACCCAAACTGATCTTCCCTGGTGTCGACGCCTACCAGTTTTTCCGTTCTTCTGTAAATACATGGTGGCGCACGAAATGCGTTGCCATTTTGTTTTTGAATATAAACATTGTCAGTACAATCTGAAAGGAACATATACTACAATGAAGAGCCGTGCATGGAGATTGGTTCTAACTCAGCACATGCTCAATATGTCCACCATTTCCTTAGCTAACTTCCTTCAAACGAACACTGAAGTTAGTGATTAACCTACGCACATGTCTTCCGTAATTTCACTGCAAGATTGAAAAATAAAATCTTCTGAGCTTCGTTAAATCACGTGGACGTTTCGGGAACATTTTTTCCCTTTAGGTACCCCCAAAGAAAAACGCCAGGACTATTGGGGGGCCAATTTTGACTGTCATTGAAGCGACCTGGAAACATGAGTGAAATGATATGATCCGCATGTCGAAATGCTCGTGTAAAAACTCCAACACAGTGTTTGCAGTATGTGGTCGTGCTCCATCATCCATGATCCACTGCGTGTTGAAGGGAAAGACAGTAGCAAGAAGCTGTAGAATGAAGCTATTGCGAAGCATTCTCAAATAACGCTCGCTGTTCACATTTTCTTCAAAGAAAAAGGGTCCAATAAGTTCGTGACTGGAAATTGCTGCCAACGCTGTAATTCTCGGAGCGTAATGCTGTCGTTAATGAAGCACTTGTGGGTTTTCAGTGGCCCAAAAGTGTACATTTGGTTGTTAACCACACGGTCTAAATGAAAATGCGCCTCGTCTGAAAACCAAAGGTTGTTGAGAGTTTCTTCCCTATCCTCCGCCAACTGAGCCAACAGTAGTCTCTGCTGCTTGTGTTCTTCAGTGAGCTTCTCTGCACAGGTCATCTTGTATGGGTACATACCGAGGTTACTTTTAAGAATGCGTTGAACGGAGCGTCTGGATATTCCCAGTTGCACTACTGCCTTTCTACACGATTTCTCGGGACTTTTCTGTACAGCAACTCGTACCGCTTCAATATTCTCCGGCGAACAAACAGGCTTAGGCGGAGGTCGCTTCGCTTCCAATACTTTTTCTTCCTGTACAAATTTATCTTACAACTTGTGTGTGGTCTTCTCGCAAGGGACCCGTCGTGTGTTAAACTGTTGTCGAAAACGCCTCTGAGTCACAACAACGCTTTTCGTTTCATGAAAAACCAACACAATTGCCGATCGTTGCTGTGTCGTCAGTCTTCCATTGTCAGCCATTGCTGCTTACTAGTCTCCTAGCGGCAGTATCGTGAATTACGTCATTTCGTAACTCATTTGTTTTTCCAAGCTCTGCTGGTACTGCTGTAGAGATCCCAGCGGGATATCTAATGTGCGTAGTAAATTGTGAAAGAAACAATTGGTAACACATTTCGGTGCGCCACCCTGTAGTTCGGACCTGTCACCACACGCCTTCTACAGAAAAAGGAGCTGTTACGTAATTAGATTGTGGCTCGCAAAAGAAGTAAACGTGGCAGAGGTTTAGAAAAAAAGTATTGCGACAGTTTGGCAGGCGTCGGCGGGAAGCGCCGGCCGGACACTGGTGCGGGCGCCGCCGGCGGGTAGGAAGGGCGCACGGAATGCGGCGGCGGCGGCGGCGGCGGCAGTGGCGGTGGCCCCAGGCGCGGCTATTCTGGGCCCAGGGCTGCCGCGGAGAGAGAGAGCGCCGGGCCGGCGGTCGCGGTGGCCGGGCCCCGCAATAAAAAGCCGCGCACATGTGTGGCCCACATACTGCACTCTGCCGTGGCTGCCTGGGAAGCGCGCTCTGCCAGGCACTCCGGGGGGCAGCGACGGGCAGCCGACTGTAGGGCGTCCCAAAGCGCGTCGCTTAAAGTTCGCTCTATCTAAGGATAGTCGGCATCTATATTGCAGCACCTGCGAATTCACTTCTCTCAGCATCCCCCGTGGGTCGAACAAAATTCATATTTGGGATCTCCTAAAGCGACTAGGTTCAGCAACTTTTGCAGTGAGAATAATTGCCAAATTTGAGGATGTAGTAATCAGTAAGCTAACATACTTTGCATACTTCCACTCTCTGATTTCATACGGAATAATATTCTGGGGCAACTCAACACTTAGGCAAAAGGTATTCACTGCTCAAAAGAAAGGAGTTAGAATAATGTGTGGGGTTCATAGTCGCACATCTTGTAGGCATCTGTTTAAAAGGTTAGGAATTCTTACAGCTGCTTCACAGTACATTTACTCAGTAATGACATTTTTTCTCAACATGGACCAGTTTAAAATCAACAGCGACATTCATGATTACAATACCAGAAAAATAAAGACCTACACTATCCTTTGCTTAACCTGTCTTTGGCACAGAAAGGGGTAAAATATGCTGCTATAAAACTTTTTGATAAATTACCAGATGAAATAAAATGTCCGACAGACAGCAGTAATAGTTCCAAAAACAAATTGAAATCATACCTCCTTCACAACTCCTTCTATACCATAGATGAATTCTTGAATGTGAGTTAATAAATCTGGAGATATAATATATGAATTTTGTGTCATTTAAGGGAATGGGATAGATAATAGATATATGTAGGTATAATACTATAATGTAAACAAATAAACTTGTTTTATGTGCGCATTTCTTGTGCATTTGGCACGTTCCACATCATAACGGTTTTTCCGTGCTATTGATCAATGGAACACGTAACTAAATAACTAACCAATCTGACGCCATCCATACTCCTCTTCTCTGTCTGCGGTCAGTAACCGCTGTTAGTCCTGTTTGGTACAAGGCCCACACACCTGAGCAGTACGGTGGGTCGCACAAGCGGTTTATGTGTAATCTCCTTAGTAGACTGGTTGTATTTCCAGTATTTTATCCATCTTCAGCAATCGCCCTTCTTAAAAAGCCTGTACAGGAAAATACACCACACATGTCACATATGAATATTGCAAATAGGGACGAAAAGTTTTTTAAAAATTTAAAGATAAAAAATGGTACATACTTATACCAAGCTAATTGTTTGCGAGTCTCGGTAATAAAGTGCATACAGCAAAATGCCATGGTCCTAAAATATGTAAGAGCAATAAGTAAAACAATACTGAATCTCTTAATACAATAAAAGGTCTTCGATACCTACATGTTCACAGTATCTACACAGAACTAGTAAAAAAAAAAAAAAGCAAAACAACAAGTGCAGACATCAAGACATCACGCCAGAGCAGGAGCCGATCAGCCAGTGACATGCAGATCTTGAAGTTAGTCTCAGAGTGGGGGTGAAAGTACGTTAAAATAATATACAAAGTAACTATATTTGCCATAAGGCATAAACAAAGTTGTAAGTGGCTACAAGCAACGTAGTAAATAATATAAAAAATGACATTTCAAATTAATGTCGACGACAAGTGACATTATGAATGGGAAATTTGGGAACTAATCTCCATACAGCTATAGCGGCGTCAGCAGCATGATTGTGGGAAACCTGTCAACATAAACAAAGTGCGAAGCGTATCATGAGGCTGGAACTTGCGACTGTAATAAGTGGAGAGACTGTCCTCAGTCATTAGCTAATATTAAGTGTCGGATAGTAACTGTAGAGGGGGAAAAAGGTGGGCACAATTCTATAATAAAGAAACAAGTAGCACTGGAATATATGCAGGTGGCAAGTACGTTTCGTGAGAGAATTTTATCTAGCGGCTTTAATATCAATTTTTTGGTACTGTAAGTTGCAGAACACGTCACTGAATTGGTGTAGGGACGTCAAATAACGCGGCAGCAGGAAGTATGCCCGCGAAAACAGCGTGCGAGATGCATCAGAGGGCGACAAGCAATAACTGGAGTTCTTGGAGAAACAATTTCACAACTGGTGGCGAAAAGTGATGTCTTTATGCTAACATAAGCCCAAACAAAGCAGCAGCTACCTGTACAAATATCCGCCCGCATCCACAGAAGATAATGTTACGCATCTGGTGGGACAACGACGGTGTGGTGTACTATGAATTACCTCCCCGAAGTGTAACCATCACTGCAGACATTTATTGTCGACAACTGAGAGGTCTTGTAGACGTACTCGCCATAACAATATAGGTCGATTTTGTTCACGAGCCAAACACCTGAGTGTAACAATTTGTGGCGATATGAAATGGAACGATGACATGGGTTCAGTTGTAAATAAAGAGGGAGACAGTTTCGAGGAAATTCAATCAGTCTACGAAGGACATGGTATACAAAATGCTTGTGTGACCCACCGCAGATACTGCCCAATTGTATGTGAGATGCTTATAATAGTTTGCACAACGAAACTTTAACTCTAAACCTGGCAGAAAATCCAAAGAGATTCTGGTCGTATGTTAAGTATGCTAGCGGGAAGTCACAGTCAATGCTTCCTCTGCGCGATAGCATTGAAAGTACTATCGACGACAGTGCTGCCATAACAGAGTTACTGTACACCGCCTCTTGAAATTCCTTAAGCAAAAAAGAAGTAAATATTCCAGAATTCGAATCAAGAACAGCTGCCTTAGTAACTTAGAAGTACATATCCTCGGAGCAGTGAAGCAACTTAAATCACTTAATAAAAGCAAGTCTTCTGGTCAAGACAGTATACCAGTCAGGTTCCTTTCAGGGCATGCTGATGCAATAGCTCCATACTTCACAATCATATACAACCGTTAGCTTGAGAAAGGTGCGTACACGCAGACTGAAAAGTTGCACATTGTCACACCAATATTCAAGAAGGTAGTAGGAGTAATCCACTAAATAACAGGCCCATATCATTAACGTTGATATGCAGTAGGATTTTGGAACACATATTGTTTTCTAACATTATGAATTATCTCGAAGAGAACGGTCTATTGACACTCAGTCAACACGGATTCAGAGTACATAGTTCTTAAACTTCCTGGCGGATTAAAACTGTGTGCCCGACCGAGACTCGAACTCGGGACCTTTGCCTTTCGCGGGCAACTGAGCTACCGAAGCACGACTCACGCCCGGTACTCACAGCTTTACTTCTGCCAGTACCTCGTCTCCTACCTTCCAAACTTTTCAGAAGCTCTTCTGCGAAACTTGCAGAACTAGCACTCCTGAAAGAAAGGATACTGTGGAGACATGGCGTAGCCACAGCCTGGGGGATGTTTCCAGAATGAGATTTTCACTCTGCAGCGGAGTGTGCGCTGATATGAAACTTCCTGGCGGATTAAAACTGTGTGCCCGACCGAGACTCGAACTCGGGACCTTTGCCTTTCGCGGGCAAGTGCTCTACCAACTGGATACATAGTTCTTGTGAAACACTACTAGATCTTTACACAGATGATGTGTTGAGTGCTATTAATAAGGGATTACAATTAGATTTAGTATTTCTAGATTTCCACACTGTACCACACAAGCGGCTTGTAGTGAAATTGCGTCTTTATGGAATATTGTCTCAGTTACGTGACTGAATTCGTGATTTCCTGTCAGAGAGGTTACAGTTCGTAGTAATTGACAGAAAGTCATCGAGTAAAACAGAAGTGATTTCTGGCGTTGCCAAAGGTAGTGTTACAGGCCGTCTGCTGTTACTTATCTATATAAACGATTTAGGGAACTATCTGAGCGGCCGTCTTAGACTGTTTGCAGATGATGCTGTCGTTTATCGTCTAGTGAACTCATCAGAAGATCAAAACTAATTGCAAAACGTTTTAGAAGAGATAACTGTGTGGAGCTAAAATTGGCAGTTGACCCTAAATAATGAAAAATGTGAGGTCATGCACATGAATGCTAAAAGGAATCTGCGAAAGATCGGTTACACGATAAATCAGTCTAGTCTAAAGGCAGTAAATTCAACTGAAAACCTAGGAATTACAATTACGAAGAATTTAAATTGGAAAGAACACAGAGAAAGTATTGTGGGGAGACGAAGCAAAGACGGCGTTTTACTGGCAGAACACTTAAAAGATGCAACAGAGCTACTAAACAGGCTGCCTGCACTACGCTTGTCCGTCCTCTTTTGGAGTACTGCTGCGCGGTGTTGGATCCTTAGAGATAGCATTATAACCGGTGATCCCTGGTTGTAAGGCAGTGTTCCGATAGGCGCAGTCATGCCGTATTAGCGAAGGGAAAATTAGATGTGTGTTTTCGTGCGATAAGAAAATGCAACTGCGAAAAGGGAGATCTTTTTTTTTCCTACACATCGATCTTCTTTCCTGTCTCGTTGCTTGCTAGAGCATATTTTGTTCGTGTTTTTTATCCACGCCTAATGACATGTGAACGAATCCTTAAAGTTCCTGGCTTTTACAGCATTGTGTTGACGTTGAACGATAAGGAACAGTTTCATCCCGATGATGATTTGGAATAAATTGTCAATTTAATTCAGCTATAAATCTGTAAAAGACGCCTTCGTACTGCTGGGGTCACACTCTGGCGCAGTATTTCTGTGCCCAAAGCGTACATAATCCGCACAAAATTGCAATATTTCAGTACCGTCAGTAGCTGAACAGGAAGTGATCGCAACCCACCACGGCAAAAAAAAAAGTAATTTTGAATCGTGCTGCCGCCTTATGAGAGTGTGGTGTCCCTACACACGAAACTGTTCAGTACAATACAGAAAAATTCTGATTTCAGTCCATCGAGAATATTTCGTCGTTCTCTGTGGCCGAAATATTAGATGCTGTCGGCGTGTGTGTATGGGGGGGGGGGGGGGGGGGCGGAAGACTCATTTCTGCGCTATTGGACGTCACATACTTCAGCACGTTGTTTGTCATTACGTAGCAGTCACAGGTGTTTAGGTTACCACTGTACGTACTTAGCGGAACGTTCACATCTCAAAATTTCAGTGACGCTTCCAGAGATCGTGGCAGTCTTGTTATAGCAATGTATGACTGCGATGAATAAACTGAATCAATGTGGTCAGCTTAGAAGCACTGCTCCTGCGTTTTCGTTTTACTGTGCATGAGTTGCGTTCTGAGGGAGGTGACGCGACGTAACAGCCGTCGCAGACGGAAGCGGCTGTTGTGAACTGGCTGCGTGGCGGCCGCGCTGTTTGCGACCTGCCGCCTATTCATTAGCGCAGCGCGCACGCGATCCCGCGCCGGCGAGACACACGCTGCGTGCGGCTCACAGCAGGCACGCAGCGTGGAGCAGAGCAGCAAGCAGCCGTGTGCCGGTCTGCTGCGAGCTGGTTAGCAGACCCGTACGGATTTCTCAGCACTAAGCCCGTGACGTCTGCGAAGCTCGGGGGTAACACATTCTCTTCTCCGAGGGACTGCAGCTCTCGAGTTGTCAGTTAACCCACTAAACTGACGCTCCCCTAACACAGCACTGACGGAAAAAGAAATCAACACCAAGAAGGAGTTGTGCGAGCTGAACGAATGTTGGTAGGCGTGTTTCTACATCTGAAAGATGATGCCTATTCAAATTTCCCGCCAGTAGCTTAAGTAGTTCCACTATGAGGAAGCAAAACAGGTTTGCTTTAAATTCGCGCTGTACCGGTCGTGAGTATGAGTTATCTTTGAGACTGGACGTGGTGAGTTGATACTAGCCAAGAATGCCTTTAACACGACAAAGATGCCGACCGAGGTGAATGAGGACGTCTAATAGGGCTACAGGAAGCTGGATGTTCCTTCTGCGATATTGTAGAAAGACGTGGTAGAAATGTAGCCACCGTGCTGGCTGTGGTGCTCGCGAGAATGTTCAGTCGCAAGAAGTTCCGGCTCTGGACGGCCACTTGACACCACCGAGAGGGAAGACCACTGTCTTCGCCGTACGGCTGTGGCGAGTCGTACTGTATCTGAAGCAGCAATTTTGACGTCAGTTGACACTACAGTGACACAACGATATGTTACTAATCGGTTACTTCGAATACGGCTCCAATCCAGACGCCCTGTATGTGCATTCCACCGACCCCAAACCACTGCCATTTGCAACTTCATTGGTGTTAAGCGAGAGCTCATTGAAGGACAGGGAGGAGTCCTGTTATGTTTTCTGATGAAAGTCGGTTCTGTCTCGGTGCAAGTGATGGCTACGTGTAGGAGGAAGCCAGATGAGGATCTGCAAGCAAACTGTCTGCGTGCTACACACACTGGACATACACCCGGAGCTACGGCCTGGGTGCGATGTCGTGTTACAGCAGGAGCACTTTAGTGGTTATCCCACACATCGATAATGCAAATTTGTGCGTCAGTCTGGTGATTCGACCTGTTGTGCTGCCATTCATGAACAGCATTCCAAGGGTTGTTTACTAACAAGATAAAGGTCGCCCACATACCGCTGTTGTAACCCAAGACAACCTACATCGAAAAATGTCGAATCAAAACCCTTGCAGTTGTCTAAATTTCCAGTTTATTTTAGCAACCACTTTCAGCGCTACATGACGCCATCTTCAGGCTCCCTGAACCAACACACTTCCCCCCCCCCCCCACCCCTCCCCAACGTGTAGGAAGGTACCCATCTCTAGTCCTGGTAGATTTTTACACAACAATTGTTTCGGTCTCCACTTGCCGGCACTAGGCATATAATGGAAGTGTTCTGGAATTGAAAAATCTCGTTGCTAGGAGATGGGAGCAAGAGGGAAGAGTTGGCAAATCTTTCCCATATTTGTACTCTAAGAAACTTAAACAATTCCTCTCTCTCTTCTTTCTGTATTCTGTCCCTGCTCTGTTACAACAACCACATAGGAGTACCACACAGTCCACGAGTTCCTGCATAGGTCGCACTAGCTTTCTCAGGGCAGTTTACTGTCATTCTGAATTTACAAACCAGTGTAGTGTGTATGTCGGACGGAACCTATGAATGAAGCGTGGAACTCGTTTAAAACAAAACTAAAATGTGGCCCAAGTTCATGTTCGGTAAACCAATCAAAGGGAGCTCTTTTTTCGATCAAATTCTTGACTAATTTCTGCGGCTTGCCCCGAATTCCTCTCCTGTTTCACCCAGGAGAGTACTGGCACCCAGCGTCCTCCGTATGTTTTAGCCTTTGTCGCACTACAGCTCCGTCCAGTACCTCGGGATTTATTCCTGGACATCTTAACAAATTCTGCCATCAGGTCACTTCTTCTTGTCAATGTTTTCAACTTGTTACTGTCCTTGCCGATTTTACTGATCTTCTGACTTCTTGTCAGCGCATCTGATTGTCAACATCGTTCTGTAGAACCCCTTCTCAAACACTTCGATTTTGTTCTGTCTGATTTCCCCATAGTCCATGAAACGCTTTATTCTGAGAAATTTCTTCCTCAAATTAAAGCCGATGTCCTCCTCGCTTGATACGTCTTATGTTATCTTGCTTCGAAGGTAAAAGAATTCCTTAACTTCGTCTACTTCGTGGCCCTCAATTTTGATGTTGACGTTATCACTAACCTCATTTCGGATGTCATTACTTCCATCTTTCTCTTCTTTACCTTAAACTCATATTCTGTACTCGTTAGACTATTCATTCCATTCAGTAAGTGCTATAATTCTTAATTTTCATTGAAGATAGCAATGTCATCAGCGAATCTTATCACTCATACACTTTCACTCCGAATTTTACTCCTACTCCCGGATGTCTTTTGCTTCCGTCATTCCATGTTCGGTTTATAGATTGGAAAATTTTGTATACTCTTTCCAGTCCGAGCGGTTCGGTCTCGGTCTTGGCGTGTACATTCGGATGACGAAAGTAGACGATTTGGAATAAACGTTGATCAATCAAAGTTCGTAAAATGACCGACAATCATTTTCTAGTCAATTTACCTATGGAGCAGATACCTTAGTACCAAATATGGCGTCTCGTGTGCAGCAAGCTAATGGTGGTTAACAACGAATGCCGGACATTTGCCACGCCGGACATTTGCCCCTTCGCCAGGTAGCTTGAGCAGCGATCCCTCAGGTAAGAGATGTCCTTCCTCGTACTTTTTCTGTCCGCTTTCAAACCGCCGTCTCCACATCTTACTCGATACAACCAGTACGTAAGAGACCTTCTTCGACTTCTTGACGAAATACAGAGCTTCTTTTCCGAAATAGAAATATTTATAACTTTTGGGAAACTAAAGCAATACCGACGATTATGTCAGTATGTAATTAGTTCTGCCAAGTATAAATGTAGATCCCTCTGTCTGTACGGTAGCTGCCTTTCACGCTTACTGATCGCGATAGAAACAGTCCATCGCCATGGGAGCAACAAGAAAGGAACGATGTAAAGAGAATGCGAATGTACGCTAATCATTTCTTTTTGATCACTGCATTTGTGCCTACTTAGTTACTACATCTGCAAGCGCAAAAGACAATAAGGAAAGAAGAAATGGATATGTGAATGTTTGAAAAGAAGAACGACATACTCCATATTAATCTACTCTCTAAAATCCGATATCCCTTGCGGCGAAACATTAGTTAATAAAGTGTAGCGGGACAATATTCAAAACATGACTGAAAATATGTTCACTAAATAGAGACAGGAACATCTATGATCGACATGTCATCCAAAGTTGACGTGAAATTTTAAAATGTTATAAATAAGGAAATGAAGTAATACAGAATGCTATGGTTGTAACGTACGTTGTTGCTCCACATTATTTAGCTCTGGTATTTACAGGGTCACAGGGAAAGCTTTCCAGGTTTTGGAGGGAAAAGCCGTAATTGTAATGATCTGCACTACAACAGAAAGAAAGATGCACAAGTAATGTAACGTGTGTTCCAGCTCACAAGCAACTTTGAAACAGATAGTTCCTGTGACTTAGTATGGGCAGAGGTTATATTCGACAACCGGAATAAATTAATAACTGGCTCCTTTTACCGACCCCCAGTCTCAGATGAAACAGTTGCTGAACAGTTGAAAGAAAACTTGAGCCTCATCACAAATAGGTACCCTACTCATTCAATTATAGTTGGCAGTTACTTCAATCTACCTTTAGTATGTTGACAAATTTACATTTTCGGACCCTATTGTAGATAGAAAAAAGGTTCCGTAATTGTTCTAAATGCTTTTTTAAAACATATTTTGAACAATTAGTTCACGAGGCCTTACAAATTGTAAATGGTTACGAAAACACACTTGACCTCTTAGCCACAAATAATCCTGAGCATCACGACGGGTACAGGGATTAGTGAACACACAGTCGAGCGAGGCTCAATTCCGTACCAAAGAAATTCACCAAAACTAAAGGCGAAATATATCTATTTATTAAAGCAGCTAAAAATTCTGTTGTCTTTCTAAGAGAGAGTCTCCAGTCTTTCCAAACTATGTAAGTGAAGACCATATGAAGTTCAAAGAAATAGTATCAACAGCAGTAGAGAGATTCATACCAAATAAATTAATAAGAGACCGAACTGATCCCCCATGGTACACAAAACACGACAGAAAGCTGCTGCAGGAGCACCGAAACAGGCACGTATAATTTAGACGAACGCAAAACCCTCCTAGATTGGCGAAGTTTTACTGAGGCTCGAAATTTGGTGCGGATTTCAATGCGATATGCATTTAGTAGTTTCCACGACGAAACTCTCTCTAGAAATGTGGCGGAAAATCTAAAGAGATGCTGGTCCTACGTTAAGTAAACCAGCGGAAAGGCTCAGTTAGCGACGGTAATGTTGCTAATGACAGTGCCACTAATGTGGAGTTACTAAATGCAGTCTTCCGAAATTCCTTCACCAAAGAAGACGAAGTAAATATTCTAGAATTCGAAATGAGAACCGCTGCAAACATAATATAGGAGGAGGACGAGGAGGGGGAGACAAGGGACCCAACCCTTCGGAGCAGGTAAAATCGTGGCAAATGTCCGCACACCGTTAGCATCCACGTTCGATGGCGCACGATTGGTATTTTCTGCAGCTGTCAGTGTTGTGAATGTGTAAGAGCCCGGCACAGCGTAGCTTCTGAGAGGCAGCGGCCAGCTGGGAGCGCTGTTGCAGCGGGCCTGGGCCTGGGCCGCCGGCGCCGCCGCCGCGAGTGTTGTGTGGTGGTGGTGGGCGTCGGCGCCGACAACAGGTCTGGCGGGTCCGGGCCGGCCTTGCCTTCCCTTCCCCCAAATTACGGGCCGCAGCCGCAGCCGCGGCAGCGACCGGTTCCCAGCCGCCTCTCAGCTGGCCTCGGGCGGTCCGGCCGCGAGATGCCATCTGCCCGCCGCCCGTCTCACGGTAATGCGTCACGCTACAGTTAGGCGAGTACGTCTACATTAACAGCCAGCGGCTACCGCCCACCCTGCAAGTCACTGGTAGCTTCCCACCTGCGCCCTAGCCTCAGCCTCCCGGTAGCCATTTAGTAATCACTCACTTGTACGCTGTAACGCAGTGAAAAAGCAAGGTTGTGAGCAGACATCGTCACCGACTGTCCGTGCCCGTAACTTATAAACAGCTTGTCCAGTACTGAGCTATAAAAAAAATCTTACCTCATGTTGACCTAGTATATCTACAAGAACTAATAAACAAGGTGGAAAACCAAGTTCTAAGATCTGCATATTTATGAAAAACTACATAATACACCTGCTGAAACGTTTAAGTTCGGCTGCCTTTGCCATTAAATAACTGCCACCTTTGGGGATGTGGAAAACATCAATCAACGACTTCCATGGTACTAGAACGAGCTGTGGAGAGCAAAAAATTTAGAGGAAGATAGAGATTGGAACACATGCAATTCGTACTCTGAGATGAAGAGGTTGCGAAAGAGATCAGTTCGTGGCTGGCCGCTTAGAAACTTTTCAAGAAGACCAACAGACAAAAAAAAAAATTTTAAAAAAGTAAATGGATGCGCCTATATACAGAAAGAAGCGCAAGATCGTGGGAACCGACTGGGGTAAATCTGAAACTTTGTAAGACGATCGTTGGCGCAGCATATCAGAAGCGCTTTGCTTTTGCTGGTGAATCTATGCTATTTGCCTACATAATAGTAGTGTTGTTGCACAAGCAACATATTGAAAAGAAAACAGTACAAATTAACAAAGACATCTAGGTAACAACAATCACTTTTGGTATTTATGAAAAGTAACGAGAAGAGTAGAAATGGCCTCGAGTGTGTTTGGTAAACCATATTTTCAGAACTTATCGACCGATATGGCTGAAACTGGAATTTACAGCGTGTGTAGTACGAGTCTGACTTGCGACATTGACGTAAAAGACGATTCAAAAACTGAGCAATGCAAAGACACATATAGGGAAACACTAAGAGACACAAAAACAAGTGGAGCACGGGGTTGACTGGCCGGGAAAAGTAATTGTCAGTGTGAACAGGATGAAATTGAGATGAGCGGGACACGAATGGTTGGTAGAGGGTTCGCGGAAGTTTTTTGCTGGATTCTACGAGCTGAGAAAAGTCTGAGGAAGATCGGTAGGTGACACCGGAAAACATATGAACTTTTGTAGATAAAACTCTTAATGCATAGAAGAGCCAGTAGCATTTCCTACGTGCTCTTATTATTATGGTTATTATTATATTATTCCCATCACTAACTTCATTCACTGAGTTCAAGATGGGAGTAACAGACCACCGAAAATGGGGTCACGCTCGGTAACTACTGTGTGTTGAAACGAACCTCGATTTGGAGTATCTCTTAATTTTATCAAATATGTAGGTAATTTTCCGTTTTCTCAGGAACCTCGTGTTCTTACCTGCGATAACTGCAAATATTTTTAACTCTGAATTAAGTTCCTTCTTCAAAATCGCTTCCCTACGCGGAGATATATTCAGATTGCAGTTGTAAACTGGGGGAAGTTGCGGTAATCATGTCATGAAATATATGTCTGGGACTTCTATGATGCAAGTAAGTTCAGAGTTTAACGTCCTGTCAATTAGAAGATCGTCAGGGACGGAGCAGAAGCGCGGATTAAGGAAGGATGGTGAGGGAAGTAAGCCGTTCCCTTTCCAAATATCCACCCCGGCATTTGCCTAAAGTCGTTTAATGAAATTACGGAAAATCTACGTCTGGATGTCTGGTCGGGTATTTCAACAGTCGTCCTCCAGAACACGAAACCATTGTAGCTGCTCTGAATTCGAGTCTCCTTGCTGTAGGTTGCGGATATTTGTCGTGTCATATCTGTAATAACGCGGTGTATGGATGGATGTGTGTCAGAATTTGCTTTGTCCCGGGAAGATAGGCGTATTGCATTGCTAAACAATCGCAGCAGAATCAGTATAAGGGCAACGAATCGTTTTCAAATAGTAGTGTTATTACAGTATTCTTATTAACAGTACTGAATATTAACGGAAGAATAAGTTTCAATTAGGAATATCTACGAATAAGAGTGCCTTTAGCCGTTTTCGCCGAAGGAATTTGGACTATCTTACAATGATATTTGAAAGATAGATCCTTGAGATATCAGCACCCTCTAAAATGAACCAATGCATTTCCTCGAAACGTAGAGCAGGATGAACGGAACAATCATTGGAGCTCTTCGGTAAGATAAAAGTGGTTATGGAAGTTAAGCTTTGCGGCAGTGAGATGGTAACACTGTTCACAGTTAAACATTTGTATTTTCTATGTATAATAGAGTTGTCAAATATTTATGAAGAACAGTGTATTGTTACTACACGTTATGTCAAAACAAGATAAAAGATTCAGTTAAGCCCCACAGATGACAGGCATAGAATATAAATAAAATTATGGAACTGTTTGTTATACGAATGGAGTCAGCATCAAGGAGGAGGTACCGGGGAAGACTTTTTGTGGCGAAATACTGTTTTTCAAATTGTGCAGTTAATTTTCTTTATGCCCCAAAGTTACTTCCTGTTCATTCTTTGTACATTTGTTAAATAATTTATCAGTTTTTCTTTTTTTTCTGCGTCTGAAATTTCACCACAAAACTTACGGCTCTCTGAACTTGTTGACTAAACCCTGCCGTGGTAAGCGCCAGTGTGGCAACTGAACTGCGCGTCCTGAAGTTACACCTGCTGCAACGACAAGAACGGCTCATGATTGGGGGAACGGCGGCCGATAAGGCTTGTCGGCGTGTTATCGGTATCCGGTAGCTGCGAGCCGGCCTTCCGGAATCTTCCGCTGGCAGCTTGCCTCGCCTCGCCTTACCTGCCTTGAAAACTGCGCAGCTGAGTAGGCCGTCCCGCGTAGTGCCCGAGATATACGTGCTGCCACGCAAGCTGTCGGCCACTCGATTTGTGCGGTGCGTCAGGGTAGCTGGGTCCGAGCCGCAAAAAGCGCGCGCGAGAGACACGATGCATGTGGCCTGTGGACTGAAATAGTGAAGTTACGTGCTAACATTTAAAAGGAGCTTGTGCGCTTCGAGTGAAGTGATGCCAAACCTGAGGATCTTTCATACTTGAATACCGGAAACAATACTATCTGACAACGTTTCTTGTTAGATTTTGTGCTGTTTAACATTAATTCAATATGTTCTGTCGTCGGTTTTTTACAGGCCAGACAGTAAATTTAAAGAACACATCGAGGATCAAATCTTAGCTTCCACACAAGCTGGGTGTTCGTCCTGCTATATTGCAGAAAGATTCCAATTGTTGGCAACGGTGGTCGCGAAAATGTACAGTCGTAAGAAGAAAGGACTTCGGACGGACACGCGGGCAGACCGAGAGGGAAGACCATCGTGTTCAGCGTAAGGCCCTGGCCATCGTACTGCATCTGCAGCACCAGTTTGAGCAGCAGCTGGCACCTCAAGGACACAACAAGCTGTTACAAATCGGTTACTTCAAGAACAGCTCCGAGACCAGAGGCCCTGTGTTGTGTAATACTCTGACCCCAAACTGCCACCGTTTGTGGCCACGTGGTGTCAACCGAGATCTCATTGGAGGGCGGAGTGGAGGTTTGTTGTGTTTTCTGATGAAAGCCAGTTCTGCCTCAATATCAGTGATGGCCGTGTATTGGTTAGGAGGCGGCCAGCTGAGCGGCAACAAGCAACTTGTTTCCGTGCGAGTCACACTGAACCTACACCTGGAGTTATGGTCTGGGGCACGATTTCGTATGACAGCAGGAGCACCCTCGCGGTTGTCCTACGCACCCTGACTTCAAATTTACACGTCAGTCTGGTGGTTCGACCTGTTGCGCTGCCATTCATGAATAGCAGTCCTGGTGGTCTTTTGCAACATAACGCATGCCCACATACCGCTGTTGTAACTCAACATGCTCTGCCGAGTGTCGACATGTTGCATTGGCCTACTCGATCACCAGATCTATCTCCAATCGAACATATACGGGACATCATCGGATGGCAACTCCAGTGTTATCCACAATCTGCATTGCCCGATCAAGTCCAACATGCATAGAACTTCATCCCACAAACTGACATCCGCCACCTGTACAATGTTTGCTCTTTTGGACGCTTTAATTCAATATTCTGGGCGGTTACCCCGGTTATTACTTTACCAGCGTTTCCCATATACAATGGCTTGTCTCGGGCTTACATTGACCTATGAACTTGTAACGTTCATGATTTATGTTACCTAGAGGAATGTATCCCTGAAATTTCGTTACTGTCTCTTAATTATCTTGTGGTGTTGCGTTTTTTTCATTCAGTGGAGTTACCTACCTTTCATATCCGTACCATTATAGTGGTGTGTCCTTAAGGAGGCAGCTGGTGGGGCGATGCGCAATGGCTGGGCGCAGTGTGTTGTGTGATGCTGTAGCTAACAGCTCTTAGAGCGTGTACCATCAGCAATTCACCTTTGCCACGTTGTTGACACAGAGCACACTGAGTCTGACTGCAGAAGTGAATGACCACAGGTATTGTCTATTGGCTAAACCGGATTTGACAGTTACGTCATTCTCCAGTAGGAGACCAGAGAAGATGCACGCGCCCAGTGCATACCGACGCAGCTGTTGACTCTTCTGGGAAAAGCGGCTTCTCTCAGGTAGTGTGAGTGTGACTTGGCGAAGCCAACGAATGTGAAGACGAAAACATGGCTGTGTTGATAGACTGATTTGTGCCCGAGGTCTGTGTTAAGTTGCAATACGACAATTTAGTAGTTAGTTGACGAAACCACCCAATATGAAACCAAAAAATCTGGCTTAGAGTCTCGGTTGCGCAAAATAGTCAACGCATTCCATTTCCGCACAGAACTTCATAACCTATTGAGAATCGCACAATAATTGCCGAAATCGGTTTAGCCACGATATGTGAGCACTGGTGCTCAAATATAGCACTGATTTTCGTGCTAGTTTAGCTGTGGCTAAGGTTAATTACTTAACCACAGTAGTGTTAATATTATGGGTGACAAAAAAGAAAACATAAAGCAAACACTAGAAGTTTACCTTAAGAAGCCTCAGCGAATGACTTGTTCCAGTGGGAGTTAGAAAGAGAAACATAGGCCCGGCGTTGCGCTTACTTCAACGTTAGTAGTTATCAGGGTAGGCAACGGCTGGACAGTGTGGCGTGGACACAGACAGAGAACACGCTGGCGACTCTGTAAAGTATTCTCAATCCTCCGCGCAGAACACTTTACGCAACCGCCACCTTCCTTGTACATCTCTGTAATACCTATGAAAGTAGTGTAACAGCGGTTCTATCGGAAACAGTCTTGTCATACAGGGATGATTGTGTGGCTGCTTTGGCAGGGAACGAACCCGGCGCCCGGCGCGTGTGTTCTCGGCTTGCGTGCGTGCGTGCGTGCGTGCTTGCCACGTGGCCGCGAGGTGCGAGCAGAGCAACCGGTTCCCGCTGGCCCACACCGCCACCTGTTGAGAGCGGGCGGAGGACGGCCTTGTGACGTCACGGCCGGCGCTTTTTGTGGGGCGCTTGTTTGTTTGCCATGTGGGATTCCGCCGCCAGCAGCTGACATCGTACTCACTGCGCGAGCCTCTGTTTTTTGTAACGGCACCGCGATTTACGGCGCGACCAGCCTCGATTGAGTAGCGGGAGGGCTTTTAAAGGGCTCTGCGCTCTCAATGGTGCAGCGGAGCCAGCGAGTCGCACACCGTACGGCGTCTCGGCGTCACGGTCGGTCCGTGGTTTTAATTTCATTTCGTCGGCGTCGCGTTGCCATACTAACAACGAACTAACCATTGTCTAGTTTCGGAGCTCTGGCACCGGCCTAAATTATGAGAATTCAGATCGTCCCATGATGCAAACGACTATTCTTTTTATCGCCCAGACGTGTTTCAGAATCTTTGTGATATTATCAGGTTGTACTTTTATTCAGTTCTGTGAAATGCAAACAAGTTTTAAGTAATAAATACTACAACCAAAATTAGACCTGAACTTACTGTTCTTACTTTTTGGAGTTCGGTGAGCAAACGCTCGAAATTGGGCTACGTCCACTACTTCCTCACCTCCCTCCCGTAATTCATCGGGATGCTTTTACTCGGACAGTTAGGACAGGTCAGGGGATGTTGGATACCCTGCTATTCGCCACACTCAGGTCTATCGTCATGGTCACATGTAAGCTTGTTCGGGTTTGGCTTCACAGGTGCCAACCCCATTCTGTCGCGTTTCGAGCGCCTCCTATCTTCCCGTATTTAGATGTCGCGGCTGGGCGTCTACTGTAGTGAGGGTAGTCGTTCACAGGCTCCATAATTTCTTTTTTCAAGAATCTCTTAAAGCATTCAAGTCTTCCGGGTCCACATGGAAGCTTCAAATAAGGAGAACCAAAACATTTTATGTCTGTTGTGATTATTACCTTGTTTTCCAGACCGTTAGGTTCTCCAAGATTTCTGTAAAGTACTGTACAGCTTGCCATCTACTACGAAATGTTGTAATGAGTTTGCTTGGCGATTTAAAAAATTGCTTTATCCATTGTCATAATTCCTTTGTGATTACTTGCTGTGGAAGTTCACTGATGGAAAGAAAATGTGAGCACCAACAAATGACAATGCACTCTACCGAACGTTTGTATCGGAGCTGTCCTTGAAGTGACCGATTTTCAACAGTTCGTTGCGTCACTGTGGTGCCAAGTGCCGCTCAAATTGCTGCTGCCGATGCCGTAATATGCGCCAGAGTGATACGTCGAACACGATGGTCTTCCCTCTCGGTAGTGCCACGTGACCATCCGGAGCCCGGTTCTTGCGACCGTACATTCTCGTGACCACCGCTGCCAGCAATCATGTACAGTGGCTACAATCCTGCAAAGTCTTTCTGCAGTATCGCAGAAGGAACATCCAGTTTCTGATAGCTCTATTGCACGACCTTGTTCAAACTCGGTGAGGTGCTGATAATGGCATATTTATCGCCTTAAAGGCTTTCTTGACTAACATCATCTCACCAAGTCCAATCTCAGAGGCAACAGACGCTCACGACCGTCACAGTGCGTATTTAAAGCAAAACTAACTTGCTTCTTTATAGTGGCGCTACTAGCGTCATACTTATGCCAAATTTGAGTAGGTTTTTTCATATCTTGAAACATGTCTGCCAACTTTCGTTTATCTGACACAGCTCCTTCTTGACGCTGAAATTTTTTTATCCTTCTGTGTATTTTCGTCGTATCTGTCCTTGTCTGCAAACTCATTTGGTGTGGAAGTTCACACAGAAGCAGGCCAGCGGTTCTACGCGCTTCAGTCTAAAACCGCGCGACCGCTACGGTCGCAGGTTGGAATCCTGCCTCGGGCATGGATGTGTGTGATGTCCTTAGGTTAGTTAGGTTTAAGTAGTTCTAAGTTCTAGGGGACTGATGACCCCAGATATTAAGTACCATAGTGCTCAGAGCCATTTGAACTTTTTTTTTTTTTTTTTTTTTTTTTTTTTTTTTTTTTTTTTCACACACGAACGCGATACATGTTTTTCTATGAACTAAGTTCTCAAATTATAATTTTCAACTTCACAAAACAAAATTCCTATGTTGCAGCAAGTGTACTGTTGTTCTCATAATATTCGGACCTCAGTTCCCACGAACAAAGTACATTTGTGGAACTCTGATGTATCACAACACTAAGGGTTGAGGTTACACTTCGGTGACTGGAAAATTTTTCTATTCGTGGGGTGACTTTGATAATGCAAATTGTTAATTGAAGCAAATCAGTTGGTCATTTTCCTCGAACAGAAAATTATCCTTGTTGACTGAATGTAGCGACATAAACTTACTGGGAACATGGGCAACTTGCCTTAAACAAGGATACGTACAACATAATGCGCATGAGTAAGAGGAAAAAAATAGGGGAGTTATTGAGTACAGTATTAATCATACACTTGTAGACTGTAACATCGATCATATATCTAAAAACGAAGTTGAGACTCGATATGAGGTGTAAGGGACGTATAAAATCGATCTGGACTGCGAAATATTATCTGGACAATTCTCGGAAATTAAAGTTCGGCTGATAATAAGACAGATCAGTGACCTATTATCGAGTGTTGTGCAAGCGTTTGGAATCGTCTTGCGATCGCATTGTAGTGAAGGTTCTAGTGTTGTTAAGCTTATGTACAACAGAGTCTTTGAGAAAAAAAAAATCGTACACCAATAACCAATAAGCACCTGTCAAGAACCAATATATGAGACAGGCTGCAAAACGATTCAGTTTCGTACTTCCGCTATCTCTCGGGAGGACTGAAAGAAGGTAAGAGAGAAATTAAGGAGCGCACGGAAGCACGCAGTGCCATTTACCCTTCCCTCCCTTTGTGTAACAGAATACCCGTCACCATGCATCCCGTAATGAGTGAAGAAGTAGTTATATGGCAGCAAAGACAGCAACACTAGCACACACAAGAAGAAATCTAACAGGAAACTGAAATAGAGAAAATGTATAAAACTTTCAATGGCAAGTGACAATGTAACTGAGTAGCAATTAACAAAACAACTTTCCTAGAGCCACTATGTATCAACTCCAAACAGTGAATTATTAATGACACTTCATAAGTCAAACTATGTGACTACACGTGGAGGTGGTGTGCATTTACGTCGGTGCCTTTGGAATGTTGCCAGCGATTAGATGTGAAGTGCAGCCAAGTGTAGGAAATGCGCAAATACCTTGTGTAATTGAATAGTAGTGGCGCGACTACTTGGTAATTAGGCGTCGAAAGTGAATATTACATGGACTATCAGTTTCGTAATGACTAGTTGCAGGACGAAAATTTTTGCTCGTAGTGGAAAGTTTGTGTTGGACATCGCGTAGGAGGATACAAAGTGTAGTTTTTAATGCCACGGCGTAATTTTTGTGGTCGTATAATAATTTCACATGTAACGACGAAACATGATATTGCGGTTGCACTACGGTTTCGTGTTGTATTAAACTTGTGGCTGATGGGGAAGATGGAACAGCAAGTATTTCTTTAAACCTTGCAGATATCATTTATGTTCATTAATTTTTTACAGGGTTTCTCCTCTAAACATTTCCGTTGGGTCTTCGATTTACTAAAAGTATTGAAATGTACACTGATTTCCACAAATCGAGAGAAAAAAATGACAAAATTAAGGTTAATTAAAAAAAGATGCGCATAGAGTACCGAAACTGGCATCGAATCAATCAGTACTGCTACCATTTTGTACCGTAAACCGGGACTTATCGTTAGAGAAAAATATCCCGTTTCTAATTTATTGCAGATTTATGCACGTCTCACTAGCGACGGGTGAAGGGAGGTGGATACAAGAATTAAGTCAGCAGACGTTCGTATCACGTGACAGAATATTCGGCGCACAGCCACTAGTTGACTGCGGTAGAACGGACTGTAGTTAGGGTAGGGCCCTTCCATGAATTTGTGTTTGTTCAAATGGCTCTGAGCATTATGGGACTTCACATCTATAGTCATCAGTCCCCTAGAACTTAGAACTACTAAAACCTAACTAAACTGAGGACAGCACACAACACCCAGTCATCACGAGGCAGCGAAAATCCCTGACCCCGCCAGGAATCGAACCCGGGAATTTGTGGTTGATGCTATTCGTGTACCGTACAGGTGGTGAGAAATTGGAAGTGCCTGCCACACCCAGAGGGCAAGGTAACCACCTCGTTGCCTTAGTGTCTCAACTGCGAGCATCCTTCCAACTGTGATCGATCGGGATTCGTACGGTAGATGACCAGTCAGTACCACTCAGTTAAGTTGGCTTTCTCAGCACTTCTCCCACACATTTGCACACTGTCGTCCAACCAGACAGCGCCGTTTGCTCATGGCATTTTGGCGCTGCGCATTTGAGGCCCCGAGGAATTGCCAGATTTTATAGGAGAGGCTAGTGTGAAGAGCTGCAGAGAACCATTCTTCGGACTGAAGACCACAACACAACACGGGCCGAGTGAGGTGGACTCCTTTTTGGGGGTACAGCGGTTCATATCTCCTCCCGGCCATTGATATATTTGTTTTCATAATTTCCTTAAATTACGTAAGGTGAAAGCCTTCATTCCTTTGTGATACCCGTTTAGTGACATCAGGACTTTCAATAGTCGACGTAGCACAGAAACTACGGGTTCGGCATTTTGTATCCCGCCTGGAAGGAGGCACGTGGGTCTGTTCCTTCGATCTGCAAAATAGGCCGAATGAAGGAAGCGAGGAGGAGCAGGAGGGGTAAAGTACTTCGTTACTGCGTGTAAAATTAAAGATGTTTACTATAGGCAAAAATAAGTTAGTAAATGGTTACATCACTTTGCGATGATGAGCACATAGGCGCGAAGCTGTATTCTCGTCGTAAGTAATACAAAGCCTCAATAGCAAGCGTTTTCAGGGGTTTCTTTCCTTGGTAGTGTCATATATGGACGAAGTTTGGTTCAAAGTTCTCCGTTGGTTCCAGAATTAAGGCTACGTGTCATTCCTTTGTGCCCCCCCCCCCCTCTTCCTTTCCTAGCCCTAACAAAATACCTAAAAGTGCTTCTTATCCACACAAATAGTGGTGTCTTACCCCAAGGTAATTTTGTCACGTAGCCCCACGTGTGTTCGAAGTTTGGTCGAAATTGTTGCAACGTGACGCGCTAGAATATTCGGACATTGTGTAATAATTCAGAAAGTAATGCTGTAGGTGGACATTTTGTTGCTGGTACGATACGGTGTTGCGTACGAGGCGAGTAGATGCGTCAGGCGTCTAGACTGTCGATATTTCACGCCTTTTTCTGTCGTTTATCTTTTTTTTCCCTGCTCGCAAATGTCGCGGTGTCGTCGTCGGCGGCTACTGCAGGCGAAAACTTTCCATCTGGAGCGGTGCCAGGAGGGCCGCGTGAATATGCATGGCTGCCTAAACGCCGTCTGCCCGCTAAGTGGGGTGCAGGCCGGAGCGATGGCGAGGCGATTCAGATAACCTGAGCGGCCGTTAATATATCCCTCTCATCTGGTGATCACTCACTGTCTACGCGGACGGTATCTGCGCACAAGTTTCAGACGGGCGATGCGTTCTGTGTTCACGCGTGGAATGTTCAGTTTGCACAAATCCCTCGTTACAACAGATGTCTCGTGTCACGACTCTCTAACGACCTGTCTTGTTTGACTACACGTACGCGAGGCGTCGGTTCTTTCGGACATGTTCTATCGGACACCGCGCATTCACATAACCGATTCGCCTCGATGGCCAATGAATCCACAACCCCCATTGCGGATGCACAATTATCTTCGACCTCCTGCGGGAATGTCAGAGTAGCGAGCATTGAGTACACTGATGAGGACTGCGGACAGGTGATGCCGGGTTGGAGCGCGAGTGGGGCGGGGAGTCTGCCGAGGAAGTCCGCGGTTTTGCAATAAACGCAGGGTCAGGATGGCGTAGTGGTTAACGCAACTGGCCAGTAAGCAAGAGATCCCAAGTTAGAGTCCCTATCCGGCCCACCAATTCACTCGTCGCCACAGATTGCCCACAGTGGAACTAACTACAATCGTTAGTTCCTTCCCTTCCCTTCCCTCCCGCCTTCCCTCTATTTCCCCTCCACTTAAAATAAATAACATGTCTTCAGAATGAGATTTTCACTCTGCAGCGGAGTGTGCGCTGATATGAAACTTCCTTGCAGATTAAAACTGTGTGCCGGACCGAGACTCGAACTCGGCACCTTTGCCTTTCGAGGTCCAGAGTTCGAGTGTCTGTCCTGCACACAGTTTTAATCTGCCAGGAAGTTTAATAACATGTCTTGTGTACCATGCAGGAAATTTAGAATGCCCTCTTTACGCCAGCGATCAACTATTGAAGCAGAGGCGTACCCGTCGACTTTGGAAATTTCTGGGACTGCCAGATCTAAGGATCCTCGTAAAAACAATGACAGCCTTCTTTTCTTAATAAATCGTACTATAAGTCTCCGAACTGGCGTCATACCGAAAGGCTGATAACTGTACACGTCTCGTGTTTACGCGTAAGAGGAGTTGAGAGTTCAGATCAGCTAAACAAAGGGTCTGATGCTAAAAAAATAGTCCTTATGGCTACCCGTAAATATAAGAGATTCAGAACTAATGAACAGCAGAATCGAGAATAATAGCGTATTGGTAACTAAAAACTGGGAACGAAATTAGCTTCCTAGGATGTTAAATTACACAATAGCACCGAAACAAGAAAGGCATATGTGGCAATATTATGTACAAAGGAATTGTTCGTCAAAGGGGAATCAATTGCTGTTAAAAAGTGGCCTGCACTGAACGTATTCTTGACAATGGAAAAATGTAGTTTTGAAAAGAGGATGATGTAGGGCTACACACACTTCCTTTTATAACTCAAATACCCACTGTGACAACGGAATTTCAGTGTTACTACATTGAATAGTAGTGCAGGAACGATTCTTTCACAAATTACAGCACAACACGGCGAACTGATATTTCGTTACTCAAGGCACACAGCTCTTGCGTTTTCATTTACCTTTAACGAAGCGTTAGACAACCATTACATTCCCGCCATTACCAACTTCCTTGAGGAATCAGCTTTTGGAACCTGTTTCGTACAGTCTCGTTGTATGAGAGAGAGAGAGAGAGAGAGAGAGAGAGAGAGAGAGAGAGAGAGAGAGAGAGAGAGAGGGGGGGGGTGTAGGAGGTAGGAGGAGTGTTATGACATATTTTCCCCTTTATTCTCCGAAGCTAAAGACTAACAAACTAACACCAGAGGTACCCTTAATATTATATAAAGTGAGTAAAGATATTCATGATGCGTACAAAACTGAAATGAAAAATTTCTGTATTGTTAATTTGTTTCTTTGGGACCTACATATCGATCACCGATATAACCTTCTTCTTACCAGTGCAGAAATATGCTTCCTACTTAATGAACAAGACTAAAGGCAATGTGCTACACTGGCAAAGAGCACAAGTTTATTTTTCTGTGATGTCCCTTCCATTATGCAGGACTTTTACTGTATTACAAAATTGACCATTTCTTATACCGTAGTAGATCTGTCACTCGGATGTTGGATGTAATCAAAATAATGCAAATCACCACATATCACGTATCAGTGAAGAAATATTTCCACAAAGTCTTTTAGTCTCCTTGATCTATGAGTACTAAGTGTACTAGTCTTCCACTAAACATTAGTATTATATGGAGTACGTACAAAACTGAGAACTCGATGTGTGTGCTGTACGAGGGTGGTCCCATAAGTACCCGACCCAACAAAGAAAACACAAAAATTTTGGAAAAAATTGTGTTTATTTTTCAACATAATTTCCTTTCAGTTCTCTACACTTCTCCCAGCGATGTTCAATAAGTTTGATACCATTTTTATAATGAGAACTGTCTATCTCATCAAAATATCCATTAACTGCCGACATAATGTCTCCATTTGTTAAAAATCTTTAATCACCGAGCCATTTTTTCAAATTTCAAAACAGAGAATAATCCGAGGGGGCTAAGTCTGGCGAATAGGGTGCTTGAGGCAGTAATTCATACTGTAATTAATTTTGGCCATTGCAAAAACGGACTTGTGAACTGGTGCATCGTCCTGAAGAAACAACACTTTCTTCTTGGCCAAATGCGGCCGTTTTTTCTTGATTTCTTCGCCCAAACGTTCCAATAAGTTTGCATACCAAGTTCGCATAATACTGACCGTTGATAGTTTCTTCCTTTATCAAGGTAGTCAATGAAAATTATCCCATGTGCATCCCAAAAAACCGACGCCATGACCTTGCCTGCAGATGAAACGGTCTTCGCCTTCTTTAGAATCGATTCTCCAATTTGTGTCCGTTGTTTTGTTTGTTCTTTTGTCTCGGGAGTGAAGCGGTGGACCCATATTTCATCCATGGCTATGAAATGACGCAAAAATCAGATTAGTTGCTACGAAACTTTGCTAAACACTCAATTGAAACATCATCACGACACTGTTTTTGCTCGATTGTGAGCAAACTCGGCACAAACCTAGCACAGAGTTTTCTTTTGTCCAAATTTTCCGATAATATGCAATGTACTGCACTTTCTGAAATGCCTACTATGTTTGCTAGCTCGCGCACTTTCAGCCGATCACATCCAGTACCGCTTTGCGGACTTTCTTCACCTTTTCTGGAACCGTCACCTCATTCGGTCGACCACTGCGATGCTCGTCTTGGTAGCTCGTACGAGCTCGTTTAAACTCAGCTACCCAATATTTTACTCTTTTCAATGATGAGCAGACTCTCCCAAAGTAGAATCTAGCTCAGCTTTAATACTGGCTGTGCTGAGGCCTTTAAAAAAAAATGGTTATATCACATAACGGCGACCACTTTTTCTCCATTTTCACAAGTTCACTCGCAATGTTCACTACTGCTGCCTGCCAGACAAATACCAAACAATGTGGTGTGTTCAAACTTGAAACATATGCTTCATAGATCGTACACTTTCTAATCCAGAGATATTTTTCAACAACGACTGCCATCACTCGGGTTCTTATGGGACCACCCTCGTATTTACCCATATATCCACGCAAGTAAATATATTTAGTGTATGTAGAATGAAATAAATCGAACAGAATTGAAGTATTAACAAAAGAGTACGTTATTCACTACTGAAATTTAGCCGAAATTCTAGTCCTCAGGAGTCGGATATTTGACTTCGTGCAAGCAATCGATCTTTCATGCCTGACAGATAGATAATCGTAATTATAATAGAATGATGTGCATCATCTGCTACGGAACGATAGTCTTCGAAATTCAAAACTACTTCGTCTTCGCCGAAAGAGATGGTACCCGCCTACTACCACAGAGCGCCGAGCGCGTTATGCGCCGCGATTTGCGCAATGCTCACCCTGCTGCACGGAGTGTAAACGGCCAGCTGACGGCGAGGGCGGAGGAGCGTCATGTGTTCGCTTCTGTAGTTCCGGAGGCGTTCCGCTGCACGAGTATTGCTGCCGAGTCTCGGAAAATGAGCAGAGTGACGCGCATTTATAAAACAATTGGTGATGTGAATACGAAATGACTTGTTCCACACAATTACGATTTATCGTGCAAATGATATACTAACTAAATAACTACAGGGGCAACAAAATTTACGCATCATAGTGTCGAACAAACCAATAAGAACACTGAAGCTTCGTTTTTCTTTCCTTTATCTGAAAAACAAAATTTACAACCAGTGTGTTACCAGTTTTGGATAACCGCCGTGAGACATTGTCTCCTAGTGGTAAACTCATTCTAGGACCTGAGGTTCCTCGGCGGGTGGTGGAGACATGTGTATTGCTAATGATTGGAAGAGACAAGTAAACACAAGAGTAGATTAGACAACAGAATGGGGTAGAAGACATTTTCAGTGAAATGTATGTGGGAGAGACGTGTAACCAGACGAATGGGCGGTGTCTGGGGAAAGGAAGTTTGCTGCTAGATTCGAAGATACAAGAAAATTCCGAAATGACGAATGAAGAATAGGTGGATGACATTTCAAAACATGAAGCGACATGGATACGTATACATAGGCCACAATGCACAGAAAATCTACAGATAGCCTATATCCCGTAGTTTCGTGTCAGATGGCTGGTTATGTTTATTTGCGAGAAGGTAAGAAAGATATGAAAGAGACTTATAATATACTAAAAGAAGTCTTTAATTTGAGATGTCAGTATCGCTCACAGCTTAATATAACGATACATTCCAGTTTATCTTTGATCTGTGCGGCGCTGGGGACTGGTATTCCCGAGCGTGTCTGCACTGCTGAGTACTGAATCTATATCTCGAGTACGGCTATCAGTAACGCTGTTACGGCGGCACAAGAGACAAAATAGTTTTCGCAGTTATCTATTCACTGCCTAAACGCCAGGCAGAATTTCCTTTTTTATTTACTTTATTGTCCTTTAAACACGAGCACAAGCATTCCAGTTGCGATACTCAGAAGCATGTTTGACTGCATTATCATGGAGCTGTTAGATACGGATAGCTTAAAGGCTGCTAAAGGCGCCGTCGGTTGCAGTGTGTGGCTGTGTCACGGTTATCAGCGACGATTGGGGAATAGGAGCAATGCTGTACCAACGTGCTTAGTGTGTGGGCCCGGGTGCGACCGATACTGCCGCACCATGTTTTACGTTTCAGGGGTAACAGGGGTAGCATTCCGATCAGTAGTGGGTAATGTGGCCGGGGCCGGGGGTGGCACTGCTTTGGGGAGGACGTAATAGCCTTGGGGTCACCCGTCTGTCCTGGCCCACCTGCTATCACCTCGTCATACTATTTGTAGTCCAACCGGTGTCCATTACGTTTTTTGCCTTTACACTGTGACTATTAGGAATGTTTCATATAAACGACAATCCTTACTGTATAACTGGCATCACCTTCAATCGGGTAGGCGAAGGTTCGGATGTGGGTGGGTTTGCTCTCCACTTGTCTGCTCTGACCTGTGTACCAGCGCGAACCATCTACTGTTACCACACATTAAATTATTTCTCAGCGCTGGAACCAGTATTGCTTTCAGTGCACCGATTTTACCAACGCTTACATAATCCCACCAGATTTCTGGCGGACATCACAAACTCCAGATGAACTACCTATTGACCGAGGGAGAGATGACTTCGCTGTTTAACCCCTTAGCCCCCAACAGAGGGACTTGCATAGTGAACCCAAAATTATTCGGCACTACCTAAGTAGTACATCATCCAGTGGCTTCCAATTTCGTAACATTTTAACACGTCTGTGTCTGAGTTGCCGAGACATGCACCGATGCGTGGTAGATCGCGTTTAGACTGGATTTTTATCCTTGCCATTCCTTTCCCCTCTGGCAATGTTTGTTGATATGGAAGACGGCGAGTTGCGCCCTGTTTTGGCGTCCACGTTGAACTGTACGTATTACAACTGCCTGGATCAGTCAGTTCAAACATCAGAGGAAAGCAGGGGACACCACACCCAATAGCACCGAAGCAATGCGGTGCTCAGACTGACCTTCGGACTGCCAGCTTTAGCTTGTAGCTAAAGTACGTAATTGCGCGAGATATCTGTGCGCCACCCCGTCCCTCGCACCGTCCGCACTTGAAAACCCATAAGAATCCGTCTCACTTGTGGAACGAAAGTGAACGTGAGAGTTTCGTAAGAGAGAGAGAGAGAGAGAGATGAGGCTGGGGGCCCGGCGCTATCTTATCGCGCTGACCGATGCCCCCGCAAGCAGCAGACTTATCGATCGCCGGCCGCGGGCCCACGTGTAATTGCCGACTCGCTATCTCCCCGCCTCCGCCGCTGTTAGGCACGTGACTCACTGGCCGCTACATCACTGGCTCTAGGACGCCCCACAGCGACAGTGGCAGAGGGTACCGCAGCTCAGTACGGCAAACACCTAGTCCAAAGCGGACGACCCACATTTCGGGGATTATTCTAATTCACGATTCAGACTCGATTACTAAATCTAGCTGGAATCTGTTAAACCTCAGCCTCAAGACGTTTGAGAGGAGTGTTGATTAAATCCATACACGACCGTCCAAATTTAGGTTTTCCGTAGTGTTGGCTCTAAGCCCTATGGGACTTAACATCTGAGGTCATCAGTCCCCTAGACTTAGAACTACTTAAACCTAACTAACCTAAGGACATCACACACATCCATGTCCGAGGCATCCGTAGTGTTGCTAGTTCCCATCCATGTCAATGATAGGGCGTCAAAGGCTAATTTTCAGTCATTTCTCCTTACATCGTCGACGCTGGGAAAGTATCATGTCGTTTTACTAGTTAGCTCTCTGTCAATAAGCCAGTCAGTAATTTGAGTATACTGAGAATATTAGATAAATGCGAGAAAAGGCACTACCATAGACGCTGTAGAATGTTAACAGATTTTGTTCTCTCGTAGAGACCACAAATCGGTGATCCATACTTAGGGTCAAAGGTGAAGGGGTCGGCGAAAGAAGATGCTACTCACAAGAGCATATTTTGGGTTATTGCATGTTATATGCCTGGTTCAGTTCAAAGACGAGTCCGAAAGTATAATAACGCAAATCAGTTTATACAGAAACCAGTTCTTTCTGGCGGTACATGAGTGATATACAACAGATACCGTTATCAGACTAACCATTTCTAAATGAATAGTTAGCACTTTCTTACATCCGTTACTAAATATGGCCATCAGAGTCAATTAGTATTATTTGTCGTTAGTGTTGTTATCAGTCCTGGCAGGATGTATACGAGGCGTGTTGAGGGGACACTGTGGGGGACACGGAGGTGCTGCATACTCATGTCACACAGAGTTATCAGCGCCTGACGAGAGTTTGGAAGGGGCCTCTTAGTCGATCCCCCTCTGGTCAGGTGTGTCGCTGCAAGTCTTCAGAGACCTGGGGGAGGCACGGTGAGCGGCATCTTAAAATATAATGTGCAGGGGGTGGGGGTTATATTTGCATACAGGGAGTCGAAGCGTAGACGGCGCCTTTGAAGGCGTCCGTGGCGCCTGGAGAGGGCCTGGCTCGCTTATAGGCGCACCCGCAGTCTGTTTCGATCCATCTTCTTTCGCGGAGATGTGAGCTGTCTACAACACCGTATGTGGGACTACAGAGACACCATTGTTGCCGCATAGCGTATATTTGAAGTATTCTATCTCTATGTCTATAAAGTAGAAAGGAAACAATGACAATAGCTGCTAGTGGGCTTTGCAATAAACTTAAAATGGGAAGTTGAAAATTTGTGCTAGGCCGGAATTCGAACCGGATTAACCGCTTCTCATGAGCATTTGCTTTAACCGCATCGGTCATCTCGACACGGTCCGTGGTAGAAGATTATTTTACCCTCACACTACTGACGTATTGACCCCGACCACGAAGCCTCTATACTCGCAGCAATCACTGAGCACCGCATGATTTGGAGCGTCTGTGTGCATCTGCACATAAGAGGTTATTGTGATCGTCTAGCCATATATATAAAGTTACAAATGTTTAATTGTGTACACTCTCGACATGCGCCAGTATCACAAGTCTAGGACCAAATACGTAGAAGTATTCCAATCCATCCGCGAGGCGACCTACTGCAGCACATACCTACCTGTCTGTTCCAGATCGCAGCTTCAACTGAAGGGCGAATATAAAAAAATCAGAAAAAGCTTCGTATAAAAATGGGACGGCTATTTAAACCCCTAACATTGGCGTGAGTGAAACTCGCGCACTTCCGACACATACTTACAACTATAAATTTAACGTTGAATACATGCATCATATATGGACTTGCGCGTAAATTTCTTAATCTTTCTAGTGCCGTTCTTAGTTTTTCTATAATTTAAATAGTTTGTTCACAAATAATGATTGTCTATGCAAACATGCTTTGTTTTGTCACTAATAAATATAAATAATAAAACTTTTTAGGCGTGGTATGTACATTCCGGCCTGTAATTCCAAACAGATAATGATTATACAAAGAAAAAGAAAATCCACTGAGACCTACCCAGAGACCTACTTGTAGACACTTCGTTTGAAAAAGCGCTTAAGGCATTATCGCGATATTGAATTTTAAAGTTCATTGTTTACATAAAACATTTAACAACAACACTTCGTGTCGAGGGCGCGTTTTCACTCAGACGCTGGTCCTAATTTTGTTACCAGTTGGATGTAGTGTTTATTATATTTAGTCGTATTTGGTATTTTATTGTGGCCAGTCAGTTCGGCTACAGCGGCTACCCATCCAAGCTTCACGATAACGGCCTTAACTTTTCCCCCTCTTTACCACGCGGCAAGAGCTGTATCATTTATTTGACGCACGGTTTAAAATTCTCATACTCGGAGAGTCTGCCCATCACCGCGCCTCTGAGGGTGCCGCCATCTACTGGTGACAGCGCGAGGCCAATCCGCCTACCGGATCCTTCCTGCCTGTGTGCAAAAACGCTCGACCGCTTCGGCCCACTGCTTGGTTCAAATGGCTCTGAGCACTGAGGTCATCAGTCGCCTAGAACTTGGAACTGCTTAAACCCAACTAACCTAAGGACATCACACACATCCATGCCCGAGGCAGGATTCGAACCTGCGACCGTAGCGGTCGCGCGGTTCCAGACTGAAGCGTCTAGAACCGCTCGGCCACTCCCGCCGGCCTAAGAGGCCCGCTGCTCCGCGTCTCTGTTGAAAGTACAGGATCTCGTAACTATTTCCTGGATCTACCGTCTTATACAGGACGTATCAATGACGATAGCATTTCTTTGACAAAATAATTCTTTCTTAGGTATTTTGCTCTACAGATTTTTTCGTGAAGGAAGGAGGGAGATTAAATTTCCGTCCACAACAAATCGAAACGAAATAGAGAACGTGCTGCTATTGGAAAAGTATGTGGAAGGAAATCGGCCGTGTCCCATCCCAAGGAACCACCCAGGTGTAGCAGGAGGGAACGTGACAGGAGAGTTAGCCGCACGTACCGGAGAGCGGGCCCAGGTGGCGAGGGGCGTGGGCCCGCCGCGGCGTGGGCGTGTGCGGGGGCGTGCGGCGACGGCGGCTGGGCGGTCCCGGCGCCGGCGCCCGCCCCCGCAGCCCCCGCCGGCGCGCCTCGCCCCGCCCCGCGGCCTCAACAGGTGGCAGCACGCGGCCCCCGCGCCTCTCGCGTGCCCCCCAATTACCCGGAGTCCGCCGGCGGGGGCGGGCCAGGGGTGGCGCCGCTTCGCCGGCGCCGGACCGCCTACCGCGCTTCTGCCGAGGACGCCCTCTCATCTCACGCGAGTGTCAAACATAGGTGGGCAAGCCACAACCTATCGAAAAAAATACCAGCTTTCCGAATATGTACGCTGATTTCACAATTGCTTCGGGACTTGCTTCAGTTACAACTCAACACGTCGCTCTTAACGGAACGAAATCGATACCTCTGAATGTAATTAGCAAGTTGCTGTATGTAGTGTACAGTGTATTCAAAACGTGTGCTGGGCGTTCAAAAAAAGTGTGCAGGATGTTCTAAGAAAGTGTTACAGGTTCTTACAGGAGTTACAGCTGGTTAAAACGAGAAGAAAAGTTCCTGTCATTACTTTTCTGACAACTACGAGGGTTGACTGAAAAGTAATGCCTCCAGCTTCGTAACTATTCAACAGTTGGCTGCATTGGTATGTGGCGGTACCGACTTGTTCCGTAGCCTCTTCTATACAGCTCTAGTTGACGGGAATCCTTAGCATTGAACGATTTTGTTGTTACAGTGTTAAGTATAGAACCCTGCGCAGACGGTCGGTCAATGCAATTTAAGCAACGTGCAGTCATTGAATTGTTGACAGCAGAAGGTGTCATCCCAAAGGAGATTCGTCAGAGAATGAAAGCAGTTCATAGTGATAGTGTTGATGTGAGTTCTGTGCCTTGTTCGAGCGAGTAAGTTTAATGATGGTGAGGTGGGAACATCTGACCTGCGTAACAAACAGAGTGGGACGTCCTGTAACAGCAACCACTGAGTTTCACAAGCAAAATGTTGACAGATTGATTCAGAACGACCATCGCTTTACTCTGAGAGACATTGCAAGCACAACCGGCATTTCACAAGAACGTGTGGGTCACATTATTGCTTTTCTTGGCTATCGGAAGTTGCACGATGGGTACCCCGCATACTGACTCCTTAAATGAAAGTGCATATACTTGAAATTTCCAAGGAACTCCTCTTGCATTAGGAGAATGAAGGTGACTCCTTTCTCTAGTCAATTGTGACAGAAGACGAAATGTGGGTACACCATTACGACCCGGAGAATCGTGAGACTGTGGTTGCGGAAAGTGTGTGTCGACTTCTTCCGTGACAGCTTCAGAAAACTTGTTCATCGTTGACAGAAATGTATCCAATTGGCTGGTGATTATGTGAAAAAGTGAATATTGGTAATTAAAGATCACATTCTAAGGATCATTTCCGCGTTTAATTTATTGAAATATTCCCATCCAAACCTAATTAACGAAGGTGGAGGCATTACTTTTCATTCAACCTTCGTATTATTTCTTGAGAAGTATAAGCCAATTTGTCCTCTTATTCCTGTCTGTCCGTTTCGTAGAAGTAGGCACTACAGGCAGTTGTGCGTGTGGTTACCACGGATCCTGACACATCCTTCAGCCCTTCTTCGCAACGAATCACGAACTCTCTTCAGTAAATCGGACTCCATTCCGATTGCGTCACATACTTTGTCACACACACCCCTAAAGTCTGCATATTATCAGTGGGTTGGATAGACATCAGTCCCTTTAATTACCCACACAGCCAGAAATCCAATGGATGCAGGTCCAGTCAATGTGGAGGCAATGGTAAGGACCTCCTCGACCGATCCACGGCCCATCGTAACAAGTAAAACGGGGCATATCTCAAACGGTGTTGGTCCCCAGGTATTTAGTTGACCAATACTACCTTTTATACGAATATGTGACGGTTTTTATTTTAAACAGCGTGTACTACATTATCTACTTCATAACGTTGGTAGCTCAACGAGGCTGTACGGATATCCATATGAGGTATTGCCGCCATAAATTGTAGCGAGATGCAAGAAACCGTGCACAGTATCGGTGACTGTTGCAGGGACTAGCAGTTCGCGGTGAGCGTGATTAAATGTGACGTACTTAACAAGTGTAGGGTTACGCTACTGGCCACAGTTCATTGGAAACTCTAACTACCGTAAAATACGTAGCAGTTGTCGTCCGTGGGCGAGCTAGACTGGAATGATCAAATAAAACAAACAGCAGAAAAGTAGATTACACGCTGATATTCGCAGGAAGAATCTGAAGGAAGTGTAATCAATTCGCAAAAGAAGTGGCTTACAAAACACGATCCCTGAGTATTGTTCATCCATCTGGGAGTTTTAAGAGGATGTGTTATCAGAAAGGATGGGGAAGATCGAATGGAGGACGCCGCGTTTAGTAACGGAATCGTTTAGTCGGCGCGACGGACGTGCTCACCACACTCCAGTGGCAGACGGTGCAAGAGGGAGACGTTCACTGTTCGGCTTAAAGAGAGAACGTTGCAGGCAGAGTTGGGCGACATACTACAGTCTCCCATATACGGCTCGCGAAATGACCACAGCGAGGAAATGCGAGTAATCGGGCTGGGCTAATTCGGAGGTTTACCGGCAATAATTCGTCTTACGCGCCTTCCCCGAATAGAACAGGAAACGGGGTATCACATAATGGTACTAGAAGTGCCCTCCGCCACACACCGTAAGGTCACTTGCGGATGTAGATATATCTTACAGCTACAGTCAAACAGACCATTGACCTCGAATGATCGACTGCCCGATCGGCGTATCCACAATACATAACTATTGTTACGTCTCTGTTGACCAAGAGCTAGTCGGAATCCTATCCCACACCAAAATGCTATGTATAGTGTAGCTCCACTTCATACTCGCTTTGCGCTGATTTACTCCCGTCCCCAGTCGTTGAGTGACTTCCGTGTCCTGAATAGAAGGCGGCCCACAGCATTAAGACCCTCTTTGGCGTCCCAGGATCCTCCATACCACCTGCTGTTCCATTGTTAGGTATGACGTTCACATAAAGGGAGTGTTGTCTGTAGCAAATACCGTGCTCTTAACCTGGAAGAACTGCATGTCGTAGAGCTATCCTCTACGTTTTCCACTCCATTTCTGTTGCACTTGTTTTACGTACTGTGGCCAGAGGAGTAGAAGGGAGATGGGGTTGTCTACGTATATTGGCGAGGATATTTGATTGGCAGGCATCGGATTAAGCTGCCCTTCACTAATCGCCCTGTCTCGCTAAGGGCAAGGTCAGTCTGCTGAGTATGAACCTAGTTGTGAAAATGTGAGTTGGTCAAGGAAATGTGACAGAATCGTTTCTAAAGACGGTAAATGAACTGGTAGATATGGTCGGTAGTTTTATCCGGCTTTTTGTGGATCTTATCTGAAGAAATGGAAAGCTGAGTACCCAGATATAACGATACTTTATTCAGAATCCACAGGAAGAACTGAAAACGCGCAGGTTGACCTCATCGTTTCAATTTTAGTGTATAGATAAGAAAGCAGTTGCGTTTTTGATAATGTTCTGACTCGATTATTTTTTAATTTCTATTTGTAAAGCTACGGCCCTTGCGATTATATTTGGGCTATACTGCAGGCTATCTTTCACTATATTCGGATAGTTTTCTGATCTCTTACTGTTTAAATAAGGATATCACGAAATGCCCAAACTATTTTTTAGTTCAGTTTTAATTCCGTCATCCTCCAGACTCATTCAGAAAGGAACTGGGCTGTTCACTCAGTGCATGGCCAATATACTTTACGGATCGGCATTAGTTAATCTTACATTGCTGCTGTATTTGACCGGGCAGAAGACACGATATCTTCCCCGTATTCCACCGTCAATAGCTCATATCTTTGCTAATGATAACTGGAGATATACCACTTTAAACTCTCAGCGAAAGTTATTGGTTATTCCTTGATGTGCTCCTCTGATATTTACGATTCCCCCCCCCCCCCCCCCCCCCCCCCCCACACACACACACACACGCACGCACCAGACTATTCCTCTCCCCTTCCCGCGCTAAGGCAGTAAACTTGATCCACGTCCCTTAAGTATATCTTGAACTTACGTAAATATTAGCTCACACAGTAGATATGCTTATTAATTAACAGTAGTAATTTCAGTATGGTTTTCAGGAAAACATGAATGTTAACTGACAGATGTTTCGTCGTTACTGCCGTCACTGTAGTTTTATTTCCATAACCAGCTGGTAAAATGATTAGCACCATAATTAATGTGAAGTTGCAATGTGTGTTTCCCATGCCGGTAAGTATGCATAATCGGCCGAGTAGTTTTGGGATCCGGACATTTCTTAGGGTGTTTCCAGGCAGTGTTCCGGAAGGCATTCCGAATTCACGGAAATTGGGATGTACCCTTGGTTGCCAGAATAGGATGGGGGAGGCAGAGGGGCGGAGGGGAGAGGGGTAGGAGATCTTCCCCCAAATCCGAACTCGGAAATGCTTTTATTGCAAGGGGTGTTAAAGAGGGTTTCTTGTGAGGCCACGGGAACGTGCCTAGTCACTGATTTGTCAATTTTGTTAGCAGTGTGATTCTGATAGATGGCAGCATAGAATATTTTGTTATTTTCTGCAGAAGGGACTGAACCAACGAGAACTGTTATCGGCGAGAAATAAGCAAAATATTCTGCAGCTCCGGCGGCGCTGATCGACTAAGAGGCCTAAACGTTGGACAGATTTTGTTAGTTCACTCGACCTCCGTTGGAAGCAGAGAATCAGTCGTGGACATGCATAGCGGGACGGAGGCACGTCAATCGGGACCTGGACGAGCACTGTTAGGCAGAGGGGCTTCTTAGTTTCATGAGTGGCGTACGCTTCCGCCCACCGTCTCGGGGAATCACACTCTCTCTCTCTCTCTCTCCGAAAAGCTCCAGGTTGGTGACGGATGCACTGGCTGGCATTGATGGTACGTTCCTGAACCGTCTGTGCATCATTAATGGAGCAGGCGTACATCACGGATTTAAAGTGCCGCTGCGACCAAATGTGCAGGACGAACGAGCTGGCTAATGCGATGGATATCGCCCACCAATCTGTAAGAGTTCTCCGATATTTCGGAGAAAATGGGCTGCTGCTCCACGACGCAAGAACCACGTCTCCAGCCGTTGTAGGAGTGGTACCTCCTCTAGCAGGACAGGCAAATAGTTTGATTCGAACTGACGATGCCCCGCAGCAGCCAACCTGTTTGGTAGTAAGTAAGTCGTTATTAGTCGCCAATAATTCCTGCCCATACATACGGTTGCTACCAGAGCATAACAGAAGATTGTGCCTACCGTTTCCCGTGTAGAAATATAGGCTTCCCTCATGCCACTAAGTGCAAAGATAAAACTACAGTGTAAAATCATTTAACAAAGTTATCAGAAGACAAAATGTTTCCATTGGAACCACTGTCACCCAGAACTGTGATTACGGATTACAGTAACAACAATAACATGTTAATTGCACGCATCCGTGGACAATAACAGACGATAGTGTCCTAATTTGGTTACTGCATTCTGTTGGTCGTTCGTAATCGCAGAGAGTTTGCAGCAGAATAGATGTTTGTATAGTAGCGTACATCAGCAAGTGCTCGCCACTCTGAAGGTGTGTCTTTTAGAGCCAACCCGTTTACACGACATCCTTGTCTTGTTTTCATCGATATTATCTTCTCGAAAACGACTGAACTTTTGTTTATGTATCACTAATTGGCTGAAACGGTCGCCCGCTCCAATTTGCAGGTTGCATATCTAAGACTTCCATGGGCAACATACATTTGATTTTCAGTAATTCGTATTGTTACTGCCCGAATTTAAAAATTTAAAATGCTGTCATAGGCTAAATATTAATATGGATAATCTTACGTCAACACAATAAGTATTAAAGTTGGTGACTATGTATAAGTCTTGAGGCAGCGGAAATTAGCCATAATATATTCATTCACTATTTGAGAATTAGAGCATTCAGCGACTTCCAACAAACTTTGCACATAATTTCAAACCTTTCCGAAAATGCTTCTCGCTGACGCTCCTCACAAGATGGTGAAAGGAAAAAAAGGTTTATCGCTCACTGCATTTTCCCTGTTCATGCAGTAAAATGTCAGCATCAATAATGACGTTTCAATTTATTATTTCTTTACTACTAAACCTATTCGCTTTTCATTTTGCAGACAGTATCGACATATGTCAATGATGATACCTGTACAGTGCGAGACACCGTGTGGGAGTCGAACAACTTTTCAGGAAAATTAAAAAGCAGCTGTGATGGACGGTTGTTTAGATTTTTAATTCTTCGTTAACCTGTGGGTGAATAATCCGAAAGTAGTAAAATCAACGTAATTTGGGTATGCGTTTTCAACGATAAAGGTTTTACATGCTTAACGTCGCCGGCCGGGGTGGCCGACCGGTTCTAGGCGCTACAGTCTGGAACCGCGCGACCGCTACGATCGCAGGTTCGAATCCTGCCTCGGGCATGGATGTGTGTGATGTCCTTAGGTTAGTTAGGTTTAAGTAGTTCTAAGTTCTAGGCGACTGGTGACCTCAGAAGTTAAGTCCCATAGTCCTCAGAGCTATTTGAACCATTTGCTTAACGTCAAATATGTAACTCATTTGTAATCAGACGTCTTTAGCTGTCTTATAGACTGGAGTTCTGTTATTTAAGGAATCACCTTTGGGTGAGGGGCAAAACCTATTTCGCTAATGCAGCAGTGCAGTGAACTGACCCTGGTTCGCCGATAAGATTTGCTTAGCCGATACCGGTGTAATTATGTCGCGTAGCGGAGTGACATGTGTTGCCAAGTGGCACAGACGTGGTTACACGAGAGGAGCAGTTTTTATGGAAGAGCCAGTTTACGAGATGGAGCCTGACAGGTGAGGAGCGTGCAGTGGCCGTTTTGGGCAGCGGCCGTGGCCGCCCAGTGAGCCTGGCCGGGTTGGTGATGAATGATTCAGCAGGTCCGCCGCCCCTCCCCCTGCAGCCTTGGCGCGCTGCATTCAGCGCGTGCCCGGCCGCCTGTAGGCCGGAGCGGAGCGGAGGCGCCTGCCCTGCATCTCGACTCGCGTCTCTTTTTCTGAGGCTTTTCTCGTTCGCGTCTCACGCCTGAACTGCGGAACGGTGCGTGACACTCGACACGATTCGTCTCTGCGTAGTCTCCTGTGCGACAGCGAAAATTCCACACACTTAGTCACGAGAACATAATGTTCTTCGCGCTACTACCGTGTAGGTCCGCAAACAGGTGCAGTTTATTGTAGCGTACGTTCGTGTGAGACTATGGACGACGCATTGGAGACGCAAATCCAGCAGATTCCGAGATAGTGAGCACTGGGTTGTCACTTGGCGGGGCTAATATGGGAAACTAACGCAATACGATTCGGGAACTGTGCCCCCCAAGGCAACCAACGAAAAAATACAGTAAAAGCCTCACACTATCTCGACATGTCTCGTTTCCTCGATGTGTCTCGGATACGCTCATTATGTCAGTGGATTGATTGAGGAGGAGGAGGAGGAGGAGATTAGTGTTTAACGTCCCGTCGACAACGAGGTCATTAGAGACGGAGTGGATTGACTGCAATGATACTCCTGAGTGGCAAATAAGTGGCGCATTTACAATAGTTCAGCGTTTAATCATTTGGATTACATACAGTCAGTCGTAATAATAGTTATTTTTTTAGTGACTATTATTACTCATTCGTGACAGAGTGTCGCTATATTGCCTGTAACGGACTGTGTCGTGGAGAGGGTAGCTGACTTGCTAGTATTTGCTAGGGTTTAATATGCCTGCAGGCCCTTCTTCGTGCTTTTCCAGACAATTACAGGGACGTCCTACTTACGTCGCACCAACAACTGCCTTCCATCTACATCCATACTCCGCAAGTCACCTGACTGTGTGTGGCGGAGGGTACCTTGTGTACCTCTATCGGTTCTCCCTTCTATTCCAGTCTCGTATTGTTCGTGGAAAGAAAGATTGTCGGTGTGCCTCTGTGGGCTCTAATCTCTCTGATTTTATTCTCATGGTCTCTTCGCGAGATATACGTAGGAGGGAGAAATATTCTGCTTGACTCCTCGGTGAAGGTATGTTCTCGAAATTTCAACAAAAGCCCGTACCGAGCTACGGAGCGTCTCTCCTGCAGAGTCTTCCACTGGAGTTTATCTATCATTTCCGTAACGCTTTCGCGATTACTGAATGATCCTGTAACGAAGCGCGCTGCTCTCCGTTGGATCCTCTCTATCTCTTCTATCAACTCTATCTTCCTTTGTTTTCGGATTGCATTTCCTTAGGATTCTTCCAATGAATCTATCTGGCATCTGCTTTACCGACGATCAACTTTATATGATAATTCCATTTTAAATCACTGCTAATGCGTACTCCCAGATAATTTATGGAATTAACTGCTTCCAGTTGCTGACCTGCTATATTGTAGCTAAATGATAAAGGATCTTTCTTTTCATGTATTCGCAGCACATTACAATTGTCTACATTGAGATTCGGTTGCCTTATGTCTGACTAATTCCTGTTTCGCCTGCATTAATAGCTGCCACTTACGCAGTCACTGAAAGCGCCCAGAAAACGTCTTGAAGAATATTCTAGGACGCTCCATCGTTCCTTTCTTTCGAACCTACATTCCATATTTTGATTCTTGCCTGAGTTTCACATGGTCATAAATCATATACTGTAATGAATCTGTCAAAGTCTCAACATTTCTGTTACATAAATTTACGAGTGCCCCTTGCAACGTTTATTACATCTACATTGTAGTACGATAAGAAGGTTAACGTATTGAAGGTGGATGGGGGAGAAAGTAAAGAGAAAGGATGAAACTATTAATGTCAGCTGCGTCGGTACTTTATGCGGAAATAGCGGCGACGACTGAAAATGTGTGACGGTCCGGGCTTCGAATCCGGGATGTCCCGGTTACTAGGCAATTACGTTGACCACTGCGCCATCCGGACACAGCGTTTATCGCTGTTGCGCGTGCTACCTCGGCACGCCTCTCGCTCAACTGATGTTCCCATAGCCCCACCTGTCAGCAGTCTCCTTCCACGACATCCGTCCTCGCTACTTTGAGCTGCCCGTAGGAGACCGAGCGAAATTGTTCATCCCCACTGGAAGTGGTGCATTCACTGCCCATCGAGGCGAATCAATTACGTATTACATATAATAGTGTTCCGTTGTAATGAGCTAACGTGAACAATTGGAAAACGAAAGCAATAGTAGTACAGAAAAATATGGCAGGAATTAAAAGCATTATAAAAATTGATAACGTCAGAATTGATGAGGTGAAACAATTTTTTCATAGAGGTGGTATAATCGCAGAGAGCAAAACATAAGTGGAGGACTACATTAGCAGAACAGACGTGTATGACAAGAAAAACATTTTAACCAGCAAACATGCAAATACAGATTTCAAAAAATCGTTTACAAATATTTTTTTTTATGGAGTACACCCCTCTGTGGAAGTGGCGTAAATAAGGAAACTGCTAAAATTTGCATATGGCGGATAATGACAAGAACCAGCTGAACGAAAAGAGAAATCTGGCAGTCGTAAGGGTAGTCACGGTACAGAGAAGATTATTAGTGAAATGGAAAAGAGAAAAAAAATGTCGGACATATCAACAGAGAGAAAACTCTTTTAGACAGATTTAACATTGTATCAACTCACTCTTCGTCATTTATCGAAGTTTAGATCTGAGGACCAACGTATTTTGGCGAGGTATGGCCCTTATCATTCAGTTCGTTTATTTAAACACAAATATTCCGAAATGGAATCCCATTCGCATCACTCCCTAACTTCAGCCTGTAAACTCGCAAATTATTTTCTGTCTTTAAAACAACTTCATCTGGGAAATGAAATGTTACTTCCTTTCACCTATCTTTCGGTGCAACCAAAGGCTTTTCAAGATTTCGTCATTGTAATAAGGAAATATTAATGGAAATACTACAGTTGTTCCGGAAGTTACCTGCAAATGCATGTCGCTACTAATCAGCTGACCGAAATGTTGGTTTCAATTTTTTATTAATTTATTCTTCATGTTTACAACCTACGCCCAACATACGCCATTCAACTCACATTTTTGTGGATAATAATAAAATTGTAAATTATTATTTGTTTCTGGTACTTACTCGTATAAACATTATGGAGAAAAAGAAAATAAACCTAATTATACAAAATGCTAATACAGCTACTACTTTCTACCACTTCGAAACTACAGTGACCAATGAACCAACTACTAGTACTACTGGTAGCACAACAGATTTTTTTTCTGTTCATTTACATAAATTTGGATGCATTTGAACCGTACATGTTTGTTTCCGCTACTAGACCCACCCCCATAGTACGCAGGTCAACTGCTGGATTCCTTGGGCCTAGGGCAGCACGTGAGCAGCGTTTCCATTATAACAAGCGACTTGACTTTATGATTTACTGTTACGTCTGAGAATACACACTTCGGTTACCACTTGCACCATCGCAATGTAAATTCTTCAAAAACCACTTCATTTCGTGGTCATCGTCCTCAGTTGGGTTCTCTCCATCTGTAGGGTATGTTATCTAGCCGGTATGGTGATGATGATGTCCCATACTCCGAGGAGCGTAGGAGACGATGCGGGAGACGCGCACCGCTGTACTAGGCAAGGTCCTAGCGGATGTGGTTTGCCTTTGCCTTCGTCCGACCGTAATGGGGATGAATGATGATGATGAAGACGGCACAACCACACCCAGTCATCTCGAGGCAGGAAAAATCCCTGGCCCCGCCGGGAATCAAACCCGGGACGCCGTGCGCGAGAAGCGAGAAGGCTACCGCAAGACCACGACCTGCGGACAACGCCAGCAATAGAAAAGAAAAATTAAAGATACTCTCAAGCCTCGAAACTTAATTAAGCTGGTTCCAGAAAGAATAGCACACTGATTGTGTGGTTGAATTCCTCGTTAAGTCTTCCGTGTCCTTCCAGGATACTGCGAGTGCGGTTCCGTCGAAGATGCGAGAGGTTGACTCGTCCCTTACTGGTGCTTTGGGATCCAGCATCCTTAATGCATGACGGCGACTCGTTAAAAAAAAATTTGTGCTGCATTTCAACTACCAAAAGCCCTACATGTAACAACTTTTGTGTTCGCTCCACCCAGTCCATTTAGCCGGAACCAACGACCCCCTATCGCAGAGCTCCGCTTCAGCTAATCTAATGTACTGTCATGTGATTTAACAAGGCTCACTCCTTCTGAAGCAGATATTTTTAGAAATATCGAAAACTAGGTCAGGAGCTAATAAACTTTTGTTTTGCAACTGGTTGGCTGGTTTTTTTTTTTTCAGATTTACACAGTTGCTTTTTCGCAGCCATGTTTAAGACTTAGAAAACTATTGTAAAACAGCGTGGAAATTAGAAAAGGAAAAAAAATTATTTACTTAGATATATAAAAGAAGATAGGATAGATTGAGTAGTAGATGTCCTTTCACCTACGATGCCCAGGGAAGAGGTCTCGAGCTCGACATTCCTGTGCAATGCCACCCAAGGTTCTTACGATGTATGTCGTCATGCTAGTCTACTTAATTCTAACTTCTACATGGTATTTGTATACTATGTGGTAAAGGATTACTGTTAATGCGTATTGTGTAAGCTGTGTGTACTCTTATTCTGACTTATTTTATATGGTAAAAATCTGTGTTAACTACAGCAATAGATTTAACGTCGTGCCTGCTACAATAAACGGCTACGATTACTTGTTAACAAAGTTTCTCTGGTTCAATTTAGGTTTAATGTTCCTGCACTTGGGTGACTACCTGTTCTTCTTCGTGTGTTAACGTCCTCTCGAGGTCTTGTTCAGTGTTGGCAGATGGTATCCGCAGAAAGTGAGACGCGCCGTAGGTATACTGAATATGAGCCATAACGAGTCAAGAAATGACCCATACCACAGCCGTAACTGTTCCCTGACGTTCAGAAAAAGATGATGGCCTTTATCGCTTTGGTAGCACTCCCATTGCCAGACATCCAACGGCCTAGCTTGTAGTTGGCGTTTGTGTTCCATGTCTTCCCGTGTTAGGTCCCCGATCTTATCGTGTCTGCCCCTCTTAAGCCAGTAACATGCGGCCCGACATGTCGCTAGGGAAGACACCCCACACCCCACACCACACAGCGCCGCTGTTGAGGTAGTGCGGATTGCCGTCGTCAGCCTGAGGAGTGCACTTCTTTGTCCACGCTTCACCGGCGTCCTGTTGGTCACTAGAGCATGCCTACGTGCCTGTACACTAGCTGCGAAACTCACCGCCGATTCACAAAGTGCAGCGGTATGCTCTGATGGGTGTGACTGATAGCCTGTACTGTATAGTGTTTATGCGTGCAATTTGTAGTGTATTTCACTGCGTTATTGGTAGTTACGCGTATGTGTTAGGTGAAATTCTGCTTTTTTTTATATTGCACCAGTATTGTACAATTTTTAAGATGCCACTAGCTTTGCTGTCTACTGACGAGCAGTTGTCTCGGAAACCACTACTAACAGGTCATCGGCATATGCCACGACCGCCTAGTGCTTAAGTGAGATGCGAGAGGGTCCCGATTACAATGTTCAGAAGACGGGTCCTCAAATCGAGCCTTGGAGGCGTCTCTTTGTAATGTCTGCTACGTTCTGGTTTCCCGCCTGCCACTCTGCTACTGTTTCTGCAATAATCGACGAAACTATTGTACAAGGTCGCAGAGTCCAGCGAACAAAGCAGGCCACCGAAGATTGAAGGCGCCAGCAATGCCGATTAAGATAGCAAATAGCAAACTTGAGTATGCTCTGCAAAGTGAAAGACTATTTTACTGAATCGTCTATTTATTTTCCCACTCTGAACCCATATTGTGTGTTGGTGTAAGTGGTTACATAGGAGCCGTTCCTGCATCTTAGCCAGGTAGCTTATGAAACGTACAGGTTTGTAGCACTTACGTTCCGATGGAAATTTGTCTGCCGATTTTTTTGATTACAACAGTATTGGCTATTCCCCATGATTCGGGCGCCCTGCCAGCCGCAGAGCGTTACTTACTAGGTCTTTCCGGAAAGGTATTGTTGGTGGTGGTGCTTGTTTCAGTGCTTCTACGTGGACGTTGCCTGCGCCGGAAACTTCCGCTTTCTTCAGACTGGCATTGCCAGTGCGACCACCTCCCGAGAAAATGAATATGTAATGTTTTCAGTTACGTATTTCTTGTACTGTTCATCTCTTAGTCTTTGTTGCGGTATTGTGTCCGTCGTGCAGTCATCGTCTAGTAGTAGTTTATTAAGCAGAAATTGGCCTATATTTCTCTACCCTTGGGCCATGGTAACGTCGTCCACCCTTAACATGGCCAGTGATAAGAGAAGTTTTTATCTTTGAGCCATTATTTTATATGACTGATCCCCAGTTTTTAGTTGCATTAGTCCGTGTTCCTCTGAGTGCAATTTTTTTCCTTCTGTAGTTCGTTCTTGAATAAGTCTTTTGCGTCTCTATAGTTTTGTGCTGTAATTGGTCTCGGTGGGATTGCCCTCTCGTAACGTCATCTTTTCCGTCTTACGTTCTATCTTTATGCTCCACTGTGTGTGTGTCTGTCTGTTCCACGTGGGCCGGCCAGTATGGCCGAGCGGTTCTAGGCGCTTCAGTCTGGAACCGCTCGACCGCTACGGTCGCAGGTTCGAATCCTGCCTCGGGCATGGATGTGTGTGATATCCTTAGGTTAGTTAGGGGACTGATGACCTCAGATGTTAAGTTCCATGGTGCTCAGAGCCATTTCAACCACTTGTTCCACCTGGTGTCTCTGCATGTTGCGCTGTGCGTACTGTCTCGGTTAGTTTATGTGCCCTGCAGTCAACACCGACAGTAATGTGTAAATCTAGTTCCGACTGTACGCCGATCCTTAATTTGCGGCAAACAGCTTCAGTGTAAGCGTGTTAGTCGTACGTTGAAGATCTCAGATGATGATGATGATGATGATGATGATGATGATGATGATGATGTGATCGCTGGTGGTGGCATTTGGTTTGATTGTCCGAATGCTCTTCATGCTTGTGGCACTGGCTAATGTTGATATTGCTTAATCCACCAGCGTATCCCAAATATATGTGTGTGGTTGGTCTCCTTTGTTTCCCCGTATGGCCTCGTCTTCAGGGCATTCCAGAGCGTTTATCTGGCTTTGATATCTGCTAATTTTAGTAAGTTCTTATTTCTAGCGTAATGAGCTACGTGTCCTGTCCATGGTTCAATGGAGTGAGCATATTTTGCGTACAGTGACGATACCCTCCGGATTTGTCCGCCACTATGTATCTCAGTTATGACAGGTTGCCTAATGTAGAGTTGTGTAATGTTGATGACTCTGACGACTGCTGGCTGGTACTGCGGTCTCAGAGATTGTCGTTGTGTGTGTCAGGAGACAGATAACTTGTCCATTTTTCACGTTCGGCTCTTGCAAACACAGAATGCCAGGTTTGAGTTCATTGATGAGGCTTGATAGTTCTGTCTCCACCAGAGTGCTTCTCTCTGTGTTTAAGTGCAGGAGTCTCGGGGCAATTTGGTGCACACGAAGCATTTTGTTCCTATTTGTCGCGGATCACAGAATACTCTGCCTCTGACCATGTCTTTATACACCTTGTACCCGAGGCGTCTTCGTAGAGCGCACAGTTCCACACTATGGAGCTCCCACACTAGTTTCAATACAGAGACGTCATTCGCAGTGTATTATCTGAGCCGGCGACAGCGAAATCGAGGCGGGACATTAGCAAAAAGGGGAGCGCCGTGATCTTGCCCCAGAAACCATCCAGTTACTCGCTTTCTGTTTCCCTTCCGTTTTCATTTCCTTCTTGTTCGCGCGTTTTTTCCACTCCAGTATTCTTTCACCTTCTCTCTGTTTTTCTTTCTTCAGACCATTTCATACATATTCTTATTTATTCTGCATTTGAATTGTGTATTTCTAAATCTTTCTTTTATTTTTTTTTTAACTTCCCGGGTCAAGCATATTGCTAGTTTCTTTTCCATGTGATGATCTGTTGTCAGCCTGTCTATTTCATCCTGTGTAGATGTAAAAAGAAGCATCAGTCTCCTTTCTCTTAATGTATTTGCAATTTTTTCTTTATTTTTATTATCCTTAATGTCCAGACTTATTACCTAAGTTTTTCTCATGATTTTTCTAATATTTCTTGCTTGTCTAACTTGCAGTTCAGTGCTAGACATTCACTTACATTAAGGAATTCTCGTTTCACTACCGTAATGCAATTTTTGCTCTTACCTGTTTGCACTTTTTTTTCGTATTTTTTACTATTCCTTCTGCCATTTCCGTTTTGTGAATCCTTTTATGTGTGGCATATCTTTCTAACCAGTTTATTTGATTATTCCTTATAGTGTCTTGTCTTTTTTAGATTTGTATTTGTCCAATGGTTGTAAAATTTGGTGCATTTCTTACGTTAGTGATAAATTTGGTTTTATCAGCAGTGATTTTTAAACCTGTCTTTCCAGCTATCTATTCCAAGAGAATGGCTTGTATTCCTACATGTGCTGGATTTTCAGATCAGCAAAATTGACTCTGAAATAACAGGCAGTTTACTTGAATACTCTTTCTTTCTTCCCAGTTTTATTAGTGATACTTCATACTCGTTCCAAATTCATACTATTTCTTAAGTAAATATGAGTAAATAACTTCCTTCCATTCACATCTAGATTTTTTGTAAAAGGCGCTGATGAGAAGAGTGCGAACACACTATCCTTATCGTATATCAGTCGTTGGTTACCTGTGACAGGACAGACGTGCTGTCTCTTACAGTAAAATGCCAAACATTTTAACGTCGCCATCTGCATAATTCCAGTTTTCGCAGCATTAATGTGTATACGGCACCTATATTCTTCGTATTTTGCTTTGCTGCAGTAGCGTCTGCTGGTTAAGTTACACTGTACGTTCAGAGGAAGACTGTACTTTAGGCAGGGATCAGTGCTAGGGTGCGTGAGGCGTATGTGGGTACCCATGGAAGGTGTTCCTAAGCCGATGTCCCCTCATGGACTGGGGGAGCGCTGTAATTGGTTGTCAGTAGTATGTGTTCTGTAGCCAGCTATTCGGCGTTGTGGAGCCATCCGTGGCGGCGACAGGTGCTGTAAACACCCGCAGCGAGAGCACGCTATTTGCTTCGCCACAAGGCCGTCCTATTCTTTGTTATATTGCCCTTGTTTTGTTGCAAGTTACTCTATCAGTGTGGGATCATCTCTCAAGATACTAATTTGACTCCGTAATACTTAGATTGAGAAGAGTGAACTTGAAATCTGCTTACTCTCAAATACAGTGTTAGCCACTGTGATTCGTCACCCTATTATTGCTCGGAAGACAGTGCAGGGTTCAGCTTCGTCTGTCTGGAAATACAAATAAAATTGTAGCTGTTGCTGGAGTGCCAGTTGCGCAGTAATAGGGTAAAGAGCTAAATCACGAAAAAGGGGAGGAATGCAGTCTCTCAAACCACGCTAAAATAAGATCTCGGTCTCAACGTGACGAACAAATGCGTGGTAAGAGTTTAAAGGCCAGGCTGTGAAAATCACGCTAGAAGCCACGTGACAACTAACTAATGATACGATAGTATAGTGCCTGTGTTGTTCTGATTTACGATGCAAAGTTTCCTTCGGAGATGCATGCATGCCGATACCGGGCAAGCGACTTTCAAGTACGACGTCTGACCTGTACGGGAATATACATAATGGATGTACGAGTGCAGGAAATTTGGGCCTGGCCGTGAGTCGTGCACGCCTAGCCAAAAGGTAAGGCGACCGCTCGCGATAAGCTGGAAATCCGGGTTCGAGTCCCAGTCCGGCACAAATTTTCATTGTCGTCGTTTTGTTCTACAACTGATGATAGTCCTTATTCGTAATTGCGAATATATTTAACATATTACTAATGATATATGGTTATTCTGGCTCCGCTAGAGCAAATTCCACTCAGTCAATAGAAGAGGTAACATTAAACTCGCCAACGCCCTTCCTTCCTTCTTCTCTTTCATTCGTATTTGCGTTGTCTGATGGATACCAAAAATGTTTGTTCAAATAGATGAGATGTTGGGCGCTAAATTTATTTATAACGCCAGAGCCTCTCCCCCTGGATTGGAATCATTCGCCGACCGAGATGTCATCGCTTATAAGACCTGGCATTGCGGAATAGATGCTAAGTCCCAATCTAGACCTAGTTATGTATATAGTAATATGCCATTTACATTGTATACCCGCTCCTGTCGAAAAGTTAATAATGAGGAAGAAATACATGTATGGATCAAAGGACTTGGTGTACTTTTTGAAGCGGCTCCAGGCTCTGGCCGGGCTACCGCATACTTACGAAGATAGGTACGCCGGATAGGACGGTACTAACTGGGCAGCAGCCGCCGTGTTGGTGCAGCAGATGAGTCTTAATGAGCGCCGTCACGTTCTGCTGTTACGTAAGGGCCGGCGGGCCGGCGGCTGCTGTGCGTAGCTCCTCCCTGTGGCTATCCGGCGGCAGTAGTAGTGAGTCTGGAAAACCGAGGAAGGCGTCGGGCTTGGTTGCATGTTAGACTCGCTGCTGTACCATTTGTACGCCGGAAAAGCAACGAAGGAACTTTTTCAGCGTATTTGAAACAACCTTGACTACATGTGGGCGCGCCCCCGTGTGTCTAACGTTGTTTTGACCACACCGTAGAAATTTCACTGGGAAGCCCTAGCACATCCTCCGTATAGCCCCGACCACACCCCCTACGATTTCCATGTATTTGGAGCCCTGAAGAGAGACATTCGTGGCTGTCTTATTTGCTTCGGACGAAAAGGTGCACGCGTCGGTATAATCAAGATTTCGTAGGCAACCGCAAATTCTTTCCCATGAAGGCATTGACGATTTTCTCCCACAGTGGGATCAATGTAATAGTTGTTATGGTGATTACTTTTGAAATAATAAAAAGTTTACTGACGTTTTCCCGTTTGTCTTGTTTTCATTTCGCTGCTCCTTGTATGTTTAGAAAGTTCTTCCTTAGCTAGAGTGTCTTCAAGTAAACTGATGTTCACAGCTGAATATTGTTCGCCCCCCTTTCGTTTATTTGCCTGCACAGGAGTGCTTCTGGGTTCAGTGTACCATAGTTCTACAAACGTAATGCGTGTAGCAATGACTCCTTGGTCAGCGGTTTTTATACTTGACGAGCAGCACTTGCAGTGTTGACAAACTCCTGCGAGGCTATATAATTTATTACAGGGTTGATTTCGTCAGATTTGTACTCCTGCAGCTTAGTTACGCACAGTTATAACTTTGAACACAAGAATACCAGACAAACTGTACTGGAATACTCCCGATAAAGATCTCTCTTCTGGTAAGCATGCCAGTTTGTATTTCTTTGTGGTGCGATTGCCCAGCCTGTTAGTCGAGGTACGTAGACAGCAGTCGTCGGAAACACGCAGAGCAGAGGTTGTAAGATTCTGAGACAGGAGACGCACACGGCTTTCCTTTCTAGTTGAGCAATGTGGGGACAGGACGTGCATCCGCCTGCTCAAATACGTGCTGAATGTAGCTGCATTCGGGCGGCGTCGTCCTGCTCGGTGGAGCACTACCTGGAGAGTGCCATCTCTTTTTATGTACAAATTATTTCAAATTAATTTTCTTGAGTGAATGCGATAAAAAAAAGAGAGCGAGGAGGGAAGCTCCTCTTAGCAACCTGAATTCTCCCCACTTCTCTTGTCTCCATCGAACTGACCAGACGTATTTTGTGTGGCGCGTTCTGCCGTTGATTTATTCCGTTATAAGCTGAGCGCGTCCCAGATCTTATTTGCGGAACATTTAACAGTGGCTTGGGATCATTCTCAGCGAGCGCAAATTACGTATGATCTGGCCACTGTATCCGAACTGTGAATCTGCTGCTCTGGTCTCTGGCACATACAGGCCCCACCAAGTGTTGGTGGTGTTACATTACTACGGCCAGTAAATGGCCAAAACTTCAGGAGCCAATTTTATTGTGAAATCATTGCATTCTGTTTCGATGCGTACGAGATGCAGGAAGAATGCACGGCGCCATCAACAATTACCATTGCTCTAATGCTCAATGAGAAAGAAATTAAATTCTTTCGATAAGATGATTCTTACAAATATTGCCACTTGATTCAAACACAGGAGCAAAACGCGTCATCGTATAAAAAGAACCGGAGATAATGCTAAGGTAAAGAACAGCTGGAAGACGAGAGGTCAGTCTATAAGACGTAAAATAAGAAATGTAGCGTGTAGCAAAACAGTGCAATTCGGAGCAGTTGTCGATTTCTTTTCTACATCACCAGTGACAACGGTATCCCAATATTGTAAACTGGCGTGGAATGAAAGTCGACATAAGGTGCGAGAGTTGAAGGTCTTCATGTGTACGTCTTCTAGTGCCTAACCGTTATCATCTTCAACAAAGCTGCAATAACGACAAGTCTGAGTTTCAGTTTAATGCCAGTGAGGACGAGTGGTGGCTGCGTTTTCTAGACGGCGCCACTGCATCCTGGACACCAGCACAAATCTCCAGGTGGTGGGGAGTAAGCGGCTTAGGTAGGAGCCACTTAAAAGAAAGCTACCTGCTGGTCGTGGCCACAGACAAAGGCAGGCTAGGCTGCGGCCCGGCAGCCAATTCCCGCAAATGGGCAGCCGCCGGTTTTGTCCTGTGGTGCTGAGCGACCCCTTTTCAGCATTTGTGAAAGGAGCTGTTAAGTAGCTGAGTGGCAGCTGGTCAAGCTTTAGGGACCAAAGAACCTACAAGAGCCCTGCAGCGTTGCCGCTTTCAAGACCTAGGCGTCTCATCAAATACGTTCCATATTTACTTTACATGGCATTAATGCATATACGTTGCTGAAACGATTTTGAATTTATATTAAGTGCAGTCTCCTGCAGACGTGCTGAAATGGTCAGACTGGAAAATATCAAACGTACCTGATGCGAGCAAAGAAAAAAGATGAGAGCGTTAGCTCTAACGGGCGACTTGATACTACTGTCTGAAAGTGAATATGATACGCTTCAAAACATCCCAAATAGGTCGTGATATGTGAGCACCTGACACTAAAACAGATGATGTGAATAAATGAAAAGATGAATCAACAACAGAGTAGTAGGGAAAATAATAAATTTGACATATTTAATTAATCACAGTTTGCAGACTGATGTCCAAACAAAACGTGCTCCATTATCGATCTCAATGAAGAAGTGATAACACAAGGGGAGTTATTTTGAAATAAACACTTAATCTCATTATTTAATGCCGGCCGTTGTGACCGAGCGGTTCTAGGCGCTTCAGTCCGGAACCACGCGGCTTCTACGGTCGCAGGTTCGAATCCTGCCTCGCTCATGGATGTGTGTGATGTCCTTAGGTTACTTAGGTTTAAGTAGTTCTAAGTCTAGGGCACTGATGACCTCAGATGTTAAGTCCCATAGTCCTTAGAGCCATTTTTTTCATTATTTAGTGATTAGCTAATTTCACCTCTTTGGACATTGTGAACAGTAAAGAATTAGATACGCATATAGCGTGTTATAGTTCACACACATGTGGAGAAAGCAAGATATAATGGCATGAACCGTACATACAAAAGACTGACGAGTGATTTAGGAAATTTCTGAAGACTTTACCTAGTCGTTGAATGGAACTTGATAGTACTTGCAAACAAGGGACAGATTAGGGGCGGGAGTGAGTTCCGTAGATAAAATACTCGTTCAAGTGCCTGAAAAAGCACATCAAAATCTAGAATAAAATCTCTTGTTCCGCAGGTATTGCGACAACTTTCCGTGGGTTGATGCAGATGATGTGAAACCCAACTCTCACTTTTCTCGCATAACGTACTGAATGCCATGGAACAAGGTATACAGATAGATGCAGTATTTCTCGATTTCCGAAAAGCATTTGACTCAGTACCGCATCTACGCGTATTACGAAAAGTACGATCGTATGTGGTACTAAGCGAAATTTGTGACTAGAATGAGGATTTTCTGGTAGGGAGCACGCAGTAAGTCGTCTACAGATATGGCAGTAACTGCGGATGTTCCCCAAGGAAGTGCGTTGGGATCCCTTCAATATTCATGTCGTATAATGGCCTTGCGAAAATACTAATAGTAACCTCAGATTTTTCGCAGATAGTGGAGTTATCTATATACAAAAACCACTAGAAGTATTTTTAAGTTCTTCGTCACGTTTCGAAATGAACGTCTCGCCACTATTGTATGTTTAGTTTTCTCTTCACTTTTTCCATTCCATTTTGTGCGTGTTTTCACTTTCTCCATGTTCTGTTGTGATTTATACTTCTGACACTTAGAGGTGCATCTTGACACTTTCAGTCGAATGTTTCTTTGCACAGCTATGCTGCATTAAATTTCCTCTCCATTTAAAAGCGACTTCATTGTTGGCGATCTTTTCGTACCAATGACACATTTCGACGGTCACTCTATTATCAGTGCTATATCCAGATTGTATTTTGCAGTTTTATCAGTTTTTCAGCAGAGCGTACACTACACTTAGCACTAATCTAGCTAGTAGTAAATAGAACAAAATAGGTTCTCGGTCTCGACTTCACGTCAACTTAAAGGCTGCTTATGAAACTGACGAATGTTGTCGACTGAGTAACAGATCCGGCAGACCGCTGACAGCGGAACTATTTTATTGTTGTGCTGTATGTGGCCTCTGTAAGTGGTGTCCCCCTGCCGTATTTCTGTCTGCAGATGTTCAGTATAGTAGTTACATGTCGCACGTGGTGTCCCACTTCCTACGTAATATTGTCTGTTTATTTGCACTTAACAAAGATTACTTTGGTGATTAAGATTCATACCAGGTCATTCGTCTCAGGCTATTTTCCTTACTGGTACGATTCGGAAAAAAAAGGCCTCCGGTGATCGTTTGCAAGCACTCGGGCACAAGGTTCTCTTAGGAGCGTGAAACAGCGCGATATCGGTCGCAGTACATTTTGCTCGTCAAGTTTTATGGAGAAGACCGTCCGAGCCTCCAGCGTGGGTGCGTTGCTCCCAGCGCATTACCGTACAAATCGCTCGTCAGTTTCCCGCTGCGTCATAGGTATCTCCCAAGCTGGTATCTTGCGCCAGCCGAAGCAAGAGGTCCTAGGCACGATTGCCTGTTATTGTCACTGTTGGGTCATGCGTGCTAAAAAATTACCACATTCCGGAAAATACGTCATTTTGCTTCGAATTTACTGACTTGTTTAGGTTTTCTATTCTATTGCGGATACTGCAGTACAAGAAAATTTGGTGCTAAATTTGCAACTGACTTTTCTTTGACCTAGTAAAGTGTGGGATCATTTGAGCATCAAATCTAAATTAAATGAGACGGTTACAATTGGGTTTCTTTATCCATGCTTGAGTAGCAATGTACGACTAAGGACACTGCGATATTGACGTTGGAATTGGTTCCACCTTAAAAAATACTGTCTCAGAGATGTAAGGAAGTGTCAAGGTGTCATCGTTTATCGTCTTTACCAAAGCAGCGATTCCATCTCGCAAATCCGACAACACATGACGTGTTGATTGCTCCTCAGATGGATTGATTAACTGACCAGCCTCCCATAAGAAGAGATCACTCCGTCTTTGAGTTTTACTTATTATCAGGGAATATTGTTCACAACCACACCAACTCGCTCTTCCAGAACTGATTTTCTGCTACCGAAAGGCTGCGAGTCCTATTTGAACGAATTGCCAGAGACTTTATGTAGAAGCGTGAGAAGCTGTTTCAATAGGCCCTATCACGTCGCGAACGTAGCTGCCTTAATGTTATTCGTGTGTCTATACAGTAGAGGTCGCTCAGGAACACTTTGCAGCTCACGAAAATCGTAGATAAAACGTTAGAAAACGTCCCGACGAATGCTTATAGACAGGACCATGTATTCACATTACTCGTTGCATAGCAGCAAAATTAATAGAAGTTTCCCTGTATAAAATATTTATTTTCTGGCATTTATCATCCGGAATGACGTATTCTCCATATTCCGCAAACATCAGGCTCTCTCTACTTACCACTAACACTGTAAATGGTTTAGTAATGATTGCTTTTGCATATGCATATTAAATTTTTAACATGTTTCTTCGCAGATCGATTCTGAGCAGAGTAACTTACGTCCGCACACTCTTCCTTCTTCTGCAAATTGTAATTAAGCAATTTTCACGATAAACGATAGCAGTTTCTCTCGGATAATGCATAAGAAAATAATCGATATGTCCTTGATGCATTAAAGAAGTCATTTTTTGGAAATTTTGAAACGCTCCCGCGTGAATTAGTTGTTTCCTGTGCTGTCTTTTATGTTTGCGTCGACAGATGCCTCATTTTCCTTCTCACAGTTGTTAGTATAAAGTAAACGGATACATCTGAGGTTCCATTTTACTTTTTGTGAAGGTTACTTTGCATTTTTCTACAGCCAGAAGAATTCAGTTTAGTGGACTAGAATTAAAGTGCTTAATACTGTCGTAATACGCTGTCACCGTTCGTTGTATCCGAATTGCTACTCCACGTGGACTAAGAGAATGCAACATTCTTCTCGTTTCCAGCTGAGCCCGTTTTTCGTCATGACGCACGCCGAACATGCTTACACAGCCGTGACTCATTACGACGTTGAGTGAAATCGGTTTCTGAAACACGTTCATACCCGTCTCTGCTCGGGAAATATTTTTCACGTAGCCTATGACGGTTTCCTGAGTCCCACTAATCCTTTTCATCCGATAGCTTCTGTGAGAGAACAGAAAATACGATCATTAATGAATCTACATTAACGGCTGCGAAAGGATCAATGGCGCCACCTGATTCTGTGTGAACACAGTCTGTTCGAATCTGCCTTTAAGATGTGGTATGCGGCTAGTATGTAGCCTGTTTCCATACTGTCAACAAGTGTACCGCATACAAGACAATCTAAAAATAACTTGCTCGTACAAAGTGAAAATTAAATTCTTCGAGATATGTGTATCTTGGAAATGAGCAGTAAACGATGCAGTTTTTCAAATACTTAGAGAAGATATAGTACGAATATTTTACTAATGGGAAACGTTAGTGCTGAATCATTTGGAGGTAGCAAGCTTGAAAGTATTGGCGTTCAAATCGCCGTCCAGGCTTCCAGATTTGTTTTCCATTATTTCCTAAATCGTTTGAGGCGGAAGGTGAGATACTTTCTCTTGAACAATCGCAGTCTATTCCCTTCCCCATCCTGGTTTATTTCGCGCTTTTGCTTCATATGTAATGACCCGACTGTCAAAGAAATATTCAGTCTAAGCTTTCTTCCTCCTTCCCTCCAAACATGATTTCTTGCCAGACATACGAAATAGTTACATCGATGGGTTACACATACAACCATCAGCTTCTGAGAGTTACATGTACCTGCTTCTCTGTTTGACAAAGTACACCATGTTAGAACACACAAACTCAGTCCGTTTTGTATTATTCGTCATAAAACCGCATCATCAGTTTCTTCATCCATATCCACATGACTATTCTGCAATTCACACTTGTCTTGCAGAGAGTTCACAGAACAACTTTCAGACTATTTCTGTACCGTTTTACTCTCGAATAGCACTCGGAAAATATGAACACCTAAAATTGTCCATACGATCTCTGATTTCTCTTATCTTATTACGATGACCATTTTTCTCTATGTAAGTGAGAGTTAAAAAATAGTTTTGAATTCGTAGCATCAGGCTGGCGGTTGTAAATTTTGTGAAACGTTCTCGCCTCCACTCGCGTATCATATCAGTAACACTCTCCCCCTATTTCGCGATATTGCAAAACAGGCTGCCCATCTTTGAACTTTTTCGACGCTCCTCGTCAATGCTGCCTGGTTAGAATCCCATACCGCCAAGGAGTACTTAATAAAACAGGACGGACAAGCGCAATGTAAGCAGTCTTTTCAGTCGATTTGTTTCATCATGCAAGTGTTCTGCCAGTGCAAAGCAGTTGTGATTCACCTTCCTCACAACATTTTCTGTGTGGTCGTTCCAATTTAAGTAGTTGGTCATTGTAATACCTAGGTGTTTAGGTGTAATGACAACATTTCAACTTGTGTTTGTTGTCTAGTAACTGAAATTTAACGGGTATTGTATGTCATGTGGAGGACGTCACACTGTTTATTCTTTAAAGTCACTCGCTTCCTGTGACAGCACTGTAGATAATGGGAAGCTCCGACTTAAGGGAGTTCGAACGCCCTATCCCGACAATGTTAAATTTAGTGCCTTGGCTTACCTGTATTTCAGGAACCACTGTAGCTATTGACATGAAACTTTTACAGGACATTAAACTGTATGTTCTGAACCTACTAAACTAAAATAATTGAATTTCAGCCACTGCTTTCGGAAATACAATTCTTTAATTACATGGTTAAAATTTTGTGTACTTTTTTGTACGTTATCATAAATAATTTTAATTGTACAAAACATTATGTTCTTCTTTTAGTTCAGTAGACTCATGATATGTACCGTATTACTCCCTGAAAAGTTGAATACTCTACTCGAAGTGGTTTCTGAGATTTAGGGAAAAATAGAACAGAAAATGTAAATTTTGGAAATGGCTTCTAAAGTTTCAAAAGACTGTAACTCACTTAATATATTAAGTTTCACTTAATATATACTTAATTTTTTAATTTTTAGTCACTCAGGAGCATCCTGCACCACACTTTATATCACCCTCTTGATCTTTTTTCTAGTTTTTTCTTTTTTCTGGACTTCTTAGTCAACTCTGCTGCTTTTTCTGCTTTATCAATGCGAACCTTGTCCATCCGTTCAAGTTCTCTGATGCAGTTTGCTCCAGGATTAATCCCCATATACTGTAGCACTTCCTACCTACCAATGTTACCATCATTAAAAGTTATAACGGCATCACTGACCCCCCCCCCCCCTCCCAACTTTAGTGTCTTCATTCCAACAAAAACATTTTTTGGTAAGCGAGTCCATATAAGATTGAACGACTCATAGGGATTTTTAGTCAGACAATGCAGACGCTTCTTCAGTAATTCAGGATTTGCCAAGGTCTCTGTAAGTGGGTTTTATGATATCCATGACTGCTGCTCAGATGGAATGTTTATGGCTGTATGAACTGTATGAGTACTGGGCATTGCAGTAATTGCACCATGAATCAGGTCCAAGAGGGCAAAGGTGGTGTACTGGTTTTTCATCAGTTGACTGTCTGTGGAAGAAGGTAGCCCATACTGCCTACTTCATTTTCAAATCCTCAGATTATTTCGTATGGCCATCGCATAATGTTGCTGTAGTTCATCAATCATTTTTTCTGTCTGCCTGCCTCTTACGGTTGTACCATCAGAAAGTATCTTGCCTCTCACACTTTTTCAGCTTCCTCAACCTGGTGCCCATCCTCTTCTGGAAATGACCTTCATAACACAGCAATCCACTGCCTTCTATCAAAAAAATTACCGAATTTATTAGATCTTGAAGTAAGGCACGTAAAAATTTTAACATTTTCAACTAGAGTAGATTATATTTTTTAAAAATGAAATAAAATACTTCCCATGTGAGTTTATAAATGATACATGTATCATTTTATTCGAAAATTGCAAATTTTATAATGAGATAAAAATCCTAAAATATGAAAAAAAATTCCATTCTAACTCCACTTAACGGTTAAGCGGATACGCTGACCAATTCTATTCCAGGCTCCCTACTTCAGAGTAATCAGAGGTGACCAATATGAGTTGATCCCAGAATTTTCAGTAGCCAGCACACTTAACCAATTATCCTCTGAGGCGGAGGTTGTTGAAATTACGACACAGTTAATGCTGAGCAAGCCGGCCGCGGTGGTCTCGCGGTTACGGCGCTCAGTCCGGAACCGCGTGACTGCTACGGTCGCAGGTTCGAATCCTGCCTCGGGCATGGATGTGTGTGATGTTCTTAGGTTAGTTAGGTTTAAGTAGTTCTAAGTTCTAGGGGACTGATGACCACAGATGTTAAGTCCCATAGTACTCAGAGCCATTTGAACCATTTTTGAATGCTGGGCAAACCGGTTCCTGACCACTTCTAGGAGAACCGTGCCACGAGTGACGAGCTGATTACTCCTCACTGAGACTGAACACGTATCGTCGCCATTGTTTTGTGCCGCAGGTGGTAGCGGTTGACGTAACGGAGCCAGCGGGAGCAGGAGGCAGTGCCCGCTGGGTGCTGGGCTCCACGCAGCCTTGGAGACAGCTTGTCACAGCGTCAGGGCTGCGCTAAAAATACTGCAAACCCGCCGCTGGCTTCTGCCAACTGCGGAAGGTCAGCCCGCGCCGCTGCTCTCTGGGGCTTCGTTCGCAGCTGATTTGATTGCGTGCGCCACCCCAGCTCGACACTGTGTACCGTAGTTACCAGTGAAGCCGCTCCAGTCACGTACTCCCGACATTCTTCACTGAGAGACAGAGTGCGTGTGGCATTTCAGTTGTACCAGGAGAACCTTACAATAATTCAAGATTTACACGTATGGAATGCAATGTGTCGAGCTGCTTCCGCTGGAGAACGACACTGCATAATTCAGTGTGTGGAAAAGGGTGGAGGAAGAGACGCAGGGGAGAAGCCGTACATTTTAACTCCAATAATCGAGATGCACTTTTCTAAGTTGTGTTAGCAGAATCTTGACACTTAGTCGACCTTTTTCAGTTTTCAGTTAGCTACACACACACACACACACACACACACACACACACACACACACACACACACACACGAGAGAGGACTCGAACCTTCAACGAGAGGAGCCGCGCGGACCATGGCAAGACGCCCTAAAGCGCGCGGTTACCCCACGCGGCCGGTATATAGCTGCACAAAGATAGTTGAGATTTTATGACTAAATCGATAAAAAAACACAATCCTAATGTAATATCTAGAGAGAGCCTAAACAAATAAATATTATGTTTCACTATATTCAAATATTAATGCTATACGAATGTATAAGCCACAAAGGTTGCACAAGTGAGTAATAGCACAGACAAATATGTCTCATGGACAAACTGGTGAGTGTGATGAATAGGTCGAAAAACGGCGGGAGGAGAAAGAAGTCTATGGAGTGTGGGTGTGCAGAAGTTGAAACAAGCCTAATGGTGAAAGAAATAATAGCTGGTTGGTGCTGCTTTAATAAAGGCGAGTAATGGAACTGTGTTTGGTCATTAAGGACTAGGTGAGGCTTCTTTGATTGGTGTCTATTAATGACCATAATTTCAAGCAATGTTAGTTTTCTGCCTTTAGTTCCTTTATGGAGAGCGTCACATTTCACATCATATGAATGACATTCATTCAGAGCATATTCTGCAAAGGTGGAATCTTTCATTTTCAGTCTGCAACTCCTTTCATACTCAGTCACTCTAATAATTGTAGCCCTAATTGACCTACATACAATTTGCCACACAGATTGCAAGAAATTCTATAAATTCCACTCTGTTCTAAAGGTAGACTCTTATCTTTACTGTTGTACGGAAGGCCGGCAACAGTCAACTTAGAGCGATAAACTGGAGTATATTTTCTGGATTTTAGTTTCCTGGCAAGAACTTGGGAGGTCCGCCCAACATATATCTTTCGAGCTCTTCAGTTACCAGTGTGGTTTTGTGCTGTCTGAGAAGGATAAAGGAGGTTGTTATCCACTGGCTCTTCCTTTTGCTGAGTATGTTCTCAATTAGCGCAGGACTATAATCATTGCTGCATGCTATTTCTTAAATTACTTTCAAAATCTGGTTTTGCTTGTGGTACAGTAGTGGGTTGTGCACCAAGGAGTGGAAGGCTGCAGGTTTGTGTGTTATGGGATGCTGGGAACTGGCTGGTATTACTGTGTCTGTTGAACCTACTTTCCTCTGTCTCTTAAATAAATGCTGTTGCTTAATGATGACAATTGTTTGGTCTAAAAAGTCGATAGTCTTCTCCCAACTCCATTGTAAACTTGATTTTACTGTGGTGTGGAGTCAAATGTTTAATACATTTATTTGTCTGCTGTTATCTGTCTAACACAGTACATTGTCCACAAACCTAATTCAATATTGTATTTTATTAAAACTTACAGGCTCTTTTGCTAAAAATATTTGCTCAAAATTATCCATAAACATTCCAGCTAAGGGGGGGACTCAGTGGGGACCCCATTGCTAACCCATGTGACTGACTGTCCAGACTCTGTTGACATTGGAAATAATTTTGATTTAGGCATTTTTCAGTTGCCGTCCTTATATCTTCTTAATAAGTCAGCTTCTTCAATTTTATAAGACGTTTGTGTTTATGGTATGGTCAGATTTAGCAATCTTCAGCTACAAAATCACATAAGCGTATTGCCTTCTAATAAGTGTTTCGGGCCTGTGGGTTCATCTTCTGATGTTACAAGCTATTTAGTAGCCTTACTTTTCGTAAAAGAATTAAATCTGTGCGTTGGCGCAGCCCTATTTCAACGAAAGGGAGGTTTTAAGAGGCTTAAACTTTCTTAACACGTTAATATCTCTCCTGTTTTTAATGCTTCCAGTACATATCCTTTTTACACTTATATATGAAACTAATTAATCATGTCAGTAGAAGCTCCGTAAAATGGTGTTAAATGCTACTTGTTTATTGCGTGTTATATTTTAATAGACAAAATTGATTTCAACATCTCTCCTTGCTTTATAATTTTTATGCCTTTGTACATCTCACTATCCATATCACTACACAGATGCAAACATAGCAGTTTTCGAAACAGAACCACAGAAAAGTACACGTTCCATTCACTGAAGGACACTTGTAAAATATTCTGAAGTATTAGCTGAAGGACGTACGGGCCCTGAAATGCAGTCAAGTGTGGTGTAATAAAGTAGTGGCTTTTAGGTAACCGAAGGCGTGTTGTATTGTATATTCATTGATTTCGACTGCTATCGCGATCTGGCTTGGTTGTCTAATTGAGATTTGGAACAAAACTACATAGCATTGGTCAGAACGGTCGTCTTTTCGCCGTGCGCTCATTGGCTGCAGTTTCGAAAATCCGGAAATGACTCGTAAAGAATTCGATTTTTTTTTCTGTCACAGGTGCTTCAGCTGGAGAAGTTCACGTACTGTATCACTAATAGGAAACGGAATACTACTTACTTAACAGTATTTATCGACCTTCAATGTCATCTACAGACTTTGCAATGTGCCCTAGTCCGTGCTTCGTTACCATACAATGCTATGCTCCAAACTTGTATTCTCAGAAATTTCTTCCGCAAATTGAGGCCTATGTTTGAATTTAGTAGGTTTGACCTGCCCAGAAATGCCCTTTTCGTCGGTACTAGTCTGCGTTTCATGTCATTTTTGCCCCGTCCATGATGAGTTATTTTGCTGTCTAGATAGCGGAATTCCTTGAGTCCATCTACTTCGTGATCACCAATCCTGATAAGTTTCTCGCTCTTCTCATTTCTGCTACTTCTCGTCACTTTAGTCTTTCTTCGATTTACTTTCAATCCATATTCTGTACTTATTAGACTGTTGGTTCCATTTGACAGATCCTGTAATTCTGCTTCACTTCCACGCAGGATAGCAATGTCATCAGCGATGTCAAACGCATATACCTGGTCGACAAATCCTATGAACTAGTCTTGATTTTTCTTTAATTTTTGTTCGATCATGAACCACAACGTCAGAATTGCTTTTCTGGCGCCTTTGCGTTTCCTAAAGTGAGATAAAGCCAAACTGATCGTTGTCTAATACACATCTCGCACTCTTCGGATAGAAAACCTGAAATCCACAACTTCCGGTTCTTATGAGGAAATGCCATCACTTAGTCTTCTCAGCACTGGGTTCTTGGAGTAGTTGGACAGTTTCTTAATTTATGGTAATTTCGCCGCTGAACCAAAGAGGGTGAGTAGATGGTAGTGTTGGAAAAATACATATCCTTCTAAGTTGTTGTGTCTCGTGTGTTTATGCACTTCCGGTGTTTGTTATTCATCATATTATGTTGAACGCTGCAAATACAGTGATGATGTTCGGTGGACTTGGGAAAAGAAAGTGTTGTGTCCAATCGTGGCTTTTGTTGAGACCGATCGCTGTACGCAGGAAGAGGTTCGCGTCCTGCGGCGTGCCTGCTCTTTGTAGCGGAGAGCGCCGGACTCGGCAGAGGAAGAGGCGTCGCGGCCGGTCGCGGGGTTATCGCCGCCGGCTTCTGGACCCGCGCCGCCGCGCGCTCCCGATAGCGACCGCCCGAGGTCGGTCGGCGGGCCTCGCCGCAGCGGCCGAAGCAAAGCCAGGCCGTGTCCCGGAGCAGAATGAGCGGCGTGCTGTTAATTGTGCAGTGGAGTGGTCTTGATTTCTTTTCAATCGGGAGGACGCCAGTAGTTCTCAGTGGCCTCGAAAGACGTTTGAATCAGTTTCAGTACAACGTAATTCCACAAGGTTAGGATTCATCCTGCGCGTGTACCTACTTACCAGAACTCGTACCGCGCTACAACATCAGTGCTTCATCCGAACTTGTGCTGCACCTCTGATGACCTCATCGTCGACTGGACGATAAATCTTGATCTTCCGTCTTGCTTCCAGTTGTACGACTTTAATCAAAAATGTTCAAATGTGTGTGAAATCTTATGGGACTTAACTGCTAAGGTCATTAGTTCCTAAGCTCACACATTACTTAACCTAAATTATCCTAAGGACACACACACACACACACACACACACACACACACACACACACACACACAAACGCCCGTGGGAGGGGACACGAACCTCCGCCGTGAGCAGCCGCAACCGGCCGGAGTGGCCGCGCGGTTCTGGGCGCTACAGTCCGCTACGGTCGCAGGTTCGAATCCTGCCTCGGGCATGGATGTGTGTGATGTCCTTAGGTTAGGTAGGTTTAATTAGTTCTAAGTCTAGGGCACTGATGACCTCAGATCTTAAGTCATATAGTGCTCAGAGCCATTTGAACTATTTTTGAGCAGCCGCTCAGTCCATGACTGCAGTGCCTTAGACCGCTCGGCCGCTTTTAATCATGTAGTGAAAGGAACGACATTTTCACATGTCATGACGGGCACAAGTACGCATTTTCTCGTAGATTTTATCTGCGATGAGTCTGAGATTACAACCAACATTATCCGCTAAGTCATTAATATAATAAGCTTAAACGGTGTTGAAAGTCTTCCATATATCTAGGCTACATCCGAAAAAACTTCCACGATTGTGGATGTGAACCATCAGAATAATATTGAAGGTTGTTTGTCAATTGGCCCTAAATCGAGTCGGAAAAACGTTTATTTTCTTTAGGAGAAGAAGCTGTCACTTTAGATCGAAACTTTCGAAGAGTCTGTTAGTGTGTCATTTCTCTTTTTATTTCTCGTTCCTTACTCTTTTACTAAGCAACACTAGTGAAAATGTGGGATAAATGACTGCCTTGTTGCTTGTAATAACTACATAAAGGGGGGACATGGCTGCTTACACCAGCACAGAAAGTTCCGAAACAAATGTACGAAATAGTGAACGACGTTGACAAAGACTGCATTCGTACGGGCACAACTTGCAGAGAGACAGGTACGTCAGGGACGGTTGCCCTAACAGACAGGCGCCACATAACTTTTCAAAACGCTCAAAACAGCTTAACCTCTCCGGTACGACTTGTGTATATAACAGATGAATATGAAGTGGCTCTACGCCGGTGTTTAAGTGAAGTATATAAAAAAGAAGTAAATGATCGTACTTATTTCATTGTACTAGCAAATTACGTGACCATAAATGAGAATGTGACATTTCTATCGAGACGTAGAAGACAACTCGGATTTGCTCACCTATTCCAGAATGTCTTCTGATGAACTAGTGAACACGATGCATTCGGATGTTGAGAAGCAACAACACACGCATGCGACACAGTTTATCACCGAGATAAGTTCTCTGTAATTCCTATAAATTGCTGTAGTGTACAGAAGCAGCTATCTGTTATAATGAAGCCACATAGCGGCTCTACAGAATTAGTAACAATGCACCAATTTTGCGAAGACTGTTCGTCATTTAACGACATTAAATTTTTGTACGATGTTATTTCTGTTGATTGAATGTCACACTGTAGAAATTGGAAATTTGTGGTAAGGACTATGGGACCAAACTGCGGAGGTCATCGGTCCCTAGCGTTACGCACTACTTAGTCTAACGTAAACGAACTTACGCTAAGGACGTCACACTCATCCATGCCCGAAGAACTCGAACTTCCCACGCGGGAATCACACTGTAGACAACAATGTTTTGCAGACATGTAAATAAGCCACTACATTTGAAACAGACTACTATTCATACTTAAAATTCAGCTTATATTTTTACTGTGGCAGTATGTGAAGCAAGAAAGCATTTACCAATGAGATTCACGGGACGCAATTAATAAATTAAACGCAGCGCGCAATAATTTCGTAGAGTGCAGCGTACTTACAGTTAGCGAACTCATTTATTTGTGAACTGAGAGAAATGCTGTTTCGAGGTTTTAGCTAAATTTTGTAGCATAACAAACGCAAAGTGTCCAGAGATAACATTTTAGAACGCAAATTCCAGAATTTTGTGTGATTAATTCCGAAACATCAAAGACTAATCATTTCCTTGAAATTATGTTGGAAAACCATTGGATAGTGAAAAAATCAGGGTGTGCAAAGATGTCTACCTTTTATTAAGTTTTACATATCAAAGCGTAATTATTTTCTAAAATATTAATTTCATAAGTCATAGCCGACTGGAAAAAAGTGCAGGTGTGTCTCGTGTATAAGGAGGGTAAGAAAAAAGAAAATTAAAGAAGAATTTCGTTATCGGTTTGCTGCAGAATTCATCGTATTCTGATGTACAAAACAATTTTTTTTTTTTACACAGGAAATCTTCTGTTCAAAAATCAGCGCGATTTAGAAAGCATCACTTGTGGCAACCTCAGCTTGCCCTTCTCCCGCACGATATCCTGCGAAAGGCAACGGGATGATAGCATATTCCGAGGTTTCCGGAAAACGTTTGACACAGTACCGCACTGCAGACTGTTAACGGAGGTTACAAAGTACGGAGTAGGTTCTCAGAAATGTGTCTGGAAGAGTTTTCACGTGATAGAAATCGGTACGTTCCCCTGGACGGCGTGTGTTCATCAGAGACAAGGACATCGTCACGAGTGCTCCAGGGAAGTAAGATAGAAGCGCTCTTGTTCTCTGTATTGATAAACGATCGGACACACAGGGTGAGCGGCAAACTGCGACTGTCTGCTGACGACGTAAAGTGTCGTCGTTTAGTGTCTGTAGAGGGATGCGTGATGACTCAGACAGAATTTGCATTTGGCATGATAAATGACAGCTGCCCCTAAATGTAGAAAATTTTAAGCTCGTACAGTTGAGGAAAAACACACCTGCAGTTTTTCAGATACAGTATTAGTGTTGGACTGGTTGACACAGTCATAGTGATTAAATAACTTGTTGCAACATCGCAAATTGAAATGAAATGTAACGAACAGGGAAGGTCGGTAGCAGGGAAGGTGATTTATCGACTTCGGTTTATTGAGAGATTCTGGGGAAATGTACCTCATCAGTAAAGGACACCGCGTATCGAACACTTGGGCGACGGATTGTTTCGGCCAGTTGTACACGTTCGTAAATCGAAAAGTGTGACAAGCGGACTGCTGGTGACGGGATTTGGGCTGATAGGAAATAAGATTATCCACAGAATCAGAGAGCAAAGGAATAAGTGGAGAACACCTTATTCTGCTATCCCTTGTAACAGTCGCCAAAGTAAACAGCTTTGATGGTACGAGAGGGTGCTGTAGAGGGCAAAAACTGTAGGGTAAAACGGGGATCGGGTTGTCGTCGTAGTCGTTATCGTTGTTTTTAGTCCGAAGATTGGTTTGTTGCAGTTTTCCGCGCTACTCTAACTGTGCAAACCACTTAATCTTAAAAAAAAAAAAAAAACTGCCGGCTACATGTGTCTCAAGCTGCTTGCTTTAGTTAAGCCTCAGCCTGCCACCGAACTGGCGAATCTTTGATGCATCAGGGTGTGTCCTATCAAGCGACTGCTTATTTTGCTCGAACAGTCCACGGGTATACTGCCGGTTCATAGTGTCCAACGGGCACAATATTTCGGTGATCAGACATGTCGCCATCGTCAGGTGCGCTGACTGACCGCACCTGACGATGGCGACATGTCTGATCACCGAAATATTGTGCCCGTTGGACACTTTGAACCGGCAATATACCCGAGGACTGTTCGAGCAACAAATACGCCGGGAGAAACTGAAGAATCACGACTGCTTTTTTTTTATTCAAGTTGTGCATTTTTCCATTTTCTTTGTTGTTTTGCTGCCACAACAGCGTAATTCCTGTGACGTTTTTGGTGTCTCGTTTCCTAAACCTTATTACCTCGGCATCACCTGATTTCATTAGACTGCTTTCTGTTAGCTTTGTTTTACTTCTGTTGATATTCGTATTATAACCTCTTTTTCAATAAACTCCTCTTGCAAGTCTTTTGCCGTCTCTGACTGACTTCGTCGTCGTCGGCGATCCTCTAAAAAAATTATTTGCTCTCCTTGAACGTAAATTCCCTTTCCAAATTTCTCTTTGATTTACTTTACTGGTTGGTCAGTGTACAGACTGAATGAAATTGGGGATAGGCTACAACCTTGACCCACTTCCTTCTCAAAGACGGCCTCACTTTCATGTTCCCTGTCCCTTGTTAACTTGCTATCATATACCGAACAATTAATCCAGGGTGATGTGTATAACTGCTGCTTGAGAGGCAGGCAAGTGAAAGAGCACAGCGGCAGGCACATCAAACCAGGCAGAAGATTAACAAATAATTCACAAGTTGCTTGACAGTCAACTCGTTTGAACTGCTCCAAATACATGAGTTTATATTTAGCCACCTATACAGCTTTCACTTGTCTGAGCTTCACCCAGTGAAAGCGGCCTTTATGCACATTTAGGCGTTTCTTTAAGCGTGCAATAAAGTGCACGCTGAAGCGAACTGGGTGAGTACTGTTTACGCAGACGGGCTGCACATCGGAACTGCACGGACAGAACAGCCAATCATGGCGTCGAGTGCTGAAGGAAAGTCAGCAATGATTGCATTCCCTGCATCCACCGCGTTATATGGCACGACACTGACTAAAAGAAGGAAACCGTCAATATGGGAGAAGAGACGGATGGGGGGGAGGGAGGCTTTGCATTTGTTCGAAAACTACTTATTTTAGAGGACGAATACTAGTGTAGAAATTAATTGAATATGAGCAAAGATAACTATCGATTCCTACTGCAGATTGTGGAACAGAAATTTACGATGCGAGAGACTGTGAAGAGAAAAGCAGTTACTTCTGTTAAGAAGATTAAGAAGATATCGGCTACTGTGAGACAGCATGCCGCTGGTGAATCGAAGTCCATCAAAACTACAGATTCGGTGACTAAACATCCGCACTACTACCACCACTTTTCTTGTAGGTGTCAATGACGTGTCTTTCTCCGCACTGCCGCGAACACTTGAGTTTTTGTTTCCTTTTTAATTTCCTCCACTGTTGTCTTTGGCCTACGTTCTTTCAACGTGCAGCATATTTAATTTAATTTTTGTTCTTGTTGTTTCTTAATTTGTCTTAATAATGTCAAAAAGACATACCTTCACAGTTAAGTTTTTTACGGAAGATTACCTTCTTTCTTCTCGGAATCACCTTGTCAGCGCGTCGCTGGACCTGTGAAGCGCACTGCTGCAAATGCCTTCGTTGCGTGAAAGACCACGTGTGAGTGAAGGCTTCGGCTCGTTCTATATATATATATATATATATATATATATATATATATATATATATATATATATATATAGATTATTTTACACGTCTAGTTGCGTAGTACCAAACTCAGAAGCAAATCTCAAAGGCCATGGAACGTGTCAGTACGTGAAATTACAACATAAAAGTAATAACAGATAAAATAAAATGGTTATGAACGCAAAAAAGGGAAGTCGTAATGTAAAAGCAATCAACATAACACAGGAATTAGCTTCATTTTTTAAGCGAATTCCTCGACAGATTGGAAGGAGTGACATATGAGGAAACTCTTCAGCTTCGATTTGAAACCGCGTGGATTACTGCTAAGGTTTTTGTACGGTTGTGGTAGCTTACTGAAAATGGGTGCAGCAGTGCACTGCACACCTTTCTGCACAAGGGCCAAGCAAGTACGATCCAAGCGCAGATTGGATTTCTGCCTACTCTTAACTGAATGAAAGCTCCTAATTCTTGGGAATAAGCTGATGTTATCAAGATCGACGTTAAGGAATGTAAGTATATTGAGAGGCCAATGTTAGGATACCCTGGGGTCGACAAGAGGCTCGCGAACTTACACTACTTATTGCCCTAATCGCCCGTTCCTGAGCCAAAAATGTCCTTTGAGAATTGGAGAGTTACTCCAAAATGTAATACTCTTACCATACGTCATAAGCGAATGAAAGTAAACAAAGTAGAATACTTTTCGTGTCGTACTATCACTCACTTCAGATACCGTTCGAATAGCAAAAATGGTAGCATGAAGGCTTTGGACAAGGACCTGAGCGTGGTCTTTCCACGACAGTTCACTATCTGAATACCAAAAATTTTGAACTTTTCAGTTTCACTAATCATATGCCCATTCTGTGAAACTAAAGCGTCGGGTTTTGTTGAATTGTGTGTTAGAAAATGTACAAAATGAGTCTTCCTGTCTTTTAGAGTTAATTTATTTTCTAAAAGCCATCGAGGCCTACGAGGAAGACAGGCCGCGGCGCGTACGTCACGAAGGTAGGCCTGAGCTCCCTCGCTCGCTCAACTCAGCAGATAAAGTTTCTACACCTGTTAACTCGTAACTAGGTGTGTGCGTACAAACGAGAATTGCATGTTAATCAGTAAGAGTTCATAATAGTAGGGTCCAGAAGAAGATGCAATTCTCGTTAGTACGTACACGCCCAGCTGCGAGTTAACAGGTCTAGAAACACATTTTGTGTGCTGAGTCGAGCGAGCGAGTTCATGCCTACCTTTGTGACGTACGCGCCGCAGCCTGTCTTTATCGTGGGCCTCGACAAGCCAAGAGCTTACCTCTTCATTATTTGAAACAGTGCCCGTGTTGCAGACAACATCCTTTACTACCAGAATACCAAACATCGGCAAACAGAAATATTTTAGAATCACCTGTAATATTGGAGGGCTCGTTTCGGCAGCATTCGTGTGGCGTGCATGGTATGCGTTTTCAAGCAAGGAAATGGACTTGGCTTCTGTTGCGTGGGACTAACAGCAGCAGGATCGGCAGACACTCGAATTGTAGATAGTAACTAGCGGCGAGGGCAGTAGGGCAGAAGGCGGAGGGGGGGGGGGGGGGGGGGGGCAGCCACCCCGAGGTAAGCCGGTCGGAGCGGCAGGTGAGCTGTGCTTCCGCGGCGCCCGCACACGCCCGCGTTGCGCAAGCGCAGCAGGCGTCGCCCCGGCACGCCGCGGCGCGCGGGCCACGTGCCGCGGGTTCGCTGCCCGTGGATTGCACGGCGCTCAAGGCCAGCCGCGGCCAGCGCTGCGCCACGCGCCGACCTTCCCACCGCGGACGTGTGCGGGTGCGCACCGGCCGCCTTCCGGGAACCCTGCCCCTGCACTCCGACTCGCACAGCAGTAGTAGCGCTCTGCGTCTTTCGTCACTCCTTCTAAACGAAACGCTCCCTGTGGTTTTCCTTTCGCCTTTCTCGATTCTGTGTCTGAACTGATACTGATTCGTTCAGCGTTCACGTGTAATAGGTTCTGAGGTAAGTCGAGTCGTGCGTGTCATTTCGTGAGTTATACACTGCCTGACAAAAAAAGTATAGGAAACGAAATAGGAGCTTTAGGAGTTGAGAGAGTATGTGGTGTTTCGGTGATTACAATATCGAGTCAAATTTACGAAGTAGTTGCCAATACGAACACATTTATCCGTATGGCGTTGCAGTCTCTCTTCGACCCAGATACGTGTACTGATTCGGTTGTGAAGGGGCTACGTCCTCTCCCGAGGCACGTCGGCCCACAGTTGTTGTAACTGGTCCCCGATACCCTGGTCACTGACTGCCGCTGGGACAGAATTGGCGGACGAGGTGGTTCCCTCACATGTTCTGCTGGGGATCTTGATGGCTGTACTTCAACATGACACAGACACTCCATAGAAGCACACGTCGGGTTTGGGCGACCATTGTCGTGTTTACAAATGGAACCAGGCTGCTGCCGCTTGAGAGGTAACACTTGCGGATGCCAGATAACCTTGACGTATCTTTGCCCCGTCAGCGTTTCCTCGGTAACTATCATTTGTGAGTTGAGGTTGTATCCCATGGTTCTCGAGACCGTGACGCTACGAGTAACACAGTTGCGCCCCTGAAAAATATTGGAGGAACGGGACCTCTCTCCAGATCGCCGAAGATGGTCATCAGAGGTATAACAGAACCGCGGTCTAACCGGAACACAGTGCCACGACGTTTGTCAGCAGACCACACTTCCCTCTCACGGCGCAATTCCAAATGCAGCTGTCGTTGTTGTGGGGTTAAAGGTAGCCTACGCAAGGGACGGTGATCCTTTAGTCCAGCTGCTGCTGATCTTTGACTAGTGGTACGTGGAACGAAACAGAACGTTACGTCTAGGACCACAGGAGTAGATATGAAGGGCTTACGTTGAGCTCGGTGCGCAATATGGCGATTCTCCCTTGTAGTGGTCGACCGAATCTTTGCGATGAGTATGCCTGCCCTTCCCATCCAGCCCAATATCGGGCCAGTTGCACTTTTGAGTACCAACAAAACTGGATATTACACGATTCTACCAACCGGCCAAGTGGAGACCCGCAATGAGGCCCCTTTAAAAATCTTTCAGGCTCGATAATGCTGATTCACACGACTTTGTGGCATTACAGAGGTCACCCAACAACCGACGCTGTTCACGCCCCTTAAAAACCGTACCCTGGCGTCGTAAGAACACCAAACTACTCGGTGGCAGAATCTGAATACATCTGCAATCTCAGAATAATAACGCACATGCAATGGAACAATAATGTATTCAGTATCTTAAAAAATTACAAAATTTAATATTCTACTATAACTAAATACACTCAAAGAGAAAAACAATGTAAAAGATGCACCATGAAGGAATTATCCGAATAGGAAGCAAATCGGTAGACGTGATGTGCATGTACAGACAAACAAATGATTACAGATTCAGAAAAAAAGGATGATTTATTTTGAGAGAATGTACTTCACAAAATGAGCAAGTCAATAACCCATTAGTCCGGCTATGGCCCTTATGCAAGCAGATTTTTGGCTTGCCATTGATAGAGTTGTTAGATGTCACCGTGAGGGATATCATGCCAAATTATGTCCAACTGGCGCATTACATCGTCAAAATTCCGAGATGGTTCGAGGACAGTGCCCATAATGCGTTGAACTTCTCGGTTGGGGAGACATCTGACGCTCTTGCTGGCGAAGATAGGGTTTAGCAAGCACAAAAACAGCAGTAGAAATTCTCGCCGTGTGGGGGGTGTAATTATATTGCTGAAATGTAAGTTCAGGATGGCTTGCAATGAATGGCAACAAAACGGGGTGTAGGTTATTGTCTTCGTACTTCCGTGCTGCAAGAGTGCCATGGATGATAATCAAAGCGGTCGTGCTGTGAAAAGAAATGGCATCTCAGACTGTCACTCCTGGTTGTTGGGCTTTGTGGTGGTGAGGTATGTGTCCCACCGCCGTCCAGCCCGTTTCCAGCCAGGTCTTTGGCCCGGAATTTCATATTGACTGTAGTAGAATTGTTTTCGAATGAGTCCCGCTTCGATGTGATCCCCCGTGGCCAGGGAAACAAGTCTGGAAATGCATCGGACAGCAGTTGGATATCAATCAGTCACCCGCCAAAACTGTATTGTACAAGTACTTATTTCACTCAGCTACGCTACATTGATGTACGATTAATATTCTAGAACAAATGTAATGAACTGAGGGTATGACTTTACCAACTAATATCTCCCTGAGATCACAATTCGTTGTATTTGTGGTTAATGACGAGCACCTTTGGAGACAATTAATATCGTGCTTACTTTTCCTTGTCCAGCTATTTGTGCTTCCGTGTTCAAAGGTTTGGTCACCATGTGGATGTTAAACCCTGACCTACCTACCTACCTACCTACCTACCTACCTACCTTCCTTCGGTCGATGATTTCTTGAGAGGACCAACTTTTTAGGAAGGATACTAATATCGCTTCTTCCGTGACGGCTTTTTGTCCCGGTAGGTCGCCGTCAGAAACGTACACCAACGAATTTAGTCAGAAAGTTGATTATCTGTATTCAGCGTAAGCCAACACCAATCGACAGCAGACACGGCTATAAACAGGCCGGTGAAAGGCAGAAACATGTCTAACAATTCCGAGTGTTATTTCCTTAACAAGGCCACTTTGCGCGTTGTGGAAGCGTCGCAGAACGTGATCGGCTTGGCCGTCTCACACAGTAGTCACGCCGTTAGCGACGCACGGTGTGAACTGCGACGTGGCGCAGCCTCTCCCCCCAGCCGCGAAGTTGCCGCCGGTAGCCCGCTAGTGCGCGCGTCGCCGACTGTGTGTCGTGGAACAGGACCGCCCGCGCAGTCGTGGGCGGCAGGCGCACAGCGGCGCGACGCTCACACTGGCGGCACTGCAGTGCGGATGGACTGCTCGCCTAGCCCACCGGTTTTGCCTTCCTGACAACGCTAGTACGCTTTGAGGAATTCCCCTTGCCTGAATGGTTGTACACAGTCTGATCGAAAAGTATCCAGTCATTAATGTGGGGTGTGTCCAGCCTTCCTCTTTATGACGGCTCCAACCTGAACTCCACGTCCAGTGTCATGTCTGAACGTCTGTAGAGTAACGGCTGCACATTCTTCCTCGAGACCCGAAACCAGAGAGGGTGCCGATGTTGGGCTTTGGCGTGAAGCCGACTTTCTGACAAGTCCTAAAAGCGATGCGCTGGTTTGCATGTTGCCCAGACCAATCTATTTCAGGAATGTCACTCTCCAAAAACCTTTGGCCCACGGGCGCCTCTTTATGACAGGACTTACTGTCCGAACTGTTTCTCTACCGTATGCTTCCCACAGTGCTGTAATCCTTCAACATTCTGAGGGTTCTTAAGTGCATTAAGGGGACCACACCCTAACCACAAAGCAAAACATAACTATACCATAACACCGCCTCCCTGTGCTTGACTGTTGGCGCTACGCATTACGGCGGTGTCCAGGCATTAGCCAAACCCAAACACTTCCATCGGATTGCCACAAGGTATAGCGTGAACCATCACTATAAACCACTCGTGTCCAGTCATTCTTTATACACCACCTGAAACATCGCTTAGCATTCACTACAGAAATGTATGGCTTATGAGGAGCTGCCCCACTACTGTACCCCATTCTTTTTATCTTCCTCCGCACACTCATTGCGCTAACTGAACTGCTGGTAGCAACTGGGAACTAATGAGCTATTTACCTCTGCTGTGTTGTCCTCATCATTTCATCACCATTCGTGAACGTGGCGAGATTTTACCGTGGGACTTTGTACGGGCGCTGATAACCGCTGTTTTCCTGTGATTATTGACAACCACCTTCCGCAGTGCTCGGCGGTCCAAGTCTGTCAGCACGTGAGGTCTGCCCGGTGTCGGACTAGTGTTTTTTTTTTTTCCCACTTCAGTCACATCACCGACAGGCTGGTTGGGCAGCCTTAGAAGAGTTGATATGTTCCCGATGGATTTATTACTCAGTCCCTGTTGGAAGTTACTAACATCTCGTGACCCACCAATTTTGCTGTAACTTCGCCGTAGCAGATGAGTAGTTGGCCGCCGTTACTTGGACCCCCGGTCACGGTTCTGGAGTTTCTCCGTTTTTCTTTTGCAAATGCTCTTTCCTGTTTTTTAGACAATGAGGTTCGCTAGGAAGAAGGGGAGGAAAAGGGGAAGAATGAAAGGAATGATGAATAAATAATTTTTGGAGTCTCTTCAGCAGTATGATAGACTGACTCAAATTGACATGTCGCCCAGGAAACAGGATATGGCCTGGTGGAACCATCCCGACATTCGTCTGATGAGTGAGGGAGTCCGGACGAAGATGTGGACAATATTCTTGTACACACTGGAGCGGACAGTCCTGATAAACAGGTTAAAGGAAGTCATTGTGCCGAAGAGACAGTATTTTTGTGCCGTATTTTACTTTCTCCTCTTGCCAGTTTTTGCCACTTGACAATTGTCAATCAATACCAGAAGCTATATCAAAAGAACAATATATAATCTTATAATAATTTAGTTAAATAAAAAAATACAAAAAAAATATTAGGGTGAGAGGAGAAGAACAGAATACGACATTATAAAATGATTGCTTCATTGCTGCTGGCAGGTGGCTCGTTGGTCTAGGGGTGCTTTGGATATAGGAGGCCCCGGGTTCAAATTCCGCACGAACCGTGCCGGTTTGGATGTGCTGAAGAATAGTTGGAGCTCACCAACGTTTGCAGCTCCTCCATTAAGTATAGAATACGTCGTCTGTGTACCAAGATCGTGCTTTATCAGTATTGACCTGCATTGTATTATATTGTGACTTATGAACAAAAGATGGAGACGTTGATTGTTTTGATCCCATGTTAGACTGGACAATATATGATGTCCTATCAAGTGTGCATATGAGGAGCTTGTAAAAATTTTATCATTTGTTACACTACATTGTTCCCTTCCCCTCTCACACTTTAGTACATTTTATTGTCTTCAAATTCTGATGCAACTATATGTTCAACAGTCGTCCTTTATATGTTCTATAGAACGTATCTTCATGGCCACGAGAGCGTAATAAGCGAGTAGCAAACAGTAAAATATAGCAGAGAAATACAGCGTCTCCGGAACAATGATCTGAAGCCGTCTCCACTCGAGTACGAATCAAGTATCTAAGCTACTATGCTACTTCTCCCTGTGTGTCAGTGGCGGTGACAATAGCAACAACATGTGTGCGTCAGAGAGGAAGTTACGCTGGCCTAGCGCGTGTCAGTGAATCTGTATCGCGCCAGGGCGCGCCCACATCTCGACCGGGCCGTTCACGTGGATACGGGCCAGGGCCCTTGAACTAAAAACCAGCCGCACTGTTTGGGTTTCTGACGCACGTCAGCCGCGCCGGTGGCCCGTGTGGGTGGAAAGCCAGCTAACAACGTTTTTTGAACGGCCTGTAGCGCTGTACGGAGTCGAAGTGGTATATAAGTGTGTGTGTGTGTGTGTGTGTGTGTGTGTGTGTGTGTGTGTGTGGTTACTCACAGCCAAAAGTCTCAAGAATGTGTGTGTGTGTGTGTGTGTGTGTGTGTGGCGCGCGCGCGGCTTTGACCCCTTTTCCTCTCTCTCTCTCTCTCTCTCTCTCTCTCCCTCCCTCTCCCCCCCCCCCCCCCCTATGACTGAATTGCCTATAAATAAACGATCCTCGCTGCGAAAGGCCAGCACATGTTTGCGATGTTCAACACTGCCTGCACATCAGAAGCCGTCGACGAGATAATAAATAATATTCAGATGAGTCACTCTGTCACACATCTAAACATCCGAGGGACACATTTCTATACACAGTTTTATTTCGAAAAGTATTATTTTTATAAACTGACTGGCATTTGTACTTACGCTTACACAGCGACTATAACACGGCAATTGCTTTCTCTGTCTAGAATCATGAAACTTTAGTATAAATGCTACGATTGAGCGAGAATGTTAAAAAATTACTATTATTGGAGTGTGTAAAAAAATGGGTTGCAAGAAAAGTCAGAGACTAGTGAGGCATTCGGGAAGATCAAGGCACTAAAATGTCTAAAAGCAACTGTCAGATCGTTGTATCAGGTAGATTTATAATGCGGAGTGACATCTTTTTTGAAGTGATTTGATGAACATTATGTGAGTGGGTGCAAATGCAACGGTCAGTTTATATAATATTGTCATAATATTAATATGACTCTTACTTTTTTTGAAGACTTTTCTTATTGATAACATATGTTGGGACCATATGTGAGCAATAATGGTGTATGTAAGTTGATATTCTTTTTCTTGAATTAAACATCTTCCGTGTATCTTGAGATAGTTTAGTGTCACTAGCTTCTGAAGAAGGCTAAATTATTTTGGCTGAAACTTGGGTAAAGATTGGTTTCTATTTGCAACTGAGGCTGACGTGTTATATGGTCAGTTATCACAGTTGCTGGCAGGGCTGCAGAATGTTAAAAATTCTTAAAAGTAATGTACCTGCAAGTTTCTGGATCTAATAATGACGGCTTCAACACTGGTTGAGTGTTTCTGAAGATGGTGTTGGATTTTTCAGGAGTTCTTCTCCAAAGAGTTGCGCAGAAATGCTTCTGTATAACGTTACCAATGACTTCCCTCGTAGTGGCTGATTGATTTTCTTATATTTTCATATATTCTACTTCCTCTTATTCAGTTTACACAACCTGCGGTTGGCTCGGCAGTAGTGCGCCATTCCACTCTCGTGCCTGCATATGTAGCACACCTTACATCACTCAGAAGCTGCTGCGTGGCATCGTGTGTGTTTGTTTTGATAGCTACTTTGTTCTTATGGAAACTTGGTACCACCAGCATGATTTTTAGGCTTGCTTTCTTCAGCACTCAGAAATCGCTTGCTATAAAATATTATGAAATGCCTTTGCCAGGTCTATAAAAGTTACATAGTTTTATATACTTTTCTGTAATGGTTATATATTTTTCTGTAATGGCTTGTCGGCAAGAAGCTTAGGTAGTATAGGCAATTAAGAGGAATATCTCACTAGCGCCAAATGAAGATTGACCCCGGCGCTTGTATTTTTTTATGTCTCACTGAGGTAAACGGGGGGAGTACGACGAAGCCAGCGGCGGCCGCTTGCCGTGGTACGAAATAAAAGCGGCCCGTGCGCGCGCCGCGTGGGCTCCCCATATGATGGGCGGCCGTGTAATGTTCAACTTGTATTCCTATCGCCAAGTTTTACAGCCGGCCCGGGGAGAACAACACGCCCATATGGATCAAGCGGCGCAAACAGGTGCGGCTTAATCCCACGATCTCTCTCTCCGTCTCCGCCAGCGATCTGTGTCACGGGAAGGACCATATTGCACGAGACGCCCACGCCGCTCGCTGCACCTGGACCTTCATTCTGCCTGCTCAGTTTCGCCTCAGTCCACGGCGGATCTCGCCTTACGTGTTTGTGCGGAGGAATTTCCAGGAGGATTTCAAACAGGCGCCCACGTTCTTACCGTTCTCAGTCCTGTGCAAAGATTTTATGAGCGAGAAAGTTTATATTAGTTGTCAAAGATTCTTTCTGGGACAAAGTACGATTAAAACATTACATTTCAAAAGTCGGTGTGATTCACCAAAATTTTAAAACGTGTACAAAGTGAGTATTATTTTGTTAGAAAATAACTGGAATATGTGCAACACCTAGATAACCCGATCTTACATTCTCAAGAAATATGAAAAGTCTGTCACGGAATATGAAAGTATAGATAGTTGCCGAGTGAAGTCCCAGCGATAAATAAAAAAAGGTAGGTCGCTTTATTGTGATGAAATACATACTTCTTAGATAGTGCAGGGTATATTAGGATGTTACAGCATATTGTAAACATATTCTAGTCCCGTATTTCGTTCAATAGACAGCAGCGCGAAACTCTACCGAACGTCTTTCGGAAGTCAAGGAACACGACATCAACCTGGTCACCTTTATCTACTGCTTTCTGAACCTCGTTGACGAACAGAACGACCTGGGTTTCACACGATTGTTGTTCTCGGAACCCATGTTGATTACTACAGAAGAGATTTTCCGTCTCCTGAAATACCATAATACACGAACGTAAAACATGGTCCAAAATTCTACAACAGACCGACATAAGAGATTCGGGTCTACAGCTTTGTGCTATCGTTGCCTGCGTGAAAACGGGAGTGATCGGCCCCTTTTGCCAATCATTTGGTACGCTCCGCTCATCCAGCGACCTTGCGGAACACTACTCCTAGAAGCGGAGCAAGTTCTTTCGCGTGCGCTATGTAGAATCTTGTTGGCATTGCGCCAGATCTAGCGGCCTTTCCTCTGTTCAGCGATTTCAGTTGCTTTTCTGTCTCGTGGTCACATATTCGGATTACCCTGACTCTGACGTTCGTGGGATAGTTTCAAGGAGGAACTGCAGTGCGATCTTTCTCACTCAAACAGTTCTGGAAAAAGAGGATTCGTATTTCGGTCTTCCCTCTGTCATCCTTCATTTCAGTCCCATTTTGGTCACAGAGTATGTGGACAGATGACTTCCATAGGTTTACTCGTTTAATGGGAGACCAAAACTTAACAGAATTTTCTGTCTAACTCGTTGAACGCTTCGACCATGGCTCTTCTTATATTAAATTTTCTCTCTCCTCAGTTTTTGTTTCCCTGTGAGGTTTCAGCTACGGTTATATTTGCCGTGAAACTCTACTTTAGTAGCAGCTTTCTAATATGGCTGAAGCATCATGGCGAATCTTTTCCATGCCTCACAGTTTTACTCGGCTCATACTTTTCTAAAGTGTACTATACAATTGCTTCGATGTCTCTCTTTAATCCAACCCCACGGGGATCATAAACACTCTAAGAGTTCTTATACACTGAAGCGCCAAGGAAACTGGTATAGGCATCCGCATTCAAACATATAGTTAAGTAAGTAAGCAGAATACGGCGCTGCGGTCGGCAACGCCTATGTATATATAACGCAAAAAGTGTCTGGCGTAGCTGTTAAATCGTTTACTGTTGCTACAGTGCCATGCTATTAAGATTTAAGTGAGTTTGAACGTGGTGTTATAGTCGGCGTACGACCATTTCACGAATATACCTTTAATGTCAGGAATCCGGTAAAACATCAAATCTCCGACATCGCTGCGGCCGGAAAATAATCCATCAAGAAAGGGGGGGGGGGGGGCGGCAACGACGACTGAAGAAGAGAATCGTCCAGCGTGACAGAAGTGCAACCCTGCCGCAAACTGCTGCAGATTTCAATGGTAGGCCATCAACAAATATCAGCCTGCGAACCATTCAACGAAACATCACTCGTGTACCGCTGATGACTGCACGACACAAAGCTTTACGCCTCGCCTGTGCCCGTCAACACCGACAGTGGACTGTTGATGACGGGAAACATGTTGCCTGGTATGATGAGTCTCGTTTCAAATTGTATAGAGTGGATGGACATGTACAGGTATGGAGACAACCTCATGAATCCACGGACCCTGCATGTCAGAAGGGACTATTCAAGCTGGAGGAGTCTCCGTGATGGTGTGTGGCGTGTGCAGTTGCAGTGATATGGGACTGTTGATACGTCTAGATACGACTCTGACAGGTGAAACGTACGTAAACATCCTGTCTGATCACCTGCACTGTGCATTCCGACGGACTTGGGCAATTCCAGCAGGACAATGGGAGTCTCCATACGTCCAGAATTGCTACAGAGTGCCTCCAGAAACACTCTTTGGAGTTTAAACACTTCTGCTGGCCACCAAACTCCCCAGACATGAACGTTATTGAGCATATCTGGGATGCCTTACAACGTGCTGTTTAGAGGAGATCTCCATTCCCTCGTACTCTTACGGCTTTATGGACAACCCTGCAGGATTTACCGTGTCAGTTCCCTCCAGCACTAGTTCAGACATTAGTCGAGTCCATGCCATGTCGTGCTGCGGCACTTCTGCGTGCTCGCGGGGCCCTACACGATATTAGGCAGGTGTATCAGTTTCTTTAGCTCTGCAGTGTATAATTAGGTTTTCTGTGCACACTAACGTGGCAAGCTACTAAGTGTTTCACTAAAGACATTTCCGTGATCACTGATAGCAGCCACATTTGCTTGTTTCGGTTTTGGCCACATTCTTACGGTCGTTCTCAGGGGAATAGCTGCATACTCTAAATGAGTTTCTGTTCTGTCACGTTGTGATTTTATGTTGTACCGGTACTTTTGCTCGTGGGTATAAATCTTACTTTAGTGGTATATGCTGCACTGAAGAACTGCAATGGGTTAAAACTGTGTGCTGAATCGAAAATTGAACCGACATTTATTTCACGACTTCAGATTAGAAGCGAACAGACGCATTCACAGACTACAGTTTTAATCTGTCGGCAACATTCATATCTGGATTCAGTAAATTGGCGAGGAAAGTTCCTTGCTTCATCATCTGTCACTTTAACAGGTGTAGATATTAAGGTGTGGTGCACGAACGCATCTTCACTATCCAATACCGGTTCGGACTGGTTGAGCGCGCTCTCGCTTCACGTGATACCCTGCGAAGACCATTACACTGTAGATTAAACGCGGTAGGTTTACGATAGGCTTAGCAGGTCATAGAGATGTCCGTAATGCCTCTTTGAAAACGCGGATAGCACTTCACTTACTCAATAAGGCAAGCGGTCCAATCGTCTGTACGTCTGTGGGCATGCAGTAAACACGCAAGCACATGTAGTAATGTGTGTATATTTCGGGAATTCGGAAAACTAGTTTCATCTTCACGGTATCTGTCTTACTCTTGCGTAAGACACATTTTTTTATTATTTCTCGCGTTTCCTAAAAATAGGAGCCACGGATACTCTAATAACACTGCATTAGTATTTCAGCTTCTGATGTCCAGTTGTCGGTTTGTAATCTTGCACAGTTGTGAAATGTAATTTTCGATTATACAAAATTAAATGCTGGGTTAACATAGTTTTTGAACGTTTTTCCAGTTCTTTGTTAGTGATCACTTCTAAAGGAAGCGTAAAGAAGCTTGTTTGTACTGCCGGAATGTGGCATGCGATGTAGTATGTATAAATGTCTGTGGGTTGTACTAAAACAAACAACGGAATTTAGCAAATTGAAAAGCCTGTGACTGTCATGAAATAGTAATAACTTTGACTATCGCTGGACGATAATTTAGTTTCTAAAAGTCTTTCACAATTTCCTCGTAGTTCTTGTTCTTTAAATATCATATGTTCGCACATAAGGAACTTGTGCTGTAAAGCTGTTACGACGGGGGAGGGGAGGGTGGGGGGGCACATCACCATAGTAGGGGGCGTCCATATTGAACGATGCAGTGTCGGCGCGTGACATGAACTGAAGCGGTCCCCTAAAATTCTGTATTTATTTATTTCGTCACTGCCAAAAATTTTGTAGTACCTGTTGTATGCATCGAATATAATTCAGGAGATACAAACTCTTTCATTGTCGATGAAAGTCTTTTGTCCCAACTTGAGTGAAGTTGTATTTTCCTGAGGATACAAATTTATCGTTGAGCCATATCAATTTGTGTACTGAGTAAAGAACAAATTACGGCAACAATGTCCCTGGCAATAACTCTGAATGATACAGGACCTCACTAGAAAGGGACCGAGTGAGGTGGCGCAGTGGTTGGCACACTAAACTCGCATTCGGAAGGCCGATGGTTCAAACCTGCGTTTAGCCATTCTGATTTAGGTTTCCCGTGATTTGCCTAAATTGCTCCAGGAAAATGCCGGGATGGTTCCTTTGAAAGGGCACGACTGATTTCCTTCCCCATCGTTTCCCAATCCAAGCTTATGCTCCGTCTCTAATGTTTCGAATTCGACGGGACGTTAAACCCACTCTTCCTCCCTTATGATAACCAGACCCATGAATATCTGATGTGGCACTAGCAAGATTCGAATTCCCAAGAGTCAAGTGCATGACGCTCTTTTGTACCGAGTAAGGTGTTGCAGGGGTCATGTTGGTAAAATAGAACAGTCATGTATTTTGCCAGTATCAACAAATTCTATCAGCACAAACGCGCATCTCGATAGAAACTTTTCATCTTGAGGGGTAAACTGTTATGAGTCTCAGTGTGATTTTTTTGTGGTAAGGTCTTATGGGACCAAGCTGCTGAGGTCATCTGTTCCCTAAGCTTAAGTACTACTTAATCTAACTTTAACTTACGCTAAGGACAACAAACACACAATACGCCCGACGGAGGACTCGAACCTCCGACGGAGGGACTCGCGCGGACCGTGACAAGACACCTCAGACCTTGCGGCTACCCCGCGAGGCAGTGTAATTTTAACGAATAGCACCAGATATTGCAGATAATGGCATCTGTAAGAAACTAAGGTACTTAAATAAGTTGTTATTGTGTTCAATTCCTGTCTCGAAATGAGTACTAGACATGGGCAATCTTCGTATGAAGTGTGCTAACAAGTGAACGAAAAAAGCGATGTTAAGTGAAAAAAGCATGCTGGTGTCTGTTTCGAAGCAAGTTAATGGTTTTAATTTTTCATCAGTCGTTAAAATCCTGAAGATTTTCGAACAACCAAATGTAAACACTGAAAGGACGACGTATTTTTGGAACGTTGTTTTCTATTAGATTAGCAATGCTGCATTGCGAGTTCGGCTTACGACATGTGCTGGTCGACTTCGGAGTTTCAGGGCGGAGGAGGCTGCCACAGCTGTGGCCGACAGTTGTTTTTCTATCGTCGCTTCGCGTTGTTAGCAGGCAGCGCGCGGGTTCCCTAATGAGGCCCCATCCGTGTGGCGACTATCGATTGTCACTACTGTCGACTGCAGAAGGTGACCTCTTCGTATCGTCGCTATTACTTTAATTCTCGCCGTAGTGAATTGTTCATACCGAGGGTTCGCGTACGAGACCAATACAAATTTGATTTGCGACGGCATAGCCTGTTAACTGTAATAACGTGAACACCGATGTGCTGTCCGGAACAGTGCCTGCTTCGTTATTCATCAATTGTTCAGTGAGGAATTACTGTAACGAACTGACCAGCGAAATAGCCTACGCTTCGATTTTCTGTACCGGTAGGTGTCTGGGTTGTGAGGTGTTAAGTTCTTACTTGGGAAGTGACTGCTAAAGCCTCGTATTCCCCACCGCAGTGCATGTAATTGTTGTTTTTAGCAAAAATTTACTAAAGATGAACATAGTGTAAATGTCGGTCCTTCAGCTTTTCGGACATACAACACGCGCTCTATTCCGCATTACACTAAATTACAAAAGCTACAGTCCAGAAACGAGGCGTGTCGCAGTTACGTTTCCAGGCGATGCTTGTGCAAATCTAATTCTCTTATTTGTGGTTTTAACGCTGTGACCAAAAACTATATTGGGATATTGGGATTCGTGCTGTGGTCGTCCCCATTGCTAATCGATCGCTTTACGTCTGAATGTATAACTTGATAGCTTTTTCCTGTTTTCACACGCAAAGCATTCACATAACAGAAAATCACATTACGTGCTAGAAAAATGTCTACCTCAGACCGCGGAGCCACTCCGTTCCTTTGAACTCGTAGTGTGATACCTGCACTGTGAGCTTCCTAGACATTATGAGAGATTCTTTTCTAAAACTGAACTGTACTGAAAGACCTATCCATGCAGAACACTGGTTTCAGACACACGTCCAGTCGCCTTGATTTGGGTCTTCCTTCGTTTTTTAACACTTTGAGTGCCAGTCACTCATGTAAATCCATTTATCGCCGTGTGAGCCTGTGAACTCCGCCTCCTTCATCCAGTGCAAGTGAAAAAAAAAATCGTTCTAGCATTTCGTTTACAATTTCAAGAGTATGAGTTGAAGTCGCTATATAAAATGAAGTGCAATAATACATTACAAGAATGATTTAATATTTCAAATAGTTCTTTCTTGCGTGGTGGAATCCTACGTTGCCTGCCGGCCGCGGTGGTCTCGCGGTTCTAGGCGCGCAGTCCGGAACCGTGCGATTGCTACGGTCGCAGGTTCGAATCCTGCCTCGGGCATGGATGTGTGTGATGTCCTTAGGTTAGTTAGATTTAAGTAGTTCTAAGTTCTAGGGGACTGATGACCACAGCAGTTGAGTCCCATAGTGCTCAAGGCCTACGTCGCCTAATAGGAGAGAAGTATCGAATAAAAACATCGTATTATATTATTTCATCAGGTACTTTGCGCTAACTGAACATTTTCAGAACATAAGAAGTTACGGAAATTTTCTTTCTTGAATCAGTAAGTAGGACCTTCATCCATGGCATCGTATCAAAACGATCGCTACGATCATCTCCACATTCTCGAAAGTGCAAGGCATTTAAGCCTCAGTAAGTGTATTACTTGGAGCACACAACAGTGGCACCTTATCCTCAGCTGACTAGTTTGATTGTTTTCGTTAGACTACATTAACCCAAATCAAACTGGCAGAAATCTGTACCAAGAGTATTTATGTCCCTTCACTTACCAGGTACACGACTCATGTTACTCACGAGAGCTAACAGTTGAATGGACATGCCCGTAATATTGTCGGCGTGGCAGTTCGCAATACGACGTTGTAACCTATAACGTCACGGACATGGCACTCTTGAGTGTTACATCGTCGTTAGTAGTAGTAGTAGTAGTAGTAATCATCACAGACCGAAGACTGATTTCATATAGCTCTCAACGCTAGCCAATCTTGAGAAAGCTTCCTCATCTTTTCATAACTACATGTTTTTGAACCTGCTTAATATACAAACTGACTATTCGTTGATGCCTCAGCATATGCCGTATCAACTGATCCCCTCTTTTAGTCAAGCGGTCCCATAAAAAGGCTAAGTTCTTCCTCTCCCGAGTCCGTGGTCGAAAGAGCTAACAATCGGTATTAACGATACAAATGATAATGAAAAGTTAAAACTTCGTGAACAAACGATGCACTTATTCGTCACTTCATGCTATCAGTGTGAGGCTGCAAACGGCCGGTTTAGGCCACAGCACGAGGACACTGTTTCATTCCCGAGAAAGTCTTACCGAAGACGAGAAGGAGAATCCTACTTGCACCCTGGTAATTTTGCTTTTAAGTAGTATTTAGATGATATTTTTCGGTTCCTGAGATGTGAGGTTGTTTGCATTGGGCTGTCAGGACCCACGTGTTATCCACGATGTAGAACAGTGCAATCACAAATCTTTGTTATCTGGTTTTCTTACGACAGCTGCTTACGGAAATGAAAAGATCCGACGTCAAAGGGGGCCTATCAGTGTGCAGATTAAGTCCTCGGTGTAGGATTCTGAAGCAAGCGGCGCTGGAATTCCTGACATACGCAGTGGGACAGAGAGAGAGAGAGAGAGAGAGAGAGAGAGAGAGAGAGAGAGAGAGAGAGAGGGGGAGCCGTTCCTCGTACCATGTCTGCACGTTAATCAACTGCCAGGCGCTGCTTCTCCAGTTACGTCTGCTGCTCCGTGGATAGCCATTCTTGCGCGCCATTAACTAGTGTCGACGGTCCTGTTCACATGAAACACAAAAAGTGTGTGCGTGCCTTTATGACGTAACTTCCTAAAATATTTCTCGTTGAGAGACTCGTCCACTGGGCCAATTGGCCAGGGACTCATTTTCTGCGGGTAGCTGTGACTGTGAGCAAACATTTGTAACTGTGGGACAATTTTCTACTGCTAAGTTATAATGTCTGCGATCGACATTTAGACTTGCCAAGCGATTGGGTCAAGCTCTCTCTCTCTCTCTCTCTCTCTCTCTCTCTCTCTCTCCCTCCCTCCCTCCCTCCCTCCCTCCCCCCTGCCATGTCATTTTCATAGTTTACGACTTTTTGATCAGCCTCCTGCTGTCACATTAAGTTACGATGATTACTCAGACTACTTCACTGTGTATGTACTGCCTCGATTTGAAATAGTAGTAAAATGAAACATGAAACTCTTTACATTCTGTGCTTGCCAATGATAGGTGGTGAGTGAGTTCTAGCTTTCAAAAGTGTCACTTAATGAAAATAAAAGGTTAGACATACAGTCTCTCTAATGACAACCCGTAAAAACATGTAATCGCTCCCTGTTATTTTACTGCTTTTAAGTTAGCAATATTTTAATACGAGGAGGAAAACTAGTATTGATGAAAAAATGTGTTGGAACAATGGAGGGGCAGATGATTTGGAGACTTAAAAGAAAGAAACCACTGGGAGTGCTGAGTACTACAGCGCGCGTCTAGAATTGTTTTTGGAACTTGAAAACTATGGTTCCTTCAATGGCTTTATGCCGTTCGCAGGCATGATGGCGCATTGCTTAAGACTGTGGACAGCTGTTCGTTAGGATCGTCGTTCTCTTCCTTGCGTTGCCTTTTTATTATTTGCATTTTTCAGATTTACGCTCCTAACTCGCTTGATGGTACTGATAATTTGATGATTTCTTCAACGAGGCTACTGTTGCCTTTCGTCCCCACTATCGCCCGAAGGAAGGAAGGAAGGAAGGAAGGAAGGAAGGAAGATTACGATTTGATTTCCCGTTTATGACATGCTCACTAGAGACAAAGAACGAGGTCGTATTGGGGAATGATGGAGGAGGAAATGGGCGGTTCCCTTCCTGAGGCACCATCTTAGCATTTGCCTTAAGCGTTAGAGGGAACCGCGGGAAACCTGAGCGAGAATGGTCAGTCGGTGATTGGAGCCACCGTCGTCTGGAATGAGAGTCCTGTATCTTTATCACTGCGCCACCTCGCCGTACAGAACTGTTGCTGCTGCTGTATAGTCACTTCTACGAAATCGTTGACTTTGCCTTCCTTATGAATCAGAAGTGGTCTTTACTGAGAAGGACATTCACATGATCTCCTATCCACTCTATGTTGCTGTTAGCAGTGATGGTGATGCACACTACAAGGTTTTTCAAAAAGCTGAACCAAGTAGATTTAACTTTTGTATCGTGAAGTATAAATCGGATATGAATAAACTGAATGGTGATGGAAACAGGAAGTTCTGAGGTTTATACAGGTTGTAAACGGTCAATGTGTCCCCCTCCCGCAGCACGGCAAATGCCTAAGCCATAACCGAAGTCCCACAAGTGAAGAATCATTTTGTTCTTACTTTCATCACATCTGTGATACGGTTCCACGCGTTGCCCAGAATTGCTGGTAGAAGTGGAACGTAAACTGCCCATTTTTCCAAGGCACCACAGCAAAAAATCATATGTGATAAGATCCGGAGATCTCGACAGCCAGGAAGTAACGGCCAGGTAGTTTTTCCTCTTAAAACCATCGGTTAAAATAAATCTCGGTCATCAAGGCGCCAAAGCGATGGAGATCTATGGTGCTGAAAGATGGAGAAGTGGACTCTGTCTTGTGACTGCCGACTAAGGTTTTCCGAACCCAGGAACGCAGAGAAACTTAGGCTGCGTAGTTACTATATTAGAACTGGCTTAAACTGACAGACTGTTGCAGCGAGCACTCCTAAAGAGTTCGTTTACACAGTTATCGGCCTGCTAGCTGGGTAATAAATTTTAGATCCTCTTCTTTCCAATAGCGTGTGGTTACTCTTGTCCGATTTATATTTCACGAAATAAATATTAATTACACATAATTCATGTCATCGAGTAACCGTGCATTTGCTAGGACATACCACCTTTTTTAACGGCACTGTTTGCAGATTTCTACACCTGTACCGCGCAGGCCACCTTAGGTGTCTGGCAAAGGGTGCATTGCCTCTCACTGTCACTTTCCCGCTTTCCTTTTCCTCTACATCTACAGTTACATCTACATTTATACTCCGCAAGCCACCCAACTGTGTGTGGCGGAGGGCACTTTACGTGCCACTCTCATTACCTCCCTTTCCTGTTCCAGTCGCATATGGTTTGCAGGAAGAACGACTGCCGGAAAGCCTCCGCGCGCTCGAATCTCTCTTAATTTTACATTCGTGATCTCCTCGGGAAGTATAAGTAGGAGGAAGTAATGTATTCGATACCTCATCCAGAAACGCACCCTCTCGAAACCTGGACAGCAAGCTACACCGCGATGCAGAGCGCCTCTCTTGCAGAATTTGCCACTTGAGTTTGTTAAACATCTCCGTAACGCTATCACGGTTACCAAATAACCCTGTGACGAAACGCGCCGCTCTTCTTTGGATCTTCTCTATCTCCTCCGTCAACCCGACCTGGTACGGATCCCACACCGATGAGCAATACTCAAGTATAGGTCGAACGAGTGTTTTGTAAGCCACCTCCTTTGTTGATGGACTACATTTTCTAAGGACTCTCCCGATGAATCTCAACCTGGCACCCGCCTTACCAACAATTAATTTCTTTTCATCATTCCACTTCAAATCGTTCCGTACGCATACTCCCAGATATTTTATAGAAGTAACTGCCACGAGTGTTTGTTCCGCTATCATATAATCATACAACAAAGGATCCTTCTTTCTATGTATTCGCAATACATTAAATTTATCTATGCTAAGAGTCAGTGCCTATCCGCTGCGTATCTTCCTGCATTTCGCTGCAATTTTCTTGTGCTGCAACGTCTCTGTATAGTACAGCATCATCCGCGAAAAGCCGCATGGAACTTCCTGTCGCGAATGGTGCTCGGAAAAGAAGTTTGCTCTTAAGTTGATGATGGTTTGTGGCTGATGGATTGCAGTTAAGCCTTTGCGTGAAGCCGGCCGCGGTGGTCTCGCGGTTCTAGGCGCGCAGTCCGGAACCGTGCGACTGCTACGGTCGCAGGTTCGAATCCTGCCTCTCGCATGGATGTGTGTGATGTCCTTAGGTTAGTTAGGTTTAAGTAGTTCTAAGTTCTAGGGGACTAATGACCACAGCAGTTGTGTCCCATAGTGCTCAGAGCCATTTGAACCATATTGAACCTTTGCGTGAAGTCGAATATTTCTGGTTTTACCTTCGCTGTCTCTCCGCGAGATATACGTTAAGAGGCAATAAATTGTTTGATTCTTTTTAGGAGCACACGCTCACGGAATTGCAACAGTAAAACCGACCGTGAAGCACAACGCCTCTTTTTACGTCTACCAGCGGAATTACACGAGTATCTCCGTGACGCTCCCCACTTACTAAACATAAGTTCAGGTATCAAACTAGGGTTTTTCGTAAGCTCCCTCCGTCGTGGGGGGAGACTATATCTCCTGAGGATTGTCCCAATTAATCTCTGGCTGGCATCTGGCTGCCCTGCGATTTATTTTACGTGGTCGTTCCACTTTCTCACGGTGTGCTGGTAGCACGCACTGGTTTGAAGTGGTGGCTAAGGCCTTGGCGCGTTGTGTGAGTGGCGGGTACAGCACCGCCGAGTCGCGGGTGGTGCAGCTTTCTCTGCAGTAGCGGTGGTGGCAACGCGGGCAGGCCCATGGCCGGTGGCCGGTGGCAGGCGCGCGCCGCCACACACCGCGCACCGCCTTGTTTACAAGCGGTCCGGGCAGGGCCGTTTCACTTTCTGGTAGGTCGCGTGCCGCGCCCTCTCTCCATACGCGCTTTGCGCGTGGACTGCTCGTGCAACGCACCAGCGTACCGTCGCACAGAGAGCGTGCTTGGGGGAAAAGAATCTGTGTGCGCGCAGTTCCGATCCGCGCCGTTGATTTTTCGTGAAAACGTATAATAATTGATTTAATTATCAATGTGTTTAATGCAGTGGTCATGCAGAGTAGTATTATGGTTACAAAGGAAATTAATCACATGTTTGGACTGTCGCCGGCCACTGTATGCCCGGTGGTGCAGCTTTTTCATGACGCTGCCGTAGCTTCAACATTCGTTCGGCACTGGGTTCCTTCCGACGTGTTTTCTGCAGTTCCAAGCTGAGACGGCAGTTTTTACTACTTTGTAACTTTTTAAATTTAATCTCGATGTTCCCTTAGATTCCGGCCAATGTTCTTATTGCCTCGCTTTGGGTCCAAGTAGTGCTCCGCAAACTCTTCACAAAGACGCCTTAAGTCCGCCGAAATTCGACACTGCAGGGCTGTGTTGTTCCGAATTGTGATGCAATGTTCCTTTGCACATGCATGCGTGTCCAGAGGAACAGTCATTGCAGCGACTACTGCCGTTATGAAATACGTGAAGTATATTCGCAACTGCTGTGCAATATCATATTTTTCCGCCGACACCGGGCAATTGACTTTCAAGCAAAATGTCTCCCCTATACGACAGTAACGTAATGGATGTACAAGTACAGGTTGTAGTCACATGATTGAAGTTTGGGTCTGGCCATGAGTCATGCTCGGATAGTGTAGTGGTAAGGCGATCGCTCACGATAAACGGGATTTTCGGATTCGATTCCAGGATCGTCACCAATTCTATATCGTCATTCCATTATACAGCTGATGGTTGTCAACTTTCGAAGTTACAAATACATTTCATTTGCCAAAATTACCGTCCCAGTCAGCACCGACCTTAGTTAGCAGTGTTCCTCACGATGGAACTGTACGATAGTGTTTCTTAATTTTGAGCTGTAAGAATACAGTTTCCATTTTGCATAACTATTTAAGCGACTGTTATTTCTGTGTGTCACTTCTCCTTTCGTATAAACAAGAATGACACGTTTTTATTCGTTTCACGTTGTGTGTAAGACGCGGCTAAGACAACGCTGCAGTCTTTCTTCCCTACTGTTCAACCCTTACATCGAAAAAGCAAATGACGGAACTGAAAGAAACGTCCTACAGCGGGATTGTAATTGACGATGAAAGGATATCAATGAAAAGATTATCTGATGACAGTGTTATGCTTGTGATATCGAACAGTTAGATAACCCGTTGACTGGAATGAACAGTCTAATCAATACAGAGCACGAGTGGAGGAAATGCCAAAATAATGACGAGTAGTAGGTGTGATATTAGCGATAAAATTGGTATAAAACTAGTAACTATAAACCATATGAAGTGAACGAATTCTGCTAATACATGACGGACGAAGTAAGCAGTATGTGAAAAGTGTAAACAAGCACAGATGAAAAGGACATTTATGCCCGAGACAAGTCTGCTAAGAAGATGGTGACAGCTGCAGCGCGCGGGGCGCGGCGGCTGCGCGTCCCCCCTCCTCAACCAATCAGGTAACGCGATTTTGTAAACGTTTCTATGGCAACGTCTCAGTTTTGCCGGAGTTCTGCGGACTGCTATTGCTTTCTGCTGCAGCCGTTTGCACGTAGCGCTTCACAGCCGAGCCGCCAACGGTGCTGGCAGCTGCCACGGATCTTCTTCTTCCGCCTCCGCTAGCGCATAAAATATCGGCGTTAATTTTTAGGGACAAATTTCTGGCAATGCACGTTTAGAATACCGTGCTGTGTGCAACTGAATCGTGGAACGTAGCCGAATTGGAGGAGAATCGAAGCATTTGAGACGTGTAGTTACAGAAGGACTATGCAAATTGGGTGGGCTGCTAAGGAATGAGAAGCGGCGAGGAAACGACCATATGGAGGACACTGGCAAGAAGAAGGGATAGCGTAATAGGAAACGCTAAAACGCCTGGGAATAACTTCCATGGCACTAGAGGGAACTGTAGAGGGTAAAAACTGTGACAAGTGCCTGAGACAGAAATATATCCAAAAGTAATTGAGGGCGTCGGGTGCAAGAGCTATTCTGAGATGATGAGGTTGACACACGAGAGGAATTCGTGGCGGGATGCAGGGAGAAGACTGGTGAGAAGGAAAATGACTGTCCTGCGACAGGAGTCTACGTGCTTCCAACACTATCCTGCGAGAGGTGCCCCCTGCCTTATCGACTGTGGGATGTACTTTTACAGACGAACATTCGGTGGGTATTTTAGTGCTGATACTTCGTGGTTATTGATTCGAGGGTACTTTCGTTTTCATTTAGTCAATTCGTTGCTGGAATATAGTGGGGGCAATTGATACAGTGAGGACCAGCGTCAGTGGAACGGGCAGAGACGCGCAGTGTAGTAATTGGCTGTGTACGTGCCAGCCCGTAGCGTCATACTGCCGTTTCCGTCTTTCGCTTGTCTTTCCGAGTGTGCGCTACATATTTAGAACTGGTTTTAGTATCAGTGTAGGTGTGGTGTCGGCTATGTTGTTATCGCAGTGTTCCTTAGAGATGATGGGAAGAAACGTACAATCTATTACAGAAACATCTAAGAGCGACGGTTTTCCAAGTACATCTGTTGGTGAAGAGATAAGCACAGGAACTGAGGCCCCACGTCATGTGTGCCACAGTATTTTCAATTGCTGAGAGAAAACATGTGCTATGTGTGATACTACGTGGAAAGAAAGAGAGAGAGAGATAGAAAGAAGGGGATTGTAATGTATACGCTGTTCTTTCTGCAAAGTGCTTCACACACTCACCTTCACCGGCACCACTCTAATGAAAGTCGGGTAAGACTGAAATTTGTGTCGCTGGTGGGGCATGTGCCAGCACGAAAGAACATGTCAAGATGGGTGGTTGTTTCTTAGCACAAGTTGTAGCTACTGTAAACCACATTCGATTACGACTGAACCTTTATGACCGAACGAGAGCCTTTCTGCGCTCGGCCATAGATGAAGCAAGGTTTCTGCGGTGTGTTGAATGATTTCGTTTCCTGCGTTGTCATAGACATAGGACTGGCATGGTCCGTTTGCGTGCGTCCATAGCTGTCCTCGTTCTCGAAAGCAGTTTGGCCTCAATGGCCCAACGTTACGGTACTCGTAACGAAAAACAGAGCCGCCAGCTACTGGAATATACCGTCGTGATGGTCCGCAGAAAAGAGGAATGATCGCCCTATGGGCTGTTGGCGGGTATATCCGCGTACACCGTGGTCGTGTTTCCTTGCGTGTGTGCATTTGATCCTTGTTACATTACCATATTCAAATGCGGCCTCTGAGAGAAAGGTTAATTCACTTCTCGTGGCATCGCTATTATTTCCTTTTATATTACTAAGAAGATGCGTTCATAAATATTCTTTTACGGTTACAGCGTAGTTCCTCCAGGGAAAGAAGTGAAATACCCACTGAAATTGCTTAGAAAGACAGCAGCTTCAATTCCTCGTGCCTACGTTTCACGCAGAAAATGGGGAAGTCTGAAAAATGGATTGTAGTTCTGCAAATCGATTTTGGTTCAGTTAGAGCGCTCGTTGCTGTAGCGAACAGCAAACGATTGATCGGTTTTATGGAAATCCTGTCCTCAGGCGACAGAATCTATTTGTATGAGTGTATTCTCGTCACCCACGAGAATTTTCTAGTGTGGCGATAACGATCGGAGAGTATGATTCAATTGCCTGCCTGTCCAATAAAACCCCCTCTTGAATGCTACAATAAACCACTAGCCCCACTCCCTATTCTGCAAACAATCGAACTCCCGTGTAAAACAGCTTGGCACGTCTGATTACTTTCAACGTGAGCTATTGTCTTAGATAAAATCGATCATACTCTTTGATGCTTACAGTGTTCGTCCGTGTAATTATTTTCTCTTCTTTTTCACGGTGTATTTTTGTAATTGCTCGATCAGTGCAGCTGGGTAATAAGAGCTCCAATTTCAGAAAATCTAGATTTTTACATATCTGTATGTGTGTGGCGTTATATTTCCTGGAGTATTTGCCGTACAGTTATATAAATTTTCAGGTACATTCAGCGATATACGTGGATACTTTCTGCTAGATTTGTTGCTAGTAGAATCAGTAGTATCAGAGTAAGAAAATAAAAAGCCATGCTTGATTTTGAAGTTTTACTCCATGGACAGCGAAAGTGTATTATGTGATAAACATTTTTCCTTTCCTTATTTCGTGGAGACAGTTACGAAAAAGTAGTTTCGAAAAAGATTGAAACTGCGTGTAAAGTTTGTTGTCAGCAGCTAAGTGTTCTCATTCTCAAATACTGGATGAATAGTGTCCGGCCATTGGCGTGCTCTGACTTACGTTGCCTCAAGAGCCACACATTGTTTTTAACTGTTAACACTTGTCTTACTGCGTTAAAACTTTAACATAAGATTATATCTCTTAATGAATAGATTCTGACAGTATTCTAAATTTTTAAATTCGGTCAGTAACTGAATGAAGTATTGAAAATCATATTTTTGTTGCCCCTGAAAGCCGTTAGATGGGCAACCTGTTAAACTACGTGTAACACTGATTATGTGCGACGAATTGTATCATTATACGAGACATGATTCGGGAGATATGTCATGCACATTGAGATGAGTGAAAAACTATGATTTTGCGTCCTCAAACACTAGCAGTATGTATGATTAACGTCAAATATTTAACACATCAACTCATTTGTAAAATAAATACGCATTTGAAGCTCTTTTGTACAGGGGAATTCGATTCGTTACACAATAGGGGTGGAGTTAGTGGTACCGACGATTCGACTGTAAACGTGAGTGAGAAGACGGAAGTTCACCTAGAGTTGTTGCTGTTTTCCAGACTGATTTCACGTTGCACGTTTATTCCATGTATTTTACTGTTAATTTCGTTTTGTTGATACTGTAGCAAGTATGTTAAGATTCTCTTGAAAATACATAACACCGAAACTGGCACTATTACGGTAATGGGCCCGAAACATCCAAGTGTTGTTAATAATCTAAGAAACAATTAGTACGAGAGGCTGGGAATTGTCACAATACTGGAAGAAACCACTCGTACTTAACCAAGGACAGCGGGCAGTCGGCACAACTGCATTGGCAAAGTGCCACGAGTTCTTTGTAAGGACGGTACTGTGGCGGCACTCACTCTTGTTTCTCTTTTAGAACTCATTATTCTACCGGCAACGCTGTCGATTTTCTAGCGGCTGTCGTTTATTCCACCTATTATCTCGCCAGCCGTACAAGGGCGCGCGTAATAAACTTCATTCATATACCTGTCAACTCCAAGGCGAATCGCGAACCAGAAACGTACGACTCGGACGCCATTGCGTAACCTTCTGGATCACTCGATCTCGGGTTACCGCTGCGCGTGCCCTGGAGTGTGGGAAGGCAGTTTGTTGACGTAATACAGAGTCCAGAAATATTCGTTCCGAAAAGGACATAAAAATCGCAAAATCCGTGACGTCCACATGTAGAAAGAGGTTTTAGTGCACTAACAAATACATTTCACAAAAAACTTGTTGTGCGGAGAGACGTCACACTACTACTACGTAACAAAACCTCTGGCTTTGATGATAACCCGAGTTTGGTAAGTAGGAGCGTATTTTTTTCAGGTATGCCATATCCTACTGAAGCCTTTCATCGAGGATCGTATCCCAGAGAGCTATCAAATTGCGGGGATGCTGGTTGCTATTTTCCATCCGTTGTTACAAATAGCAACAGATGTTTACTACGGGATTAAAATGTGCAGATTTAACGGGGCAATTGAGTTGCAATAGGGTACTCGCGCTTTCGCCAGAGCAGGCAGGTATGGTTGTAGCCCTGTGAAAACGGCTGTTACCATTGTGGAATGTGGGAGTTCCACAGCATGCTCCACATCAGGAATTAGACGAAGGGCGATACCTTGTCACCGAGAATGTTGAAATAACCGTCCCGGTTTATATTCACGATCAGATGAGCGAGTGGACTCAGATCGCTGCTTAAACGCCTCATCGGGCCTGCGGTTCAGTGCGCCTCGCATTGTTTCAAAAGGGCAAAATCGCGACTCCTCAGGACACCCCGAACGCCTAGTGTCCAGTTTCTCTGTTGTTTGGCACACTGACGACGAAGCTTCACTTACACCTTCTAGGAAATACACTTAGCGATATTCTACTCCAAGTGTCCATTGGATGTTGCTGGATTGCCACTGAGTAGGCGTGGCATTATTCTGTAGTTCCTGTCGGTACGACCTTTTTGCGATAACTGTCCTTACACCGTGTTATACGACTGTGAATGTACACCTTTCCTTGTAGAAACGATGGACTGGTCTTGTTGATGCAACAAAAAAGGTCCCCCCTTTATTCACGGTAAGGTCCAAACGAGGTGGCTCCTTTCTGTCTCGTCTCCACGTCGACCCGTTTTACTGTGGTGAGTCCATCCAGCAGAAAGGCACCGAGACACCATTTCACTGTCATCAGCAGTGCAGCGTCACATGATTGCCTGGTACCAGATCAACATGTTGTACCGCACCCCAAAACGACCAGTGCACTCTGATATCCGGTGGATAGTAAGAGGAGTCACGAAGCTCCGAAAACGCCGGGAACTGAGACGTGGGATGTGTCCGGCAGGTCGCTAGGAGGGGTCGGGAACGCCTCTGATGCCTCGCGTGCAGCCGCGGAGTAAATGGGGCGTGCACCCGTTATGTGGGATGTGCTGCGGCAAGGCTGCGCCGAAGCGAGTCAAGGACGCGGCCTAGGCCGACACGTGCGCGCAGCGCTGTGCCAACAGCGGCCGCTTTCGCCGCCACTCCGCCACTCTTGGCCAACCGCGGGGACCCTTCGCTGCGAGGACACACTGCCGGTTACGTCACGCGCTCGTTACGCTCGCGGGCGCCCTCCTCGGCAGGTGATCTACATCCATCGAGCCATCTTAGGGTTTCTGGAGGAGGGTATTTTGTGTACCACTTACCCTCTATGCCAGCCCCCCCCCCCCCCCCCCCCCCTCCGACCCCTCACCTGCTCGTCACGAATAGAGTGCGGGAAGAACTATTTTTAATCAGCTTCCGTGTCGGTTCGAATCTCCCTAATTCTACCTTCACGGTATTTTTACGAGATATACGTAAGAGGGGTCATTTAGGAGTGTACGCTCGGAATTGTAAACAGTGATGCACAACGCCTCTTTCGTAGCTCCAGCCTCTGGAGTCGGACGGGCATTTCCGTGACGCTTTCGCCGATTCTGTGACAAAATGCGTTGCTTGTATCTTCTCTGTTACCCTTCTGCTACGGGTCCCAGACTGACTAGTTTTCCTCCTGTTCGTGTACAGTATTTCACTGTGGGTCAACAACCACTCCCTCCCTGCACCGAGTGTTGATCCTCTGCAGGTCTTCCTGCTTTTCGCTACAATTTTCTAGCGTCTCGACTTCTCTCTCTCTCTCTCTCTCTCTCTCTCTCAATATAGTGAACATTATTGGTTCTCTGGAGCACGCCCGAAATTAAATCTTTTGTGTGAAGAAACTCTTCAATCCATTCACTCATGTTGGTTTACATGTTTGCATTTTGCTCGTAAGGCGGCAGTGCGGACCTGTGTCGAATGCATTCCGATAAATACGGAACACGGCCTCTGCCTGGGCGCCTGAATCTGCTGCTTTCTGATCTAGGTTATACGAACAGAGCGACTTATGGTTCAGACAATACTTACAACTGGTTCTCTCAACAGCAACATCTGTAGTCCAGAATGCGATATTTTGTGTTGTTGGAGTGGACAGTGCAAATCTGCAAAACGCTGCTGACGTATTACGTTGCCGTTCGAGCAGTTGGCCTCACGAAAGTGCAGCAAAACGCAATATGTCTTTGACGACCTATCTAGGTTTTCTTTTTTTCCTGAAGTTCTGTCGTACCATGTCGTCGAAAGTTTCTTATGTGGGACAGAATCAGAACATAAATCACAGAAAGCTGATGCAACGAATAACACACTTTAGCTAAAGGATCACAACCACCGCCGCGAATTCCTACGAAGAATAACAAAAACCTGCGTGTTTTCTTCCATTTTTTCGATTCATCTACATCTACATTTATACTCCGCAAGCCACCCAACGGTGTGTGGTGGAGGGCACTTTACGTGCCACTGTCATTACCTCTCTTTCCTGTTCCAGTCTCGTATGGTTCGCGGGAAGAAAGACTGTCTGAAAGCCTCCGTGCGCGCTCTAATCTCTCTAATTTTACATTCGTGATCTCCTCGGGAGATGATGTCTACTCGCGTTTCGTACCATGTAAAAGGGTGTCGGTGGTAGCGTCACTGAGGGGATACACGCTATAACGGTCGTGAGCGTTAATTACCTTTGAGATTGACGTGGTGAGTTGTTGATAGTCAAGAATGCCTTTAAGTCGACAAGCCATTATCAACACCTCACGGAGCTTGCACGAGGTCGTGTAATAGGACTACGAGAAGTTGGATGTTCTTTCTGCGATACTGCAGAGGCTTGGCAGGAATGTAGCCACTGTACTTGACTGCTGGCAGCGGTGGTCACGAAAATGGATAGCTGCAAGAAGACAGGGCTTCGGATGACCACGTGGCACTACCGAGATGGAAGACCATCGTGTTGGGCGTAAGGCTCTGTGACATCGTATTGCATCTGCAGCAGCAATTTGAGCAGCAGTTGGCATCATAGTGACGCCATGACCTGTTAAAGATCGTTTACTTCAAAGACAGCTCCGAGCCAGACGCCGTGTAGCGAGCCTTACACCGACCCCAAACCACTTTCGTTTTCGACTTCAGTGGTGTCAAGCGAGAGCGCATTGGAGGTGACGGTGGAGTCCTCTTGTGTTTTCTTATGAAAGCCAATTCTACCTGGGTGCCAGTGATGGCCGTGTGTTGGTTAGGAGGAGGACAGTTTTGGGCCTGCAGGCAACCTGTCTGCGTGCTAAATACACTGGACCTACACCTGGACTTACGGTCTTGGGTGCGATTTCGTATGGCAGCAGGAGAACTCTCTTGGTTATCCCACGCACCCTGACTGCAAATTTTTACGTCAGTCTGGTGATGCGACTGTGGTGCTGCCGTTCACGAACAGCATTCCAGGACTGTTTTCCAACACGATAACGCTCGCCACATACTGTTGTTGCAACCCAACATGCTCTATAGAATGTAGACATGTTGCTTTGGCCTTCTCGAAAACCAGATACCGGACGTTATGGGACGACAACTGCGACGTCATCTACAAACAGCATTAACCGTCCCTGTATTGACCGACCATATGCAACGAGCGTCTCAGATCAGCATTTCTATAAGTCTTCATACTACATAGATTATTGGAAATAAGCCAACTCATCGCATAGATCATTTCCTTACACGAAATGTTCAAAGTGTCGTCCCTTAGCGTTTATGCGTCCACCAACCAGATGTCGCGTTGATGCCCTCATCTAGCCCTGCGATACTGCATTGGTTTCGTATCCTTCCACACTACAGGCACAAAGAATTCAAACTTAATCAGACTTAGGTAACAGATCATTTAGAACATACGATTGTTGCCTTACTTCCCCTATTGAACAACTTCATCAGTAATAGCGGCGTGTCGTTGTAGACCTGTGGGAAGCAGGATGGACAAAGCAATGAACTGCACGTGTTGGGCCCAATGTATAGGTGCTGTGTCGTTGCGTTCAACAGAGGTCGGTGGGACATCCCCACAATTGTAGACCAGGTTCTGGACATCCCGTAATGTAGACGGACTGTCCGAGCAGCGGTGGCAGAAAATCATACAGGGAAGAAGTCTGGGGACATGTTACGCCTACTGTGTCTTTGGGGAGCATTAGTAACCGTCTGCTTACAGCAGGATTGGGATCACGTGTGCATCCGGCCAGGGTACCACTGACATCAGGACACTGCCAAGCGTGGCTACTCTGGTGTAGTGAAAGAGTCGACTGGAGACTGGAATGGCAATCTGTTGTCTCCAGTGTTGAGAGTACGTTCTGTCTGCATGCGAGTGATGGAGTGAGCATGGTGCACGGCGTAAAGCTGGTGCACTGTCTATGCTAGTCCACGCACCCACGACACATAGGTCCCATACCAGGCTCTTTATAGTGTGGGTGTGTGTGGGGTCGCGATCTCATTTATCGTTTCTGCGGGGTAAAGTAGTGACTGGCCGTTACATTGCACAGACTGTTATAGCCGTGCCAGTGCCGCTTCCTCGACAGGAAGGAGATGTGCTTCTTCTGCAGGACAACGCACGTCCACATCGTTACTGCGACGCAACGTGCTTTGTTGTACAATAACTGTCCGAGTGAGCAAAATCACAATATCTCTGGCAAATTGAACACGTATGAGACATAGTAAAATGGAATTTACTCGTTCTCCAAGGCTTTCAGAAACCATTGCCCTATTGCAACAAGAGCCGTAAGATTCTTACGACAGTGTAATGCAGGATGCCATTCGGACCCTTTATGATCGTTTGCATGTGAGATTACGTGCCTGCGTTGTCGCCAGAGGATGATACACTGTGTACTGATGCGACTGTGGCGTGGGTGTTTCATTTGACCTTGTCCTAAGGCTTCTGTATTTTTTTCTGGTAGTGTAAGTGATTCATAAAATGGAGCTTTCGCACCGAAATACATGTAGATTAAGCAATATGTACGGGCAGTTGGTGGCAATAGACACAGAAAGTGAACAGGGACTGAGTCGAATGCATAATAAAATGGATCTTGTTTTAGCTGGATATCGTGGATGACACTTGGAACTTTCTCTGTTCCGGAAGTGTAACTGATAGGGAAGATATAAGGAAGACGCAATAGCTCGGGTAGCATCTGTAAAAAATTGAATCATATAACAAAGTTGAATTAGTAAGGACGAGATATCACTGCAGTGCGCTATACTTTCTAATAGGTCTGCTAGATCGCTGCAGTTATTTTAAGACGATCGATTTCAAACGCGGTCATGCTGATGAAACAGACAAAACGAAAATTATCAGACAAACCCCATTGGCTTTGTCTCATTATTTTAGTTTCGCCTGTTTTATGAAAGGGCAAAATGAAGACCCCATGTAAAGATTGAAACTGGTCGCCTTTTAATAATTGTAGCGATGTAGATGCATGAAAAAAATTGTCCATAGATCTTTGTTTGCACAGTCGTCTTTCACAGCAGCTGTTATACCAGTGTAACAGATATTGTTGTCTTTCCCGTCTTCAGCTTACTGCAGTTTAAGAGTATTTTTCACCAGACGTGCTTAACTTTTATTACTCTTAAATTGCAATAACCCGAAGGCGAAGAAGACAGTAGTAAATGACTTGTGCATAAGTGTGTCCAGAAATTGATGAAAAGCAATTTTTTGAAGCACAGCGCTTTGTGGGTGCGAAACACGGGGAGTTGGAAAAACTAAAACAGAACGATTAGGAGCCTTTGAAATGTGATGGTACAGGAGATAGTTGTATTACAACTGGGTAAATCTAGTACCGAATGAGTCAGCGAGAATAATTGCTCGTTAAAGAACACGGTAAATCGGGGGGGAGAGAGAGAGAGAGAGAGAGAGAGAGAGAGAGAGAGAGAGAGAGAGCTGACAGGTCTAAAGATGCGGGACAATTATTGAGAAAATGTAGTTTAAGGCCTGTGAAGCAAAGACTAGCTCGAAAGAGTGCAAGTCTAGGTATGAGCTTCTAAGGCAGGTTGTGGATGACCTCAGAAGCAGCAGTTACGCTGAAATGAAGAAACAAGTGACAGGAGTGAACTGCACGAAATCGAGACTAGCGTTGAAGACCGAAACAACAAAAACTGAGAGCTGGCTTGTCTTATTTGCACCGCGTCTGCTCGTCACACGCAGCACGCTATGCAGACACGACGGGTAAGTAGGGAGAACAAGTGAGAGGCGTAGTGCGTGCGTTGTTGTGTTAGGTTACGCGCTCGCAGAGGACAACGGAACGCCCGGGCGGTCAGGTAGGCAGGCAGGCGATGAGAAACGCAGTCGCAGCCTCAGCTCGTCTCACACGTGGACCGCCGTCCGGGTCGGCTCAGCACAGCACAGCACAGCACGCGCCGCCGCCGCCGCCAGCGTTCGCCACCCGTGTCCCGTAAACTGCGTCCAGTGACAGCGCGATCCGTATGTAACATAGACCGCGCTTGTCCCCCTCTCTGCCGTGTTAACGCTTGAAACAACATCTAAGACACGTGACTCGGGGCAGAAGGCCGAGTTCCGGTCATTACGCGCTGTGTCAAAGGGAGCTGACAATTACAGTTTCTCTCATTTGTAGCTGAAACAAGCATTGATTTTGACAATTCAACGAACTGCAGTACTACTCTTACGCATGTAGTAGTGCAGTTAACTTAGTTTCTCTGAAATTCCTTATAATAAAGCAACGGTTATCGTCTTCACATGTGATAAGTTGAAAAGGATTGACAATTCTTCTGACAAACGATAGAACAGGGCCGGCCAAACGCTGCACAGTGTGCAGACGTGCGGAAGTGCTGCACATGTGCGACAGCGACATCTGTTGTTAGACATGTGTCCTAAATGAATGGCGGCGGCTCCACTTCCCTGTGGTACAAGCAAGAACGCAACATATCCAGTCTCCATTACCCCTGGTGACTGTAACCTTAACAGATAAGTACTGAGAAATGGCAAGTACTGTGAAAAACCAAAGGACGGGAGATCTATGTTCCCAGTCGTTTAAAAATGACTGGGAACTGCAATTCTTTTTTGTAGCCGTTGGTGAAAACTCAGTGTTTGCTGTGCCGCCGAATAATAGGCGGCCAGCGTACGTTTTCTATTGAAAGACATTACAATACATATCACAAAGACGAGTGACGAGTGTAGTGTACTCAACAGTGAAGAACGGCAAGCAAAATTAAATGTCCTTCAGAAAATGGATGAGACACATTTACTGTACATCAAAGTAACTGACACTTCTTGAATTGTTAGTTTCTTGTGTTACATTTATGTCTGTTTTACTGTACGCTGTACAATGTACTGTTTTCAATTTTCAAGAATTACAACCACACTAAGTCTTCACTGCGAGCAAGTTTTAAAATCGCATTAAGAATTGCACAATCTGGGAAACCCTTTTCCGAAGGGGAGTTTGTGAAACGGTGTCTGATTGATGCTGCAGAATTTGTGTGTCCCACGAACGTTAGCGGGTTTCAAGAAATCAGTCTATCCAAACAAACAGTGGCAAGACGTATCAGTGCTATGGCCGGCGATCTGCACAGGCAGCTAATAAATAAGGCTAAATACTTTGTTGCTTTCTCTGTTGCAATCGATGAAGCAACAGATCTTACAGTTACAGCCCAGGTTGTACGAGGTGTCGATAACGCACTTTGTGTAACAGAGGAGCGACATCTGTGCGTAGAAAACATGCACTACATGAACGCTGACGGCTGCGGCGTGCACGCTGTGACACGGAAGTTGCACATGTGCAAGAGTACTGCACGCGTGCAGAATTTCTGGCCGGCCCTGCGATAGAAGGACCTTTTTTTTCCACGGTGAATTCTTGTAGTTCTTGTGGAAGACATAATAAAAATTTCTAACGCAGCATTAGCTTTCTAACGATTCCACAAGCGATTAGGCGCCTGAGACCGCTCGGCTACCTCGCGTGGCCTCTGTAGTTGTCCCCTGCGTAGAAAACAGCACTTAGGTCGTGAATCTTGTGGATGTAAGAAACTCCTGGCGAGGAACTGTTATTTTGGAAATAATGAAATACGGCATGCCACTCCCATTTTATTGGCAGAACACGAGAAACTGCACAATTACATTCCACTTTTAAAGTCATAAATAGTTTCCATTCTACAAGAAAATGATGAACTGCGTATTTCCGTAATTACTATCACATTTCTCTGCTACATGTTCGTATAACCATTCACTGCTAATAAAGTCTTACAGCCGAATCATTTCGCCCGCCATCCAAGTTAGGCGCGACCCGAAGATTTCCGAGGTGCTTTTTCTGCCTTCTAGTTTAGCAGTTGTTTATTACTCTGCTGGTTATTAATACTGAAATAATGGAATGACAGCACGTTTTTGAGACATGCTGTAAGCATGAAATGCAAGTGAATACGCTGTTTAGCTTGTCTAATACAAATGACAGATGATTTTCATTTTGGCGCGCAACTTCCGAATGCAGCAGCCAATCGCTGAGGAGGACCACAATTTAGACGGTCTTTCTCACGATACCCGTACCATCTGTCATCGGTACCTCACACCACATAACGTCATCTTGCCACTACTGCCTTCTCAACTGCTGTTAGAACAGCTTCTTGTAGCCGAATATGACGGCTGTAAAGCCAGAAATATTACAATCTGCGTGGCGGCACAGCACCACACTGTGAGCATACGGAGCGTTTGCTCTGGACGAGGACTATCGGGGAGCAGGTGAGTCGTGACGTAATGAACAGGTGATTTCCAGGATTAATGGGCGCTAATTTCACAGATTTGTGTGTGCACAATTTTCACTTGTTGTTCTTGTTATTTTCAATCGTATGGCTGTTTATATGCATCTCTCCTGTGCTAGCCTCTTTATCTCAACCTACATCCATTTGAACTTGCTTACTTGAGTTAGGCCTCGGTCTTCCCTCTTTTACTCGAGCTCTTTTACTCTATTTTGATTCACTATCTCTTCATTAGTTATCCGATCCACTCATCTTCACATACTTCTATAGCACCACATTACAAAAGTTTCTATTCTCTTATATGAAGTGTTTATCGTCCACGTTCCAGACTCCTGCAGAAAACACTAACATTTAAATTTCTATTCCGTATTATCTAATTTCTACGCAAACTTTCTGTGTTAATCTCATCCGGATGGGAAAAATGCATAAGAGGACGTCTACATTGCAGAAGAATGAAAGATCATTTTTTGTCGGGCTAATGCTTCAGGCCGTTGGCACTGGGAATGAGGATTGTCGAAACAGGAATACAGAGTAAAACCAGGTGAGTCATCCAACCTTTTCATAAAATCTGTCATCCGGTGGCTGTCACTGATTTGTTGATGTAAAGTAATGCGTAACTGGAAAGCACTGTGACTTCAGTGAATGAGTGTGAGAATGAGCAGTTTTACGGCCAGTCCAGATCCGCAGTTCGGGATGAAACCCATAGAGAAACGTACGCAAAGTGCTTTTCACGAACTGGGAAGTAAGCGTGGGTTTTACTCCAAAAAACAGTCGAAAACAACGGTTCGATAACTGAACACACGGCGCTCGTAACCGCAATAGGAAGGTGGTGTGGTCCCGTATAGACTGGCCCGTGAGTAGCTACCGGCCACGTGGACGGTCCGCCGTGGCCCCAGCGATAGGACTTAAAGTAGGTTTCCCGTTCCATAAAGCGTCGAGTAAGTAAGTTACACTCAAGCTTGACTTATCTGTCCTCTTGATCTGTTGTTTCGCCGAACTCTGACGCACACGATGAGTCATACCATCTTGACAGACAGTTCTAGGGAAAACCGAGTGAAACTTTGGCGAGCGGCTATCAATTTTGTGTTGTTGCTCCTCGTGTTTCTGCCCCAGCTTCTGCTGAATTAGACTGCTGCAGTAGAAAGGAATTATGTTTTTAATTTTGTACACTGACAGAACGCGAGTTACCGCAGCAGAGGTGGTGAGAAGTGCAGATGGCCCTTACATTTCAGTCTCGACATTTCATTCATTAGCAATTTGAGACGCAGTGCAGCAACAGAGGACTGACTTTCGTCTACGTTGAAGTCTGACCGTGACTTTAAATGTTTCGAAAATTTTAATTTTAGGAAGATTTGAGATATATGTCAAGTACATTTGTTGAGCTAGACGAAACAAAGATGGGGATTCTATTCCATAGTTTCTTGAGATTCATTCTATTTGAGTCGCTCTCGACACAGACAGACCTTGACATTCTAGTAGAATGATCCTGACAAGAGACACACCAGACCATATTCTTGCATTGATCTGGTCGCTTTGTCGGGCAGGTGGCACATGATATGAATGTAGTGATTCGGTAAAGCGAAGACTGGTTATGACAAGGAAAGCGTTCAACGCAGATTAACTGTAAGAAAATGGAGAGCGACATAAAGAAAACTTCCACTCGTTGTTGTGAACAGGGCATTCTTAGAACTTTTCAGTCTCGACTGATGGAAAAGATCGAGGAAATTGCTGGAGTGCTTCTGTTGCTGCTTGGGCATTTCAGAATTGTTGGAGCTGCTGAATTTTAATTCCTTGTGAGAAAGATTATGCGCTTCTCGCAAAAGGCTGCTGGCTAAAGCTAGAGAAAAGGTGTTAGAGATACTGCAAAACTGTTGTTCGTTTCTTGATACTCCCTGCTAAAGGATATGAAAAGAGTGAATAGTGTGCACTAGAGATTTTTTAGCTGAACTTGTGAAGGATCAGTATTATGACCAGGAGGTACACGGTTCGATCCCTGGTTGCCTCTAGGATGTTTCCATTTTTTTCACTCTCCGTTTTGTTGGAAATTCAGTAGATTCGAATAAAAGGCTGAGAGCACGCTTTCTCCGATGGTTAGCGACTAAAGATAATTTTCCGTGTCAGTATTTGAGGCAGCTCCAGTCAGTATTTGGCCGCCGGCTGCTGTGACCGAGCGGTTCTAGGCGCCTCAGCCTGGAAGCGCGCGACCTCTACGGACGCAGGTTCGAATCCTGCCTCGGGCATGGATGTGTGTGATGTTGTTACATTAGTTGGCTTTAAGTAGTTCTGAGTGTAGGGGACTGATGACCTCAGATGTTACGTCCTATAGTCTTCAGAGCCATTTTAAACCATTTGGTATTTGTCCCCGCTCCTTTGGCTGTCACGTTGGTGTCGTCAGCACAGAAAGAGCGACACAGGGGCACGACTTGGTGACGTGACGCAGAGCGGCAGGTACTGCTCGCACTCCCAGTGCGCAGTTGGCGTCCGTCCCGCACCGGCTAGACCGAGGCCCTCGCCCGTTATAACACGGGCCCCTGCCTCTGCTCTGCCCTAGCCTCGCACCAAAGACCACACCTCGTCGCCGTCCTCTGCCGGCGTGCGTTCTCGTCTTCTTCGGTGCTCTCTTCAGTTATTCGTAATTATACTGCGCCTCACATGCAGAGTATCTTTACTGTTTTCTGCAGTAGGCTACGGTTAACTACTTTGTTCACGTATGTTCTTTCAGACATACAGTGTTGGTATTGTTGTGGTCTTCAGTCCTGAGACTGGTTCGATGCTGCTTTCCATACTACTCTACTCTGTGCAAACCTCTTTATCTCCGAATAACTACTGCGACCTACATCCTTCTGAATCTACTGAGTGTATTCCTCTCTTGGTCTCCCTCTACGATTTTTACCCTCCGCTAGTCCCTCCAATACTAAATTGATGATCCCATCATGCCTTAGAACGTGTCCTATTAATCGTTTTCTTAGTCAAATTGTGCTACAAATTCCTCTCCTCCTCCCCCCCCCCCCCAATTCTGTTCAGTACCTCCTCTAAGTGAACTGATCTACCCATCATCTAGTCTTTGGCGTTCTTCTGCAGCACCACATTTCGAAAGTTTATCTTCTCTTCTTGTCTAAACTATGTACCGTCCGTTTTTCACTTCCACACATAGCTACACTCCGTACAAATACTTTTAGAAAAGACTCCCTGACACTTAAATCTACGCTCGATGTTGACAAATTCCTCTTTTTCAGAAACTCTTTCCTTGCCATAGTGAGCCTACATTTTATAATCCTCTCTACTTCGACCATCATCAGTTATTTTGCTCTACAAATAGCAGAACTCATGTACTACTTTAAGTGTCTCAATTCCCAATGTAATTCCCTCGCATCACCTGATTTAATTCGATTACATTCCATTATCCTCGTTTTGCTTTAGTTGATGTTCATCTTACGTCCTCCTTTAAAAACACTGCCCACTCCATTCAACTGCTCTTCCAGATCCACTGTTGTTCCCGACCTAAGAGTTTATATTTCTTCTCCATATATTTTAATTACTACTCCACATTTTTCTTTTGTTACCCTTGGTTGGTTGGTTTGTGGGGGGTTGAAGGGACCAGACTACAAAGACCATCGGTCCCTTTGTTTCCTTTACTGTTTGCTCAGTATACAGATTGAATAACATCGGAAGATAACACCACCACTCAAAAAAGTGCGAAAAATTGTATAAAAAATTTATATTTTGGGCACTACTACCACGAAAGACAGCAGTTGCCGAAGTTGCATGAGAAAAGAACTACTTTATAACAACAAAACGCGTTTTTACGCTGGACTACTGGAAGTTGAGTGTGTTTACACTTTAATCTGTAGTGTGTTCCTCTATAGCTCTGGATCTTGTCCTGCTCACAGCGCTCGGTAAGTGTAAGTGGTCAGGAAGCGACGGCAACGTGACTGAAGATTAACGAAAAACAGGTGGACAGATTAGACAAATGAAGTTTTGGTGGAAATAAGGGAGAGAAAAATAAAACTTTTTGGTCGTTCACTTGGATGTAAGGCTTTCTTAACAGATACAGTTTCTGATCAAAAGTATCCGGAGAACTTTAAGAATTCATTTCATTGTTCCTCTGTTTGACTCGGACTTATCTTAGATAAAGGCTTCCAATGGTAATTGTATTCCGCACGGACATTGGAGTATAACGCAGTGTGTTCAACGTGTTACACAATGTGCCTTTTAGCGTTTTATGCCGGCCGGAGTGGCCGTGCGGTTCTAGGCGCTGCAGTCTGGAGCCGAGCGACCGCTACGTTCGCAGGTTCGAATCCTGCCTCGGACATGGATGTGTGTGATGTCCTTAGGTTAGTTAGGTTTAATTAGTTCGAAGTTCTAGGCGACTGATGAGCTCAGAAGTTAAGTCGCATAGTGCTCATAGCCATTTGAACCATTTAGCGTTTTATATGGAAACTAAACATGTCTGATGTCAAGAGACGGGCACTATAATTTCTCCTCCCTCTCGGATAAATGATTAAATGTTGTTTGTTGCATATGATTAGCAAAAGGGAGAGTAGAAAGAATTTTATCTTAATGACTGTGACGAATTTCCTCGGCATCAGCATAATCTCTGATTGTTGGTCCCCTACCAATGAAGTAATGCATGAACGTGGGAAGAAAATGAAGGCATGGCAACACTGGTAGTACATAGAACAGTACTTCTTCAAATGGTTCGAACTTCGAAAGCCAAGTTCTGAAAAGAAACAGGTTCTTTTGCTGATCATGCAGTAGGCATTTAAGCGGCAGCAATGGCTGTCGGATAGCATCACTGCATTAGTAACGCTATCGTAGTCCTTTGCTACTAATTACTGTCGTGAAAATACGCTCAAAAACAAGGTTAGCAAGTTATAACACATTATATCATCATTAAATCAAATTAGTCTAAATAGCACAGCAGCATCACTTTCTGCTATGCTTGGACACAAATAAGAGACAAAGTGGACAGAACTAAGTCGGCAGTATCAAATGTTCTGAGACTGAAACGTAACGAAAAAATTACAAAAGGTATGATGTCTTAATGTCGATAGTGTCTGTCTTTGGGAGGCTGTGGATTTATTTTTCTCAGTTTTTATTGTTCCATTGTAGCACATTTTTGTCATATCATGAGAATTATGTGCGAAGACTGCTGGTGAACTTTCGGTGTTACTTTGAACGAAACTGATTGTTGTGTAATAAGCAGCTGTGGTGATTTTTATTAAGATTTAACTTCCCGTTCATTAAATACGTGCGTCGTAGAGAATCGTTTTAAATGGATTTTAATGCTGATTTTAAATAAATAGCAACATACTATGAACTTTAGCACTTTTCTAATGGAAACAATGACGTGACCACTGTTGTAATGCCAGTTTCGCAGAAAGAAGTGGCTGTATGCAGCTATGTGGTACGCGAGTAACAAAATCTGTTATCTTGGGACGTCTCATTTTGTCGTTAGACAAGCCTGCAGTTAACAGAGTAAAGAGCGTGCCATTAAGAAATTAATGACTCGGAGTCGGCAGTTAACGCAAGGTAACGGCCAATTTGTGGGAATACACTCTGCGGCGTAAAGCCTCGTAGAGGAGCTACTTAAAACACGGGCAATGGGCAATTCCGTTCTGAGTCTGCAGCATTAATGTGCGAACATTGAAGCAGTAGCTTCTTTACATCTACTACAGTCGTACGTGGTGTCAAGAGGCAATGGTAATTTACTACATTAATAAATAAGAAACTGCAACATTGTTTTAGGAAACCGTATGTATGGGATGTGGTTAGCAAATATTACACATTCGTAAACCCAGCATCTGTTTGCTTAACGACTTGCAACATTCTTGTGTTCCCGTGGTCACATGTACTGTGGTAACGAGTCGAATGCAAGGCTGAGGTAAACTTTCGTCGGTTCCCGCGTTGTCCATCTACGTATCAACTGAAATAATACGATACCACGAAACTATCATTTCTACATTACGCGTTTTGTGAGCTCAGAAATGACCATATGACATTCTGGAGGTTTGTTGCAACCTTCTTGTACTGTAGTAATGCTGAAGGATTCTAATGCACTCCGTAGAGGCGTTGCGCTTTATCACAAGCAACATAATGCGGCATTGTGCCTTCGATAGCCACAACAACAGGAGCAGCTGACGTCATTGGACATAAATTCCCGTGTATAAATCAGAGGTCCTTCAACTAGCGGTACGATAACAAATACATGATGATGATATAGATCAAAAAGAAACAATCAGGACCTGCCCACAAAGACAAATGTCTGTCCCAACTTTAGTTTGTTGTGAATTAGAAAAACCACGTAAAACTTAAGCCAGGAAATCTTAATTGTGATTATGACTCCTGCAGTCATATGAATTCGCTAGCGGCAACCATTGAGTCGTAAGTATAGTTTTCGTGACTTGTTGAGGTGTAGTTGAATCGCGTAGTTGAAATTTGGATGGGAGTGGCTTTGAGGATATTACACCACAAGGAAACGTTTCATTTGTAAATGTCTAATCCGTTAATTTTGTGCTGGCAACTTGCTCAGAGGTCTTCCGTCGGTCCACACGCGTGCGTAGCTTCGGCGAAGCGGATGTTGCGGCGTCGCATGGCGCAGACTCAGTCGCGGCTTCCCCCAGGTCGAATACGCCTCCGTGTCTTCCAGTAAAATACGTATTAGGGCAACCGTCGAATTGAAGCCTAGGCTCGTAATGACCGATGGGTGTCTTGTATTTTTCTCTTTTCAAATTGTCCAAAACTCGCTTACGGTTGTTTAATTGTAGACCTACAGGCTGGATATAAAGAGCATGACCACTGTGAAATATTTATTTTATTTTACAGCCATCATTGAGATTTATTTCGTGTGAAGTAACTCATTTAGAACGTGTTTTTCTGATCTTCAATAGTCGTGCATATGGAAGTTAATAGTTTTAAAACTATACAAGCTGTTTAAATCAAATTACAGTTAACTAAGACATTATGGAATTACAGAAGATTACTTCGAATGCTGTGTTGTTCTTGTCGTTTAGAGTCTAGTGTACGAACTCCTGTTCATGATAGATTTGCACGACGCAGCTGTTTTGATGATACTGGGGTTCATCTACATCATATTCCTCGTGGCACCTAGCGGTGTATGGATGACGGTACTTCTGATACCGTTGGCTTCCGCCCCCCACCCCTCCCTCTCCCATTTCCATGTTCCACTCCCGAATGGCGCGTGGAAAGAGTGATTGTCGACAAGCCTCTGTGTTGTCTCTAATTTCTCGAAATTATTATTATTATTTTTATTATTATAATTTATTTATTTATTTTTTTTTTGTCATGGTCAATTCGCGACGTGTATGAGGGAGGAGATAATACGGTGTCCGGCTGTTCCTGGAAAGTACTCTCTCGAAATTTCAATAGATAACCTCTAGGCGTTGCACAACGCCTCCCTTCAGCGCCGTCCACTGGAGTTTGTTGAGCATCTCGAACCAATCAAACGATCCCGCGATGAAAAGCACCGCGCACTATCGTAAGGGCCCCAGAATAATGAACAATACTCAAGCGCATTGTAAGTCAATTTCTTTCGTGGACGAGTTTCATTTCCTTAACATCAACCTGCGAATCTCAGTCTCACAACTACTTTTCCTTCTATTTGTTTTATGTGATCACCTCACTTAAGGTCACTCTGGATAGTTACCTGTAGATCATTTTACGATGCATATCACACTTCCTTGTGGTACACCGGAAATTACCTTCACATCTTTCGATGTTATTCCGTTAAGGGCGACGTGCAGATATTTGTTCGTAGGGAAGTCTTGAATCCTGTCCCAAATCTGGTTCGATACTCGGTAAGCTCGTTCATTTCAACAATCATCTTTGCGATACCAAACTATACTATATCGATCTCCATCTTCTCCGTGAATATGGAGCGTTATTTTACACACCCACGGTTTTTTGGATAACACTTAAGTAAACGATATTTTTGTTTAGCCTACAATCGAAAATGCATGTAACATGTAAAGATGACACAAATACAAGCTACATGCGTATCACTGAAACTAAACTGTTCTTAATAATGCCATTTTCACTTACACATCATTGTCACTGGTACAAGAAAAGATAAGTGGACAATAAACCACAACCTAAGAACGACTGTAGGTTCAATACTCTATTTTTTCCTTTGTTATCTGTTACATATCTAGGACGCGAGCCATCGCGATATTAAAACAGAGCATTAATCTGTGGCAAACTCGACGTGCGAATTGACTTTGAGTCGCGGCTGGTTCGCGGTGACGGTAGACCGAAGCCGTGAAAGTTGGGGGGACTGTCCCCCGAACAGTTTGGTTCGCCGAACATTCCGGACGAGTTGGCGTCACGATCTCGTTGTTCCGTGCGCCAGAGGCTAAGGTCTGTTGTGGGCCTGCCAGTTGGCGCCACACCCACTGCGTGTACTCGACAGGCCGCCTTAACTTAAACCTGTGTGTATCGAGAACCCTCCTGTTGACATCCTAGGTCCACGAAGCAAAGGAAGGAAAAGGAGAAGAAATAAGAGACAATCTACGCAGAAGCACACAAAATTTAGCATAGCATATATTGTTTGTCCGCCGCTGTATTCATCTCAAATATCAGCTGATTCTTCTAGAACATTGAAGAAAAGCCAGTGCACCACTATTTCTTTGAACGAATGATTCATTCATCTGCAGACCTAGAATCTTTTTTTATTATGCGCACAATTATATGATTTCGCCGATATTATATAAAAATGAAAGTGCTTAATATTGTTCGTTTTGGGTCGTCTCTATGTCACTGTAGGCTTGTACCATGGGAAGCAATGAGAGGATGTTGTTTGGTGGCCGATATCCTCTTATGTAACACAAAGATAGTCCTGGTGTTGTGGTACTAGCTCTCCGCAATAGTCCACATTAGCCTCACTGCTGGTGAAGTACAAGTCCGCTATGTACAGTGTTCTGGTTGCTAGGTGCTGACTGATTCTGAGCTGGAGGCGGAGCTATCTGCGACTCCCACTGGGCTGCGATTGAGGACTCAGCTCGATGACTCACTCAGTAACTGACTGGTACAGATTGGGCCCTCTAGTCCGTGGCGGTGATCAAATATTGGCGGTCTAGAGGCCGTTGGCGGCACGTTTCTTGAGAGTTTCCTTCGTCCTCTCTTCTGACAGGCTCGCTTGTTCCGGTGTCTATTATCGATCTTCTCGCAACCTCTTTGCCGCCTGGAATGCTGTCGCCAGCTTACGCCAGCACAGTTCGTGAACGTTCACTGGATTTATTTGAAGGTTATCGTATGTAAAACAGAGAGAAGAATGGTTTCAACTTCAGTAATACGGTGTACAGAATTGTCTGACACGATTGTACGCCCCAAAATCACTGACCTGTTGGCACACTGTTTGCATTGGTAGGTGTTGTTCTCAGTTGGAGAATCAGCACGATAATGTAGCAGGCAGTCGCGGCCGTTCTACTCGAGAACGCCTAGAACAACACATGCAGGATGTAACACGTTGAACCGCTGCCAGATGCGCTACATGTCAGTCCTTTCGAGTACATTTGGGACTGCACGGAACAACACGATACGTCCTGGAGCGCCACGGCATCGTTCAACTGTTGCACTCAGCATGGAAAGTCGTGCCACAGCATTAGCCACGTATCACTAACACCGTGGGTCGCTGATGTACGGTAGGAGGACCACCACCTCTCTTCTGAATAAACTGTGAAATATTTAACACCAAGATATCAGATGACTAGCCCTGAACTTGTTACAAAAATGTTAAATGACAGGGCCGAATTCTCTGACGTATAGCGTAAGTAGTTACACAAGAGCAAAGAAAAATGAGAAAATCTTACGCAAAGATGATTGCTGCGAATGTGGCAGTTAGGACTCCTACTGTAGGCATCTGATCATCGAAACTGGACGCACTTTGCGGCAATGTATTTCCTGACCGTCGGTAGTTGTTTCTGTTTGCTGTCTTCGGATAGTGTTGCCCATCTTCAGAATATTGATATCTGTTAAACGATATAAAAATAAATGAGAATAAGGCTCTGATCATGTTTTTATAGGATGAGAAAACTAATTTATTTTTTTATTTTTTGTTCAGTTGCTATACGAACTTTCTGAAACATTGCTTTTTGTCGTAGTTACAGAGTAACACGGCTTAACAGAACTGGCTAATGTTCAACCAAAACTTTAAAAGAAACGTGATTGGGGAAAGATGGCTGTTAATGAGTGCCGTCTGCGACAGCAAAAAAAGAAAAAAGGGTTTCAGGTTGTGACAGTGAAGTTCATAATCTGATTATTTAATATGTACGAGAAACAGTATAGTATATTACGTTTGCATTATAATTAGTTATAATTTTTGACCTTTTTAATTTTGTAAACAAAGTATTAGAAGCGAATTGTCATTTATTTTTATATTGTTTAACAGATCAAGAGATTGGCAACACTACCTTGAAAGATTAGTTCGAAAAAATAAAAAACAGCGATCGACAGAGGGAAAACAAATCTGTTTTCTTCTAAACATCCTGAGGAGAAAAATTATCGAGAGAAAAATACTGAATAATAGAGACTTTGTAGCTGGGTAAATGCGCTGGATGAAAATGCGGAAAGAAATAGTAGTAACGAGATACATCAAGAAACTGATACTGTGGATGGACGGAAAGGGGAAAGGACGTAGTGACGTAATTAGTGAACTACGTAAACATCAGGGAATTGCGGGAAGGATGCTTGGAGCGTACGTCGCAAGCGCACGCTCACAGGACTCGGAGCGCGGCTGCCGGTGGGTGGGGGTGGGGGTGGGGCGGACCGTCCCTGCGGACGCCCCCTTCGCGCGTCGCGCGCTGCCGCTGTCGCCGCGGCTGATGTTGGATCCGCGGCGAGCCACAACAAATGTCAGGGCCGCGCCGCGCCTAATACCGGCACTCGCCTTGACCTCTCCCCGCCCGCTCACCCTCCTGCCAGCACAGAGCGTTCAGTTAGGCCCGCTGTAGTACTAGAAACTCGACTGCCCTAACTTCCATGACGACCCGGTTGACGAGATACCGCCGCATTTGTCTTCGCTCCTTAGTTAATAGAACGTCACAGTTAGACTAAGACTGCAGTTCTGAGATGAAGAGTTGTCGTGTTTAACCAATTAATTGCACCACTTTTGGATGTTTCTTCTGTAGTATAACAACTATCCTGCTCCCTCCTCGCCCCTCCCCCCTCTCTCTGTCCATCTTCTCCTTCCCCCCTCTTCGTTCATTTCCTCCCTCCGAACGGTCCACCTCCTCTTTCCCGCCTTGTTTATAGCTGTGCGAAGGAAACCTTGATTGGCAGCTGAAGTCGCTTAAAATAAGTAGGTAAATTGGTTGGGAAATTGGGACACAGACTGAGAGAGACCTGTCCAGCTACTGGATCTGTGACGATAGTAGTTCCACTGACACCATTTCGCAAAGTTTTCATCTGCATAGGATTGCAAAGTACTGCGAGTCAGATTCCAAAGTACTATTATAATTGTAAGCCGATAAACCATAATTACAAGTATCCTATTTTCTGTTAAAATCGACTGCTAGGAGTAAAACGAAACAGCACTTTATTGTGTGTACACAATTTGTTTAAAATTATATGTAAGGAGAAATAATACATATTCGAGGAAAATTTTTTATAATGGCTTAAACACATTCATATCTTAGTTAAAACTGACGGCGACAAAGAAAGCTAAATTGCTCATTCTCTCAGCACAGCAAGTTTTCCTCTGTAGTCAGTTTTAACAGAAATCTCCGTCCGAATATTTAATAGAAAATTGTGCAAAAATTTGAAATAAATCGGTTAAGTCTTCTTATTTCCAACGTTTCATATATATATATATATATATATATATATATATATATATATATATATATATATATATATATATATATATATATATACGAAGCTCTTCTCCGCCTCAACATTTAGTTGTGTAAAGCATAGAAATTGGACCTAAATCGGTCAAGATTTTTTGAAATTTTTGTTAGCAACTTTTTCACTTTACACAGTGAGGGGAAAAAAGTCATAGGATACCTCGAAATATCGTATCGGACCTCCTTTTGCTGGCATAGCGTAACGATTCGACGTGGCATGGACTCAACAAGTCGTTAGAAGTCCCGTGCAGAAATACTGAGCCATGCTGCCTCTACTGGTATCCATAATTGCGAAACTGTTGCCAGTGCAGGATTTTGTGCACCAACTTACCTCTCAGTTATGTCCAATAAATGTGCAAAATGTCCCATAAAAGTGTGACGGTGTTCATATCGGCCGATCTGGGTGGCCAGATCGTTCAGTTGAATTGTCAAAAAATGGCTCTGAGCACTATGGGACTTAACATCTATGGTCATCAGTCCCCTAGAACGTGGAACTACTTAAACCTAACTAACGTAAGGACATCACACAACACCCAGCCATCACGAGGCAGAGAAAATCCCCGACCCCGCCGGGAATCGAACCCGGGAACCCGCGCGTGGCAAGCGAGAACGCTACCGCACGACCACGAGATGCGGGCAGTCAAATTGTCCAGAATGTTCTTCAAACCGGTCGCGAACAATTGCGACCCGCTGGCATGGCATCGTTATTTGGGGAACACGAATCCTTGAAGTGCCGCAGATGGTCTCCAAGTAGCCGAACATTGACATTTCCAGTCAATGATCGGTTCAGTTCGACCAGAGGACCCACTTCATTCCATGTAAACACTGCTCACACCATTATGGAGCCGCCACCAGCTTAGACAGTGCCATGCTGACAATTTGGGATCATGACTTCGTCGGGTTTACGCTACATTTGGACACTACAGTCAGTCGTTGCCAACTGAAATCCTGACTCATTTGACCAGGCCACGGTTTTCTAGTCCTCTAGCGTCCAACCGATACGGTCACGAACCCAGGAGAGGCGCTGCGGGCGATACGTTGTTAGCAGAGGTCGTCTGCTACCGTAACCCATTAACGCCAAATTTCGCTGTACAGTCTTAACGGATACTTTCATCTTACGTCCCACGGAATTCTGCGGTGATTTCACTTAGTATTGCTTGTCAGTTAGCACTGAAATCTCTACGCAAAAACCGCTGCTCTCGGTCGTTAAGTGAGGGCCTTCGGCCACTGCGTTGGCCGTGGTGAGAGGTAATGCGTGAAATTTGGCATTCTTTAGAATGTGGATCACGGAATATTGAATTCGCTACCGATTTCCGAAATGGCATGTCCCATGCGTCTAGTTCGAACTACCATTACGTGTTCAAAGTGTGTTAATTCCTGTCGTACGGCTATAATCACGTCGGACACCATTTCACACGAATCGGTCAATGCATTGCCCTTTTATAGGCTGTGCCCGCAATACTACCGCCATCTGTATATGTGCGTGTCGCTGTCTCATAACTTATGTCACCTCAGCGTAAATCGGTCAAGGGCTTTTCGAGATTTTCGGTAACAACATTGAAGTATGTCTTCTCTTGACATAGTAGTATAGATTGGTATTTATAGTGTTACGTTGACCGGTTGAAGATACAAATGCGCCTTTCATTTTATCGTAACAGGAGCGCAATACTCGGCTGAATAAGTCCTTTCTTTTACGGTATTTTTATAATCTGACACCAATAACTGGAGCAGTGAGTTCATGGGTAAATTCAGACGTTCATTTACATATAAAGATTTATAATCGTTTGTGCATTAATGAAAACGTAATGTGTCTGAAGTTTTCGAGGATATATTCACCTTCCACAACCTATACGAAAAATCAAGCAAATACTGTGTGAGTAGCGAAAACTGAATCAGGTGAAGTACATGGTGATACAAGGTAAAAGTTATTGTAAACGAATCTCTTACGAGATAACTGCGAATGTGTAGTTATCAGCGTCGTTGACCTCAGCATCAAATATGCGCCTGGTCATTACAAATGCATTTGAAATATAAAGCTTTTTCTTACGTCTCCATCTAATTGCGCTAAAATTCGACGTAAGGCTGTATGCTGTTCACGAGTCACCACATTAGCAACGCCTGTCGTCTCATTGTTGCGGCATCTGCCAGGACTATTTGAGGATATTCCGCTCGCAAAACGTTGGGGGACGTACATGCATGATGCGGCACCGGCGGTTTTTTGATGCTGATGCAAGACGAAGTCTAACGCGCCAGTGTGGAGAGCAGAACCCGAACCTTGGCCTCCAAGATCGCCTAGCCTCTCAGACATCTGAGGCCTGTTATATGAGAAATTAATCGGAATGTTTACATTCCAACTAGATTTCTCCTAACTAGGACAATATTTCGTACTGCATTCTGTGGTGGCTCGTAACCACGCACTCGTTTTCGCTTCTATTGTCGTGTGCTTTCATCTGTGTTGGTTTTCGCTGTTAATTATGATGCACCTTGTAGATTACCCCAGAGGCAGTGCATTTAGCCTGGGGATTGATAGCGGTGTTTTCTGTGGGGTATCAGGAAAAGAGATGAACCGTAAAAGTGAACTCTGATACAACCCCCCCCCACCGCTCTTCCGCTCTCATTGTCCACATAAAAACTTCAAGTTAGACTTGTATTTTGTCATAATAAGACTTAAAATGAGTCCCACTTGTGAACTTTCTTAAATGTTGTACAATAATTCAGTTTCCTTTTTACCAAAGAAACGTCTGTAGCGAACTAGCGTACACCTGAAATTGGGAAAATGTATTATCACATTGAATTCCACAATTGAATCGTGTAAGAGTTCAGTAGTATTGATAATTTGACTATTATATCGACTCTTCTCCGTTTTTCTCTTTTCTCCAAAATGGCGCTGAGTGTATGCTGCTCAGTCATTAAACTATGGTGCCGCTGGTCCCAGCGGAGATTAGAGTCCTCCCTCGTGTGTGTGTGTGTGTGTGTGTGTGTGTGTGTGTGTGTGTGTGTGTGTGTGTGTGTTTTTGTCCTTAGGATAATTTAGGTTAAGTGATGTGTGAGCTTAAGGACTGATGACCTTAGCAGTTAAGTCCCATAAGATTTCACATACATCTGAACATTTTTTTAAATTAAGCTATGCGATGGTTTGCAACCGTAACCTAAACTTTTGCATTTCGCCACCATAAAACTGGTTTTTTACTTTGTCAAGAACTTCCAAATTAGTATAGCTTTGCAGAGTATTGTCACTTGTATCTTAAAACCTCACCATTGTAGGAAGGGAAGGAATGATAGGGCTAAACGTCCCGTCGAAGACGAGCTCCATTAGAAACAATAATGCTTACTACTTTGTTGTTGATTTAACGCAACATCAACTTGATGAGTTTTCTGCATGTCATTGCATAACGAATTCTTTTCTTTACAGGTGAGTTGGACGGAGATCTGAGAGGTGCAGTTATTCGCAGTGCAATTCAGCTTTGGTTTGTGACTTTACGTACCTGAATGAGTAAGTAATGAGTTTTTGCTATCAACTTTTTGTAATCTTTTGCAAGAGACAGATTACTCCCATAGTCTAAATTGAAACTGACGTAGGGTTGGTTTGTATTTTTCGTTGCAATGTATTCTGATCGGCAAACTCTTCACACAGACATACATTGCGCGTAACTGCAGGAAAACTGACTTGATTGGTCTGAACTTCCTATCAAATACTGTAAGAGCGCTCATTCGCCAGCGAGTAATGTTTCAAGGATGTGAATCTCAGAGAGCGTTATCACATAAATCGGCAGGTTGATAAATGTGGTTTCCCACATTCATATCTATAAGCAAAGAAGTTGAATGGTTCACGTAACGCCGGACGGCAAGTCGATAAAGTGTGAAATGAAAAGTGGACAGCCAACATCTGACTTGTGGTACAGAACAGATTCAAAGTACACTGGCAGAGTTGTGGAAGATCCTATAGGTGGGCGGTATTCTTCTGTCAGTGGTATTGGGAACCTCATTCGGTGTAGATATGATGATGTGGCAGTGCTTATTAGACCGACTAGGAGGGTCGGACTTGTGCAGTCCGGAGGCCATGGCAGACGTCTTCAGCGCCAGTGAGAGGACTGCAGCCCCTCGGTTTGCAGCATCGCGTGCCAAGGAACGCGCTGTCCACTCTATACGTGGTGCCCTCATCTTGTGGGTATTCAGCCACCGGCACAGCCCTATGTGGCCGGGTGTTACCATCAGTCAGGTAGAACTTCAGTCGATTTGCAACACGGAAAAAGCAGGATGTCATACTTGCAGACCACAGTACCGCAAGGAAAGAAATTCAGTGGCATACCTGTTTCTAACAAGGTGGCACACCAGACGAGAAAGACACTACATCGCCCATTTCCAGAATATGGATACGACAGGAGTGGGTCCCCGAGCAGGCGTTAGATGAGCAGACGGCGAGAATCATTATCCAGTCTGACCAGCGATTCAGCCCACAGGCTGAACAGAGCACACTGCCGACTCGCCTATAACGCCTTGGCCTGCCTCTTCCGTGCCGATGGTCTGACCAGACTTTGTGCCATTCAGATGTGGCCATTGCTAGACACTGATTCTCCACGACCGAGACAGCTGACCCAGTTATAAGGTGCAGTTTATCTGTTGAAACAACTTACGAGACTGCAGCAGAGTGCCGTATTCGACAAGCTCACAGCTCGTCATTTTCGAGGCACAGATGCATCTAGAGAGTCATGTGTATGGAAAATTTAAACGCTAGGTATGCAGAGCTACACCGACCAGGAATTACAACACACACACACACACACACACACACACACACACACACACACACACACACACACACACACACACACACGTGAACAATGTATGAAGTTATAGATTACCAACGGCGAACATGTAGTATTAACTCGTTGCCTCTGTTGTCTGATAAGGGAGAGATCAGAATTCAAAGGGAAATTAAGCAGAACCTTTCTCTCTACAACTTCCCTCTCTATTTGCTAACTTAATGTCAACAGCTTCGTTAATGACGCTATCGCAGTAGTTGAAAGGGCACACCAGATTGTGTTGTATTCCGTAGGATGACCGGTACAGAGACAGTGTACTGCAACAGCCGATTTGGTGGCCTTTTGTGACGCTTATGCTCGCTGTACCAGTCCTCCACAGTCCTGATAGTCTGCCACAACTGCGAGAAATACGGTAGACACACTCCTTACGCTGACCAATATAATCCTTAACGGAACCTAAAAGGATCCTAATCTGAAATGGTGGTCTACACACTTCAAGGCGACCACGATAAAAGATCGAAACTCCTTTGTCCCATTTCTGCCTTGACAATAACGGGGTATGCATTTCCGTTAAGTCGTTCGAACACTTTTGGCTCAAGAGCTCGCGTGATTGAGTAAAAAAAAGAGGTAGCAGTGCTATAATCTCCAAGGACATTCATTTTTTCCACAGTAGTGAGCACACTGGACTCGCATTGGAGAGGACGTCGGTTCAAATCACCGTTCGGCCGTCCAGATTTAAGTTTTCCGTTATTACGTTAAATATCACGGAAGAGTGCCGGGATGTTACCTGCGAAAGGGTACGGACGATTTCCTTCCACAGTCCGAGCTTATTCTTCATCTCTAATGACCTCGTCATCATCGGGGCAGTAAAAAAAAAAAAATGGTTCAAATGGCTCTGAGCACTATGTGACTTAACTGCTGAGGTGATCAGTCCCCTAGAACTTAGGACTGCTTAAACGTAAGTAATCTAAGGAAATCGCACACATCCATGCCCGAATCAGGATTCGAATCTGCCGCCGTAGCGGTCGCGCCGTTCCAGACTGTAGCGCCTAGAACCGCTCGGCCACACCGACCGGCGGGGCATTAAAACCTAATACTGTGCGGGATGACATAACGCGCAGCCAGAATCACTATACCGACTCTGTCTGCCCACATACAATGTCGCATGCTCTCAAGGGTGTCTCGCAAATGCACCCGTTGTGCGTACCGTCTTTCGGTGTCGTCTCGTCACCGTTTAGTCCGTATATTGTCACCGTGGACCTACAGCTGATGCGGCTTTCGAAGATTTCTCAATTTGTGGACCATCCTCAGCGGCATCATCGTGATGTGCTCTGCTGATTGGCAGATTCCTGGCACCAGATCCCGTTGGAAGCCAACTGCTTCGTACCCTGATCTACTCCTCTTTTCAGCTCGTACAGAGAGTGTGCGTATATGTAATCTGCATTACGAAATCGGCTGTGTGAGAATATCGGAAAGGCGCGGCCGTGAGCGTGGCGTCGGCAGGAGACGCGACGTAGCGTTGCTCGGCGTGGCGTGGCGTAGCGTAGCGTAGCGTAGCATAGCGCGACGCTAGCGGCCGGCCAGACGGCTAACCAGCGCCACTCAAGGGGTTAACAGCCTGAATTACCGGCCCGCTCCGGGGGTCGCGACCGCGCCGGACCGGCCGCTAGCGCCGTTTCGGCTGCGGCCCAGAGGCACCCCGCCGCCCGGGGCGCCGTCTCAACCGGCGACCACCGAATCACGGGGATTTACTCTCGCAGTTGTGCGCCTTCCACTTCTGTTTGTTTCATTTTTGGATTCCAGCATACACACCAAAAGAATTTCCAAACGTGTCGAACTAACATACTCGTACAGTATATCGATTTTACGGCACACGATTTGTCATCAGGCTAGAATATTTACAGATATTCGATTAGATTAGATTAGATTAATACTTGTTCCATAGATCATGAATATGACACTTCGTAACGATGTGGAACGTGTCAGGTTAATGAAAGATGTCTGTACAAGATATTACATTACACAAAATATTGCATGACACTAATGCTTAAGTTAGTTTTTTCCCCCTCCCTTAATTTATATCTAAATATTCAGCCAATGAGTAGAAGGATTTGTCATCTAGAAATTCTTTTAATTTATTTTTAAATGTTGGTTGACTATCTATCAGGCTTTTGATGCTGTTTGGTAGGTGACCAAAGACTTGTGGCGGCATAATTTACCCCCTTCTGTGCCAAAGTCAGATTTAACCCTGCATAGTGAAGATCATCCTTTCTCCTGGTGTTTTAGCTATGCACACTGCTATTACTCTTGAACTGGGCTGGATTATTAACAACAAATTTCGTAAGTGAATATATATACTGTGAGGATCCCTAGATCCTTAAATAGAGGTCTGCAGGGTGACCGTGGGTGGACTCCAGCAATTATTCTGATTACACGTTTTTGGGTAATGAATACTTTTCTACTCAAAGATGAATTACCCCAGAATATGATACCATACGAAAGCAGTGAATGAAAGTAGGCATAGTAAGCTAATTTACTGAGATTCTTATCACCAAAATTTGCAATAACCCTAATAGCATACGTAACCGAACTCAGACGTTTCAGCAGACCATCAACGTGTTGCTTCCAGTTTAACCTCTCATACTACTGGAAGTAAACTGATAAATAACCATTTATACCTATTTATACATTTAATTCAGTACTCTCATTAATTTCAACGTCCACAATGTTTGTTTTGTTTTTATGTTTTCTTGTGCTATAAAGCTGGTTATGACATTAGTGCGCCCCCGGTTATACTTAAAAGAAATGGGATAGTCAAAAGCGACTAAGTCTCCAGAGCTCTTTTAGGAACCTGAATCTGTCTTTTCTCATAGCGATTGCACTGTCTCCAATCCTCCGATTGACACATTCTCACATTAGACGCTGTTATTTTCCTTTATCTTCTGGCCTTTGCAAACCATGGCTGTCTCGGTCTGAACTGCTATAAACTTGAATAACTTGTACTTCTTGTTTTTTACTTTTCGTTCCATTTCTCCTGCCAGGTGAGAATCACTTGTTGACTTATTTTTAGTACGTAATCTGTATGTGCGTCTTGTATGTTCATGTGCCTTCCAATCCTAATTGCATCTTTGTTTAATCGATCTGGTGTTCCATTGTATTTAATGCCCGGATGACATTTGATCCACACGAATAATCTAATGTGACCACTCTTCTTTGATGACTGTAGTTCAAAAATGGTTAAAATGGCTCTGAGCACTATGGGACTTAACTTCTAAGGTCATCAGTCCCCTAGAACGTAGAACTACTTAAACCTAACTAACCTAAGGACATCTCACACACACCCATGCCCGAGGCAGGAATCGAACCTGCAACCGTAGCGGTCGCGCGGTTCCAGACAGTAGCGCCTAGAGCTGCTCAGCCACAACGGCCGGCGATGAGTGTAGTGATCTACGCTGCAGTTACTTGAAACATTCTGTTATTCTGTATGTATTTGCTGGTGTAACTTAAATTTGTGCATGTCGTATGGAACTGATTGAGGTCAGCGGCCGTATTGTAAATTTATAAAATAAGTTTTACTGCTTCAGTCACTTTTTACAGATATTTTTTAGTGTGGCGCATTTCGGCATCATAAGGTGGATTACAGTAAATTAATCTGAAATGCGATGAGGATTATTTGGTGGGTGCCGGTGAGTTTATGTACCGAAATTGTTTTGGAAATTTGTATGCTTCGCAAAACACTGTAATAAACACATCGGCACCACTTAACAATTTCACGTTCAGATGTTTTCATGGCTCAGTGAGTCAGCGGCTTGCAGAGCTCCCCCATAAGAAATCAGTGTTCTGTTTCCGACTTCTTGAGTATTCCTCTCGAATTTAATAGAAGCTACTCTCATTTGGAGGAAATGAATTTCAGCTGTAAGCCTTTATGTGAAGTGCAACGGCCTGCCATTGGATTATAATTTCCTTTGTCCAGCTGTCTTCCGTGGAAAGGCTTCTGGACGAACGAACAGGACCCAAAAACCGGAGGAAGACAAGGCATACCGGTTTCGAAAGGTCAGTAAAACAGTTTTGCGTTAAAATAAACCATCTGATACCTCGTCGTTTCATTTACTTACAGTTACTCTCGAAATATTTCCCACACACTGGTACGATACTAACGGCCATCGTATTTCCCCCTCTCTTCAATATTTGTGGAGGATACAATAAGCAATCACGTAACTGGAGTCAAGCGTTACTGCGGAAGAGACACACCAACGAGCATAGTGTGTACCACTGTGTGCCGCAGCAGAGCCTCGCTTAGGGTAACCATAAGACCTGTAGTAGTTAACATGTATGAGTAATGCTCTTTGCCACTAGCGCATAGTGCTTCTTGTAGTTCGTGGTTTCGGTACTCAAAGCATGACCGTGGTCGTTCAGTCTGAAGGATCTCGGTTCAGAGAACGTGCTCTGTCTCCTTGTGTATGTCCTCAGGCTTAAATCTCGCATATAGAGGGCACCACGCACGAACAACGGGTCGCTGGCGATATCTCCTGCAGTCTGTCGGTCGCGCTTGCTTCTACCCTGCCATACACGAGCGCTCTACATATGGATCAACCAGTCTTTCCAACGGCACTGTAGTAAAGGTCTGCTATGTTCAGCAGCAGTGCAGTTGATCTCCGATCGTCCATACATACATACAAAAAATTAAAAACAATGATCAGGTTCACCCTGAGGGCTCCGAACAATTTATGTATACAAAAAGTTCATCTATCCCGCGAATCGAGAATCTCGACGATATTTGCCTTTGATCCACATCGATAGTGGCAAGATTCGGTCCTGGGTATTCAAAGGCACGAGAATGTTTTAAGTTAGAATTCGGATAATGAATGAGGAAAGAAATATTTTTTTCACGTGATGTAATTACAAATAAAAATATTCTGATTTTTTTCCCCTTATTTTCACTGTGAAATCTTGGTTCATGCCAAATTTCATGATTGTAGGTCAACGGGAAACACGCTATAGGTTTTGAACAGCGAGATTGTGATTATCAGAATAGGTGACATAATTGGCCGTAACTTTTGATTGCATTGACTTTGAAGCTTACAATTTTCACGCCGCTAAGGAACTGTAGACCTCAATATGTGACATAACTTTCATCTTGATACCTTTGCCCGTTCCTGAGAAACAGTGTTTTTAGCAGTCGGTCGGACGGGCAGATGGACAACGAAATGGTTCTGTGAGGGTTCCGTTTCTACCAGTTCAGGTACGGAATCGTAAACACGGGATTTGTATTAAACTATTGAAACTGTACGCTCTGTTACAGAATACATTACATTTCTCTTTGACGCTAGGTGTTTTGTGTACATCATTTCTATTTGTATTTCGCAGATAATTCTTAGTTTTCAATTCGATTTTCATTTATTAAATTTTTAGTTTAAGTACAAGCATTTACAGAGCAGTTTTGAAATCTTGATGTGTAGTCAGATGTAACACTGTTGGTTACCGTAACTCTTCTTGAAAGCTGTATGAGACAAAATTGTAAACAAAGGAATAAATGAATGTAGAACGCTGTATCGATTAACAATGAGAGACCTGTCTATACAAGCTGCATACAGGCTAGCAGTAGATTCAATCAGAAGAGAAAGGTAAATGCAAACTGACAGTAATACCCAGCAAGCAATGACTTCTAACCTATTCCCATTCCAGATAGTTTCACACAGGTGTGTCTGGAGACTTATTCAGACAGGTTTCTTCTGGACTTCCTCGTGTTATTAGCGACTTAATTACATATGTCCAGTTACTCAGATGTCTGAATTTGAAATTGGAACTGCGTTCACTCTAACAGTTTTAAAATGGAATTAAAAGGTAGTGACGATGATAAGTCATCCGGTATAGAGTGCGCCTGTGATTTAAAGGAAAAAAGCAGTTAGGCTGTATTAATGTTTGAACTACCAGCGCCAGCGCGGCCGTGCTGAGTCCCTCAGCGCTTCGGAGAGCGGAGCGAGCGACCGCCAGAGGTTGGGTTATTAGTTCATTTTTAGCTCCGAGAATTCCTGCGGAGCCAGCGGTCAGGCGGTCACAAATTTATGGCGCCGCTTCTGTACCGGGAGCGACGGTAGCGGAAGAACAGGTTGCCGGCGACCTTCGCGTCCCTTCTGCAGCCGTTGCCAGCGGATAATTGCCGGTAAAGGCTCCGGCGCTGACGATCTGCCAGACTTGGCGGCATTTTATGGCGACGGCCACAATGTGCGAGGCGGGACTTCACCTTCGGTATTTCCATGTAGCAGACAGCGCCGTGTCCTCTCGTTTCGGTCGTCACTGCCACACTCGCCCAGATGTTCCCAGGAGTTGGTGACCAGTGACTTACATGAAGAGCTCGAAGCCGATGCCTACATATCAGCTATGATGCTAGGTGGACAGTCTCTTTATCCTTACATTGCCACGACTTTTGAGAAATAACGCTGCCAGATATCTCAATTACTTTATTGCACGGACATCTTTGTTCCTTCATACAATCTGTGAAGTTCATAAACCGCTGTAATGGAATGTAATCGAATTAAATCAGATGATGCTGATAGGGCTATATCAGGAATTGAGGTACTAAAAGTAAAAGATGAGTTTTGCTGTTCGGGCAGCAAAGTAACTTACGATGGATGAAGCAGAGATGGTATAAAATGCATACTGGCAGAAGCAACGAAAGCTTCAGTGTAAAAGAGGATTTTATCAATACTGAATAAAATTTAAAGCGTTGCGGAGTCTCTTTTGGAGGTATTTTCCTGGAGTGTTGCCTTCTACGGAAGTGAAACGTGGACGGTAAGCTATTCAGACGAGGAGATAAGAGGAGCTTTTGAAATGTGGTGCTGCAGAAGAATGCTGGAAATTTGATGAGTCGATCGAATAAATAATGACGTGGTACAGAATGACAATAGGAAAAAAATAAATTTGCGTCATAGCTTGACTAAAAGAAGGGATCGGAGGATTGGGCATGTCGTGCGGCATCAAGGAATCGTCAGTTTGGTAATTACGGCAACAATTGTAGAAGAAGACCAAGGCTTGAATAAAGTAAGCGGCTACAAATGGACGTAGGTCGTTGTAGTCGTGAAGAGATGAAAAAAGACTTAGAATAGCATGACAGCCGCATCAACTGAAGACTGGTCCAATCGTTCAAATGACTCTGAGCTCTATGGAACTTGACATCTGAGGTCATCAGTCCCCTAGAACTTAGAACTACTTAAACCTAACCAACCTAAGGACATCACACACATCCATGCCCGAGGCAGGATTCGAATCTGCGTCCGTAGCGGCCGCGCGGCTCCAGACTGAAGCGCCTAGAACCGCTCGGTCACAACGGCCGGCGAAGACTGATTAACAACAACAACAACAGCAACGTACCATTCTTGGACACACCTAAGCAGATTTCAGCGTGTTTGGTTGCGTGGACAAGTATCAAAAAATGTAACATATATTCATTACAGACGAAACTGGAAATGTGATAAAGTGTAAATCCATATGTAATTATATTATTATTATTTTCGTTGTAGTTATTATTAAGCTGTCACAGTCACAGACACGCTCCGATTTGTGAGGGTGCCACTACCTTCCCGAGAATTCCAACTGGTATTGATCCCGCCTGCGGATGGAGTTCACCTGCTTCTCACCTATAAATCTCCTCTAGTTTCCACCATCCTTGATAGATTCGGTTGGAGGATTAGTATCACCACAGTTCTATGTAAGATGTAGAGTTTCATCCCATCAAAATTCAAACGTGACCACGCATTTGAATCCCAGAGAAGTACTAAAATTTACGTTCTGCCTAAACTTCGTACTTATCGTGCTATAGTTTATGCAGAATGTATGGGACGTTGGTCGCTATTGACAATATGTGTTAGCGCAACAGTCACGTTACTCGCGCGTTTCGTGAAATTGCCCATCCGTTAACTTCGAATATTTTGCATCCTAGCGTTGAATTTTGTGTCGGCGCAAACATGAAGCTGTTTGTTAAAAAAAACAGTACTGCCCTTCGCAGAACTTTTCTCTCATTTAACCGATGTCCTTTATCTTCTGGCTCAGTGTATGACTAAGAATATGCAGTAGAGTTTAACATACATTGGGCTTAATAACATGGATCTAACAGTGCCCATTTTGTGTGCAATAAGAAACGTTCCTTGATGTTGATAGATTATTTACTACATCGATATCTACATGACTCCCCCGCAATTCTTACTTAAGTGTTTGGGAGAGGGTTCATAGAACCACTGTGACTACTTTTCGAATAGCACATGGGAGAAATGAACACTTACTTTCCGTACGAACTCCGATTTCTCTTATGGTGTTACGATGTAGGTGGGAGTCAACAAACTACTTTGACATTCGGGGGGAGAAAGTTGGTGACTGAAGTTTCGTGAAAAGCTGTCGCTGCAAAGAAAGGCGCCCTCGTTTTAAGGGTCCATTCTCCTCAGTCAGCTTATAATGTAAGCGATTTTTACGATTTTTTTTAAAAAAAAACTAATGACGGAAGTCTTACAGTCTGCAAATTTCATCTGAAATCAAAAAACAAACATTTTTTAAATCTATAGAATATTGCTCAAAGAGGAATACCACAGATTTTTTGAACCATTTTTGACAAAAGAACAAAAAGGCGGAGGGCTGAAACAAAGATGTAGACTTGTCGTGTGTTTTGTTCACTTTTTGCAATAACTAATTAATAAATTAGTATAATAAATTAGCCTATTACTCCTTGTGGACATGCCCGATGAGTAATTGAGCCAATTTCAGAAAGATGTCGTTATTTGCGTCCCCGCAGTCCATTCCGCCAGATTGCTTTTATGAGCAGTTCTTGGCTCATTTTGTTAAAAATTAATAAGCCTTCATTTTTCTGTTCATTCTGCACTGTACTATTGAATAGATTTTACAAGTACAGCTGTATTAGGAGACAGTATAATGATTTTTTTCTTATCGAGTATTTTTCCGAAACTGATTCCTCAGATGAGTTTGCTTTGAAGTAGAACGAATAATCGGTGATACTAAATTAACAGAGAAAATAAAACAGGAAGATGTTGTACGCTGCTGTTGGGTAAAAAAAAAAGTACATTTCAGCGGTGGGGAAGGTGGTTTAGTTGGCAGTATCTCAACGTCTTTAATCACCACCCGAAAATAATTCGCACGACAAAAACTCTGTTTTGGGGAACTTTCAGCGTGTTGATTTAATAGTAATGTTGGCAATAATTCAGAGTTGCTCGTATGAAAATTTGTTTGCACGTGCTTAAAAAGGTGCTTCAGGCGGCAGTGTGAGTAATGTCGTTACGTAAATGGGCAAATGAAAGCGGTGTGCGGAGTGTGGGACAGCGCGAATATAAGGCCCGTCAGCGACATGTAAGTGGGTTGTGCCGATTTTATATGCTTACGCCGCGAGAGGATAATATTTCACGAATATGCAAATTCAGATTCTGATGGCTCAGTTTCCGAGAAGCGATTCGGCTGTAGTTTTTAAACTGTTTAGGCTCGAATTTGCTAATGTCTGATCAGATTTATGGCAGACGAAATAAGGTTCGCTTTGCCGAAAATCTCCCGACATTACCGCGATAAATCGATTAAGAAAATTATCGTAGGTCTTTATTTCTAGTGAAAAAAAAAGTTATCTCTCGATCTTGCTGGGGATACGTGGTGAAACATTATTACATGAAAAAATACACTTCTTTGACACTTGTTTCACTAATTATTATTTTTGCGATCTAGGTCTTGGGTGATTAGTCCGTCGTATAGCATAACTGACAAAAACTGTTGTGCGTACTGGTGCAGACGTAACCTGCAAAAAATTAAATATACTTTCCAGAGGAAGTATGCGTAATGCTGTAATTCAGCACGTTCTGACAAATCAGAAAATTACAACGAAATGTATAGACCGTATAACGGAAATAGCTGTTTCTAACCATCGATCATCAGTAAGTTCCATTACCTTCGTTACTAAGGCGTCATTAAATTAAAAACATCCGATGACCGATGGCAGGTAGGAAGTAGGTGGTGTGTAACACGTAAAAAAATCAAACTTTAAGCATGGAAAATATTCACAAGAGGAAGAAACGTTAAATTTATTTTAAGGATCTCAACAACATGTCAGCATGAATGTGACAGTGAAGGCTGATGAGGACACTCAACAATCAGTTACGATCTCTTAAGATTTTGGAAACAGTACTTGCAGGAACGTGTTACTGTGACTATAGAAGCGTATGATAGGTTTGTGTTAGGCTGTCATCATTTGTCATTGGAGAAGAAACCCTGATAAACCGAACTCAGTTGCAGTCAGATTTTACGACACACCCAATAACATATACAGCGGACTCTCGATTATCCGCTGTTCAAGGGACCTAATAAAATGGTTCGATAATTAACAATTCGATTTAACAGAACTTTGATGAAGAGAGAAGGAAAAAAAGCGAAATAAGATTATGATTTTAAAATGTCATTGTAGTTTAAATGACAAGTAGGTATTTTGACAAAAGGAAGCGCAAGGTAATAGAAATAAAATTAAACGAAAGTTTGCTTTTACCTACTTAATTATTTTTTATTTAATGTTTCAAACGAAAGGCACGTACAGGTTCTTGAGGATACGTAAAGATATCTTCAGTTTCATTCATTTTTTTACGCTGATGATACTGTGTCGTCAACGCTTGCGCTTTCTCCCCAAGTCTTGTTAAAACTAAGACATCTCTTTAAAAGTTAGTGAACCATCCTTCTGTAATAGTGTTTCTTCCAGTGCCCAGTCAAACAGAAAATAATCTAGGCTTTCTTTAAGCATACACCCTCCTACAGATAGGTTTTGTCCTCTGCACCGAGTAAGCCATTTCAGTGAGGATTCTTCAAGTAGCGGGAACTCACCATTCAGGGTCAATTTATCCCCTCCGTATGAACTGTTTTCAAAAGTCAGTCCTTTTTGCTTCAGACTTGTCGACAATTGGGATGACACAAAGCTGGAAGATTTCACTATATAGCATTTCTTTCTGTAAATTCCACAGCGTCAATAACAAGCTCCTTTTTTTTCTACGAAAGTGATTTACCCGTACTTCTTTGAAGTAATTTTTACAACTAATTTATACATTTCAGTAAATGAAATACTATTGAGGAAACGAATGTAGCGAAGAGTTGAATGACAGACAGTTATCTGAATAAGTGACGAACCATATCAAATTACTGACTATTAGCTAGGTTGTATCTTGGAAATATGAGTTTTGCGTGATTGTCTGTTGTCATGTGACCTAATTTCATAAACGATTATTGAAGCAAACTCTATCGCGACACCAGCAATCTAATCTAAATTTATATTCTGCGAATTCCATTTTTTGATACATAATACGTATTTACAGCAGCAGAACTACGTTGCTGATTCCATACATACCAAGCAATCTCAATAAAATTGTATTTTAGGATTTCTTTACGAAACCCATATTTAGATTGTTGAAACCAGTGTCATTTATCGCTCATACTTTTCTATCATGATCTGAAGATCTGTAACAACAACATATTATAATAGCATAACATGTTTCACCGGGGAACAACTCATTTGGATAATTCCAAAATTATACCACATAGTAACAAAGGAAGCACTATCGCCGGCCGCGATGGCAGAGCGGTTCTAGGTGCTTCAGTCCGGAACCGCGCAAATGCTACGGTCGCAGGTTCGATCGAATCCTGCCTCGGGCCTTAGCAGGTTTAAGTAGTTCTAAGTTCTAGGGGACTGAGGACCTCAGATGTTAAGTCCCATAGTAGTCAGAGCCATTTGAACCATTTTGTGAAGCACTATCAAAAATCCAATTAAATCATCGTTTTGAAAAGTAGCATTTATTCAGGAGATGCCGGAGGACAAAATACCATATTTTACCCAAACGCACCTAACTAACCGCATCGGCTGACTTAATAATACTAAAATGTTAATCATACTATTATATTCTCCATAATTTCGGCAGTATTGTTGACTCACACAATCTAAGGGCAGTTTGGAATTCTTTTGGGAAGACGCTTTTTACGGATAATTCTCGGTTGTTTCAAATTTCGTATGAATTAATTAATTTAGCTGAGATGGCAGGCAGGACTGTGCAAATAATAGTTGACTCAAGTATGATTGCTATCAAATTAGTAAACTTCAAACCAATTTAAAATTAAAAGAAGAAAACTAAGTTAATACTGATTTCAATTAAACTGGCTCTAGTTTTCAGGCAGCGTAATTAAATTACTAAGTTCACTTTTATATTCCAATTTTGTGACCACACATCCCTTAAACTGGTGGAGAGATGGTGCTCTTTACATAGATGTTAGCGAGATGTCAAGTATAAATTCAGAGTGAGTTTATGTTGTAGGTCGTGTAGACCTCCACATCTTGTAATCTGTGTGATTGCTATACAGGTGTATGTTGACAATAGTGCAATAACGTGTCAGATGTCAGGTGTTTACGTAATAAATAGAGCGGCATGAAGACATGTTTTGACTTACTAATATTTACATCACAAACAGTTACATAAACATGATAGAACAAAAGACCTCTGAAGCTAACAACCTAGAATTTGACTGCACCCATGGAAATTCATCATATGACATTTATGGAACCCAGAAATCGGTTTTGCGCGTGATTAAATGGGGATGGGGGGTGGGGGCACCACAAAATATATTTTTTCAGCCGTAAAATTAGGAACCGCCACAGTCATGACAATCTATTCGATTTATCGAGTGAACGGAACCGAAAGGAATTTTATCGATATATCGATTTCGCTCAAGGAACTCGATTTGTTTGAGTTACCGAGAAATTAGTTGTAAAGAGTTTCGAAATAGCTAGGGTCGAATGGATACGGGGCAGGTATCGTTCACCTGCTGGTTGGGGCGAGTCGGTAGCACACTCTCTTAGGCGGCGGGCATGGTCGGCGTTGCAATACTGCGTGGCGCCTGCTGTCCCCCCTCAGCCGAAGCTTCCGCCCGGCGCCAGAGGTGACAGCGAGGCGCGCACACACGCGGCATTGTTTCGGCGGCCGTGCGTGACTTGCGTCCCGACGTTCCCACACCTCACATCTACTGCGCGCCGTTTTCTGGCCGTCTGTGCTCTTTCCTCAACGGTACTAGGTGTCTGTCAATAAACGTCCTTGTACTACCGAATCGCGCTTCGATCCGTATTGGTGCAACGTGTTTCGACGTGAAAGACCGCATCATCAAGCTTCAAACACATTTTGCGTATTTCCATTCACGGGGGAAACTCCCCTCGCACCTCCCTTAAGATTTAGTGTTATGATGGCCCAGTGCTAAGTCCGTCAATAACTGTAAACAGATCAAGCAGGAAAACAGGAAGAAGGTGTACTGAACTGTGAAAAAGGGAGAAAACTCTTAACAGTCAACGGTACAAGCGCAAGATGTGCAACATACAGCGAATCTGAATAACTGCGTTGTCGTGGTCATACCGTCACGATGCTGGGCTGCGACGTGGCATGTCGGTGTTGAAATCTCCCTAACGCTCAATATTTTTCTCACCAAATTATGAACTGTCCGTCCGGTCATTGACGTGTCTGTTCGATGTACTCAAATTTCTGTGTGTGTCGTGGTGTAACGTCCGTTTGCAAAAGGTGTAAGGAAGGGACCTACAGAGGTACGTACCTCCTGTTCGTTCTACACAAGTACCACATGTTATTACTCTTGCGTTCAGTTTTGGAAGCTGTGACTCTTGAATTCCGTTGTTGTAACGTAGTTCAAGTCCGATTATTTGCCGTTTTCATTTCTGTGAGGTCCATGCGACACCTCGCTTGCTCTCACTTTTCATCATATTAACTTGCCACGGTAATATATTCTTACCGCATTGACTCATATTTTATAATCAGTGTATTGTGTGACAATTGCCAAGACTACAGAAGAACAGGCACGTAAGTGACCGGACGGTAAGTTCATAATTCTGGGACAAAAATAAATGAATAAATAGGGCACGAGGGAGATTTGAACATGGATCTCCGGCGTTGCAGTCAAACACCGTGACAATGCAGCCGCGACGCCGTAATTCTTAGAATGCGCTCGCTGTTGCACATCTTGAGCGTGGACCATTCACTGTTTCTATTTTGCTTCTTTTCTCACTGTTCAGTACACCTTCCTGTTGTCATGCCTGATTGGTTCTGAGTTGATGGGCTGTCCACTGGGCCATTTTACCACTAATTGTGAGGGGGGGAAGGGTGACGGAGGGGTTAACGTTGTCAGTATTGTCTTATGGAACATTTTTTTGGGTAGCTTAGAAAGAAAGAAAGTGTCGATCTGCATGAAGGCGGGCAGCAATTGCTGTTCACACACAGTCATCTTGTGCTCGCAGGTGAAACTCGTTACAAATAGTCACAATCTGGGGAGAATAGTGATATCCATATACCACATTAGAACAAAAAAAAAATACTTATTGCCCACTATTAAAGCTGTCAGTGACTCATGAAGATTTCGTACCAACAAAAAATCTTCTCTCGTTTGCCAAATAACATAAAACGTCTGACAGTCAGCAAAGCACTCAATAATTAACTTAACGCTTAATACACTGATGGGACAAAACATTATGACCACTGCCCACCGCGACATTGGATCCACCTGGTGACGTTGCGGGCACGTGGCACGATAACAGAGGTATGTAAGCGGAGCAGACACGGACGGGGATCGCCCTAGCGAAGATATGTGCTGCAAATGGGGAAATCCATTGAGATAAGAATCTTTTACAAAGGGCAGGTTATTATTACGCAAAGTTTGTGAACGATTATCTCGGAAACGACGAAGCTGGTCGAATGTTCACGTGCTGTTGTCTTCTGGGTCTACGGAAGTTAGGAAGACAACGAAACTACCGCTTGGCGCTAACATATTACGTTGACTATGCTACAAATAGAGCACCATTCTTATCCCTCATCTATTAGAGATCAATGGAATAGCGGAACGTTCCACGGGTCTGGAAGACGGCCCAGGTCATAGCAGTCAATAAAAAGGGTAGAAAATGGGATGCACGTAATTACCGGCCAACTTCACTGACATAGATTTGTTATACAGTCTTGGAACATATTTTGTGTTCAGACATAATGACCTTTCTAGACTCTGAGAAGCTCACCTGCAGAAACTGGCTCGGTTTTAGGAAACGTAGTCATGCAAGACACAGCTGGCCCTCTTTGTGCATGATACACAAAAGGCTCTAGATACCGGCTCCAAGGTTGATACCATATTCCTCGACTTTCGAAAGGCGTTCGACTCAGTTCCGTAGTGTCGCTTGCTCCGAAAAGTGCGCGCTTACAGTCTATCCGATGACATATGCGGTTGGCCGCCCGCGGTGGTCTCGCGGTTCTAGATGCGCAGTCCGGAACCGTGCGACTGCTACGGTCGCAGGTTCGAATCCTGCCTCGGGCATGGATGTGTGTGATGTCCTTAGGTTAGTTAGGTTTAAGTAGTTCTAAGTTCTAGGGGACTGATGACCACAGCAGTTGAGTCCTATAGTGCTCAGAGCCATTTGACCCATTTTTGAACATATGCGGTTGGGTAGAAAGTTTTCTAACAGGCAGAGCAGTATGTCGTGCTGAATGGGGAGACTTCAACAGAAACAAGCGTAATATCAGATGTGCCCCAGGGCAGAGTTGGAGTCCGCTACTTTTTATGATTTACATAAACGATCTGGTTTATGGTATTGACAGCGGCATTAGACTGTTTGCCGATGATGGTGTAGTCTACAGGAAAGTATTATCACACGAAAGTTGTGAACAAATAAATGAGGATTTGCAGAAAATAAATGCGTGGTGTAACGACTGGCAGTTCTCTCAATATTAGTAAGTGTAACCTACTGCGTATAACAAGGCGAAAATCCTCATTGATGTAAGAGTACAAAATAAATGCCCAGTCTTTGGAAGAGGTAACATTCGTCAAGTATCTGGGTGTGACTATTCGAAATGATCGTTATGGTGCTGTAGTAGAAATTGTGTATGTGACGGACGCTAATTACTTCTAGTGTATGCGCGTAACCACAATTATGTTTCAATAGACTTGTGTAATAGGACAGATTTGGTTTGTTTTGATACAGATAACTTGAAGATGATCTTAAAACTCAGCGAAATCGATTGTTAAAATAAAGAATAAGGACGGCTATGTCATCATAGAAACTGCGATATGTTACTACATCACAGAAGGCCGTTATGAAATGCAGACGTGCTTCCGGGTAACAAGGGTGTAGCGACTACGCGAGCTCTAAAGTTAATAAAAAGGAGAGTATTTTTGTGCAATGCAGTAGCAAAAATCGAGAATAAGTATTACATATAGAATGTTACACCATTCAGAAATATAAGGGGCGAACAAAAACTTCCCGTTCGAGAGCGTTACTATAGCGTATACGTAATGTAACGCGACTGCTATGCGGGTATGTGCGCACCGACATGTAGAAAGGGTTTTACTGTGTCACTCGTGTATTTCGGATCTGGATGCGGTAAATGCGAAACCGTGAACTATGAGTACATTATTATCAAATGCGCCCAATCAGGACCAGCATGGTGTTATTCTTTCCTTGGCTATCGAAGGACAAACACCAGCATGTCTGTACAAAACCACCGATCCGTAATGGTACGCCAAGAGGTGCTGTTGCTACATGATAACGCACGTCCCCATATCGCAAGTATAAAGCAGAAGTTAGGCCAACTCAAGTGGCAGACACTCGATCAGCCGCTCTATAGTCCTGATCTCACCCCATGCAATTATGACACCTTCTGTCCATTAAAAGGTGATTGAAGGATCGACGAATCCAGTCAGACAGGGACGATCAACAGGGGCTTAAGGACTTCTTCACAAAGCCAGACACGGTATTTTTCCAAACGGGCATCTTCAACGTGGTGCGTCGGTGGGATGGTTGCCTCAGTGTTCAAGGGGAATTCGCGTGATTGGCATACCGATTCTGGGCTGTACGGTCTTCGAACGGAAACGTTTTGATCGCCACCTTATAAATACAGTTCACAGAATGGACATAATAAATCTTAATAATTAAAATCAGGGGAAAAACTGTAAAAAAAGAACAACACAGAGGGAACATAAATAACTTCATTTATTCAGTGTAGCGAAATACAAAGAAAGTGTTGGGACTGTGTATGTAATCATTACATACAACGCAAGCTAACTGTGCTTTCACCGCGGTGTCATGGTCTTTGTTCGTGCTTGGTGAGAAAGATAAAGACAACATGTCTCACAAGGAAACATCACCAACTTGACCACATATTTTAACGAGGAAAAGTGCATATATAAGCCTCAGAGAACTATATTCCTGTAAAGAATAATATAAAGCTAATTTTGTGGATTGATCAACTACCAACATTTAGAGGCGATGACTCACAGTACTCTACGTCTATATGATTACTCTGCAGTTCACAATTAAGTGCCTGGCAGAGAGATCATCGAATCACGAAAAGATCTCACTGCAACGAAAAACTCTAGTTCCAATGATTGAAACCGCAATTCGCGTGTCATATTCGTGGCACTATCTTCCCTATTTTCCGATAATACAAAACGAACTGCTGTTCTTTGAACGTTTTGTATATCCTCTGTCAATGCTATATGACGCGGATCCCACACTGCGCAGCAGTACTCCATAAGTCGACGGGCAAGCGCAGTCTACGCGCTCTCTTTAGTTACCTGTTGCATTTTCTAAGTGTTAGCCGTAATTGGTTCACTTTCTGTACGGCATTATCTGTGAGATCATTCCATTTTAAATTATTCGTAATTGTAATTCCCAAAAACAACCCTCAGACGTGCGTGATTTATCGTGAATAGGAATTCAGCGAATTCCTGTTTGGCACTTGTGCGGATGACTTCACACTTTTCATTATTTAGATTCAATTGACCTTTTCTTACCATACAGATATTTTTTTCTTCGAATGTTTAATTCGGTGAAGGATACAGGAAAACAATTATAATAGTTAAAACCAGGGGGAAAAACTGTAAAAAAAAAGGCACACAGGGAACATAACGTCATTTATTCGGTGCAGCGAAATACAAAAATTGTTGTGACTATCGTGGTAAACATTACATACAACCCAAGTTAAACAATGCTTTTACCACGCTGTCATGGTCTTTGTTCCTGGTTGCCTAGAAAGAGAAACACAACATGTCTCACAAGGAAACATCGCCAACTTGTTATTAACTCTAAGGAAACACAGAACAACTAGTACACAAAAGCTCTTTGATGAGGAAACTACGAACAATCATTTTAAAAACAGACCATCTACAACTACATGATTACTTTGTAATTCACATTTAAGTGCTTGGCAGAGGGTTCATCGAACTACAATCAATACATCTCTCTACCATTCCACTCGCGAATAGCGCGCGGGAAAAACGAACACCTAAACCTTTCTGTTCGATCTCTGATTTCTCTTATTTTATTTTGATGATCATTCCGACCTATATAAGTTGGGCTCAACAAAATATTTTCGCGTTCGGAAGAGAAAGTTGGTGACTGAAATTTCGTAAATAGATCTCGCCGCGACGAAAAACGTCTTTGCTTTAATGCCTTCCATCCCAACTCGCGTATCATATGTGCCACACACTCTCACCTATTACGTGATAATACAAAACGAGCTGCCCTTTATTGCACCCTTTCGATGTCCTCCGTCAATCCCACCTGGTAAGGATCCCACACAGCGCAGCAATATTCTAACAGAGGACGAACGAGTGTAGTGTAAGCTGTCTCTTTAGTGGACTTGTTGCATAATAGAGTAATAATATTGAGTAATAAGAAAGTTCCAGACGGAAACGTTCTTTTTTTTGGTGGGAGCTGTTGCTTATAGTACCAGCAGCAGTGAGTAACTGCGATTTTGAGATTCTGATTTGCAGTTGTAGACGAGATGCCCTCGTGCCTGTAGAGAGCTCACTGCCGACAAGACCTGGAATAGTGTGTACCGCGCATTTGTATTAATTGTCAGCTCCCCGTGCGTCCTCTGTTACATGGCAGCGCAGCTAGTGCGTCACAGCGAGGAGTCGCCTGCAGCGCGTGACGTCACCGGCACCTGTGTAGACAGGAGCACGAGGCGGGCGCGTGGCTGCTACCTGGCGTCCCACGCCGCTGCCGGCTGCACCGGCGTACCGTGTGCCAGCACGTAAGCAGGCGTTACGCCGTTGTCCAAAAATCACTCCGGACGAACCTTCCGCACAGTACTAACGGTTGTTCTTAATGTGTTAACTACATACTATTGGCACTTCAGAAACACCAAATATGATCCTATTACTAAACAAGACGAAGTACGCTTTCTGACGCAGTTTCCGTTCCCGCAAAATTTGCTGCGAATCTGTCTAGAGCTCTTTGCCGTGAAAAGTCAACGTTATTTCGTCATTTATTGCGAAGGTAACGTTATTTGTACGACCTGACATCGACAGTTGAGGGAGGCTCTATAATTTATTATACATGTTTATGGTTTTGACCTCCGTATAATGTAATACCAACTAGATGATAGTCATAACATTTTCAGTAGGTGGTGCCCTACAGCTGATATCTATTGGAAAAATGTCATATGCTACCTTGAGCTTCTAGTAAAATAAAGAATTTTGTGTAAATAAAGTATTTTATCAGCAGCTCAAGGAGATAAAATAACGTTCTTCAAACAGATGATAACCAGTTTTGGTTGACTAACAACAATCTTCAGATCTACCGATAAATCATGAAATTGCCTTCCAGACTGTGTACAAAGTTCCTAACAACATTTTTAATGTTAGATTGTAACATTAACCTTATGTGTTTTCATTTACTCGAGGTATAGAAATTACTTTTTTGTGTAAGCTTACCCTTTGTATTAAACAGCTATCATCTGGTAATTAGTTCTTGGCACAGTTTCCGTGTACTTCAGGGTTGTATTGGAACTGCGAATTTGATGAAAAATGGTTCAAATGGCTCTGAGCACTATGGGACTCAACTGCTATGGTCATCAGTCCCCTAGAACTTAGAACTACTTAAACCTAACTAACCTAAGGACATCACACACATCCATGCCCAAGGCAGGGTTCGAACCTGCGACCGTAGCAGTCGCACCGTTCCGGACTGCGCGCCTAGAACCGCGAGACCACCGCGGCCGGCGAATTTGATGAACATTTCCATAACTTTATAAATATAAATGTCATCATATCGTTAATTTCTTCTGTTTTTTATTTTAAATTGTAACTGTGACTGCTCTTGCGTCGCCTGTTAGTTAAAACGGCAAAGCTCGGTGTTACCGAGTAAGTAAGCACTGGTTTTAGACGCCGAATCACGCTCTGACCAGCCTTTGGATTTCGTAACGATTTTGTGGTATTTACATAGCAGCTATAATGTAATCATTGTTTTTCAATGTCTGAAACATTTTACTACCTTTATGAAAAAACCGCTTTTAAAAGTTGGTTAGGACGTTTAAACATACAATTTTTCTCGTTTTTTTTTCTCTGAATCTGAAGACTATTGTTAGGGACGCAAAGGCGTTTATCATGTAGTTGTTACATTATATTATCATCGAGACAATTAAATTTTATTATAAAGTAACATTAGGTGCACTTCATTAGCTCGAATATTACTGTGGAAATTCGCACTAGTTTAGAGAGTATTTGGGTATAATCGCATCCCTTCTATTGACTGACTAATGCATGTTCACAACAACGGATCTCATAGTATTGTTAATGTACGCTGAGGTGACAAAAGTCGTGGGATAGCAATACGCACTTGTACAGATGGCGGTAGTATTGCGTACGCAAGGTGTAAAAGGGCAATTCATTGGCGGAGCTGAGACGCTTCAGTCTGGAACCGCGCGATAGCTACGGTCGCAGGGTCGAATCATGCCTCGGGCATGGATGTGTGTGATCTCCTTAGGTTAGTTAGGTTTAAGTAGTTCTAAGTTATAGGGGACTGATGACCTCAGAAGTTAAGTCCCATAGTGTTCAGAGCCATTTGAAACATTTGAGAAGGCTTCCGGCGAGATTGTGACCGCACGACGGGAATTAACAGACTCTGAACGCGGAATAGTAGTTGGAGCTGGTCGGATGAGACATTCCATTTCGGAAATCGTTAGGGAATTCAATATTCCGAGATCCATAGTGTCAAGAGTGAGCCGAGGAAAGCAAATTGAATGGAACGGATAACTCAATGGGTGACGGTCTTCACTTAACGACCGAGAGCAGTGGCCTTCGCATCGAGCTGTAATTGCTAGCAGACAAGCAACGTTGCGTGAAACAACCGTAGAAATAAATAGGGGGCGTAAGGCGAACGTACCCGTTAGGACAGTGCAGCGAAATTTGGCGTTAATGGGCTACGACAGCAAATGACCGACGCGAATGCCTTGCTAGCAGTACGACATGGCCCACGGCGCATCTTCTGGTAACGTGAGCAGAACACAGACCGTGGACGAGTCAAATGTGCCCCGATTTCGGTTGGTAAGAGCTGATGTTAGGATTCGAGTGTGATGCAGACCCCACGAAGCCACGGATCAAAGACACTGTGCAAGCTGGTGGCGGCTCCATAATGGTGTGAGTTGTGTTTACGTGGAATGGACTGGGTGCTCTGTTGTAACTGAAGCGATCATTGACTGGAAACGGTTATGTTCGGCTACTTGTAGAGCATCTGCTGCCATTCATGGACTTAATGTTTCAAAACGACTATGGATTTTTTATGGATGACAACTCGCGATGTCACCGGTCCACAATTGTTTGCGGTTGGTTTGAAGAACATTCTCGATATATTGAACGAATGATTTGGTCACCCAGATCGCCCGACGTGAACCCCATCGAACATTTATACGACATACTCGAGAGGTCTGTTAGTGCACAAGATTCTGCTCTTATACCTACAGAGGCAGCGTGGCTGTGTGTTTCTGCAGGAGATTTGTTGAGTCCGTGCTACTTCGAGTTGCCTTACGCTGTGCAAAAGGAGGTCCGATACGTTATTATGAGGTATTCCATGACTTTTGCCACCTCAGTGTAATATGGCTTCAGTGAAAGAATTTATTGCTGAATAGATGTCTACCCAAAGCTAGGGAAGTAGCACCACATTAGTTTCGTATTTTGATCAAAAACCGTTACGTGTGGGTGATCGTATAGGGTTTTTCCAAAATATTTAATCATACTGTCAAAACATGGAGGTGTATTAGCATCCCAAGAAAAGCTGCCATTCCTACCCTGAAAGAAAGTTAAAATTCAAACTTTCCGTCATTAGTGCACTCTATGTAAGATATAGCTCGTCACTAACCGGTGTTGCACTTACTAAAGACCACCTATAATAGAACGATTCAGAACGCTGAAATGACAGATCGTCGTATTGAATTTTATCCTTCTCCAATCCTACATCCCCTTTGTGTAATTTGGGACAAATGGTGTGTTCACAACATGAAATTTTTTTATACTATCTGCAGTACCACGCAAATTTCCGCAGTAAGTGTAGAAACTCGTTTTTACATATAATTTGAAACATAACGAAAACATTAAAGTGTTTGTCTTCTTAACTCACTGCAGCACCCTTCAGTATCCAGCATGCAACAAAATGAAGTTGTAAACTTTTGCATGCCTCATCTGAAGATGAGTCTGATAGTGCTCGAAAAGTAATTCGTGAAAATAAAAAATCTGTTTTTATATTTCATTTAATAGACAATCAGGGGGCTCTGCGGTGTCTGTAATGGACTAGTTTAACTTTTTCTGACGAATTTCACACGAGGTGGAGAACTCGTTGCGTCATTCACATTGGTTATTCATCCGCACTTTCCCGCCGAACGGTGGAGGTTTCCGCGTACGGTCGTTAAACTGCCGGCAGCGATACCGATAAGTGGCCACCGCCAGAGGAGGCTGGCCGTAGGTGGCTTCTCGAGAGAGCGGCTGCGGCCGCCGCTGCGGCGGTGACGGCTGCTATCTTATCAGCGGGACGAGAGGTCCGCCGCGCGGCGCGGGGTTATCCGCTGTTGCCACGCACTCACACACACGCAAGCCGGCGCAGCGCCGCCAGAGAACAGCTGTACTCGTAAAACACCCACTAGCCAGCCTGCGCCATCTGCATACAGAGAGAGAGACCAGCATGTGGTTAATCTTGCACGTCGTACACTGAAGAAACCGGTACACCTGCCTAATATAGCCGAGAGCACACAGAAGTGCCGCAACACGACGTGCCAAATACTCGATTCTTTTATGAAGTAGTGCTGAAGGGAACTGACATCGTGAATCCTGCAGCACTGTCCGTGAATGCGTAAGAATACGAGGGCATGGAGATCTCTTCTGAACAGCACGTTGAAAGGCATCTCAAGTATGCTAAATAGTATTCACGTCTGGGGAGTTTGGTGGCCAGCAGAAATGTGAGAAGCCTGTGACTGGAGCCGATGTGTAGCAATTCTGAACGTGGAGGGTGTCGCATTGTCCTGCTGGAATTGCCAAAGTCCGTCGGAATACACAATGGAATGAATGGATGCAGGTCATCAGACAGGATGCTTACGTATGTGTCACCTGAGAGACTCGTATCTCGACTCATGAGGTGTCCCATGTCATTCCAACTGCACACGCCCCACACTATTACAGACCCTCCACCAACCTGGACAGTCCCCTGCTGATATGCAGGGTCCTTGGATTGATGAGGTTGTCTCCATACCCGTACACGTTCATCCGCTCGATTCAATTTGAAACGAGACTAGTCCGACCAGGTAACTAGTTTCCAGTCATCAACAGTCCAATGATTGTGTTAGCGGGCCCAGGCGACGCGTAAAGCTTTGTGTCGTGCAGTCATCAAGAGTACCAGAGTGGGCCTTCGGCTCCGAAAGCCCATACCGACGATTTGTCGATGAATGGTTCGCACAATGACACTTGTTGATGGCCTAGCATTGAAATCTGCAGCAATTTGCGGAAGGGTTGAACTTCTGTCACGTCGAACGATTCTCTTCAGTCGTCGTCGGTCCCGTTCTTGCTGTATATTTTTTCTGGCCGCAGTTGTCGGAGATGCGATGTTTTACAGGAATCCGGTAAAATCGTGAAATGCGTACGGAAAAATCCCCACGTCATCGCTACCTCGAGATGTTGTGCTCCATCGCTCGTGCGCCGACTGTAACGCCATGTTCAAACTCGATTAAATGTTCATAACCTGTCATTGTAGCTGCAGTAAACGATCTAACAACTGCGTCAGACAATTATTGTCTTAAATAGGCATTGCTTACGCAGCGCCGTATTCTGCTGGTTCACATATCTCCGTATTTGAATGCGCACGCCTGTACCAGTTTATTTGGCTCTTCAGTGTATTTATAATCACAGTGAGATACCTCGACCGAGCGCAGGTTCCGGGAACGTCGATGGTGCGGAATGCAACGTGTGTTTTTGTCACATGGTGTCCTGGAAGCCAGAGGTGTAGGCTGTCGCCTAGATGCAGAATTTCTCGGCTTCCGAAAAGTGTTTGACGCTGTAGGTCACACGCGTGTGCTAAGATAAGCGCCATAATATGGGGTATCAAATGAAACAGCTGACGAAACGGATGATTCCTTGGGGTGAGAGGGGGAGGGGGAGGACGCGGCACGTTGTTCTGTATGGAGAGTCATCGACAAAGTACATGCCGTTAGGTCGCAGACGTAACCGCTTTTGCGCCTGCTGTGCCCCCAAAGGTGACAGGAGGTGCGGCATAAAATTAGTGCGGTTTGTCGCGTGAGTTATTTCTAACAAACGCAACATAAAACTTCTTTAAAACAAAAGTAAATTACTCACATATATTAAGTAAGGAGATAGTGGAACAGGCCCCCTTCGAGCATTTCTGACATTCGCTTAGGAAAGTGCTCATTACACTCCGCCGTTATCTCTGAGAAAGGGCAGCAATTTCTTGACAAACGTTTGTTTTAAGTGCATCTTAAGTGTTTGGGTTTGATCTATACTACAAATCGCACAGGGTTAAATTGGAGGAGCGAGGAGGCCACATTTTACTTTTGATAATTGTATCTTGATAAACATCATTTCCTGTACTTAGCAGTTGTATGTTCCGTCGGAGAGTTCCGCTACAAGGTCGCAAAACGTTTTCGACATACCTCTCACTGCTGTTTCCTGGAGTAGAAAAAAAAAAAAACAGGGTCTATTATATTCTCACCGCTAAAAGTATCCCACACTCAAATTTATTGTTCGTGCGGTGTTTTCTCGTGTATTACGTTAGCCTCTACAGAACTTCCATAACTGCTATTTTGTGAATTGAGGTATCCAGATAGGTGAAACCGTGATTCGACCGAAAGTTAGGTGAGGGTCAATTTCTCTGTCAGGCACCCTATTCAGAATCCATTCACCAAAGCACAACTCTTTTGCAGGGTCACCCCGTTTAAGTTCTTGCACTGCAGTTATTTTACAGGGCTGTAATTTCCGTAATTTTGTAGCAGTCTGAAGAGACCCACAGGAAATTCCAATTTGCTAGCCGGCCGGAGTGGCCGAGCGGTTCTAGGCGCTACAGTCTGGAACCGCGCGGCCGCTACGGTCGCAGGTTGGAATCCTGCCTCGAGCATGGATGTGTGTGATGTCCTTAGGTTAGTTAGGTTTAAGTAGTTCTAAGTTCTAGGGGACTGATGACTTCAGAAGTTAAGTTCCATAGTGCTCAGAGCCATTTGGACCATTATTGAACCAATTTGCTAAGAAAGAATTCGGAGTGATTTTCTCAGGAGATGTTTCCAGAGCGTATCCCATGTTGTCCAGAGTTTGTTCATTTAGTACTGTACGTGGTTGTCTGCTTCCTATTAACAACACGTCCCGCTTCACGAAATTTATCAACCGACGAATCATATTCCGATTATGAACTTGAGCATCAGGAAAATGCTCTTGAAATAATCTTCTCAGTGCACGCACTGATTCTGTACGCACTCTTGAATCATACATGAATACTCTTCCGTGAATAGAATAATTGAATTTCGTTATTTTGCGTGAAACACTTTCAGGCATTACACCGAGTGCGTCGACTAACAAACGCGTAGTACCTGAGCAAGATTTCTATACAAAGAAAGACCTCGCAGTGGAGGAGATATACACTGCTGGCGGAAGGAACGAAGATCCCCAGAGGGCGATTGCGTTAAGGATTGATCACACTGTAAAAGCATCTTCAGGCGTGCGCCAGGGAAGTGTGCTGCAAACTTTGCCCCTCCCTCTGGCAGCCAGTGCTCGTACCAAACTCAGACTTCTTGCAGATATTGCAGTTAACTATAATGTATTGTCTGAAGAAAAATTCAGCTCAGATATTCTGTCACATTTTACTAAGATTTCAGCGTGGTACAAACGTACTTTGAATGTGCAGTAATGTAAAATCGTACATTTCTCAAATTAAAAAAGAAAAAAAATTAGTATCATACGACTACTCACGAGTGAGGCACTACTGGTACACTCAACTCATAAAATATTTGGATGTAACATCTTTTAGTAAAATGAATAGTCAGGCTGGTTTATTGACAGGATACTGACTCAATAGTCTACAAAGGAGATTGCTACAGGGCATATTGAACATAAAAATAAAAAGGAAGTGCTGGAGGAATGGCCACAGGTGTAGATGACTGAGGGAGCGCAACTGGAACAAGGAGAAATCTAAATGGAGGGACGCTTCAAAATGGACGAAAACTATCCCGCGAAAACCTGCTTACAAAATTTCGACATCCGGTGTCAAAAGAAGTATCTGGAAATATTCCTCAGCTCCATACGTATAATGATATTAGGCTAATACATCGCACACAGATGCGTTTAAGCAGTCATTCTTCCCGCCCACCAGAGCCAAGTAGAACACGATGAAAGTCTAACACGGGGTGCAACGCTGTGTACCCTTAGCCTTGTAAGTGTAAGTTCTTTACAAAGTAGATAGCGTGCATAGTCTTCAAGTGAACAGTTTTTAGAAAAGTGCATTTTGCAAACTGCCAAGTAGTTTTTCTCTCATGTTTTTCAGACAGATTTCGTTATTTTATTGCGTCTTCAGTCAGTCTTAATTTATTCTTGCGAAAGCATGGTGCAGAGTTGTCTTTTTCTTGTAATGTTATTTTAGATATAAGAATCGTTATTGGTGATAGGTGATTTGATATGCGCGTCTAGTTTAGTTGTGACTGTTCACGTCAGAAGCAGACTCGAGTATCACAGCTATACGCCTAAAATAATAACATAGATCCCAAGTCAAAATGACGTGAGATTTTCTCAGAGACAGCTTTCCAGGCCAATTGATTGGCCGTGATGCGCCAATTGCATGGCCCCCACGTTCCCAGACCTGACACCACTCAATTTTTTTTTTAAAGAATGGGGATTAATTAAGGATATACGCCGCCACTGAGCAAGTTACACCTGCAATGCCACGGCGAATCTGGGAAGAAATTGACTTCCGATGGGATGTGTGCAGGATAACCAACAGAACCCACGTACAACATCTTTAGTTTAAGGTAAATAGACTTGATATTTTTCCCTACAAAATAACACTAAACCCTGCTCTACATCTTGTCACAATAAGTTTATATGAGTTTTTAAAGCTGTAAAGTCCCACCCTGTATTTTATAAAGCGCCATCGATTTACGTTTCAAAATTGATATTACTGAGAGTGCATTTTAAGGTTACTTCATAGTTCCGTAAGCACTAATTAACTACGCACTACCTTTTCTAGTTGTAATATCCGTCGAGTAATAAATATCCCGCTTTCTTTTTTATTGAATTGCATTTGATTACGTGATAATGGTGAGGTGCTTAACGGCGGGGCATCTCGTTACACGCGGAAGCGGCACCTAAGGCGACATCGTTTGTATGCCATTAGGACGAGCTGGCGGTCGCCAAGGGGTTTTGTTTTTCATGCGCACCCAGGGCTATCTGCCAAGGAAATCTCCACTACGCTAACGGCTGTTTTCGTAAGAAAAACGTAAAAGTGAAAATATTATTGAGCAAGTGGGCGCAAGTATGTGGCGGCCTCGGCTTTCTCCTGTCGCAAACACCGTGCATGCTCCCTCCCTGCCAGTCGACATCTCCAGGGGCGAAACCGGCGTGAGAGCGAAAGGGACAGGGTTTGTCGCGCTGTTTGTAGCGGCAGCACTTGCCCAATGTGGTGCGTCTCTTAGGACACGCGCGCTCCCCCTTCCGCTGCATTCCGTCGTCGGTGACTGCTTCACAGTCTGCCACAATTTCTTAATACGTAGTTGCGAACGAAGCCCACTGAAATTTCGTAACAGTGGCAAGCTACGCAAGACTCTTTGGTCTTCATAAAAATTCCAAGAGTTTCGTTTCGTGTTTGAGTAAGATACTTGCGCTAGACACTAACCTGTTGAGTCAGTTGTGAACGAATGTGATGAACTCACGTTTTGTTGTTGTTTATCTGTATACCGTTGTGTTTTCGTTTCTGTTAGTGATCTTGGGATAATAGTTGTCTTTTAATTTATCGTGTCTGGTTCTTTAGTTTTCATCTTCCTGCTAGTTAGCAGTTTAAATTTTGCGTCACTGCTTCTGCGTTGACACAGGTGGTGGACTGTCAGACCTACTGTATGATCCTCTGGTGGTCCTAAGGGTTTCCCTTTGTAATGTGGCTTTTACCTTCGCCAAAACCTAGTTACATGAGGACGACAACTTGTACTGCACTAGAGACATTCCTACATAATTGTGTATCTTTTGCCATCCACTCTATTAGTGCTATAAAAAAAACAGTATCACTAGGCTGATAATACCAGAAGTGTTGCTGTTGAAGACTAAATCGTTATTTCGTTTTCTTCAGATTGCTTAAAACATTTCGTAAGGTAGTGAATATTAAACATAAAGACAAAATCATAGAAAATTTTGTAGGTAGTGTGTAGACAATACTGCAAATATTCTAACAAGGAGAGGCCACGACACTGGGATGACGGATACGGAATAATATTCTGGGGCAACTCAACACTTAGGCAAAAGGTATTCACTGCTCAAAAGAAAGTAATTAGAATAATGAGTGGGGTTCATAATCGCACATCAAGTAGGCATATGTTTAAAAGGTTAGGAATTACTACAACTGCTTCACAGTACATTTACTCAGTCATGAAATTTTTTCTCAACAACATGGACCAGTTTAAAATCAACAGCGACATTCATGATTACAATACCAGAAAAAAGAAAGACCTACACTATCCTTTGCTTAACCTATCTTTGGCACAGAAAGGGGTAAAATATGCTGCTCCAAACTTTTTGATGAATTACCAGATTAAATAAAACGTCCGACAGACAGCAGTAATAGTTTCAAAAGCAAATTGAAATCATTCCTCTTTGACAACTACTCCTACACTATAGATGAATTCTTGAATATGAGTAAATAAATCTGGAGATATAATATATGCATTTTGTACCATATAAGGGAATTGGATAGATAATAGAAATGTTTGGGTATAACACTAACAAAAAAACTTGTTTCCTGTGCGCATTTTTTGTGCATTTGACGCGATCCACATCATAACGGTTCTTCCGTGCTATTGATCAATGGAACACGTAACTAACTAACTAGCTAACTAACTAACTACTAACTAACTTTAGTTCAGACTTTGTACACCTTTAGTAGGCCATTAAAACAACGTAATGTGCAAGTAGTAAGGTGCACTATTATGGCAGTTCCGAGAAAATTGCAAGAGAAGTTTCACGCGTCTGTTACGTAACGGATATCTGTGCATAGGTGCTGGACGTTAAGAATTCGTGGTGGGCAAGTGGTCAGCGTTCAAGCTATGTAAGACAAACGTAGTTGAGGCGGCGGTTCAACACACTCAAACCTTCATTTTTGGAGTACAAGTGTAAATTCTGTGATATTAAAAAGAATTATACCTACACTATCGGTTCTTGCTACATTAGCAACGTCTCACCGCTACACCTGTTAAATGCCAAACGAGGCCTGCCTCTGCGTCTGCAGCTCGAAGCGTCGAGGTCAAAGTAGTTCCGGGTACCTTAGCAGACTGCGTGTATACGGGGGTTTCGCAAATCACGACAGGCGTACATTTTCAGGAAAACACTATCCATTTCTTCATTTATTTGTCGATGGTATAAATATGTTTGGTCTAATAATTAAATTAAATTAATAATAGTAAGTAGTCAAACAACATGAAATTCACTGACACCTCGTGCAAATACATGATTTTATTACCTCTTAAATCTCATATAAATCAAACAATATGACCGGTGATTAAAAAAAGCTTGAGCGGGAGTCGAACCGTCGCCTCATACTCGTTCGTCGTACGAAGCTCGAATGGTAACCACTTGCCCACTAGGAACTCTTAACCAGTCGAGCGGGGTGGCAGCGGGCAGCGTGCAGCGTGGTCTAGGGCGCTTTGTCACGGTCCGTGCACCCCCCCCCCCCCCGCCCCCCTCTGTCGGAGGTTCGAGTCCTCCAACGGGCATGGGTGTGTGTTGTCCTTAGCGTAAGTTAGTTTAAGTAGTGTATAGGCTTAGGGCCCGATGATCTCAGAAGTTTGATCCCATAACACCTTACCTCAAATTTCCACTTTCCAACTCTTAACGCTCAGCACCTGCGCACAGATACTTCACGTACATTATAGACGCGTAAAACTTCTCTTGCGACTTTCTCGGAATTGCCAGAGTAGTGCAGCTTACTAATTTCACTTTATTGTTTTAATGGCTTACTAGAGGTATACAAAGCAAATCTGTGACTCCAACGTCGTGGCCTTCCCTTGGAAGGATCTAGCACCATATTTGGCGACTGCCAACAGCTGTAAAATATTTAAGAAATTCGTGTGTATGGGTGTGTACTTTATGATCACCAGTTTCTCTCACTGACAATCACCTGCTGGTGAATAAATGGGGTCTATCGGACAGACCGGAATGTGAGTGCGGTAAAATCCTGTCGGTGGACCGTTTATTTCTGTGTGCAGTGCATGACTGTGAAGCTGACTTGAAGGACATACATAGATCCTCTCACTCAGCCACAGACTGGGTAAAGAATATTTTCCAGATTCATGTCACCCTAACGGTGGGGTATTTGTTCGACATATATAGAGCCGATGGCTTCAGCGGCCCTTGCCTCAACTGCAAGTACATTGAATAGGGAAAGAAACTACTACACCAGCCTAATATCTTATAGGGCACCGCGAACACGCAGAAGTGGTGCAACACGATGTGTCATGGAGTCGAGTAACGTCTGCAGTAGTGCTGGAGGGCATTGACACCAAGAATTCTGCAGGGCCGTCCATAAATCCGTAAGAGTACGAGGGGTGGAGATCTCTGCTGACCAATACGTTGCAAGGCATTCCAGATGTGCTCAATAACGTTCATGTCTGGGGAGTTTGGTGGCCAGCGGAAGTGTTTAAACTCAGTAGTGTTCCTGAACCCATTCTGTAGCAATTCTGTACGTGTGGGGTGTCGCATTGTCCTACTGGAGCTGCCCAAGTCTGTCGGAATGTACAATGGACATGAGTAGATGTAGGTGATCATACAGGATACTTACGTACGTGTTACCTGTCAGAGCCGTATCTAGATCTATCAGGGGTCCCGTATCACTCCAACTGCACACGCCTCACACCATTACAGAGCCGCCACCAGCATGAACAGTACCCTGCTGACGTGTAAGGTCCATGGAGTTCATGAGGTTGTCTCCATACCCGTGCACGTCCATCCGATCGATACAACTTGAAACGAGACTCGTCAGACCAGGCAATATATTTCCAGTCATCAACAGTCCAATGTCAATGTTGACGGGCCCACGCGAGGCATAAATCTTTTTGTCGTGTATTCGTCAAAGGTACACGAGTGGGTCTTCGACTCCATAAGCCCAGATCGTAGATGTTTCGTTGAATGGATCGCACACTGACATTTGTTGATCGCCCAGCATTGAAATTTGCAGCAATCTGCGGAAGGGTTGGACTTCTTTCACTTTGAACGATGATCATCAGTCGTCGTTGGTCCCGGTCTTGCAGAGTCTTTTTCCGTCCGCAGCGATGTCCGAGATATGACGTATTACCAGATTCCTGATACAGGGTACATTTGCGAAATGGTCGTACGGGAAAATCCCCACTTCATCGCTACCTCTGAGATCCTGTGTTCCATCGCTTGTGCGTCGACTATAAGACCACGTTGAAACTCACTCACATCTCGACAAAGTGCGTTGTAGCAGCAGTAACCGATCCAACAACTGCGCCAGACACTCGCCTTAAACAGGTGTTGTCGACAGCAGGGCCATATTCTGCCTGTTTACATATCTCTGTATTTGAATACGCATGCCTATACCAGTTTCTTTGGCGCTTCAGTGCAGTTACCAGGAGGAAAGAACAGTGACATACCGCCCATTTATGTGATGCGTTGGTGTACCGAGTTTTGCTACAGTCGGAGTAGACCTGCAGACTGTGACAGTAGACGGAGTTTCGATGCTTCAGACGATGCTCGGGCAGTTGGGAGTGAGCAGGCCAATGGGCCGGTTTCAGCGAAGCGGCGCTGAACAAAGCGGGTTCCCGAGTTAACGAGCGGCGCCGTTGACCGTGTCCGCATTCCCTACAAGGCCGCCATTGTCGCACTGTTTTGTGCCGGGGCGCAGCGGGAAAGCCTACGACTGTTTCTCTCCCCATTCCGCACCGCCGCTGCTACACCTCCGAAATGCGGCGGGAATGAGGTGGCAAAAGAAGAGGCCGCGGAGGAGGCACGCGGAAAAGAAGGAAAAAGAGCAAAAAAAGCCAACTGTTACTGCGACATAGGAGGAGGAGGAGAAGCCGTTCGGTCGCGTACTCGGCCGCACTGAATGGGCCCCGCGAATACAGGCAGTTCCACGCCGCTGGCTCACATCTTCACTGACAGCACGTCTGCTCTCAAAAGCCACATACACCCACTGATCAAACGTATCCTGACACCTGCCAGTGGACATCAATTTCGGGACTGACCACCCTTCGCTTTATGACGCCTTGAACTCTGCTGGGGACAATTTCAATGAGCTGGTTGAATGCCTGTTGAGAAATGACAGCCCGTACTTCCCAAGAGCCGAAACCAGTGGACGCAGTCATGTTGGACGTTGAGGCATGTAGCGAAATCGACGTTCCAACTTATCCCAAAGGTGTTCCACTGGGTTCAGGCCGGAACTGTGGGCGGGCTAGTGCATTTCACGAATGTTATAGTCCACAAACCACTGCTAAGCTCATAGTCATCGTTTCCGAAGCGATCCGGAACTGTACACAGTACACCCTAACAACGAAAAACACTCCCACACCGTAACATCGCCTCCTCCTTACTTCACTATTGGTACTTCCCATTATGGCAGGTGACGTTCACAGGTATTCGCCAAACCCAGATCCTTTCATCGGATTGCCATAGGATATACCGTGATGCATCATCCAAATCACTCGCGGCCAACTACTTTACAACCATTCACAACTTTAAGCGCCGCTTAACACTCACTACAATGCTCGACCACTGTACCCCATTCCTTTTTGCTCCCTATGCAGTGTCATTTTGTGATAGCTATGTGGAAAATTGTACTGAAATGTAAGAGGATCTGAAGCGAATTGACGCATGGTGCAGGGAATGGCAATTGAATCTCAATGTAGACAAGTGTAATGTGCTGCGAATACATAGAAAGAAAGATCCCTTATCATTTAGCTACAATATAGCAGGTCAGCAACTGGAAGCAGTTAATTCCATTATATGGGAGTAGGCATTAGGAGTGATTTAAAATGGAATGACCATATAAAATTAAGCGTCGGTAAAGCAGATGCCAGACTGAGATTCATTGGAAGAATCCTAAGGAAATGCAATCCGAAAATGAAGGAAGTATGTTACAGTACGCTTATTCGCCCACTGCTTGAATACTGCTCAGCAGTGTGGGATCCGTACCAGATAGGGTTGATAGAAGAGAGAGAGAATATCCAACGGAGAGCAGCGCGCTTCGGTATAGGATCATTTAGTAATCGCAAAAGCGTTACGGAGATGACAGATAAACTCCAGTGGAAGACTGCAGGAGAAACGCTCAGTAGCTCGGTACGGGATTTTGTTGACGTTTCGACAACATACCTTCACCGAAGAGTCAATCAACAGCACTCGTGATTTTGGTAAAGATCTTCCACTGGCACACAGTCTTCAAACTCGCTTCTCAGGTGGGTGGTCTGAGGATGGTACTATGTACCGAAACCGTAGCCAGTAGGCAAACTTAAAAAACATATCATTTCAGAAGTATACTGATGTTCAGTTATCTATATAAATCAGTCCATCCACGTAACATTCCGAGTCTCTCACACATTGCCGGTTTTGACTACATGCAACTCATCTTTATAATATATTGGATGAACCAGGTTTATAGATGGCATAATGGATAAAACACACAAAAACTAAAATCGCTATAGAAATGTTAAAAATCAAACTGTGTCATTTAAATCTATACACTACAAACCACTGTGAAGTACATGGCAGAGGATACGTCCCAGTGTACCAGTTACTTGGGCTTTTTCCCGTCCCATTCATATATAAAGCGCGGCAAGAAAGATTGTTCAGATGCCTCTGTGCGTGATTTAATTAATGTAATCCTGTCCTCACGATCCCTCTGCGAGCGGGATTGTAGTATATTCCCAGAATCAACAGTTAAAGCCGGTTCTCAAAAAAGTTTCTCAGTAGGCTTTCTGTCAATTCAGATTCTTCAGCATACTATACCACGGGTCAGACAAAACCTGTCATCATTCGTGCTGCCCTTCTCTGTATGCGTTCAATATCCCCTGGTGCTCGTATCTGATACGGGTGCCACACGCTTAAGCAATAATCTAGATGGGATCGCACTCGTGATTTGTAAGCAGTCTCATTTGTAGAATTAATGTCGAGCTATTCCATTTGATCGGAGGATTAAGAAGCTGAAATGAGGTTTTGTGTGGACAAAATATTATATTATTATCCGGTGTATATTTATAGATGTTTGTAATGAGTTGTTAATAAATAAAGCATACTTTTAAATAAAACTAGTGATCGGAGTCGAAGTATTTTCACCTCATGCTTGAATTTAAATGCGTCACTTGCTTGAAAAGGCTCTTCTGCCGAGATTCAGATCAGCAGTGCTCTCAATTCAGGGTTTGCAGTTTTAGTTGATGGACCCCTATCCCCCACAAAACTTGCTGTGTCACTGTGAATAAGAGGTAGTTCCGGCTCCCTACACATTTTAGTAAACCTGGGGACAAATTATGAAAGTTAACCAAATACGAAAACTTTAACCACACGAACAAAGCCGATAAAGTGAGTGCCAGTAAAAAGACGGATATGGGAACGGACGGATAACTTCAAGCAACATAGTGTTTCGGCTGAAAGTGTTTTTTACGTTACTTCAGAATTAACTTTTACTACGTGTAATATACGCTATCTCGACTCAAATCGTGAATGTTTTTTGGTGGTAACTGGAAGAGAAGAAGAGCAACGAGAGAGAGAGAGAGAGAGAGAGAGAGAGAGAGAGAGAGAGAGACCAACCGTAGTGCTTTTCTACCAAGTACTAGCTATTCCCGATGTACTAACGCACACACAAGGAACTAAGTACATGGTACCATACACAATGTTGGCATGGTAAGCTTTCTGGACTGTAACTGTTCGTAATGTTCATTGAAAAAGTTTTTCCTGCAGAAAATGGAATCGTTCAACCGTGATTACAGACCACCTCCGCATTTGCGTATATCCTCTAGCTACTCACGAGGCGGCAAGGTAGGGATGTAAGATGTGTTCTTAAATGTTCCTTTGTATGAGCGCGGGGAGTGGGCACCGAAATGGTCTCATTCTGAATAGGAATTCACTACAGGAGACATGCCGCTTCGCTACGACACGGTACCACCAAGGTAAAACAAGTATTTTACTCTCCAGTTTCGTTGGGACGGGCGAAAGCTATTCACAGTGGTGGCAGTGGTACTTGCCAGCTCTACTTCCAAAGTAATTGGTTAGCGACAGTACCTAGTGCGTAGCGGCAAGGCAAACGAAGCGCCCGATATTCACACAACACGTTGTTACCTTTGTCTTCATCCTCTGTTGGTCGCCATTACAACAGCAGCGGTTTTGCGAAGGGAACATTTACGACATTTCCAGAATGAAATTTTCACTCTGCAGCGGAGTGTGCGCTAATATGAAACTTTTAGGCAGATTAAAACTGTGTGCTTGACCGAGACTCGAACTCGGGACCTTTGAAATAGTGCCAGGTTCGAGTCTCGGTCCGGCACACAGTTTTAATCTGCTAGAAATTTTCATTTGCCACATTATCTAGCCGGTCAAAAATGTAATAAGTACCAGACTAACAATGAATTACTGCCTGTTCTGTACTCAACAGGCGCTGCGCTTGCATTCCTGATCAAAACCCGGTTATGGCTTTCCTAATTTAGGTATTCAGGGTTTTCCCTCACCCATTTAAGGCGGATGCTGTAGGATGGTGCCTTTGAAAAGGTTATGGCCGATTTACTTTACTTTCTTTCCGACCTGATCCAGTATTCCGTTTACGTGACTTTGTCGACGGTGGAATATTAAATCCAAAACTTTGCTGTGTTCCCAGTAAATGGAGGAGATCAGAATACATTATTCTGCTTTTAATTCTGCAACACAGAAATGGTAAGTTTTCGGGCTTGATCTCTTACTCGAAATCCTTGCTAACTATTCGGTTACTGCTGAAAGCTCTTGAAATCTGTAATCGAACTTTCGAAGCAACAGGATTCAAATCATGGTTGCGACATAATTACTTCTTTCATGGTTTTCGTAAAGCTACAGATGAATGCCGGATGTGCTTAAAATTTTCTTCGGCGAGGCCATGGCCAGTAACTTCTCCCAGACTTAACCGAAATGAGCTAATGTTCAGTGTTCACCTCCGTTTAAACCAGCGGACTATTACAGTGAGAGGAAACTTAGCAAGACTAAAAACTGCCAGTGCATCGCTGCCGAATAATCATTCTGTGAGATCCGCTGAGGCGCGTAAAGTGGCTACATTTCATGATGTGTGATGGAGGAGTGACCTTTAATATTTCATTAGTCGTTTAACTGGCTGTCTTTTCCTCACGCCCCCCCCCCCCCCATCCCCTCCTCCTCACTAGGTATCTTTCATTGTTGTGGTATAGCAGTTCAGCAATTTTGTCAACAGTATTGTGATGATTTTAATTTGCTGGCCTTTCTCTGTGTTGATTTTTCAATCTCTTCTGGAAAGGAATGAGGAATACACTGGAGAAATGTTTTCCAGGTTTTTTTCCGCAGATGAATAACGGAGTGCTGTTTTTGTACATGCGAACAGGAGCTGTTGTTTCGCACACTCACTACTTTTCTAACACGATAATATTGGGCAGTAAGGTGATTGTATCCATTCTTGGCTCATTAGTAATGTTACCAAAAGCTCCGCATTGCGTCTTGATTCGTAGCAAACCAACAGGATCGAGAATGAAGATATACGAAATCTCACTCTCTCTGCTTCTGCATCACGACGTTCGCGGCTCTACTTTGTGCCGAGTTCTTGTGGACTGACGTTTCAGCTCTGCAGCGCTGTGTTAGGATACGCCTGTCTCCTAGCGAAAGAGAAACTCTTGTACATATACATCTACGTGATTACTCTGCTATTCACAATAAAGTGAACCACCTTCAAGCTGTCTCTCTACCATTCTACTCTGGAACGGTGCGCGGGAAAAACGAGCGCTTACATTTTTCTGTTCGAGCCCTGATCGTAATGATCATTTTTCCCTATGTAGGTGGGTGCGAGGAGAAAACAGGTGATTGAAATATCATGAGAAGATCCCGTCGCATCGCAAAACGCCTTTTTTTTTATGATTGCCACTCCAATTCACATATCATGTCTGTGGAACTGTCTCCCCTATTTCGTGATAATTGTATTATATTTGTAAATGTAGAGCCTGGGTCTGTGAATTTTCAAGGAAGAAGGGTGAAGTTTATCACCGATAGTGTCATGCGGGGAATCTGTAGAGAACAAACCATCCAATAATCAAGCAAAATGATAAAAGATATTCCTCATTGGGAAGCATTTAACGGTACAATGATAGATCGATTCTCTTTAATCAATAAACAGCTCCTTTACTCCGGTAATTGCTGGTTATTGCGAAACGCGTTTCCAAACTGGAGTGTTCCGTCTCATCAGAGGCACTTCTCCTAACTGAATGCAACATATGCTAACATCAGTACTCACTATCAAAACACGTTATATGCGACACTGAATCTCTACCAGTGCAACACATTCTGCTGACTAAAATCAATACGGTTCTTCGATTACAATGTACGCTTGCCACGTATCATTCCCGTTCTAAGAATAACAGCAAAAAACAAGTACATAGCGATAGCTTGCTGCGAACTGCAACTGCAGACGAGACTTGAGACAAGTTGTTTGGTATCGGAGCTGCCAGGTAAATAACACGTAACGCCTTTGGGTTTTGTACTTATCGGTCACCCCTCGCATGTTCTGTTAAGTGCTGTGCCAACCTTGACGTCGTGCGAGCTGACGCGGAAAGACGACAGCGTGCCAAGTCAGGTACCGCCTTTCAGAGAAGTTCCACACACAATTACGGGGTAATTGATGAAGATCCGTCCTCGCCAGCAACGATGGAAAACTCCAACACGTGTACATGCCGACGCTTTGGTGCCTGACGCGCTCCGACAAAGACCTTCAGGCATGACTGCACACTTCGCAACGTATCAACGCATCGGAAAGAGTGAAGCGGTCAGAATGTAGACGTCTCACTCGTGGTGTTCGAGGAACGCAAACTATATCCCCAAGTAGAGACATTCTATTAACATTTGGAGAAGTCATTTTAACAACGCGCGCTTGCAACGTTTGTTACCGTTTTGTTTATTGCAGCGTCACACGCTTAGAGTTTTTCTTAATTGGCCCCGAGGGAAGATAGGGAACTTTCCGAATGGTGTAGGAGAGAGATACTATCAGGTGAAGATGCACACATTAGGTATTCTTCCTTGGGGGAAATCGGTGAGCGACATGTAAACAATATTTTTTTTACTTCATGTATAAACTCCACCAGAAGAAAAGATAATCACCTAGAAGAAATAGTCGAATGTCAATGCAACTTCGTACATACACACGCCGTCAGCGGCTATGCGAACAGTCATAGCTGCAATTCTCTGTGACGGGTAGAATGGCAGCTAGAGTGCATTAGTGTTGTTACCAGGACTGGTATGGTATTTAACGGGCGTAAAGGACACGGAGGTGCCGCGCACTCGGGTACGACAGCTTTGTCAGCACCTGACGTAGTTTTAAAGGGGTTTATTGTGGGTCTCATTTTGCCTGCTGCTCAAATCGTGCAATATCGAGACATGCGGGGCGTTCGGATTTGACAGTGGTCGGACGGTTGACTGCACGGGAACGTGACGGCAGCTGTACTAGTCGTAAAGTTTCCGGTCGAGCACGTCGTTCCGCAGCCGTATTGTGCACCCTTTCACATCTGCACGTGCCGTGCTAGAACAAGTGATGGATACCCTGCCACATTCCGTGTGAAGCCACACCACTGGTCGGAGACTAACAGCGACGGGGCTAGGAACTTGACGTCCCTTGCGCTGGCTGCCATTAATACCAGGTGTAGAAGTATGAACATGGTATTTGGTTGCCATAATTACTCTTCGGTTGTTTGAAACTGATAAACAATATTTTATTTAAAGTAATCCCCATTACTATTTATACATTTCTCCCACCTCTCCCGCAGACTATGAATGGCACGCCAAAAAAAATTTCTTCTTCTGAAGCGAACAAGTCAATAAACCATTTTCGCACATTTTCATACGAATTGACGCGTTATTCAGTGAGAGCGTGTTCTACTGATGCAAACAGATGATAATCGAAAGGAGTCAAGCATGAAGGATGAGCCACATACCCTAGTATTTCCCAACTGAGTCCCTCGATCCTTTCCCTGACTAATTTGGCTGTGTGTTATGGGGCCTTATCAGGGAGCAGTACGACTTTGTGTTGCCTTTTTCCATATTCCGATTGTTTTTCGCGTAATGCTCGATTTAAACCGATCGTTTTCTGTTGGTAGCGATCAGTGTTAATGGTTTCATCGGGTTTTTGAAGCTCGAGATTAGTGACAACCTTCTGATCTCACCAAACACAGAGCATTGCCTTCTTTCCAAAGCGATTTGGTCTTGCAGTAGATGTCGATGGTTTGCATGGATTCACTCATGATTTACAGCGCTTAGGATCCATTTTTCATCATCTGGCACTATTCGATGAAGAAACTACTTTCTGCTGTATCTGGCAATCAGCATTTCACAAGTGGTCATTCGACTGCTTGCCGTCGTTTATTCAGTCCATGTGGAACCCATTTCCCAACCTTCTGCACCTTTCCCATAGTTTTCGATCGAAGAGAAACGCCTTTCTGTGTCACATTCAATTGTTCAGCGAGTACCCGTTGAGTTTATCATCTTTATCTAATAATGCCTGGAATTCGTTTTCTTCGAACTGTTTCGGTTGTGTCTCGCGCTCATAGTTTCTGACGCCAAAATCATCACTTTTGAATTTTGTGAACCACTGTAAACACTGTGTTTTCCCAAGAGCATGTTCGCCGAGAGCTTAGACAAGCATTCGATTCGATTTTTCAAATGGTAGCGGAAAACCAGTGCTGTCTGCAAGTGATAGTTCGTAGGCACAAAAGTCGACATGCGTACTGGTTTGAATCAGATACCGATGTATGGAGCGTGTGTTACTGTATGTTTACATTCGTTGTCAGCCGTACGGGAAGCAGGTTGTGCTGTAGACTCGGTCTCACGGGCCCTACACTGAGGGCTAGCACCATCTATAGGGAAATTCCGGTTTCATACTTGTATATCAGCTACAACGGAGATGTCTACATTTGTGACCGCGAAGCACGGACTGCTGATGAACGGCTTGGCATCGCGTTCGGCGATGAATCGCTGTTCTCCGCTACCTCGGTGTGTATGGCGACACCTTGGGCCCAGATTCCGTTCTTCCAGTGTTTCGGAGTCGCACCGCGGTTACGGTGTGGGGAACCATGGGGCATGACTTCAGGTCACCACCAAAGAGTAGCCTCGGAGAAATGTTGCTGGTCGTCGTACGATAGAAACTTCGCAAATGCTATTTTTCCTCAATATTGCGTTACTTCAGAGTAAAGATCGTAAGGTGTTCAAAGCGGTTGGTACTTCTGTATATGTCATAAATGAGTTAATGAGAACACAGTATAACGGCTGTAACGAATCACTTGTATTTCCATGCAGCTTAAACTTGCAGTGGTTGCCGTCTTTTAATAAGGTATCATTTCAGTGGTTTTGTGATCCTTACAATACAAATTATGATCCCTGCACAGCAATCAACAAAAACTACTACTACTACTACTACTACTACTCTCTCTCTCTCTCTCTCTCTCTCTCTCTCTCTCTCTGTCTGTCTGTCTGTCTGTCTGTCTGTCTCTCTCCTGAACAAACGACAAAATATCTCGTGAGAAACAATAGGAAATAAGTGATATTCTAGTCGTAACTGCTTAAAGTAACTATTTACAATAGCGGCTAATGTGAACGTACTGTATGCCTGTACTATGAACAGCTGGAGTTTCTTGAATTCAAGATATTGAACTGTAATGCTACAGACGAGCACTAAAGACTGGATTGGTAGACTAAGTAACTATTGAAGAGGTACGGAATTCAATTGGCGCTGTGGCATAAACTGACCAAAAGAAGAGATCAGTAGATGTGGTGCACTGTGAGGCGGTGCTGATAAAATTGGATTAGAAAATGAGAAAGTAGAAGTACTAGATGAGTTTTGCTAGTTGGCAATAAAATAACGAATGATTGCCGAAGGAAAGGCCATATAATTCAAGCAGGCAATAGCAATAAAAGCAGTTGTGAAGAAGTATAATTTGTTAACATCGAATATAAATGTTACATGTAAGGACGTTTTTTCTGTGAAGATGTTTGTCTGATGTGTTTCCTTTTATAGATGTGAAACAGGGGCGATAAGCGTTTCAGACAACAACAGAATAAAAGCTTTTAAAATGTGGTGCTGTAGAAGAATGCTGAAGATTGTGTGGCTAGATCGAGTAATTAATGAGACGGTACGAATAGAACTGTGGAAAAAGTTAGAGAGGGGTAAGTGATAAGCTGATGGGAGTGATAAATTGATAGGACACATCTAGGGCTTCGAGGCATTGTCAGTTGGGTAATGTAGGGATATGTGTGTGTGTGTGTGTGTGTGTGTGTGTGTGTGTGTGTGTGTGTATGGGCGCGTGGGGGGGATTGTAGAGTGAGACTAAAGCTTAACTACAGAAAACCAGTCGTTCTTACTGATCGAGAGAAAAAGAAACTGTTGAATGAAAGAAGTCATGAAAGGAGTGACAAAGAAATTAAAGAAGAGCGTGGTCAGCCGCAATTTGGGAATTTGAGCAGTGTCGTCAGATGGTAGCGTCCTAGACGAGGTGGTGAGTGTAGCGGGAGTGTAACGCGCGCGTGCGACAGCATCCGCCAGGCGCGTAGTCGGTCTGGGAAGCGCGGCGTTGGTAATTGCCCAACTGCGGGCGACCAGTGGGAGCGGCTGATAAGGGCAGGCGGGCAGCGCGGCCCTGACACCGAAACTGCCTCGGCTTCAGTGCGGCCAGTCTCCCAGCTGCCTCAGGCGGGCTCTTCCCGCGACAAACGCCAAACTATAGGGTGGACAGTGGAAAAGAAACGACGTCATACTGCTTGTAGAGCTTTGGAGATTTGCATATTTACTTAGTGTGGCACATACTCCTGCAAAACGCGACTCTGGTAAGTCTTACGTTTTAAAGCGATGCCCTTTGATATACTAGCCGTTTTGCTTGGGACGACTAACATGTCAAATTTACAGATGACTAATGATTCACGATAGATGGCATAGTGAATTACCACAACATAAACGTGTGGGCAGGTGCAGACCCTCGACCAGTTACGGAGCTGAGGCCTCAGGATCGCTCCATTGTCAACGTATGGGCAGGAATTGTCGGTGACAGACTCATAGCGCCATACATTTTAGTACGGAACCACGCGGCTGCTACGGCCGCAGGTTCGAATCCTGTCTCGGGCATGGATGTGTGTGATGTCCTTAGTTTAGTTAGGTTTAAGTAGTTCTAAGTGTAGGGGACTGATGACCTCGGCTGTTAAGTCCCATAGTGCTTAGAGACATTTGAACCATTTTCTGCGCGATGAGTTATGAGCACTTCTGGAGAACGTTACCCTTGCAGGAAGACAACGACCTTCGTTTATTCACGACGCAGTGTCATCCTGGTTATTAAATTAGTATGTTGAGCAATGTGAGATTAATTAGACTAAAACGTGCCATACACAAAACGTCACAAATAAATAAGTCCAGAATTGGTCATACATCGATTTACACAAAGATAAAGAACTACCCAGGAACTCAACTTCAGCAACGGAATACTGAACAAACTGCCTCGGACGGTAAGCAGTTGTCTAGCGGGGATGCATCACTTAGTTAAGACACCGAATTACCTTTTGGTGTTGCGTATTTGAAGTCCAGCCGCACATCCGCGGCCTGTTTGCGTACCTGCAGGTACCTGCGATGCTGTTGTTCTTAACGTTGCGCTTCCGTATGTGGACGTGACTCGACTTTACATGGCTACAGTAGTACACCTCAAAGGGTCGGTACACAATTAAAGAAAGAACAAACTTATCTGGTAAAATCAGATATATTATTGAGTGCTTTTGTCCTCCAATTAAGTTGACATAGGTACGTTACAATTTATGCAAAATTGACAGTACCATCTATTCTAATTCAACGAGCTTGCGAGACTGAAACAAATTCCATCCACGAGACAATTCTGCCGTACTGAATTAGCTACTCGATCAAACCATTGCACTCACTTTACTGCAAGGATATTGTTGCGATCTGCCGGCAATACGTCACATGATTTTGCCAAGACACGAAATACCCTAACCCATCGGTCGCGACCAGACTACTGATGCACTACATAACCAGCATCACCAAAAGTTGAGTGGTAACGTATGACGTCCCATAAACTGTGTTCAATTAATCTGTTTCGGTCTCAGTCCGTAGCTACTGTCACCAACAAAATAAAATAAAAAATCCAACCTTGTAGCACTAGATAAAAGCACCGCCTACATGACTGTGGGTATTCAGAGTTAGTTAACATGAAATGAACATATACCGAGATTGTGATGTATCCAAGGTGGAACTGCCGTCTGCCGTACGTACGACCTCAGTCAAGCTGCGACGCGTTCTCCTCTACACGATGGTCTGTCACTCCTACTTCAGATAAGCCACGTATAATGATTTTCCTATCAAAATTACAGAGTCCTACCTCGGTTCCTCAAGTGGAAACTCTTCTGGAATACTATCTGTAATGATTCATCCTTCATTCATACTATTAGAAACCTTTTTTTCCGGATGGACTATTTTTCTTTCATTTGACTCTCCCATCTGCTTGTCATCAACGTGTGTGTGTGTGTGTGTGTGTGTGTGTGTGTGTGTGTGTGTGTGTGTGTGTGTGTGTGTGTGTGCCTTTGCTTCTAACTTTTAGTTGTACCCTTCGTGTTCCTACGCCATGCTCTAAACCACGCCATGACCACTTGATGCCCTCGGGCGCTCTGTCGCCCTATCTCGGGACGGTGGTTGCCGTCGCGCGCTGATACCAAATCTTGTTCCAGAACATGATTAAAACTGAAATATCTCGAGACTCATAACTCTGATCACGTTGCGATTTTACAGCGCGCTCTTAATTAGCGACTGCACTCATACATCTTCTGCTCCAATCTCTTTTTCCTGTTATTCTGTTCTTATGCTCGCAGAAACAAGAACATCGACAATGAGCGAGATCAGTGATTGAGCCTATCACTGCAAGGTCTCAGACCCGTTGGGGCGAGGGGGGAGGGGGGTGGAGCAGAAAGTTATCGTGGTATTAGTGCACGAGACTGAGTCTGTGAGACTGTGTGTACTGGAAGACTAATGATAGCCGTCTTTCATTGGTGTTGCATACTGTTTCAACCTGAAACCATACCTTTCTTCTTTACTCGCGTGCACATTGGCCGGACCGTTGTCGCCGATGCATTCTTCGGATGTCAGGCATACTTGCGGTTGGATGTGTCTTCCTCCACGCAGCTGGGTCTGTCTCCGCCTGCGGTGGTATGTGGTTTCCTATTAACGTTCTCGGTGCTCCATCCGCACGCTCTTGGCAAGGGAAGACCATAAAGCTGGTGATTTAGGAGAACTCCTGAGATTGTCAGAGGTAATTACCTATTGTTGGAGCAGAGTCGAGCACAGCACTCCAAGTAATTGGCGTTTGAGCTCCTACGTCACTTGGTGGTGCCGACATTCTTACTATGGTCATTAAGTCGAACTCATCTCGTACCAGTGAACCTGATTTCGTTGTGTACAATCTGGAATCGCTTGTGAACGTTCCTTTCTTCTAGTGGTTTTGCAAGGGTTAAAACTGAGCCACGTGCCTGCTACTTGCACACATTAGACAGTCATTCTCTAAAAGAATTACGCTCTAGGCAATATATACGTGTGATTAATGGCTGATGTGGAGAAGTTCATATTGTAAGTTAGAGCGTAACTGATTGCTCCACATAATGAGTATCCCGATCGCTAAGCAGCTAACCACGCTCCTGTGCAAATAAAGCAGAAGCGTCATTGGATAGGATTCTAAAGGTTCATCAGGCGGCAATAGTTTTACGCAAGCTACAACAAAAATATGATTAACGACGGACACGGGTTCCTCACACCTGAACAAGAAAGGAGTTACGTAATAGTAGATGCGAAATAATTTTTTTTTTAAGTTGTCACTGAAAGACTATGGTACTGTGATAGTACCAGTAATTCAAGCGGCTCAAGTACTCTTCGAGACTTACAGCGTGTGCTCCGACTGCAAACAGAATAGGTCACTGGTAGTTCTTGATAATAATATTGGACATCCATCGACCTATGTCTACCATTGACAGTAGTACGGGAGGACCGTGCCATGGCCTTAGAATTCGATTGAACTCACTGCTAAGGATTTTCAATTGATATTTTGTTATCAGATTTTTTGGGAAAAACACAGCAAAAAAGTTATTCAGATCTTTTGGGTATTTCCTCTACAGTTTCTTCTACCACCATTCGGAAAGTATGGGAGAGACCTTGTAATCTGTGTCCTACTTGCGGTACGATGTTACCGACGCAACTAGTCTTATAATGACAGCTTCCGATAAGATACTAGAACACCAGCATCAGCAATAAATCAACACAGTGTCTGGAATTGTTCTGCACGTTGCGGGAACTGTACGAAGCAATTAGGATGCAATAACCGCAGGAGTATCGCAGCAAAGAGGAAAGTTACGAGGCAGCATTTTTCCGGATACGTTCTCGTGTAGCGCAGCTTTCCTCGACTGATATGCCCTCATAGCAGTGGCATTCTTCTTGAAATTAAGATGTTCAGAGACGACCAGTACAATTTGTGACAGTTTTAGCTCGTCGGTACCTTCTTGGTCAGCATATAAAGCTGATTTATGACATAGGAACGCCAGTGCAGGGGTCTCTTCACTCGGGCCCTTAGGTAGTGTCCCACAACCGGAAGCGCGACTTAAGCTACTGTAGAAAAATTGAATAGCAATTTACCTTCTATTAGACGACTTGGACGATAAAAAGAGACTGAAGCCCAGGTAGACAGTACTGGGGAAAGGGTTCGACCACGAACTTCACGAAGTTGCTATCTCGGCATCACCTTAAGGAAACACTGTGTATTGTGAGTACTAAAGGACACCTTGACTGTATCTTAAATGAAATAACAGATAGCTTCATAAGCGAATTTTTTTAAATACGTATTTCGCCTACAGGCTACGTAAATGCTTTCTTTACCAGATTCGATTTGAATCCGTAACAAGTTGCTATGATTCATTTATGTGATGTCGAGTTGAACTATACAAACGGTCACTGTGCTTTCCTGAGGCAGTATTGCTAGACCGTAGAAACTAGCTGTGGTTACATTTCATTGAATAAAAACCTGAAGTCTCTTAATACTACTTACGAGTGTTCAAAGGATTGTAGTGAGGTGACAGTAAACTAGGTTTATGTTGGCGTGAATTACCAGATCAGCAGGACGTGAAATTAAAAATCAGTAGGGACAGGGATGAACGTCGTCCACGCTGAGGAGTCTGTTCGAGAAGCTTAAAGAGATGACAACACGGGTGCCTATGTTAAGCGCACGACTGTAGGCAGCACTCCAATAACGATATTTAATTAGCCCAATGTTGACGTCCGGTGAGTCGTAAATAGATCAGCTAGTACGTTCGCGTATATTTACAGCTACGTTGTTGCGACCAGCCCATTGCGTTAGGTGCGTTAGGTTACAACAACAGGCGGTCAAAATGATTCACCGGCTGCTACTTGGCAAACCATTCGCTCGCAGCACGTCCCTTCGCGGCTTGGAGCGTAGTCTCGCCTTCCTCAGGTATCACGAACAGGTGCTATTAGTTACATCGGTTCAGAGTACGCAGTCGTTGCACTAACGTATTGTCTATATTCTGAGAATCTGGTGAATTGGCTCATGCACTTGGCGGTAACTTACTAAGTGGAACTCTGCAACATTAGGTATTTTGTCATCTCCAATATTATGACTTGTCTGTCTTGCGAGTCGTCTGTATTCGGTAGTTTATTGAGATCAGGACAGAGTGAACTGGCTGGTAGGTTAGAAAGCAGCATTCTCCAGCTTAAACCGGTGACAGTTCTGTTTAAGAAGTGGGAGTCTAGATAGTCATGAAGCGTCGACCAACTGGGGTTTGGGTACTACCTACTGGATGTACGAAGATGGTTTGAAAAGTTCTCGTAGATAAAGGCTCGAGGCAGTGAAAATTTCATAGTTTTGATAGGGAGTGACGAATCGACCGGGTGGTCGCGCAGTCAGGGCTGTCGAAGCAGGCTCGCGACCAGCTGTAGCCTTCTTTCCAGGAGTGCCGAAGAATTGCTGTGGATGTAGGAGAAGAGGTACGGACGAGTCGCGCTTGGGTAGCTCGGTCTGTGGAGCACTTGTCCGATCGCTGAACGCAAAGGTCGGAGGTTCGAGTCCCGGTCCGGGCCACAGTTCTAATCCGCTAGATAGTTTAAAGTTTCGACAGGCTTTTAATTGCATATTTACTGTCCTATGTGCAATACTAACGAAAATTCCTCATTTTCACTTTAGTGTCTGACGCAGTAAGAAAGTAAAAATCTTTAAGCTATTCACGAAACGAGTCGAGATTACCACGACAAATCAATCATTAAAAGATAACGAATTGTTTGAACTCTGTGAGAAGTAACCTTATGTTTAAAGTCGGAGGCTTTTGCCCAACCTTTGTGCGAGTCAGCCTGTGATTCATTACCGGAGGTAACACCAACATTCTCTGGAAGTCACGTAAGAATCGTAATGAGATTCACCACACATTTAAATTGCTCACAAAAGAAGAAAAATTAAGGCATTTTCAATTTTTTTGTAGGGTAGAACCTACTGATGAGCACTTAAGAATGAGAACTTACGATATCGCTCTGTGACATTGGTTTCAAGAAGCGTTAAAAGGCAGAAGAGAGACAGGTTTCCTCCCTGGATTTTCTCGAAAATAACGTCTTAAAGGACACTACTAACATTCACTAGCGGTTTAGGATATCGAAACATGTTACTCAGCACAAGATTTAATGCTCGCGAATGTATTGTTTTTGTTCCATATTGTGCATTTTTGTCAATGACACCTGTTTCAACAACCCGGTACCTTGCCACCAGGAATAGTGTGTGTTTCTAGCCGGTCGCCAGCAATATTTCCTAGCGTGCACACGAAGCTGAATTGAATATGAACATTGAGAAAGAGCGAAAGGCATTCTTGCTCCTTAGAGGCATCACGAGTGTGGATGTGACTTTTACAATTTCTTCCTGATCGCCGACTTGTGGCAGGTTTCAGGCAGGCGCCACACTCTGAGGCTAGACGTAACCTGGCGAGAGGAGAGCAGCCTTGGCTTGTTGACATCGCCTCCTGCTAAGTGTGGCCGTCAACACATGACGCCTGTGTGCCGAGCCGGCGGATCACCTGTTAGCGCGACCCCTCTGACCACGGAGCCACGCGCGTCTTCTAGCCCGGCGGCACACGTGTGGCATTCGCCCAGTGCCAGTACGTGGGTCATGATGAACGGCAGCGTTTCTAATTATCACGAGTGAGTCATGTAGAACTGTCTAAAAGGCAATGTTTTCGCCATTTGACTGGCTTTTATCCCCGTCTGGATACTCTATTGTAATTTCTGCTTTGTAGCCATTGTCAAGTGATTCAGTACTTTTCTGTCTAATATGTAAAGTTATATGATAGGACAGGATAGAATTAAATGTTAGTAGCAAAGATAGGCAGTCAATGATCTAAATCTGAATAGAGAGAGGTATCGTTATCCGATGGTTACGTGGCAGCTAATACGAAACTGAACTACTTTTGATGAGAACGCATTCGTATTGGAAGTGGTATTGGTCGAAACTGGTTCCTAAAGTGATGTGTGTGGGAACTAATACCAGTTGAGATATGGGCCAATCTGGTCTCTCATTCCTACGCTGAAGCGCCAAAGAAACTGGTATAGGTATGCGTATTCAAAAACAGACATAAGTAAACAGGCAGAATACGGCGCTGCGGTCGGCAACGCCGCAAGTGTCTGGCGCAGTTGTTAGATCGGTTAGTGGTGTTACAATGGCAGGTTATCAACATGTAAGTGAGTTCAACGTGGTGTTATAGTTGGCGCACGAGCGATGGGACACAGCATCTTCGAGGTATCGATAAAGTGCGTATTTTCCCGTACGACCGTTTCACGAGTGTACCGTGAATCCGGTAAAACATCAGATCTGCGACGTTGCTGCGGCTGGAAAAAGATCCTGTAAGAACTAGACCAACGACGACTGAAGAGAATCGTTCAACGTGACAGAAGTGCAACTCTTCCTCAAATTGCTGTAGATTTCAATGCTGGGTCATCAAAAAGTGTCAGCGTGCGAACCATTCAACGAAACATCATCGATATGGGATTTTGGAGCCGAAGGCCCTCTCGTGCACTCTTGATGACAGCACGACCAAAGCTTTACGCCTGACCTGAGCTTGTCAACACCGACGTTTGACTGTTGATAACTGGATACATGTTGCCTGATCGGACGAGTCTCGTTTCAAATTGTATCGAGCGGGTGGACGTGTACGGATATGGAGACAACCTCATGAATCCATGTACGCTGAATGTCAGCAGGGAATTGTTCAAGCTGGTGGAGGACTATAAGGGTATTGGGCGTGTGCAGTTGGAATAATATGGAACCCCTGATACGACTCCGACAGGTGAGGCGTACGTAAGCATGCGTACATTCGTGTCCATTGTGCATTCCGAGCGACTTGGGCAATTCCAGCAGGACACTGCGACACCCCTTACGTCCAGAATTGCTACAGAGTGGCTCCAGGAAGAGTTTAAACATTTCCGCTGGCCACCAAACTCCCCAGACATGAACATTATTGAGCATATGTGGGATGGCTTGCAACGTACTGTTCAGAAGAGGTCTCCACCCCCTCGTACTCCTGCGGATTTATGGACAGTCCTGCAGTATTCGTGGTGTCAGTTCCGTCCAGCGCTACTTCAGACATTAGTAGAGTCCATACGACGTCGCGTTGCGCCACTTCTGCGTTCTCGCGGAGACCCTATACGATATTAGGCAGGTTTGCCAGTTTCTTTGGTTCTTCGGTGTATCTCTCTGTTACTTAGTGGATAGCATAAGCATTGCTGTGTATGTTTACCAAGCATGGTGGCACATCCTTCAGCCCTTCTTCACACTGAATCACACACTCTTTCAAATACGTCTCGCTCCATTCGGTTTGGGTCACATGCATTGGTCACACGATCTTTTAATATCTGCACATCGTCGTTGGTTTTTGACTTACACGATGCCTTTAAATATCCGCGTAGCCGGAAATCCAACGGATCCCGGTCGGGTCAACGGTAAGGCCATGCTGTCGGACCTTCTCGACTAATCCCTCGGCCGTGAAGCGTTGGAGATCAATAGAAAATCGTGCATAAACCACAGCAGTTGTCTTTGTGCAAGGCTAACGTTGCCCAGCAGCGCTGGTAATTCATCGCTTAGAAACCGTTGGTACACAGCAACTGTCAGTCTGGTTGGCAAAGTGTAAGAGTCCGTCACCAGCGATTCCTGCCCTAAGATTGATACTGAAGCGACCCTGATGTTTCATCTCCTCGATTACGCGAGGATTTGCAACTGCCTTACGTGGCTATTGCGATAATTCACTGTGCCATCTCTTGTGAGTCCTGCCTTGCGTGTAAATAAAATGTAGCCTGTGAACTGCGGATGCGGATCTTGAGCAATATGTTCTAGAAGCCGTTGGGAGAACTGTGATTGGGTGTGGTGGTCTGCTGGCGGAAGAGCTTGCACGCGTTGCGTATGGTAGGGATAAAGGAACTGCTGGTCCAGAACTGACCACGCAAGAGTATGGCTTACCCCAGGAATATCTGCTACATGTCGCAACACCTGCTTCTCCGTATCCGGCGTGCCAACTGTGTGAAGCTTGAAGCTTGGCGCAGTCCGTGGTCCCTGCTGGGAATGATTCGGAGCCTGCAAGTCGCTGGAATAGCCCGCACGACTTTCTTGCAGATGGAGCGGCGCGCTGTGGATGTCGTTCGGCATACAGTTCACGGGTCCGGCGACTACTGCCGTACTGGTGTCTGCCACTTCCCTCGTGGAATAGTAGACCTCCGTGGCAGTGTTTGCTGCAGATCACGGTCATTCAGACAGGCGCAGTGAACTGAAGCAGGCGGCGGCCTGAACCGCCGAACTCTGCACACTGCTCGTGACAGGCAGAACGGTCCCATCTCAGAAGGTATCGGTTTCCGGGCGTATGTATAGAAACTTTTTCTTCTAGCTTTGACCAACTCTACCTCGTGTAAGAGTATGTGACACATTTAAAAGACAACCTCTCTGTGTGTTAAGGACGTGATATCATTTGACCATGCAAAGATCTTGAAGTTAATGTCGCTTAGATGTCTTGTTAGAGTTAGAAGTGAATTTCTACACCATACTTTCACTTCGTACTCTAAAGAACTATGTAAGTGACGTTAACATGCACACATCTGCACTGCCAAATAATGAATATGTTGTTCTTGATTAAATAAACGTTCAAATGGGTGTGAATTAGTAAGGGACCAAACTGCTGAGGTCATCGGTTCCTAGAGTTACACACTACTTATAACAACTTAAATTAACTTATGCTAAGAACAACTCGGACACCCATGGCCGAGGGAGGACTCGAACCTCTGGCGGGAGCGGCCGCGCAATCCGTGACACGGCGCCCTAAACCGCGTGGCCACTCCGCGCGACTGTTCTTCAATAATGTAACTAATCCGAAAGCGCAATAATTAATCACTTGACAATCGCCACAAAGTGGAAATTGCAGCAGTATACCCAGAAGGAAATAAAAAAAGTGAAATGGCGAAAATAGTATGATTTAGACATACTTTTCTAACAGTTACCCGCTGCGCAAACTGCGCAATAGCTGCTTCCTGTAACTTGCATTCTACTCCTGTAGCAGTATCTCAACATTGATCCTACTGCGTGGGTTATGCAGCACAGTTGCCTCGGCCTCGTTTTTGAATAGCGCCGTTTAGGCAACTGCAACCACTAAGCCGCTTCGGAAATGCTTCCACCTCGGCCGGAAAGCCAGTGATCATGCTCTTTTGCACGTCAGATAAATCGCTCCGTTTCCGCATTACAACGATGTCCCGACACGCTTCATATACCCTCCACCGTCCACTTTTGTGAGTGGCTACTGTACGTTGACGTCGAACATGGCGGTGGTCACATTAATGGGACTTCACCGTGCACGTTCAGTCGTTGGCAGCTGTTGTTCAGCTCCGCTCGCTACAAAACCGTTCTATGTGATATCTGTTTGGAGTGTGTTGTTATCGTTTTGAAATATGTGAATGCAAAAATCTTTAAATAAAATTCGAACACTACGTATAGGTTCTTTCTCACACTTCTTAAATCACCTGCGTTTAACTACATTATCACTTATTTAACTTCGACAGACTGAGACAGATGCGAGCAAACACTAAGTTAACCAGAAACAACAACAACAACAACAACAACAACAACTACTGCTGCTGCTGCTGCTGCTGCTGCTGCTGTCCGGAAGCAGTCTATGAAGCATTATTTTTGGTTTAACAATGTTAATAATTACAAGCATTGTAGATAGAATTTCTAATTTACATACAGTTGCAAACTGTGTTTAAGAAATTACATAAGCATACCATCACGCACATCCTGAAAAAACACCTGCAGTTTCCGTGGTAAAATTTAACAATCAAAACTCGCATCGTGAGTCTTTCTAGCTATTAATTTTTGAAAAAAAAAAAGGTTAATTTTCGACCTCTCTCTTGCCTTCGTTTGTATGAGTTCCTTTTAATATTTTGCATCCTTTTTTATACTGCTTCAAATTATATAAAAATTAAAATTACGGTACGAGTTTGAGAAAACATATACTTGATTCTACTAAAAAAATTGTCTAATATATTCGGTATTAAGATGATTTCCAAATAATATGTAGAAAATAATATGCGCTCATATATATTTATGCACGTAATGGAATTTGAAATGTAACACGTTGTTTATTGGACTGGGGTATAGTGTTCCACAATTTTGTGAGTCTCGACCCGTTACATTACATTGTCATTCATGGCTACGTGGCGTAACATGAAGCTGTTGTATGCCTGACGCGGCGGTATTGAGTGAGGTCAGGGGGGGCGAGCGAAGGTTGCTTCGTGCCCCACACGCCAGGTTGTGCGCGTGTCAGTAGCTGTGGCGGCGAGGAACAAATACGCCGACAAGCTTGCCGCGAGCTGCACGCACCGAAAACGTTGCAAGATGCCAGTATGTACCTAACCTAGCTAGGTAGGCAGGCAGGCAAGTGGATGGTAGGCTCTAGGCACATGTTGGCCGCAGATTGTCCTTCAGTCACCCGGGACTAATAACCAACGGTCGTAGGGAGAGAAAGAGAGAGAGAGAGAGGTGGGGGTGGGGGCGAGGAAGAGTGCACAGCATCGACTGCTGCGTGAAGTGATAGGCGGGCGTTACACAATTTTGGGGGCCTTAAAAACATTCAGTAGCCACATTTATCAAAACTGATCGTTAGCAGGCGGTAGAAGACTGGCGAGAGATTTGAAGAAATGTCAAGAGATAGTATTAACAATGTAGGAAAGGATAGATAGCTACTTGCCGTAAAGGAGGACACGTTAAGTTAAAGACAGGCACAATTAAAAGACAGTTAATCGTTGTGAGACGAGCTGGACAAGAGAAAAGACGCGTGAAAAATATGTGAATTCACGCAGAAATACGCATAGCTAAGCAAAAATAATTACAGATACGCAAAAATGCGGACAGATACGTAAAAATACACAAACTGCTTCTGAAACCACATAAAAGTATGCGCGAATACGTTAAAAGGGTACAGAAGCGTGGGAGAAAAGGAACGGATGTGTTTGTACCTTATGTGCCGGCCACTACTTGAACTTAGAGCAAGAATTTACACCGCCACTGAGGAAGTTATACCTGCAATGCTACAGCGAGTTTGGGAAGGAATTAACAAGATAACCAATGAAAGCCACATACAACATCTTTAGTATAAGGTAAAAAAAATACTTCATGTGTTTCCCTACAAAATAACACTAAATCCAGCTCTATATCTACAAAATAACACTACTACACTACTACAAAATAACACTAAATCCAGCTCTATATCTTCTTTCAATAAATTTACATGAATTTTTAAAATTGTTAAGTTCTTTTTGAAACGAAGCGTATTTCTTTATTTCTGACCGAGAAACAGAATAACAATTTTTGGAGGTTTACGTTCAGAATTGCATTAATAGCGACATATTTTCAAATCGGCTTCCATCCCCTATTTCACCTCCTTAGGGGTGGAATTTCGAACAGTTTCTTCTCTAACGACGCCTACGGTGTAAGATCAACACCCTTCTTCAGATTTCAAGTTTACATCCTTAGTGGTTTGGGCTGGGCGATGATAAGTCGGCGAGTTGGTGAGTGAGTGAGTGAGTCAGTCGGGACATTGCCTTTTACACGAAGAGATTACGTCGTCATCGGCAAACGACAAGGTCTTTTTTCCGCCTTTTTCCTCGATTTCCTTTCCTATTTGCTCCGCAAACTACAGCCACTCTCACTCCCTTCCGAAATATTGCATCCCTTTTCACGTCTTTCGACCTCGGTAGCTGCGGCATGGTTTCGGTATGAGTCGTAGATAACCCTTCGCTCCCTGTGCTGTATCCGTGATAACTTTACAATTCCAAAAAGCGTGTTCCAGTCAACTTAGCAGAATTAGGATCATGCAGCAGGATGGCCCCTCACTCACGCCTGTACTGTGTCACGCATCAGCAGACAGGGCCGGTGGCTCCAGAGGCAGAGGGTGCGGCGGTGTGCCGCCGCTCCGCTGCTGCTGCTGCTATTTGTGCCCGCCTGGCCGGCGGCCAGCGGCGCGTGGCGTAGCCGTGCCTGGCGTGGAATGGCCGCCGCCGTTAATCCCGGATTGATCCCCCGACACCTTAATTTGGCTCTCGCCGCGCCAGGACAGCGCGGAACCCGCCAAGCGCCAGCCGGGCCCACGCGCTCCCGCTCCCACGCCTCATCTCTGCCCTCCATACCCTCCGTACAGTCACTTTTCGTAACTGGTTTCTTGCACAAGTGGCGATTTCCTACAAGAAGGGTTACAAATCGTAGTAACTGACGGGAAGTCGTGTAGTGAAACCGTAGTGGTAACACGACCCTTCACACCGTCGCCCCCCCCCCCTCCCCCCTCACCGAAAAAATACAACTGCGACGTGTTAAATATCTGCAAAAACATGAACATCCAAGGTCTAGTAAGAGAAAAAGTGTATTCCTTTCATTATTTTGCGGGATGGGAAGGGGGGCGGGTAGTTTATAAAAGGCTTTAAATTGTCAAAGTTAATTGGAAGTTGCTAAATGCTCTCAAGAGTATAGTCTGGCCAACTTGCACTCTGTTTTTTTTTTTTTTTTTTTTAAAAAAAGGTAGTTCAATGCTTCTGCTGGTATACTCAAGTATTTGTCTTACAGTCGTTAAGCACTGACCTGATAAGTCATGGGAGACCTCCTAATACCGTGTCGAGCCTCCCTTTGCCCGGCATACTGCGGCAACTCGTCATCGTATGGTCTCAACAGGCCTTTGGATAACCCTGCTGCCTCTATAGACGTCCATAATTGCGAAAGTGTTGCCGGTGCAGGATTTTGTGCACGAACTGACGTCTCCATTATCTCCCGTAAATGTTAGATGGGAATCGTGTCGGGTGATATGAGCGGCCAAATCATTCGCTCGAATTCTCCTGCATATTCTTCAAACCGATCGCGAACAATTGTGTGCTGGTGACGTCGCACATAGCCATCCATAAAAATTCCATAATTTTTTGGGAACTTGAAATTTATGAAAACTGAAAAGATGTCCGTGTAGCCGAACACAACCATTTCCAGTCAATTATCGGTCCAGTTTGACCGGATCACGCAGTCCATTCCATGTAAACACGGTCCACACCATTGTGGAGCCACCACTAGCTTGCACAGGGCCTTGGTGACAACTTGGGTCCATGGCTTCGTGGGGTCTGCGCCACACTCGAACCCTACCATCAGTTCTTACCAACTGAAATCGAGACTCATATGACCAGGCCACGGTTTTCCATTCGTCTAGGGTCCAATTGTTACGGTCACGAGTCCAAGAGAAGCGCTGCAGGTGATGTCGTGCTGTTATGAAAGGCACTCCCGTCGGTCTGCTGCTGCCATAGTCCATTAACGGCAAACTTCGCGGCACTGTGTTAACAGACACGCTTGTCGTATGTCCCGCATTGAATTCTGTGGTTGTTCCACGTAGTGTTGCTTGTCTGTTAGCACTGATAACTCTACGCAAACGGCACTTACCTCTGTCGTTAAACGAGGGTAGTCCGCCACTCGGTTGTCCGTGCTGAGAGGCAATGCCTGAAATTCAAATGGCTCTGAGCACTATGGGACTTGACATCTATGGTCATCAGTCCCCTGGAACTTAGAACTAACCTAAGGACATCACACAACACCCAGTCATCACGGCCTGAAATTCGCTACTCTCGACACGCTTGACTGTGGATCTCGGAATATTGAATACCCTAACGATTTTTAAGACGGTATGTCCCATGCGTCTAGCTACAACTACCATTTCGCGTTCAGTCTGTCAATTCCCGTCGTGCGGGCATAATCACATCGGAAACGTTTTTAGGTGAATCACCTGAGTACCAATGACATCTTCGTCAATTCACCGCCCTTGTATACCTTGTGTACGCGATACTACCGCCGTATGTATGTGTCGCTATCCCATAACTTTTCTCACATTGGTGTGCAATCTGATCCAGCTCGCATTCGGTTGTGCAGCATCTAAACATTAGGTGTTCATATGAAAGAATATCGCGTAGCAACAGTCTGGGGAGTTCGTTTCTCACACTCTATCACAGGGCGAATTATTGGTTCTGGTGACCACTTTTAGACCAATTTTTACGTCGAGTATCTAGTTTCATTAATGTCTCACTTTGCACATCGTAAGCTATCCACGCACCAAATGTAAATTAATTACACTTATTTTTGTTCGATTTTCATTTTGTCAGTTGCTATGAGTGGCAGGACAGCTAAGAATATTGTACGGCGCAGGTATCGTTCAAGGCGTGGCAGAGAGGTGTCGCCTTCTAAGGAATACAGACCGTTGCGTGTGTGTCGCTCATTTTACTGTGAGTGTTTACACAGGTGCCCATTGAGAGGCGAAGGCTGTGCAGGTGCGCCGTCGGATACTCGCGTGGCGCCACGCGGCGTCTCCGCAGTTTACGATCCGTTTCACACGAAGAATACGCAATACACTCACTATATGACAATTGGTTGTGTTCACCGTTGGCTGCATCCGAAAGCGGCCAGTACCAACTGGCCGACTCACTGCCCACCTCTACACATAGCCACTAGGCCGTTGCTTGGAAAAATTTCCATTTTTAATGGACAGACTCTACAAAGCGGAGCCCCTATAGACACCATCCAGCTGCCACAAAACGGCTGACTGGTGTCCGCGGCTAATGAAGTGGAGGTGCCTCGGCATCCGTGCCATGTGAACTTGAAGATCCTAACTGGGCAAACCCCTCAACCCAGAGCCTTGTTTGCGGCTGAACACGTGAGACGCGGTGCTACGTAACGGTCGTCCGCAAGTGTTTCCCGCTTTACTACTTTACGTGCTGTTTCATTCCTGATTACCTCATTTTCACTTCGGACTATTTCCGAGGTTTGCCATAAAGAGTTAGCGCACAGATCCTGTCCTATAACCTCGAGCCCACAACCTCCGGTGACGAATGTGGTGTGCAGGGATTTATGAACATGATACATGATCAGTCTTCACATTAATTTTTATTGCTGCTCACGCCACTACACTTAAAAAAACTGGTTGCTTTTTTTTTTAGCTTTCCTGTTTACAGGGTACCATAAAAATTCGTTCACAGAATCGGAAGACTTATTCAGGAAAAATGATTTCAGTTTGGATTTAAAACTTTCTTCGCTGTTATTCTTTGTTCTATGTTATTAGGAAAATGATCAAAACTTTTTGTTGCCCCATATTGGAGTCCTTTGAGTCCCTGACGACTCGGATGGTGGGTAATGAAGGTAATTTTCTCTTTAGCTGTTGTAGGTATGGCAGTACTGTCTTTCTCAAGTTGTGATTGATAATTTTTGTCGAATTTCTGTAATGAGTACATGTATTGTGACGGCACAGTCAAGACGCCTCGCTTCTTGAATAGGCTCAAAAGAATGGTTCAAATGGCTCTGAGCACTGTGGGCCTTAACAGCTGTGGTCATCAGTCCCCTAGAACTTAGCACTACTTAAACCTAACTAACCTAAGGACATCACACACATCCATGCCCGAGACAGGATTCGAACCTGCGACCGTAGCGGTCACGCGATTCCAGATTGAAGCGCCTAGAACCTCACGGCCACATCGGCCGGCCTTGAGTAGGTACCTACATGACCGTCGCCGAGAACATCACACGTTATACTTGCTGCTATCTTTCGTGCAGTCGATAAATTCTTTCTAAGTGTGAGTCACCCTATAAAATTATTCCATAGGGCATTACTGAATCGAAATTTGTAAAATACGTCAGTAGGTTGGTTCGTTTGTTTCTAAGACCAGAAAGTACGAGAAGAACAAGAACAGCTGAAGTAATTGTTTGAGGAACTTCGCAGTTTCACTTCATCAATATGAGCACCCAAAAATTTGTAGCTTTCTGCCCTGCTTACTGACTCTTGTTCATGTGCTACACCAGTCGTTACTATGACTATTTTTTTTACAAAACCGAATGTAGTGTATTTTTAAAGAATTTAAGGAAGACCATTTTCAGAGAACCACTTACTAATTCTTTACAAAATATTATTTACTAACTCTCCTGTTGCTTTCTCTGTAAGCCAGTCTCTACAACTTGTGCTTGTAGAATGTTGCGTGGAAGGTCAATCACATATGTAAGGAGTAGTAGTCATCTCAAAATTGAATCTCTTGTGACTCCTTTTGTGACTGCTCAACAGTCACTAAAATTTTCTGTGATTTCAACATGATTCGAATTACGCGGCATAACTTTTTGCATTCTGATTGGTAAGTCTGATTCAAAGCAGCAAAACTTAAGTTTTTGTACGAGTGTAATAAGATATACGCGAGTTCAGCTCGTCTGCTACTGAGGAAACGCCAGCAGCTAGAGTCCGTTTACTTAATATAGACTGATGAATGTTCATCGTGATCGCCGTCACCCTGGCTCACTGGCCACGGCACTTCGTGTTACGTAGACTGTTAGTAGTGAGGGGGTCACGCCTCAGCGCTGACTGTTGCTCAACATGCCTCAACAAACTCATCTGTTGCGTTGCACGTTTGCCGTTTTCCCTGTCGCAGCTGTTGGTGCTGCTGTTGTTGGCGTAAGCCAGGTAGCTAGTTAAAACCATACCGCATATAGATTCGTGCAGTTAATAAATTTGGAGGAATGGGGTGAAGTACTTCACACCTGAAACTTTCTGGCAGATTAAAACCGTGTGCCGGACCGAGACTAGAGCAAGGGACCTTCGCCTTTCGCGGGCAAGTGCTCTACCGACTGAGCTACCCAAGCACGACTCACGATCCGTCCTCACAGCTTCAATCCTGCCAGTACCTCGTGTCCTACCTTCCACATTTTACAGACGCTTTCCAGTGAATCTTGCAGGACTAGTACTCCTGGAAGAAAGGATATTGCGGAGACACAGCTTAGACACAGCCTGGCGGAAGTTTCAAGAATGAAATTTTCCACTCTGCACACTTTGCAGTGGTGAATGTGCTGATTTTAAACGTCCTGGCAGATTAAAACTGTGTGCCAGACCGAGACTGTAACTGGCGGAATTAAAGCTGTGACGGTTGGTCGTGAGTCGCGCTCGAGTAGCTCAGCTGGTAGAACGCTTTTCCGCTAATCACAAAGGTCCCGAGTTCGAGTCTCAGTCCGGCACTCAGTTTCAGTCTGCTAGGAAGTTTCATATGAGTGCACATTCCGCTGCAGAGTGAAAAATTTCATTCTTCCTTTCAGTTGTACTACATCGTGAATTTCGGTGCATGAAGTGTTTCTGTGGGAAAAACAAACTTTCACCGATATTGTATTGTCTATTTTTTAAAAGGCAATAACATACATTTTTAAAATAATGTAATAAATCTTTATAGCCTCTACAATATGTTACAGTCACAACAACTTTTCAGAGTGGCATCTTCCAGCTTCCAAACGCACATCCGGGAATAGAGATTTAGGTTTTCTGTTGTTTTCCGAAGTCACCAAAGGCAAAAGGCGGGGCGTTTCATATTGGTATTGTAAAATACGTTTGACTTAGTAAATTCAGCCTCAGTCGTTTCTGAAGCAAGATTCGTAGTCTCAAATTGATATTTTATGCTTCTCGATCATTTTGCACGAGTCGAGTCGTATACGTAGTAACGGAGGGGCACTGAGTGTTCGGATGCGGGAAGACTGCGGGTGGGTAAGCGAGGACACCCTGGTCAGCACGTGGCTGGACTGCCCCTTGGCTGCCGTGGCGCTCGTGCTGGAGAGCTCTCGCAGAGTGGCCGACGGCTCTGGAAGCCGCTCGTGGGGGGACCCGCACACAGCTAATTAAGCAGCTAGCGGGAGGGCGGAAGCGGTGGCGGCGAAACTGGTGCGAGCGGCGTCGCGGCGCTGTCCCCCCATTCTCCTCCCCCTCCCCCCCCCCCCTGCTGCCTGGCGCCGGACGGCGCGCTGCTGTGTTGGTGGCGGAGGCAGCAACTGGCGCCGCGGCGGAGCGGCTAGCCCACCCTGCCTGTCACTTCTTAGCGCGACCTAATTCCCGATACAGCACTCGCGTTACTCACTAGTCGTCCGCTGCTTACGCATGGTCGTTGAGCGACCGATAAAACTGTGGCAATTCAGTCGTAACCACACAATGTCTGGTGTCAATATTGCGGCTGTTGACAGTTCAGCCACAGACGGAGCGAGCCAGAAAGACTGACGGTAAACCACCCCTAATCCACCTCACACACCCCTAGTGCGTATCAGCACACGATAAATCATGGTGGAAGAAATACCATACGGACGGCGACGTCACACACAGAGGAAGAAAATACATGGACATGTATCCGGAATCGCTTTATTTCCCTGTTAGAGCTCATTTTCTACTGTTCTTCATAACCATACAGGGTGATAATTGTTGAACTATATGAAATAACGTCGTTATAACTTCTGAACGGTTTGCCTCAGGACGTTCAAATTGTGCTGTTGGCCGCGGGGCATGATAAAAATTAGTATGCGCATGGCATGGTTTGGGTTAGCGACGAAATTGGATTTCATTCGTATGGGTTCGTCAATAGGCAAAACTGGCGCATTTGGGGGCTGAGAATCCGCATTCCACGGTCGACAAGTCTCTTCACCATCAACGGGTGACTGTGTGGTGTGCAATGTCCAGTCACGGAATAATCGGTGCGATGTTCCTTAATAGCACTGTGACTACTGAACGGTACTGAATGTTTTGGAACATAATTTCATCCCCATTATTCAAGCTTATCCTCATTTCGACACGATTGGTTCGTGCAAGAAGGAGCTCGATCCCATCGAAGCAAGAGTGTGTGTGGCGTCCTGGAAGAGCACTTTCAGGACCGCATTATGGCTCTGGGATACTTCGTTACAGGATCATTCAGTAATCGCGAAAGCGTTACGGAGATGATAGATAAACTCCAGTGGAAGACTCTGCAGGAGAGACGCTCAGTAGCTCGGTACGGGCTTTTGTTAAAGTTTCGAGAACATACCTTCACCGAAGAGTCAAGCAGTATATTGCTCCCTCCTACGTCTCTCGCGAAGAGACCTGAGGATAAAATCAGAGAGATTAGAGCCCATACAGAAGCATACCGACAATCCTTCTTTCCACGAACAATACGAGACTGGAATAGAAGGAAGAACCGGTAGAGGTACCCTCCGCCACACTCCGTCAGGTGGCTTGCGGAGTATGGCTGTAGATGTAGATGCCCCCTAGCATGGGTCTCTACTGGCCGTCATATTCTCCCGATCAGAACACGTGCGAATCCTTTTTTGTGGGGCTATACTAAAGACAAGGTGTCCAGCAGTAACCCCAAAACTATTGCTGAGCTGAAAACAGCCATTCGGGAGGTCATCGATAGTATCGATGCTCCGACACTTCAGCGGGCCATGCAGAATGTCGCTATTGGTCTGCGCCACATCATCGACAATGATGCCAGACATATCGAACATGTCATAATCTAAATCCGAATATCTGTAGTGAGGTTTACATGCTGAATAAAGTGTGTAGTTTGTAACTAATTTACGTTTTTTCATATAGTTCAATAATTGTCACCTTGTATCTACATCATACTCGGCAAGCCACCTAATGGTGCGTGGCGGAGGGTGCTCTTTGCACCACCAACTGAGCCCTCCAACCCGGTTCCACTCACGAATAGCGCGCGGGAAGAATGGTTGTTGGCATGCCTCTGTATTGGCTTTAATTTTTTTTTGAAGCATCATTGTACCATCACTGGCATGAAACGTTTTCTTACTTGAAATGTTCGATACACGCTCTACGTTTGCTTAGAATGTACAGTAAGTTATAATTATCTCGTTTACCGCCAGTGTTTGTTGTTCCAATGGAACGAAGGTAGTGTTGACGTATGACCCACTTCGTTACTTGCGTTGACGTGCGACTAACCTCATTGCTGTACTAGCATCGAGCACGTAGAATCGGTAGTTCAGGGTTCATCGCGGACTTGATTTCCGGCACAGAACAGTGGAAGAGTATTCAAACGCGGAGTTGGTAGATGACCATTTGCTGTACGCCTCAGTCATGGTGTTCAACGTTTGAATCGGGATAGATTTCCAGGATGACTGTGCCCCAGCAGGAGGACGGTTTCTCCCTGTCGTGAGTAGTAAGCTCTCTAAGACGCTCTAAGATGCTCTCTAAGACGACGAGGACGCCTCAGCTGGAGGAGGAACTTCTTTGTGCATTTCACAACCGTCCTAGTGTCAGAATAAGATCACGTGACTGGTGAGTGCTACATGAGAACCCGCTGTATCCGCACCATGTACAGCGTACACAGCTGCCTGTTCCTACTCTGGTTCACTTCTGCGAATGATTCATTCAACATTGTGTCAACGGCCACTTCAATGAAAACGTGCTGTAGACGGATGGGGCTTCGTTTCAAAGTATATGATGAATGTGTAGAAGAAACTGAGCTCTAACATGGAAAGCAAGCATTTCCAGACCCATGGTGACAGTATTGTTGTCTACTAAAATTAACTGTTGCCAATGATCGGTTCCACATCTTTGCCGTGGTTAAATCCGGCATCACGGTTAATTAAGTTATTCATCAAACGTATACCAATAGCTTCCCAGAAGACTGAATCTCAAAGAGATTAAATAGTTCTTGAAAATCTGGATACTTTCTTAGTCCTTGCGTAGCTTGCCTCTAGTCAGTGCTTGCCCATGACAGATTTATCACCCACGACAGATTTATCAGACAATAGCAAGCGGCTGTTGTGTCCATGTTCGGCGCAACGTTAATAGACTGTATGCAAAGTACGTCCGATAGACGACAACCAACGCTGTAACGGCATCATACACACGCCCGCCTTCCGCAAAATCAAGTCATGCTTGACATGGCCAAGAGCGTGGCTCTTTGACGCTTACACAAAAAACTTTTTCTTTATATTTAGAAACATTCTTGAGTATTTCGATATAAGGGGACCGCGGTCTGTGGTGGCTCATTACAGATAGTATTTCTTTCATCCATGTCTCTTTAAATCTGTATTGCACTGAAAGTATACGCGCAATAGTGTAAATATCGATCGTATGCTCTGTGTACCTTGTCTGAGAACAAACTTTGTCCATGCACTCACCGTACTCGCTGTCCACAGCAGTAATGCCCATTTTACACGCCTCACTGCTGGACGAAAACCTTTACTTCATTCGGCCATTTCAAAGAAACTAAACTGCAGAAATTGTGTGTTTGAGTTACACAGGGAGATGGATGAACTGTTTTCAGGGGGTCGTACACGAGAGCTGGGTTTAAAATCATTTCTTGGATGCCAATTTAACTTGATCACTTAGAGTGACTGCTATAATGGTTACCTTGGCAAGGCCAGTAAGACAGTTCAGTGAGATAGTAATGACTCTAACGATGCCGTCATCGTCGGGATCTGGGTAGGTATTTGGACCAGATGGCTTAGCGAGAAGTCCATTCAAACTTCGTAGACAGACAACTTTTTATCGCAAAATTTGTATTCTCGTGCCTCGAATTTCGAACCAAAGCAATGAAAATTGTGATTCTGCCTGACTCATAAACTTCGAATGTGTTTATACACTAACATTCGCATGTTACAGTTACATGCGGATGTTTTTCTTTCTGTTCGTGTCCATATTAGCAAATGTAAGAAGAAATGCGACAGTGCGTTATTAAGAGATTACCTTTATCTTGTGCGTATGGTTGCTACTTAAAATGTACTTCTAATGCAGTAGAATAATTTAGTTCATCTGGACCGCAGAGTTTCCTAATTTTGACTACGACTTTGTGAAGAGAAACGTTTCCAAATATTTTTCGCAGAAACTGCGAGACACTGTTATGCTACCTAAAGTGACCTGTGTAAAAACTAGCTGTCTTCCAGTTCTCTCCATTCTCTTACGGCAGCGTTCGTAGGAATCTCGAATGTTAGAAAGATATGCAGTGCTGATTGCGCGAAGAGTTATGTAACAGCTCCTTCTCAATATCTCTGTATCGTAGATAAGCAAACTGCCCCAGAATTCGTGGTACGGGCTGAAGTTTTGCAGACACAAACAAATTCGGAAGTTACAGTAGCATACAAGGCAACGAATTTGACAGTAATGCTCTTTCTAACAATATACTCGCTGCTTCATTTTCACCCGGATTAGGAGGCGTAACATTTTAGACATCCAGAAAGAAACTTCGGCGTGCAGAGTACAGGGGAACTGCGGGTGAAAAAGACGTTTCGTGTCTTGAAATTGTAAATGGCCTCAAATGATGCAGGTAAGACAACAAATAAGGTTCCTAATAACTGCCGTTTATGGAAATTGTCGCTCCTGTTTCAGAGTGTCGGTCATGAATGATACAGGAGGCCATTACCAATTTAGATGACAGGAACGGGCGCGCGCCGAGTGTGGGCCGACCCAGAGAACCCCGGCCCCCCTCAAGGTATCCGCGTCTGGCGAGCAAGGACGCAGCACTCCGGTCTGCAGTGCGCTCCATTTGGAGGCTAGCTAACTTCCTTAGAAGCGCCATCCTTGTCCACAGAGCCAAAGCCGTCGGTCCCCTGAAACACGTCACCTCAGCGTAAATTGGTGGGGCCTTTCCTCGTGGAGGGAATGGCGTCGGTAGCGAGGGCTTTGACGCGAACGTGTTCTAGATCACAAAATTTCCACGGATATCGTTTAGGATTTAATAAATAATGGGCAGTGCCTTTTCGTTGGCCGACGTTGCTGTCACAGTTTATGAAGGGTTTATAGGCTGTTGTTGATTAGCCAGACGCCATCGTCATGCCTCGATAATTGTCTCTGCGATACTTGGTGATGACTAGCTAGCTCACTGGTAGTTGACTATTTCACTGAAGATCTCCACAATAAAGTTTTTATGAAAGATTTCATTATCTTGTGAACTACGAAGGGGAGGGGCTTCAAAAAGTAAGTTAAAAGTGTCGTTCCACGCTACGACCATTGCGCAACAAGAGTATGGCAAGTTGCCTGAAGAGAGTAACGTGTTATGGCTTTCCTGCATGCACAGCTATGCTCGGTACGGGTAACAGGCGCAACACAGTGTGCGGAAACTGCCAACGTTCTCCAAAGTAACACGGGACAGCAAGGGGCTTAACTGCGCGCGCGCGCGCATTCACTCACTCACGCACACACACACACACACACACACACACACACACACACACACACACACACACACACAATTGTGAAATAATTGTGAAATTCTAGCGGTATGTGAACCAAGTGCAAAGTTGCGTCCAGCCGTAGTGAAATGGTGCCAAAAATTTGACCAGGGCCGCACAGACGTGGGTCCCGCTGATCGGGAAGGAAGGCCGCCGACATCGACCGCACACAACCGCCAGCAGTCAAGTGGATTTCCCAACGATAAGGTCGTGCACACAGCTGTTCTCCAATAGCTCTGTGACCAACCACTGGATATGTATCGTCGAGAGGAATTAAACAGTTAGTGACTATGTAGAAAAACAGTAGCACGTGTGTCTGGGACTTTGAAGTGTAGTGCAGCAGCCAGTGAAAGGTACTTCGCCTGCCATAATAATGTCTAACTTACGGTATCAACTCCTCTATCACTGAATTTTCTGCCACCAAATGCTGGCCTTTTACAGGAAAATAAAAGAAAAGCTGCTACTGTTAGAAATAAACACGTAATTGTATTTGGCAGGTTTTTCTGAATCTTCTTCCTCTGCATAATACAAACCTCCTGTCTTTCCTTTTAGATTAAAGAAATCACGTGGTTTTATTGAATGAATGCGAACTTGAAATCCTTAGATACTAGATTAAAAAAAGTGTCCGTCTCTCTTTCGAAACCGACAGACAAAGGTAAAGTTTATTGAAACTGAAATTGTTGTACGGTCATGTAATGCAACACTAATACAACTAAAAAAGCTTGTAGGTATCTGTACCGTCGTTCCAGGAAAAAGGAGTATAGTTCTTGGAATGCCAATTAAAGTACTCGCCGTGTGCTGTAAAAAAGGCCAGGGGAGGAAATACAGGGTGTTTCAAACTGAATACACGGGTTTTAACGATTTGTAGCATTTATTGTATTCAACTTAGTTATAAATAATACCTCAAATGAAAGAACAACTGTAGCAGTTTTTTCACAGGTGTTCAATGTGAACACAATTCGTCACGCATCGAGTCTATAGGAGAGTTCTTCCCGAACCTTGATCAGTGCGTGTGGAGTAATTGTTGCAACAACGGTGTTTCTAAAGTCGAGTAGATCAGCTGGTAGCGGAGGCACATACATATTGTCTTTGATGTACACCAAAAGGTAAAAACTGCATGGCGTCAAGATCGTGTGTGAACGTGGAGGCCATGCAAAACAAGCTCTGTCATCCGGCCCCTTGCGACCAATCCAGCTGTCGGGTACAACGTCATTTAACCAATTGTATACTGAGTTACGCCAGTGAGTCTGCGCGCCATCTTGTTGCCAATAAAGTTTTGTGGTAGAACTTCTTCCATAGTTTTAGTGCCTCAACATAACAAACACCAGTTACAATTGATTTACTGAAAAACAAAGGCCCACAAACTTCCCGCCGGGATATGGCACAAAAAAACCATTCAATTTAGAGAAGTCTCATCGCTATCGTACAATATCGTGGAGAATTTGCTGATCCCCAGATACACACACCATGTGTGTTCACATTTCCACTTAGGTGAAATGTCAATTCTTCATCACGGAAGAAGACATGATCCAGATAATCTGCATCGTCATGCAGCAACATTTCATTTGCCAAGTTGGCAGGTAACCCGTAGTCTGTTTCTGTTAGCTTTAGCACTTGTAACAACTGCAGAAGATACGGACGTCGCTTTAAGCGTCTCCTTAAAAGTATTCAAACAAGATGTCGCTGGAACTTCTAATTCACGACTAGCCTTCCGTAGTAATTTCTTAGGCTACGCGTGAGACTCTCACTCCTCATTCTTGATCGTTCCATGTTCTTCCCTTTGAGTATGGGTATACAAACAAAACTGTTTGAGTTTCTCTTTTATTTGATGTTTTATTTCTAACTGTAAGCTGAATATAATAAATGCTACAATTCTTTAAAACCCGTATATTCATTTTGAAACACCCTGTACTTAAGGCTGATTACTTATTTTAATTGTTCGTGTTCCGTAAGTGTCAATCAAACAACAGATTCTATCAGCATCTCAGTTTGTGTTTGACCACAGTGCAGGATAAAATTTATTGGTCTTCTATTAGACAATATTTATCCACATCCTTGTAAGTACACAGAGGCACACTGAAATATTGCATTCTGTGTAACATAACGAGCCAAATATTTCATATTTTTCAGATTTTACATTCAGCTACTCTGAAGCCCTTTGGACGTTACAAACATGTAGCCATCTACCGTTGGGACAGGAAGACGATTTGCTATTCTGATTTGGAAATAAAGAAACACCTCAGGATACTAAGAAAATATGTTTTAGGCTTTTAAACAACTAATTTCCTTCACCGTAGATATACGATTTCGGTATGTTGTTAATTATTTACTTTGGGTTGTGATGGACATCTTTGAGACATCTTTGCGGATCCAGAACCGACCCAAAAGTTGTACACACCTGAGTTTCGGAACCAGAACTCTACCGAAGGAAATGTCGACAGATTTTGGGAAAATGCCTTAGGTATAAGTATGGCGTAGGCTGCTCGTGTCGAATGGATAATGTATTTCGGCAGCTGTTGGGGAAAGCAGTAAATTTTGTACGAACATAGATTGTTTCTCGTGTTTCACAATTTAATATCACAGGCTACCTTCATGGACTATCCTCTAGGCCACAATAAGTGGAATGTACACTCACCCACTGCTCTTTCCGTATGACTTCAAGTCTACTAAGTCTACGGTTTTCAATTGTAACTTTTAAGAGTAACAAACTGTTCTGTATTAAAATGCTATTTTTCGACACGTTGTTCGTAGATTATATCAAAGCAAGAATACTTAAATATTCAGTGGAATTACAGCTGCCCGTCTCCAAAAATCTGACGGTAGCAATCACTTACCTCTTTTTTTATACGCATTCTCTAAACTGTTACACACTGAAGTGTTACACGTAATCCTTCTTATTTGACGTGTACCGTTTCTGACGGACAGTGTCACTTCAAAATTATTTGGTGCTTGGAGTATACCAAACAATAGTTGGAGAATTAATCTACCCATCATTGACGATAGTAAATGTAATACGAGATAAATTTGTCTCTTATACAGGAGTACACAAATGGATCTCCTATTATAAAATTTATTCCTTCATCTTCAGTGATTTTCGTGTGCGTTTTATATTGGTCAGCGCTACGCTCATCCTTATTTCACCGTACGACCAGAGCCTCCAGAACAGCGCTCTGTTTGCTCATCCTGATGTTCTTGGCCTTCGGAGCTGCCTTAACGCCTCCTCGGGGCAGTCAGCTGCTGTTGCAATCGACGTAGCTGCACAAGGCTTTCTGAGCCGGCAGATCGTACAAAACTGGTTTATTTCTGTTCTTTCCGTCGCAGCCAACATTTCGACGGTCACATTCTGTTTTAAAAGATCCCAGTAACCAGATTATCCGACGTTCACTGACAGACTACATACATACACGCCTAGAAATGAATGGCTAATCATGAGTTCTCTGAGGTGCAATAACGTTTTTGTGTCACCTATAAATTTTAGTTCTTCTGGCATGATTCGTCTGTAAACTAACCGACTCACTTATATCTAAAGTGGCAGTTTGAAGTCTTGTCCCTCCTGCCCCTTTTGTGAATTTCTGCGGATGCCGATGAAATCTACGGCCAATGTGTCGAAAAATAGCATTTCACCCTTTTAAAAGTTAAAATTGAAAGACATTTGTGGCCAACTCGTACGAAACGTAATATTTTGCGTACAGTGTACTGTAATTATGCAAATGAAGGAAATACTGATGGACGTTGGGCGAAGAAAGTTCAAGCGTCAGAAAGTCAGAAACTGAATTACATGAGCGGCTACGTTCGGGAATTCCCGTCACAGCCTCGACGTGGTGAATCGGGTGGATGCCATTACTCGTGCAGACTGGCAACACATATCTCGACAACTTGCTCTAAGGCTACCAGTGAGAATTGTACGTGCGTGTCAAAGTTTGACACACCTGGATGTTCTAGGTGTGCTCAAGATAGGTTTCACGAAAGCTCAAACAGATCACAATATTCAAAAATAGATCATTTCATGTGAATGGTTGAAGCAGTTTGAGATCCATGGAGAGGTTTTTCTGTAACTGGTTACAGGTGCTCCACTTTGAGCCGGAAGCAACAACGGATTCACTGGTTCAAATGGCTCTGAGCACTATGGGCCTTAACAGCTGTGGTCATCAGTCCCCTAGAACTTAGAACTACTTAAACCTAACTAACCTAAGGACATCACACACATCCATGCCCGAGGCAGGATTCGAACCTGCGACCGTAGCAGTCGCACGGTTCCGGACTGCGCGCCTAGAACCGCGAGACCACCGCGGCCGGCAACGGATTCACTTGGGTAGCACGTGGTACAGTCACTAAACGGAAGAAACTCAAGGCAGCTCCCGTCTCGTAGCAAACTCACGATGAGAATCATATGGCATAGTGATACTGTCATTCTCGTGGATGTATTGCTTATGTGGATGTATTGCTTGTGATTTAAAGACTTGACCCTTTTGGCATTTGTGGAGACTCTGAAGAAACTCAGGAATAGTTTCCATCGTATTCTATCCGACAAAAACGAAAGAAATCTCATTCGAACACGTCAATGCACGTCCACACTCAAGTTCGAGAACCCGGGAACGTATCACCAAATTGGATTGGACATCATTACCTCATCTACACCCTAGCTCTGACCTGGAGCCCTTGGACATCCATTTGTTTGGTGCACTTCCGTATTCTGTACTTCGGATATACTTCAAGTTGATGACGGAGTAATTAATGCAGTGAGAAGCTGCTACGAACAAAGATCAAGAACTTTAACCAAAGGGAATACATCTCTTACACAACGCTGGCGCAAGGCCATAGAACGTGATAGCGACTATGTAGAAAAACAGTACATATAGAAAAATTGATTGATATTGCCACCAAATTCTAACTCGTAAGAATAGAGATACGACCGAGAAAAAAATTTGGGGCATTATTTATTGAGCAACCCTCGTTGCAGTACTATACAGTGTATCTCGATTTCAGCGGGTAAGAAACTAGCGGAAAACTTACTTGTGTACACGAAGTGTAAATTAGTTTAGTCTATCCACTGCATCTTTAATTGTTTCATGCTTCTCTTATAAGAAGATGCTGTCAAAACTTGATCCGAATGGCGGTAGGCCAGTTTTCTCTTCCGTGTAACTGAACAGTTTTTTTAATCTGTTTAATAGCAAACTGGTTCTAGAGAGATTCGAACGTCATTAGAAGAAACTCACTCACCTTGGTCCCCCACGATGGTAACTGTCTAACGAGAAGTGTGGAGATCTTCTCGTTAAATATTTCTCGGAGCCTACGACGAGTTTTTCTACAAGGAGTATGTTTGCGGCAGGTCACGAACTCTAGTGAATGTACGAATGTCACTTTCGCAATTTTAAGAATTTTGCTTAAAGATACATGACGATCAATCAATTTTCGTGAAGGTTCAAAGTAAAGTATCATTGACGCTGGAGTTAATTCATTACAATATGCTGTTGAGCTAGGATACAAATTGCGATCGTGGTCATAAAAAACATAGGTCAATTCCTCGCTCTACCAAGCTATTCAAATACCTACATTGTTGCGTTCTCATACCATAGAGAGAGCGTTCACTAGTGTGCAAGTCACTGCATATGTATGATTAATTCGCTACCAGCTTAAACTACTACTGATACTGACCTGAAGGATCTGCCTTGTACTATCACGGTATTTTAGTTGAGAGTGACACCTGTCGTGAACACGGAGCGTACTGTGAACTAAGCTTAACTGACAGTAACACCGATCACGTTCACGACGACGATCTACTCTTCAGTCCTACTGGTATGTGACGTCGTCTTCAGCTCTCGCTCGGGAAACCGATGAAACATTCTTTTTACAGAAAATCGAGAAGTTGTATCCACGTGCGAAGGGCAGCAAAGGCAGGAAGAATGCGACAGCTACGCAATAAGAGCTGAAGTGACGCCATGCGGAAAATCGCATAATGTTGTGAAGCTTGTGATGGCTTTAGACGTTGCGGCTGGGTACTCAACGGCAAACATAGGTCTCCGTTTCTCATTTTGACTTGGTTTCACCTCGTATCCCCGCGGAGAACTGAAGTCAGTAGAACTGAGTGGAGTATGAAGGCATCTGCGAAGCGTCCTTTGTTCCTTACTAAACATCGGGAATCACGTGGAGTCTCTTTATCAGCTGCGTCTCCGTCACGCGATAAGTCAGCTCGATAAAACACTCCGCTTCTTTACGGCCTAAAGCCCCAAAGACCCAGGACCGACATGTTCGAGGCCTTTAACTTACAAAATATGAGACAAGTGGATATCTGCCGATAAAAAATCGTATATAAAAAAAAACTAGGACTTTGCCCCGCAGAAACACCGATCCAGAGAAAATGGCGTAACGTTTTGTGACTTCCATGCATGAATATTAAATATGAAGTACACACTCCTGTCTTCGGTGATCAAACACACAAAATACATACCACTAAAGCTACTTAGACAGCATGCCTAACTGTGTTATTTAGACCTTCTAGTCTCTCGATTAAGATTAAATTCGTGACAAACAGAAAAATAAACTTCGACCAGTAGCTGTGAGGTAGTAAGTGCAGTTTAAAACAGTGGTGTAGCCTGTATGTCAACTATTAAATGCCACAGAACATTAGACGTATATCGCACTTCAAACTCCCTGACAGAAAAAATAGAATTTTATGACAGATACTGAATCCAAACTCCAGAAATGTGTGAGCAGCTCTCTTACCAACGTACATATTCGAAGACATCGAGTTCTCTCGTAGTGGAGAAAGTCCGTGGTACTGAGATACGTTGGCCTCGCTAGTCCGTACGTTGTGCACCCTTAATATGGGAAGGAAAGCACAAAACTAGAGAGCACGTGTGTGTGTGTGTGTGTGTGTGTGTGTGTGTGTGTGTGTGTGTGTGTGAAAGAAGACATTTCCAACACACTTCTCAAACTGTTTTTATCACTGGATTGGAAGATAACACAAACGAACTGTGAAAACAATAAAAAATAGCACTGCCCCAGTCGTCTTATCGTAGTAGTAGTATTGATGGTTGTGAGGACTAGGGCTAGTGTTAAAGACTTTCTTGATACATCCCACTCTCTAGCTCTGTAATGCATCGGAAAAGACGAAATTAGCTGTTGAAATCAGTAAATTGAAAGACAGTGCAAATGATTCTCGAATTAAAAATGTGCAACTGAAATAACTGTGAGGATAATGAATGAATGAATGTGGAAGTTATCTGTGCTGAGCGAGTCTAGTGTGACAAGGGTACAGCTGATCATGATGCTGGTCACTGGGGTAAGTTGTAAAGTCAGTGGCTCTAAGTTTGCCAGCGTACGTAGTTGACGTTTGTAGAGAGACGTCTCGTGTATAAAACGTTCTAAAATTTATCGAAATTAATGGAATATAAACTTGAGATCCAAGAGCTGCATTATTGGGTCCACTGTTTCTGATGTGTGTAAATGTCATTCCATATAACACTCAAGTAGAGTTAGTTCTTGTACTAAATAAATTGTATACCAGTCCCAGCAGAAATACAGCAATTTACGAAACTGTTAATAATTTATTTAAAATGACTGCAAACGGACTGCGTCTTTAGTAAAGAAAAGAAGTACTCTGTTCAGTTCTGCACTTAGAGATATACATAGCCAATGATAAACCTGAGACGTGTGAAAGAGGGTGTAATAATGGATCTACAGAATTTTTGGCTTTACATATTGATGAGAAATGAAAAACATTTTAGAGCTTTTTATACAATAATAATAATAATAATAATAATAATAATAATAATAATAATAATAATAATAATAATAATAAGCGGTGCTCAACCACACAGTCTCGTTTGCAACTGTTCAAAGTTTTTGGCGGTTTTAACTATAGCGTTGCAGCAATATCTTCTCTCTGTTACTGGTTAGAGATTAGGAGGAACAATGAGGTCCAAAATATATATATATATATATGAATTACCCTTCATTAAAATTAACTTCAGATCGGAAAGGGTGAATGATGCTGCTATCAAATTCTTTAACCGCTTTTCTAAATTTGAAAGTAAGCTAAAAAAGTTCCTTCTGGGCAATGCCGTCAGCTTCGAAAAAGAATTTTTTATTCAGAAACTGGTATGTTATTTATTGCTAAAGTAAAACGAATTACGTGCGGTACCAAACTAAATACTATTTTTTGAAAGTTCCTGGTGTATTAAAACGGTGTGCTGGACCGGAGCTCTAACCTGCTTTCCCTTTCTTGGGCAAGCGCTCTACTGTCTGAGCCTCTTGTTTCATTTTTAATTTTTTTTTTTTTTGCTCTTTTGGATCGTCATAGTTCTCGGCATTTGGTCTGGGCGGACGTTACGTGACAGATGTTCAAGTTGATCGTTGAATACTTCACTCATTTTTTTAATTATTATTACAGAGGGCAGTCAGCTCTCTTGAGCGAACACGCTGAGCTACCGTGCGGCGAGGTACCCGAACACGACTTACGACCGGCACTCGTCTCCTGCCTTCCACACTTCTCTTGAAAGACAGGTTATTGCGGAGTCGTGGCCTAGGCACAGCTTTAGGGCTGTCTCCAGAGTGAATGATATTTTTTGTTATGTGTACTTGTATGTAAAGGGTCAGCATGCAGCCATATTTAAATACGAATAATGTTAATCTTCTTCTTCTTCTTCTTCTTTTAGTGCTCAGCCCTGAGATTTGTTTGTAGCAGAGCGCCATTCCTCTCTTCTGTCAGACTTCCTCTTCATTTCCATGTACTGTTACATCCAACATCATTCACGATCTGTTGCATGTATGATATCCTTGGTCGCCTCCGCCGATTCCTTCCCTCAATAGCCTCCTCGTGCTGCTGTTCCAATGATGTTGTTGTGTCTTAGGATGTGGCCTACAAGTTTCTCTTCTTATCTGGATGTGCCTCCACAGAGATCTGGTTTCCTGTACTCTTCTAAGCACATCTTCATTTGTTACATTGTCTCTCTAGCTGATCTTCATCATCCTTCCATAGCACCACAACTCCAGGCCAGGCCTTCAGCCGTCTTCTCTCTTCTCTTGCCTTTGTCCAAGTTTCACATCCGTACAGGCCACACTCTAAACGAAAGCTTTCATGATACGTTTCCTTATTTTCAGACGGTTGTTCTTGCTGGTGAGTAAGTTCCTCCTTAGAATAAATGCAGTTTTGGCTGTTGTATTCTGCCCACAACTTTTTCCGGCTTCTATCAACCCTCTTGATTTTGCTTCCCATACAGGTAAATTCCTCTATCACTTGAGAGGTTGATATTCTGCTTCTTTAGTGCATACCATCATTACAGTCTTTTCCTTGTTTATTCTCATTCCATACTGATTGCATACAATCCTTTCCATTGTTCTGAGGACTTCCTCTAGATCTTCTTTTGTCTCCGTGACTATATTAGTATCATCTGCATAACGTAGCATGTCTATTTTCTGTCCGTTAATTTTGATCTCCACCTCAGTAGCTTCTCGAACTTGGTCTATAGCTTCCTGGATGTAAGCGTTGAATATAAGAGGGGAGAGAGCACATCCTTGTCTTACCCCTTTTCTAATATTTGTTTCTTGTTCCTGCTGACAGTTTCTGGTCATTGCCACCTCATTGTTATAGAAACTGAATATCACACGGATGTCTATACTTCATTCCACTTTTCCTCAGCACTCTGAACATTTATCGCCAGTTAATGTTATCAAATGCCTTTTCCATGTCTACAGAGGCAGTATAAGTTGGTTTATTTTTCTGTAATTGCTTTGCGGTAAGGAGTGTCAGTGCCAGAATCGCTTCTCTTGTTCCTAATCCCCCTCTGAAACCAAACTGATCTTCACTCAGCATAGCCTCCATCTTCTCTTTGACTCTCCTCAGAATTATTTTTATGAGAATTTTTGATGCCTGTGATATTAAGTTTAAAGTTCGATACTGTTCACATTTTGTAGCTGCTGCCTTCTTTGGTGTAGTTAATAACGTGCAAAATGCCTCGTTACACATCGTTGCGATGACAGATTGAACATATAACTAACTTAAGGTCTCTCTACACGCCGGTGACTTACGTCCCAAGTGTGGTCTCTGAAAGTACCATTGAGGACAGGCGTATTGTTCTTACAGTGCCGTCATTACCGTCCGTAGTTAAGAAACTGAAAGGTTACGGAATAAACCTCGCAGACTGCCGGCGGCTTGGCAGCGAGTGCTACAATACTTTCACTCCGAACAGCTTTGCTAGTTGGCAGTGCAGTGCTTTACGGCTTGCGAAGACAGCATTATAGCTACTGATAACGGTATCGTGCGTGCGGCGTTGATTGCGAGCCTTGTTGTATTTTACAGTTCTTTAATTTTTGGCTTTTATCTGTCGCGATAACGCTGTCAATGTTTGCCATTATCCGTGTCCGTCACAGCAGTCTCTTGCCATAAACGCACTGTTAGTCCTATCGCATCACTGTATCGCACATACCGAGCGAGGTGGCGCAGTGGTTAGCACACTGGACTCGCATTCGGGAGGACGACGGTTCAATCCCGTCTCCTGCCATCCTGATTTAGGTTTTCCGCGATTTCCCTAAATCGTTTCAAGCAAATGCCGGGATGGATCCTTTGAAAGGGCACGGCCGATTTCCTTCCCAATCCTTCCCTAACCCGAGTTTGAGTGTGTTTTCTTCAGCTGTATTGCAAAATACTAGAGATGTAATAACATGTTGCTAGAATGTTGGGAGTGTGGAGGTTGGAGACGCTGACTCATCTTCGGTATAGGCGGTACTTTGAGCTCTGTGGATCGTCACTGACAGTCCTGGGATTATTGCTGACCTTGATGATGTGTGCATCTATGGTTGAAGATGGCACAGTGTATCTGTGGCTGTTCTGATTTTCAAGAGACATAAATACTTCACTGGTAACGGAAGAAAGCCTTAAAATAAGACACAGGGTCACGTCAGTCGAAAAGCGCCAATGGGCAGGGTAAGGAATTTCGCGATTTGCATTAAGTCATCACGGTTAAGCATAGTGAAAATAAGCAGTTAGCTGGCGTCACTTTTCTGTTTTATTTCAAAGTCTTATTAACATACATCGAAGTTACTGGAAGCGTATAGAAAACCTTACCATTTGTTCCATTACGTAAACACAAGTTTTCTAAGCTTGCTGTTTCGCATTACTGAGACGTATAGCAAAAAACAAAAGAGGTAGCGCAGATTGCCAGAACAATAGCACTCTGTGAGGGGAGCCTGTAAACGTCCATCAGAGAAGATTTACAGACCTCATTCCAGGGTTCTGTGCACCTGTGAATGAACATCCACACAGGACTTCCACTGCTGCCTACCGTCGATTTGTGCGTGTCCAAGTACTGTTCTTTCTCGAATGCACGGGGTTACTGCAAAAATTGTTTCTTCCTATTTTCCGCAAGTGTAAAAGTAGTTAGTTACAATTTATTCTCGTACTTCTTTCAACTTTCATCTGTCATCAGAGCTGTTACAGTATTTATAATCCTGTTCAATGAGACATTCGTCTACTTCACGACAGGGCATCGTTACACGTTACTGCGAAGAACTGTGAAAGTGACTTGGTCTTTACTCTTTCGCCACGCTCCGTAAGTTCAATAGAAATTCGTCTTGACTGTCGTAATGGGTAATTGTCATCATCATCCTTATGACCTTACGACGCGTGGCTGACGTGACAAGTTTCCATTGTAGTCCCTCCCACTATGAATTGTAATCTAAACCGACCATTTACGACTTGTCATCTTTGTCGGTACCCTGATTTCCTTCCGCGATGGCATCTTCGATACTTTCGGTAGTTGTCGCTTCGCTGTTAATCCATGAAACCTCAAAGAAGCGTATAAAATACATGAAATGCAACGAATTACGTTCCTCTTTGAGAACCTGTCAGAAAGAGAACTTTCTTTTCAAGTCGACAGTAGGGCCTATTCCTCAACAACGTTAATACTGCACACAAAACTAACTATGAGGCCAACCGATTCGTGAGGCATATCTGCACTGACAGACGGAAAGGAACACCCTTTCACTGTATATTCTTAAATTTTAGTATCACGTCTTTCGTATGGTAGAGGATGCGTAACTGAGCATATTAAGGTACGGAACTAATGCTCAGGAATGAATTTTTATTTTTACTAATATCAATAACTTAGATTTTATACCAATACCGTTCCACTCTCGAACAGCACGTGGGAAAAACGAAAACTTAAATCTATCCGTGCGAACTCTGATTTCTCATATTTTATTATGGTGATCATTTCTTGCTATGTATGTGGGAATCAACAAAATATTTTCGCCTTCTAAGGAGGAAGTGGGCGATGGAAAACGTCGCGTATCATATACGTGATTCTCTCTCCCCTATTTCACGATAATACAAAACGAGATGTCCTCCTTCCAACTTCTACCATATCGTTCGTCAGTTCTCAGCGGGAAGGATCCCATACCGAACAGAGCAATATTCTAGCAGAGGATAGACACGTGTAGGAGACCCGTTGCTTCTTCTAAGTGTTCTGCCAACAAAACGCAGTCTTTCAATTGCCTTCCCATGACATCTATGTTATGGTTCCAATTTATGTTGTTCATTGTTGTAATTCCTAGGTATGTAGATGAATTGACAGCCTTCAGATTTGTGTGGTGTATCGTGTAAGCGAAATATAACCGTTTCCTTCTAAGTATCATATGGATGCTCTCGAACTTTTTGTTGTTTAGAGTCATTTTTCGCACCATACAGAGTCTCTGGTTCAAAAATGATTCAAATGGCTCTAAGCAGTATGGGACTTAAAATCTGAGGTCATCAGTCCCCTAGACTTAGAACTACTTAAACCTAACTAATCTAAGGACATCACACACTTCAATGCCCGAGGCGGGATTCGAACCTGCGACCGTAGCACCAGCGTAGTTCCAGACTGAAGCGCCTAGAACCTTTCGGCGACATCGGCCGGCTAGAGACCCTCTTTCCCTTGTATCTTTATGCCGCATCGGCGCAGAGTGCACAGGGTTAGCAACGGATTTATCATGCTTAGTTTAAGGGGTGGCCGGATGCCCCCTCTTCCTGTCTGTCCCCTGTCCCGCCTGCCCCCCCCCCCCCACCCCCCCCACCCCACCCCTAGAAAATTAATAAAAATTTCTCCTCTGTTTGAAGTGAGATTTCATTCAGCACGACTGGACGTAGAAATCCATCATGTACAAGTCCCAGTCGGTTAGGTGCTGTTGCTCGTGGCAGCCTCACTAACGGATTTCAAGTAACATAATCAGCCTGCCTCTCACGTGTTACTGCTTCAAAACTTCGTGTCACCTGACGGATTATTTTCCTTGGTTCCTCATGTCAAAATGCATTTTTTGGATTATTTACCGTGTGCATAGTTTTACATTGGCAGCCAGCTCCAGTGTTAAAGGTGTCCATTTTGAGAAGCGACATCCTTAGTCCCTTGTGTTGGTCCCGTGTCAGTATTTGAGACAAGTAGAGACGTACCGTCCTAAGGTAAGTTTCGTCGTTTGCGTTTGTTTGGTTGTATTGCTCCGTAACGTCGACCATTTTGTGTAGTGTTGTTTCCTAACAAACTTAACAGTTTGTCTTCTTCCTCTTGCTCCCTTCACAGAACAATTGAAACTGAAGTTACTTCTCGCCGTGTACTTCCTCTAGGGGTTGGCGTTGGGCATAGGAGGGAGGAGGCAGCTACCAAAAGATACGGCCTCGTACTTGACGAGGTCGGTTAGTTGTGCAGGACGTGGCGGCTGCTCGCAGCCCGCCTAGTGACACAGCAGCAGCCGCCGACCGGACAATTCGTGGAAAGCGGCGAAACACGAGCCCGGCCGACACCGAAGCCCGCTCGTCCGGCGTGCGCGGTGCCCGCCGCTGTCGCTCTGCGGCGTCCCACAATCCTCGCCCCCTTCACATCAGCACTCGACAATGCCGCACGCTCGTGGGACAGACCCGCGCCTGAAGAAAGTGCGATGTGCAGTAAAGGGAGACTGCAGAATACTCGAGGTCCGTGACTGAAGTTGCGCGTCAGAACTGCAACGAACCTGTATCTTCCGTACGGATCCCACGTCGCCGTACTGATCTTCAGTCCAGAGACTGGTTTGATACAGCTCTCCATGCTACTCTATCCTGTGCAAGCTTCAACATCTCCGAATATCTACTGCAACCCACTTCCTTCTGAATCTGCTTACTGTGTTCATCTCTTGGTCTTCCTGCACTCCCCTCCAATACTAAATTGGCGATCCCTTGATGCCTCAGAACATGTCCTAACAACCAACCACTTCTTCTAGTCAAGTTGTGCCTCAAATTCCTCTTCTCCCAGATCCTATTCAGTACCTCCTGATTAGTTACGTGATCTACCCATCTAATCTTCAGAATTCTTCTGTAGCACCACATTTAGAAAGCTTCAATTCTTTTCTTGTCTGAACTATTGATCGTCCGTGTTTCACTTGCATACATGGCTAAACTCCATACAAACATTTTCAGAAAAGACTTCTTGACACTTAAATCTCTACTGGATGTTCACAAATTTCTCTTCTTCAGAAACGCTTTCCTTGCCATTGCCAGTCTTCCCATTATATACATGAGTTATTTTTCTCCCCAAATAGCAAAACTCATCTACGACTTCAAGTGTCTCATTTTCTATTCTAATTCCCTCAGCATCACCTGATTTAATCCGACTGCATTCCATTATCCTCTTTTTGCTTTTGCTGATGTTCATTTCGTAACCTTCTTTCAAGACACTGTTCATTCCGTCTAAGTGCTCTTCCAGGTCCTTTGCTGTCTCTAAGAGAACTGCAAAGTCGTCGGCGAACCTCAAAGTTTTTATTTCCTCTCCATGGATTTTAATTCCTACTCCAAATTTTTGTTTCGTTTCCTTTACTGCTTGCTCAATACACAGATTGAATAACATCGGGGATAGGCTACAACCCTGCCTCACTCCCTTCCCAACCACTGCTTCCATTTCATGCCCCTCGACTCTTATAACTGCCATCTGGTTCTCTGTACAAATTGTAAATTGCCTTTCATTCCCTGTATTTTACCCCTGCCACCTTCAGAATTTGAATGAGAGTATTCAGAATGGTTCAAATGGCTCTGAGCACTATGGGACTTGACATCTGAGGTCATCAGTCCCCTAGAACTTCGAACTACTTAAACCTAACTAACCTAAGGACATCACACACATCCATGCCCGAGACAGGATTCGAGCCTGCGACCGTAGCGGTCGCTCGGTTCCAGACTGAAGCGCCTAGAACCGCTCGGCTACACCGGTAAGAGAGTATTCCAATCAACATTGTCAAAAGCTTTCTCTGCGTCTACAAATGTTAGAAACGTAGGTTTGCCCTTCCTTAACCTGTCTTCTAAAATACGTCGTAGGGTCAGTATTGCTTCACGTGTTCAAACATTTATGCGAAATCCAAACTGATCTTCGCCGAGTTCGTCTTCTACCAGTTTTTCCATTTGTCTTTAAAGAATTCGTGTTACTATTTTGCAACTGTGACTTATTAAACTGACAGCTCGGTATTTTTCACAACTGCTTTATTTGGGATTGCAATTGTTACATTCTTCTTGAACTCTGATCCTATACAGCAAGTGAATTATCTGATCACGTGTGACGCCGTGGCGCAGAACTTCATTCTGCCAGTACATCTCCCCTACTCATTCCACACTGCAAGCTAAATCGAGTTTCAAACTATGTCTCGTTGTGTGCTGGTAAGGTAGTGTGGTGCTACAGCTTCAAAACGTGCGCTCACACCGCTGTAGAGCGAAAATTCAGTCCGGAAACAATCGCCCTGGCTGCGGGTAAGTCATGTCTCCGCTATATGCTTTTAGAGTGCTAGTCACAGAAGGTATGCACGAGCACTACTACTACTACTACTACTACTACTACTACTGTGAAGTTTGGAAGGCAGAAGATGAGATAAAAATAGTGGACACTGATGAGTTTCTTTAGAGACCGCTACCAGCCACAAAATTTTGTTGACTGACTTAAATTATGTAATGAAGCAATATGTTTCAGGGTATTAACTCCATCTTCAGGCTACAGTGGCAGTACAAAACACCTAACAACAGTACACTTAGATATTAATGTCGTAATGCAAATGGACAGAAATTTTAAAACCCGTTTTAAATAACATATTGACCGTTTCAGACTTTGTAGAGCTAACAGATCATCTATAGCAAAGCATATAGACGAAACAGGAAACAGTCTTGTAATAGACAACGATCTACAGGTCTGCATATTTTCGAGAAGAGATGGAAAATGCACATCTTGGAGGAGTCTGAAAAATTCATAAATGGCCAGAAGTAGTAAAACGAGATCGTGAATAAAATGACAGATTTGAAGAACACACAGTTCTTCACCAAGTTTACTTCAGCACTGTTAACATAGAAAAAACGTAACAATTAAAAATGTATTTGAATCTGTGTTCATATAGCAATATCTTTGTAATGGTTTGAAGTAATTTTTATAGTGTCGTTTTTAACACAAAATTGTCACATTCTTTCTTACAATATTTCTTTGGCCAACACCACAAATGCGACAGAAAGATGTGCAGAAGAGACTACTAGTGTCTAATAACACCGGTATCGACACATCTATTGTTGTTTCAAGCGTAATTTCGAAAGTTGTGAACACTGCTTAACAAGAGCCAAGGAACCATAGCAATGCAGGCAACTGAACGCACCATAAGAAGCTCGTTATTTCATATGATCAAAGCGAGTGATTCTTTAAAATTGTTTACGTGAACAGCGGACCAAGAAACGAAATGAGTATTCCCTCATTTTAGGTTACCCTCCTCTTTCTCTACGGGATCACCACACTCCCAGTAGATTAACAGTCAGTATGGCTTTCAGAAATGCAAGTAAAACTGTGGCACTGCGTCGCGAGTCGTGCTTCGTAGTGTGAAGATAACCCTACAGTACAACATAGGTTTTTCTTCCTATTTCCTTTCTTTCGGTGATACGTTAAGAGATTTATTATAGAATAGATTCTGTAACTTCGTTTCTATGTGCAACTTTGTTTCTGGTTGCGTTATGTAGTTGCTATTAATGGAATTGCCATTTCGTTTGTATCATGCTGTGTGTTCACACGTTTATTAATATGTTATTTAAATCTATTTTCTGTGGACCTAATAATGTGAAGATGTTACGTTGTATAAATTTATAAATCGATGTACTCGAAATTTTTGAAACTCTAATGTTCAGCGAGATTTGTTGAGCTATAGAGAGAACGGAATTTGATTGTCATGGTTCTGTCAAGCGTCCTCTATACTGCAGGGTGAAACATTGTCCTAGAGATAGCTCTTTGGACATGATGAAGTAATTCTCCATGTTTGTACTAGAGGAGTGAAGAATGCAGCTGAAGTTCTTGTTCCTTTTGCAAGCCCGGATGCTTCAGCTACTGAGAGTATTGGCCACAACAGGATAAGTTAAGAAGCTGAATCGCAGACTGTTTCACCGGAAAGGCTCAGGAAGTTTTTCCTCTGAAGATGTATTTGCAAAGGCAGATGTGAAGAACCTTAAGTAATTGTGCCACAACTGCCAATGAAGAATGTAGTAGGTAAACAGTTTTGAAGAAGTACTGCTAAATACAAGCAATGTAAAGTGCATACCACAATAAAATTAAGTTCTAAGGACGCCAGCATTGTTAACAATGAAGTTTAGCACTGTTACCGACTATGCGCTACGAAGGCTCTGTAGCATATAGCTGTTAGGTTCTTCAAAGAGTTTCAGGATGATAAAGAAAGCGAGTCAAATGAAGTAAAACATTGTTAACGGCAAATAAAAGGATTGACGTTTAATTGAGTAGGAAAAAGATAAAGCTTCCGAATACGACTTAGGGCTTGCATTTAAATGTAATCAGTATTCAGCATGTCACAAACTCGGTCACAGATATACACTCCTGGAAATGGAAAAAAGAATACATTGACACCGGTGTGTCAGACCCACCATACTTGCTCCGGACACTGCGAGAGGGCTGTACAAGCAATGATCACACGCACGGCACAGCGGACACACCAGGAACCGCGGTGTTGGCCGTCGAATGGCGCTAGCTGCGCAGCATTTGTGCACCGCCGCCGTCAGTGTCAGCCAGTTTGCCGTGGCATACGGAGCTCCATCGCAGTCTTTAACACTGGTAGCATGCCGCGACAGCGTGGACGTGAACCGTATGTGCAGTTGACGGACTTTGAGCGAGGGCGTATAGTGGGCATGCGGGAGGCCGGGTGGACGTACCGCCGAATTGCTCAACACGTGGGGCGTGAGGTCTCCACAGTACATCGATGTTGTCGCCAGTGGTCGGCGGAAGGTGCACGTGTCCGTCGACCTGGGACCGGACAGCAGCGACGCACGCCAAGACCGTAGGATCCTACGCAGTGCCGTAGGGGACCGCACCGCCACTTCCCAGCAAATTAGGGACACTGTTGCTCCTGGGGTATCGGCGAGGACCATTCGCAACCGTCTCCATGAAGCTGGGCTACGGTCCCGCACACCGTTAGGCCGTCTTCCGCTCACGCCCCAACATCGTGCAGCCCGCCTCCAGTGGTGTCGCCACAGGCGTGAATGGAAGGACGAATGGAGACGTGTCGTCTTCAGCGATGAGAGTCGCTTCGGCCTTGGTGCCAATGATGGTCGGATGCGTGTTTGGCGCTGTGCAGGTGAGCGCCACAATCAGGACTGCATACGACCGAGGCACACAGGGCCAACACCCGGCATCATGGTGTGGGGAGCGATCTCCTACACTGGCCGTACACCTCTGGTGATCGTCGAGGGGACACTGAATAGTGCACGGTACATCCAAACCGTCATCGAACCCATCGTTTTACCATTCCTAGACCGGCAAGGGAACTTGCTGTTCCAACAGGACAATGCACGTCCGCATGTATCCCGTGCCACCCAACGTGCTCTAGAAGGTGTAAGTCAACTGCCCTGGCCAGCAAGATCTCCGGATCTGTCCCCCATTGAGCATGTTTGGGACTGGATGAAGCGTCGTCTCACGCGGTCTGCACGTCCAGCACGAACGCTGGTCCAACTGAGGCGCCAGGTGGAAATGGCATGGCAAGCCGTTCCACAGGACTACATCCAGCATCTCTACGATCGTCTCCATGGGAGAATAGCAGCCTGCATTGCTGCGAAAGGTGGATATACACTGTGCTAGTACCGACATTGTGCATGCTCTGTTGCCTGTGTCTATGTGCCTGTGGTTCTGTCAGTGTGATCATGTGATGTATCTGACCCCAGGAATGTGTCAATAAAGTTTCCCCTTCTTGGGACAATGAATTCACGGTGTTCTTATTTCAATTTCCAGGAGTGTATTTCAAATTCTACAAAGCTAGTAAACGCACCGATATGGCAGGCGGATCTACATCTACATCCATACTCGGCAAGCCACCTGATTGTGTGTGGCAGAGGGTACCTTGAGTACCTCTATCGGTTCTCTTTTCTATTCCAGTCTCGTATAGTTCGTGTAAAGAAGGATTGTCGGTATGCCTCTGTGTGGGCTTTAATCTCTCTGATTTTATCCTCATGGCCTCTTCGCGAGATATACGTAGGAGGGATGTTACGTCACACAAAGAATTCCGGGACGACTCATCAGAGCAATAAAAAAGCTATTCTAATTTCGGGGGCCATAAGGGGCAAATGTGTTATCTGGTTTTGGATTACTATTTTTATTTAACATACGATTTAATTGTTGGTGATACATTATTTGACATCACGACAGTTACTCATGTATTCGAACATACAATATTTAGCACCTGTTGTTTTCAAAAGTGTGGTAGAATGAAGCTTCAGTAGTGTCCTTTTCAATCTAAATGTCCGACGGCGGACATGGAGGGAGAACCTCACGCTTATCATTAGCAGAGGCGATGGGTCACGTCTGAATCTTTCACGGGCTCAGTGAGAGGCGCCGACGCATTCGGGAGGAGATGGTTCAAATCCGCGTCCGACGATCCTGATTTAGGTTTCCCTAAATCACTCAAAGCAAATGCCGGGACGGTTCCTTTGGAAAGGGCACGGTCGATTTCCTTCACCACTCTCGAAACGATCCGAGCTTGTGCTGCGTCTCTAATGACCACAATGTTGACGGGACGTTCAACCCTAAACTTCCTCCCTTCCTTCGATCTTTTAAAGCAGCGGCATACCGGCAGGTAGGCGATCCCCTGTCTCCTCGGGGTAATTAGCGCTAACTACAGAGTCCCGCCTGCAGCTAATGGTGGACAGGACGAGTTGTTATCCTTCGGAAGGAACATGCAGCGCAAATTAAGTCAGCGAGGGAGCGGCTATCGGCTGATTTAACAGCGCAGCGCGGCTCCAACTTTGCGATCCTGTTTTCGCCGCGTCGACTCTCCTCGCCGCCCTGCGCCGTCAATTAAGGCAATCGGCAGTAAGGCTCACCTGAGGTGTGAAGTCGCGCTGGAAGTAATCCGTCGCGATTGGCTCGCCCTGCGGCCCTACGCCGCTTTTAGAGTAATTAACTTGGAAGGTCGCTTTCATCACTTTGTCGCGCCCCGTTGGCGCGAAAAGGTTTGCGCGTCCTGTTGAGCGGAAATATTTATAGGCCAGTGCGGATCTGTGTATTTAATTAATGTCGGCACCTGTAGCGCACGCCCCCGCCGCCGCCACGGTTGGATCTGGCCAGTGTTTGCCGCGGTCGCGGATGGCCGAACAGGCGCTCTGCATTCCTAACGCACTGTCTTTCGAGCCATTTCGGAAATTTGAAATACGCCGTCGTCAGTAATTAATTCTGCCGTTTCAGCTTAACCGGGAAGCCGACGGCGTGGAAACGTATTATCCGCATGAAATAAAAACCTCGCCAGCGGACGCTTTTAATCGGCACAGCCCAGTTAAGATCCAGCACGGCGAATAGGTAGGCGCTATACAGTAATGGCGCAGCAATGCGTGTTGCGAAACAAGAACTGCTTCACACATTATTCGATACGTCTTCCAGCAGGTTCCAGATTTTGGACTATCTAACATGCTCAAAGTAAGAATACAACTGTTAATCAGTTGATGCGCCTTAAATACACGTCAAAAAGTTTTGCATCACCTCGGTTCCGAGAGTTCCGGAACCTATACAGATAATTGGAATAGAGATCAACATAAACATTATTTCCGCTCTTTTTATTGCTCATGAAAACCAAACATTGCCTGTTGTACCACCATACAGCGAGACCTTCAGATGTGGTGGTCCAGATTGCTGTACACACCGGTACCTCTAATACCCAGTAGCACGTCCTCTTGCATTGATGTATGCCTGTATTCGTCGTGGCATACTACCCACAAGTTCATCATGCCACTGTCCAGATTATCCCACTCCTCGACGGCGATTCGGCGTAGATCCCTCAGAGTTGTTGGTGGGTCACGTCGTCCATAAACAGCTCTTTTAATCTATCCCAGGCATGTTCAATAGGATTCAGGTCTGGTGAATATGCTGGCCACTCTAGACGAGCCATGTCGTCATCCTGAAGGAAGTCATTCACAAGATGTGCACGACGGATTGGTTCAAATGGCTCTGAGCACTATGGTTCAAATTACTTCTAAGGTGATCATTCCCCTAGAGCTTAGAACTAATTAAACCTAATTAACCTGAGGACATCACGGTCATCCATGCCCGAGGCAGGATGCGAACCTGCGACCGTAGCCGTCGCGTGGTTCGGATTGTAGCGCCTAGAACAGCTCCGCCACTCCGGCCGTATGCAAGACGGGGGCGCGAATTGTATTTCATGAAGACGAATGCCAATACAGTTGCACTATCGGTCGGAGAATGGTATGCAAGTATCGTACAGCTATTACCTCGCCTTCCATGACAATCAGCAGCGTACCTCGGCCCCACATAATGCCAACCCAAAACAGCAGGGAACCTCCACCTTTCTGCACTCGCTGGGCAGTGTGTCTAAGGCGTTTAGCCTGAGCAGGTTGCCTCCAAACACGTCTCCGACGATTTTCTAGTTGAAGGCATATGCGACGCTCATCGGTGAAGAGAACTTAGGCCAATCCTGAGTGGTCCATTCGGCATGTTTTTGGGCCCATCTGTACCGCCCTTCATGATGTCGTGGTTGCAAAGATGGACCTCGCCTTGGACGTTGGGAGTGAGGTTGCGTATCATGCAGCCTATTGCGTACAGTTTGAGTCGTAACACGACGTTCTGTGGCTGCACGAAAAGCATTATTCAATTGCTTGAAGGTCTCTCGGGCAAGAAGCCGGGTTGACTGGTCGTTGTAGAACGAATTTTCGACGGCGTAACGTGCCATCATAATCAGGTTACTCCTGTTAACGACTAACACACAGCATTATTCAACATGGTGGCGTAGCTGTCAGGGTTCCTGCGAGCCATAATCCGTAGGTAGCGGTCATCCACTGCAGTACTAGCCCTTGGGTGGCATGGGCGAGGCATGTCATCGACTTTCCTGTCTCTCTGTATCTCCTCCATTTCCGAACAACATAGCTTTGCTTCACTACGAGACGCTTGGACACTTCCCTTGTTTAGAGCCCTTCCTGGCACAAGTAACAGTGCGGAAACGATCGAACCGCTGTATTGACCGTCTAGGCATGGCTGAACTACAGACAACACGAAGCGTGTACCTCCTTCATGGTGGAATGACTGGAACTGATCGGCTGTCGGACCTCCTCCGTCTAATAGGCGCTGCTCATGCATGGTTGTTTACATCTTTGGCGGGTTTAGTGTCCTCTCTGAACAGTCAAAGGGACTATGTCTGTGATACAATATCCAAAGCCAACGTCTATCTTCAGAACTTCTGGGAATTGGGGCGATGTAACACGTTTTTTGATTTGTGTATAAAGGATATACCAGGAAGGATGGTCAATATTCAGGGAAATGACAAGAACGGTGATTCGAAACAAGTGTGTTTAGTAAATGTGCGCCTTAAAATGTAGATCCTAAGATCGACGAGCACTTGTACGTCTTCGATGGTGTGGAAAACTTCTCTTTTACTGAACAAATGCCCGTGGCTCTTGAAACATGCATTGTAGAGCCCATCTCAACTAGACTCTTTTGCTTCGAATGATTTTTCCTGCCATATCCCTGAATACTGACAATTCCTCTTGAGACACCATGTATAACCTGCAATATTTTTCTGTATGACTGCAACGATTTGCATGTAATCCAGCTTCTCGACGTTACTGCGCAGCTGGCAACTTGTTGAATTCCCCAGGGAACCGGTCGGCTTCTAGAACACACAACAAAACTGTCTGGTCGGGTTCGGTGGTTCAGTACTGCCCTGCCTGCAAGTTCAAAGATTTGGGCATCGATCCCCACTCAGTCCGTTACATATCAGTTAGTCGTTTTCACCTTGGAAAACGTCTGCCTCAGGTAGCTAATTAGTCAGCGCGATAGAATGTCAATGATAATGGCCCAGGTTTGATTCCTGGCTGGGTCAGAGATTTTCTCCGCTCAGGGACTGGGTGTTGTGTTGCCCTAAGCATCCTCATTTCATCCCCATCAACGCGCAAGTCGCCAAAGTTGTGTCAAATCGAAAGACCTGCACCCAGCGAACGGTGTACCTGACGGGAGGCTCTAATCACACGACATTTACATTTACCTCGGGAAACGTTTGTTAAGTGGAAAATAATGCCGTGTTTCGAAGACCACGTTGAACTTCATGTCCCCTAATAACTTGTTCGGAAAGTAATTTTAAAGGTCGGAGGAAGGCCTGTGTTACTGCATCCAGTACTGCACTGTTTGGTAATGACAGCTTCACATTTACCAAGGACAACTGTGCTCTTAAGCTTAGGCTAAATACTAGTATTTTTTTTGGCAGCATCAGTCATGAGAAATATAATTGACTCAGTTGGACAATTATTGCGAATGGAATAGTCTGACATTTTTGAAACAACTACCCCGACATTTGCATGAATTTAAACCAGTACGAGTAGAAGCAAACTCCAGTCACTTGTGCAATTACAAGTCCTCTGTCTCAGCCATTGAATTTCTGTATTATGTTACGCGTTTTTTCATCCACTCTATAATATTGTTTCACCTTTTTAATGCCTTTCTTGAGATCATTTCACACCTCTTCTTGTCGTTTCTATCTTGAATTGTCTTTATTTGTACCAATGCTTGCTATGTTTCATCTTTTTTAGCTTGTGCACTTCCAAATCATTTATTCTGTAGGTTGTCCTCCGTAGTATTTATAAAAGATATTTTTATCCATGTCTCAGCATAGACCTGTTACAATCGTTATTATGCTGCAATTGGTATAGACAGTTTGTCGTCAATACTAGATAAATGTTATATTTTGAAACAATGTACATGCCATACAAACCACTTTAAGCTCTAAAGTGTGTCTGATTATTGAAATTAGCTCTGGATCAATAAAGATCTTAACAGATTTGTGGCGATGTATATAAAAATGATTATTTTAAAGTACCCGACGTTTCGTACTTATGACCGAAATGGTGAATTAAAATAGTATTATACATGCCCACAAGTCTTATTACCATTTAATCTACAGATTTATGTTACCAACATGTAATCGCTTAGGATGCAACTAGATTCATTAGATTCATCGATCTCTCTCTCTCTCTCTCTCTCTCTCTCTCTCTCTCTCTCTCTCTCGATTTCGGTAGCGCCGCGTCCAGTAGAAAGTAGCCACGGGATCGCTCTGTCGAGAATAGTAAGTAGGCCACCTATCTCTTCCTACGCAGAAATACAGAAAGTGAAACTGCGCAGCTTTCTGTCTTCCACACTCACGCACCACCGATCAGCAAAAATCCTGCCCGTTCTCCCGTGCCATCTGCTGTTCTCTTCAGACAGTCAGGGTTGTGGAAATATGGGCAGGAGGTCACTCGTAACCGGATGATGTGGCATTTAGGTCTTCGAGCTCCTTAATATTTTGTCCTGGCTATGGACTACGATAGCGCCTTGACATTTAAGGCAGCTACCTCGTACGTTCTCTCTAACCGTTGTCGAAGAAAACTGGTTGTGCTTAGGTTGATATTCTGTTTTGAAATTTTCTCTTCCGTCCCTCAGCCACTAGAGCATGCGAATGAAAATTTTACAGATTACATGTTAATACTCGGGCAGTAAGCGAAACAATAAGCAGTTTTAGATATTAGGAGAAATTTTAGTTCATCTTCAAATTGGAGAGGCCAAGTACTTGGTCTGATTTAGAATGAGTCCTTGTGGAGGCATGCATTATGGACAGAATAATTGGAAGGAATTAAAAACAGCTGCGTGGTTGTTTGAAAACAGTCTTTAGTATTCTCTAAATTTGTTTATTAACTGTCACTGCATGTTTAGAGTTCAACCTATCAACGGGTGACCAATTGTAAACAGACAAAGTACCATGTGCCATATAACAAATTTTTACAGAAACGAAAATATCTTATAAAAATCATTTTGAAACGAACAATATTTAAGAACAAAACAATTTCTGATGAAGGAATACATACCATTTTAGATTTAAGTTCATGAAATTTTGATGTAGACATCAAAGACGATCATTAACAAAATGGATTGGCAACGGCCCACGAGCCTTCATTTGGTAGTAAAATTGAAATTGTATTTCTGTGCTAAGTTACATGGCTAGTTTGCACTGGAACAGATATGTAATTCCTCTGCTCATATCTCTGATAGTTTGACACATGTTTTCCAGAAAAAGATCGTGTGCCGGTATTACGACAATATGTCACTTGAATTTTTGTTTGTAAAGATTGGACGCAGTTTGTGCTGTTATCTGTTAGTAATTTGAATATAATGCTTTCATTGTGCATGAAACTGTCTGGCGCTCTTTAAGCGTGCATTGGCGGAGTAACGCCACATATCGTGTCCGAGCCTTCCATCCCAGCACACACAGCTGCGCTAAAATACTATGCATTCCATTATCAAAAAGTGTTTTGATCTTGAATAATGTCGTTTGGAGCTGACTTAACGCGTCGTGACAGTTAATAAACAAGTTCAGAGAAAATCAGCGACTGTTTTTAAGCAACCACGCAGCTTTTTAACATTCCTTTCAACAATCATATTCATAATGGTTACATGCCTCTACTAGGACTTGGTCTAATTTAGAGTAAGTACTTAGCCTCTCCCATTTGAATTGAAGTAAAATATTTATTTATTTATGCATTTATTTTACCTGGCAAGATTAGGGCCTTCAGGCCCTCTATTACACCTAACCAGGCATACTCAGATTGAACGAGTTACAGTTTCTACAGAACATTAAGGACATATAACGTATTATGCAGTATTGATGTTAAAGGAAAAAAATAGAGATTATAACAGTAGTACAATGATAATTATAACAATAAAAAATAACAATCAATAATAATAATAACAACAATAATAATAATAATGACCTTGTATATGAAAGTAAACATACTTTTCTTTTGTGAATGTCAGTCCCATTGTTAGTTGAAAATTTTCTCGTTGTGTTCTTGCAGCTTCTGAGTTATTCTCATCGAGCAGAGACATAAGACGATAGAATGGAGTGAAAGAGACATATAAAAGGTAGCTAGGTTAGAGGAAGAGAAATAGAATGGTAAAATTCGAAGCTGTGATGGAGAGGAGAAAGAAAGAGATGGGAGAGGCACAACAATGGTGGCTATACCGTCCCTAATATGTAAGTTTTGAGTTCCTTCTTGAATGTTGAGTAGGTTGGCAATCGTCTTCGCTTAAGAAATAAAAGAAAAAAGAAGTTAATAACACCGCAGGGCACTGCCCCTGTACACTGGTGTACACTCGTTACGTTATTACCTTTGACTTCTATTCTTACACACACGTTTCAACGCTTTATTCCGCTGCCGATAAGTCAAGTTGTCCGCAAGTCGAAGCCTACTTTGAACATAATAGCGTTTTCCTACTCTAAGTACGCCACTCTTGGACGTGGATCTCTGAACTGAATGACTGGACCAGTTATAGGCGCCCCTGTAGCCTTTAGAGAACCGCGAATCACAGTGGAACTTGGCAGATATGCAAAAACCGATTAGGTGAAATAGAGAATTGGGGTTGACTACCAGAACCAACAATTTTGTATGTATGGATTGACACGTCAAGCTGAACCTAACTACAACGAAGTTTGCCATCAGTGCTAAAAATGTTTCTATGCGATTTTCGTAACTTCTAAGTTCTATTAGGAAACACTGCTCAAAACGGCGCTTTTTGACAGCAACAACCTATAGACTTTATGTTGCAGGCAATTAAGACACAAAAGTTTCCCATACACAAAATCTGAAAACTGGATTGGCGCTTGAGCTGTGGACATTATTATTTTACTTTAGGTGGAGTATTTAAGAAAGAAGAAATTGTGGCTTCTCGTTTCCGTCTACTAGCCCCAATTTCGCTCCAATGCATTTTCTACTTCCTTCTTTTGCGTACGTTTCATTAGCTTCTCTTCTTGTCAGGTTTGTATGAAAATATTAGATTATTTTATTTAATCTTTAATAAAATAATTATTCAAAAACAGTCTAATCCCTGCTTCATCTCCACAACCATGTTGTCCAAAAATCTTTATTAAAAGTTATAACATTTGTTGAGAAGTAAACAAAATGACGATGAAGAGACTTAGCTGTGAAGAAAATAAAACCTTTTGTGCATGTATTGCGAGAGACAGTTGTCGTTTAGTTACAAGTGTTCCTGGTTCGGCCACTTCAATTTAATGAGTTGCCGCGAACTGTGAGCGAGCATTCAGTCGTTGGAGGATCCCGCCTTGTTTGCTTTCCTTGCTCTCACTCTATTATCACGTATGGTGTTATATTCTGGGGCAACCCTGCTGTGCTCTCGCCGAGAATACTGTCAGCCCTGACTGATCTGCAAAGTCAGTTGGCTGTTGTTCAGCTGACTCGGAAATCTGTCTGTGCCAGCCTTGTACGTACGTTCCGTCGTGCAGTACGTTGTTGACAGTGGTGACTCTTTCAGAAGAAACGGCGACAGTCGTTCAGTGGACACTGGACGAAAAAGCGATTTGCACTTGGATAACACTTCCTCAAGCGGTAAAGGTGTGCACTGATCAACAGGTTTCGTTCTCAGTAGGCTTCCAGCACAACTGGAAAAAATGATTCATCAACCCCAAATCATGAAATCTAAATTGAGACGCTTCCTTTTGGTACACAACTTCTATCCTGTTCAGGAATTTGATGCAGTGGTTGAGAAATTTTCTCTGTAATGTTTATTTATACAGAGTGATTCAGAAAAATTTTACAAACTGATATCGACCATCGGGCATACAACAAGGACCGGTAATTACATAGGAACCGGTGTCGCAAAGACCATCCGGGGACTGTAATCACATGCTACAAATGGACGCCCACCACAGGAGATGCTCAAAGTTTTGTCGAGATACATCGAGACAGCCTTGTATCGACGCTGCATTGAACGGTGCGCCTTCACAAAGATACCTGCCGTGTCTCGAAGACATCCTGCAGCCGTAACGATTCTGTCCACTAGGTCCTTCGGCAGTGTTTACAGGTGTCTCATACACAAGGCCGTTCAGATAATCGCAAAGGGAAAAAAATCGATTGGGGACATATCGCGGTGATCGTGGTGGCCATGCGACTGGCTGACCGCGACCAATTCAACGCCCGGAAAAGGTTGCCTGAGGATGTGGCCCCAACTGTCTGCTGAAAAAGCGCGGGGGCTCCGTCGTGGTGAAATCGAATCTGGCGACGAATAGGCATGAGAGCATCATTCAGCATGCACGACAGCACCTCTCCCAGGAAAACGAGAGAATGTACGGCCCAATTAGACAGACTCCGACGATGCCAGCTCACACTTGACCGTAGCGCTCTCTCGTGGCGTTTGCGACACCCGGTTCCTATACGATTACTGATCCTTGTTTAAATACCCGATGTGCCATGTGAGTTTGTAAACTTTATCACCGCGTAGATATACTCTCTCAAAAAATTTTCGTTTATAAAGTTTATAACCAAACTTCTGCAAGCTGTGTACTGACTCACTCCACGAGCTTTGGCTCGCATAGAAAGTAATGATGAAATACTATAAAACTGACGCTGCGCCGAGGAATGGTTAGCTCTTGTGGAAGTCGTCCATCCTTGTGAGCGAGAGGGTAGAGTGTGGTCTAGGGGAGGGTTTAGGGGTGGGGGTGTGCGCCCGTTGTTGCCAGAGTGCGCGTCCCCGCGTGAAAGTGACCGCCGGACCGCCTTGGCCGGTTGGCGCTGGTGGGGGTCCTACCCGGAACTCCGGGCGGCCGCCTCCGTCTCGTAGCGGCTCTCGTCAGCCGTCACTGTGAGCAGGACACCGTGCGTCTACACCCACGACCCCGTACTCTGCAGTCCACACTTGCGTGTTGCGCAGAGGGTTCGTAGAACCACTTTCAGATTGTTTCATGTGCGAAAAAATAAATACCTAAAGCTTTCCATACGACTTTTCTCTTGTTTTACTACAGTGCTCAATTGTACCTGTGTAGGTGGAAGTCAAAAACATATTTGCCTTTCGAACGTCAATGCTTGTGACTGAAATTTCGTGGAGAGGTCTCGTCACGAAACGTCTTTGTCGTAATGAGTGCCATCCCTGCTACCCTATCATATAGGACACACTCTTCCATATCTCACTATAATAAAAAACGAGCTGACCTTTGAAATATTTCCATGTACACAGCCAGTCCTATCTGGTGAGAATCCCATACCGCGCTGCAACACTACAGAAGATAATGGATAAGCATACTGTCCGTAGGATGTCCATTACGGATTTTCTATAACGCGTGACTAGGTTTTCATTATAAATACGGAAAATAGATGCTTTTCAAGCTCATTCGCATGAGGCACGTAGAAGTTAAAAGTTTATTTCCGTGGCGTGATGCTGGGTACTGTCTGTGTGCCAAGAGGATAGAAAAAAATTCAGAATGAAATTCAGTTGTCAGTTGCAAATATATTTGTATTTCTCTTTACTAGTTTCGAGAAATTAATTTATTTTCAGAGGCCGTCAAAATTGAGGATATTATAAATCCTTAGCCCTTGACTATACTTTTATGTGAAGTAGAAGTAGTTTATTACAAGTATTGGTTTAGCATAGGTCAGTACCTTTTTCATCGAAGCATAATGCCATGAATTGTCCAAAAATGTACATACTGTATGTGAATATTATAAACACTGAGTGACAGTTTAAAGTAACTGAATCGTAAGTATGTACATTCAAGCTGTTGTGCTAGCAGCAAGGAACATATATAAAAGCATATAAAAAGTGTAACTAAGACATTTCATATGTTTCATGTAATATATGTCCGAGTTTTATAAGTATATAGGACAGACAGGGAGGGTATTTTGCATAGCCTTGACAAGGGCTACAAAATGAACCTTTTAGAAGAATTTGAAATATATAGGCGGCCGAGGTGGCTGAGCGGTTCTAGGCGCTACAGTCTGGAACCACGCGACCGCTACGGTCGCAGGTTCGCATCCTGCCTCGGGCATGGATGTGTTTGATGTCTTTAGGTTAGTTAGGTTTAAGTAGTTCTAAGTTCTAGGGGACTGATGACCTCAGAAGTTAAGTCCCATAGTGTTCAGAGCCATTTGAACAATTTGAAATATATAAATATTCCCACCCAAACTCAAAAGATATGTTAAAGGATGAACTTAAAAAATAGATACTATTTTGATTGCACTGCATCTCTTGTAAAATGTGAGCCGCGCGGGATTAGCTGAGCGGTCTAAGGCGCTCCAGTCATGGACTGTGCGGCTGGTCCCGGCGTAGGTTAGAGTCCTCCATTGGGCATGGGGGTGTGTATTTGTCCTTAGGATAATTTAGGCTAAGTAGTGTGTAAGCTTAGGGACTGATGACCTTAGCAGTTAAGTCCCATAAGATCTCACACACATTTGAACATAAAATGTGAATATTAGCACATTCCTTGTGTATATTAGGATTATAAGCCACATTTCTTCAAATGGAATATATATAGCCCCTTTATGTATCTTAGCTATACTTTTTATATGCTTTTTTATATGTTCCTTGCTGTTCACAGAACAGCTTGACATGTACACAGATGTGATTCAGTTACTTCAAATTGAAAATCTGTGTTTACAATAACAAAATACATTACGTACATTTTTGTGCATATCGTGGCATTATGCTTCTGCGAAAAAGAAAATGACATCTGCTAAACCAATGATAAGTCTGTAATATACTACTTATTCTTCACATAACTGTACAGCCAGGTCTGAAGATTTATAATATCCTCAATTCTGTAGGCTTCTGAAGACAAGAAATTAATTTATCGAAATTGATGAAGCGAAATAAAAGTATGTTTGTAACTGACAACTGAATTCTACTCTGAAATATATATACTACAGCTGCTGAAAATGACTGTTGTTGTTATCTTCAGTCTTGAGACTGGTTTGATGCAGCTCTCCATGCTACTCTATCCTGTGCAAGCTGCTTCATCTCCCAGTACCTACTGCAACCTACATCCTTCTGAATCTGCTTAGTGTACTCATCTCTCGGTCTCCCTCTACGATTTTTACCCTCCACGCTGCCCTCCAATGCTAAATTTGTGATCCCTTGATGCCTCAAAACATGTCCTACCAACCGATCCCTTCTTCTAGTCAAGTTGTGCCACAAACTTCTCTTCTCCCCAATCCTATTCAATACTTCCTCATTAGTTACGTGATCTATCCACCTTATCTTCAGTATTCTTCTGTAGCACCACATTTCGAAAGCTTCTATTCTCTTCTTGTCCAAACTAGTTATCGTCCATGTTTCACTTCCATACATGGCTACACTCCAAACAAATACTTTCAGAAACGACTTCCTGATACATAAATCTATATTCGATGTTAACAAATTTCTCTTCTTCAGAAACGCTTTCCTTGCCATTGCCAGTCTACATTTTATATCCTCTCTACTTCGACCATCATCAGTTATTTTACTTCCTAAATAGCAAAACTCCTTTACTACTTTAAGTGTCTCATTTCCTAATCTAATTCCCTCAGCATCACCCGATTTAATTTGACTACATTCCATTATCCTCGTTTTGCTTTTGTTAATGTTCATCTTATATCCTCCTTTCAAGACACTGTCCATTCCGTTCAACTGCTCTTCCAAGTCCTTTGCCGTCTCTGACAGAATCACAATGTCATCGGCGAACCTCAAAGTTTTTACTTCGTCTCCATGAATTTTAATACCTACTCCAAATTTTTCTTTTGTTTCCTTTACTGCTTGCTCAATATACAGATTGAATAACATCGGGGAGAGGCTACAACCCTGTCTCACTCCTTTCCCAACCACTGCTTCCCTTTCATGCCCCTCGACTCTTATTACTGCCATCTGGTTTCTGTACAAATTATAAATAGCCTTTCGCTCCCTGTATTTTACCCCTGCCACCTTTAGAATTTGAAAAAGAGTATTCCAGTCAACATTGTCAAAAGCTTTCTCTAAGTCTACAAATGCTAGAAACGTAGGTTTGCCTTTTCTTAATCTTTCTTCTAAGATAAGTCGTAAGGTCAGTATTGCCTCACGTGTTCCAACATTTCGACGGAATCCAAATTGATCTTCCCCGAGGACTGCATCTACCAGTTTTTCCATTCGTCTGTAAAAAATACGCGTTAGTATTTTGAAGCCGTGGCTTATTAAACTGATAGTTCGGTAATTTTCACATCTGTCAGCACCTGCTTTCTTTGGGATTGGAATTATTATATTCTTCTTGAAGTCTGAGGGTATTTCGCCTGTCTCATACATCTTGCTCACCAGCTGGTAGAGTTTTGTCATGACTGGCTCTCCCAAGGCCGTCAGTAGTTCTAATGGAATGTTGTCTACTCCGGGGGCCTTGTTTCGACTCAGGTCTTTCAGTGCTCTGTCAAACTCTTCACGCAGTATCGTATCTCCCATTTCGTCTTCATCTACATCCTCTTCTATTTCCATAATATTGTCCTCAAGTACATCGCCCTTGTATAAACCTTCTATATACTCCTTCCACCTTTCTGCCTTCCCTTCTTTGCTTAGAACTGGGCTGCCATCTGAGCTCTTGATATTCATACACGTGGTTCTCTTCTCTCCAAGGGTCTCTTTAATTTTCCTGTAGGCAGTATCTATCTTACCCCTAGTGAGATAAGCTTCTACACCCTTACATTTGTCCTCTAGCCATCCCTGCTTAGCCATTTTGCACTTCCTGTCGATCTCATTTTTGAGACGTTTGTATTCCTTTTTGCCTGCTTCATTTACCGCATTTTTATATTTTCTCCTTTCATCAATTAAATTCAATATTTCTTCTGTTACCCAAGGATTTCTAGCAGCCCTCGTCTTTGTACCTACTTTATCCTCTGCTGCCTTCACTACTACATCCCTCAGAGCTACCCATTCTTCTTCTACTGTATTTCTTTCCCCTATTCCTGTCAATTGTTCCCTTATGCTCTCTCTGAAACTCTGTACAACCTCTGGTTCTTTCAGTTTATCCAGGTCCCATCTCCTTAATTTCCCACAGTTTTGCAGTTTCTTCAGTTTTTAATCTACGGGTCGGAACCAATAGATTGTGGTCAGAGTCCACATCTGCCCCTGGAAATGTCTTACAACTTAAAACCTGGTTCCTAAATCTCTGTCTTACCATTATATAATCTATCTGATACCTTTTAGTATCTCCAGGGTTCTTCCACGTATACAACCTTCTTTCATGAAGAATCATGAAAGAAAATGACTGCTCTGAATAAAATAAGAACAAACTTGAATTTTTTGCCCCGAAGAGTACTGCTGCCTGCCGAGAAGTTGACACCCTAGCTCTGATGTACATCATTGTTGCCAGTGAGTTCGGCGGAAGCAGCTTGTTCCGTTATTCTTCACTAAAAACAATCCTGATTTGGAGTCGTCTCTATCGTTTACATTAATCTTGTTACCTCACTCATGCACAGAGTAATATTTTTTGTGCCATATAAATATTTAAACATATTTGCTCTACTTCTTTGGGTTCGATAGTTCCATCTGTTAACCACTAATTCCGGCATGTCCGATTGGAAAAAGTGGCCACACTTTTTGTGGAGAAAAGTGACCAAGGTGGTCACCCCAATAATTGTTACTTAACCTCATATATGACAGACAATATTACGAATAAGTCTCGCTTCCAAACCTTTATACAGGGTGTCCCAGGGGGAATGGTCAGTATTTAGGGAGATGATAGGAACGCTCATTCCAAGAAAAAAAGAAAAAAGAAAAACTTGACAAGGGCTTATGCCGTATTCTGAATTGTTTGCGAGATAGAGAACACATTTAACATACATGTTGATAGGTCCAGTCATTTTAGAAGGCTGGGAAGAGTTAATTGCGTTTTTCGGAAAATTCGTTTGTTAAAAACCTTGAGGCCGTTCCTTTGGGCACTCCATTAATTACATGCAACATGACGGAGGCCCTTCACATTTTACCTGATGAGTGCGGAAACATCTCAACATCACTTACCTAATCGCTGGATTGGTTGTGGTACTACAATGAATTGGCGACGTATATCGCCAGACCTTACGCCATTAGATGTCTGTGTGTTAGGTTGCATGAAGTCTGATGTGTACATATGGAAGGTGAATACGCGAGGTGAACTGCTTGGTCGCATCATAGACGCGGCTACCCTCATTAGGGAACGTGCAGAGGCACTCAAGCAAGTACCACACGTTCCCCCAAGAATGTACAATGCACTGAAATTGACCACGTGCTCTTCAAACATTTACTGTGAACTGTACAACGGCGCGGTAACGTTACGTGTACGATACTGCTTAGAGGCGAATGTGTTCAAAATACGTATTTTTCAATGGATACTTTGTAAGAGACATGTTGTGATGTTTACTAATTGTTGTACATATGTTTATGTTGTAACGCAACAGTACCATCGATACCTAGTAGCATCTAGAGACTCTGAAGATAACTCAAAGATATTATTTACAAATGTCAGTTATTTCCACCGGAAATCTGTAATTTGGGATCTTGTCTCAATGCACCACACGGAAATATATGCGTGATTGTATCCATGCGCTAAATATAATGCACAATTTTTCCCTATGTGTAGTACATAAAACAATTAATTTCATTGAGAACAACTAAGTTTAGTATTTAAAATTATCTATAGAGGGCAGTCAAATGATAACGAGACAGATGGAAAAAGTGAGAAGCTTTATTATTTCGAAAGTGACCGCCATTATTATTAACAGATTTATCCCTCCGAGAGATAAGACGATCGGTACCTTCATGGAGAAATGTTTGGTGAACCACGGTTGCCCCTTCTTCATACAGTTCAGATTTATCCCTGTGTGTGGTCTTTTTTTAAAGGCACTGGAAAAGTTATTCGTGGTCCTCTGTCGAAGAGTGCGCTCTAGGGTACAATCACGGTTCCGTCGACAGCTGCAAACATTTTGTCCATAGAGGCATCGAGCTTCTTGTTTCTCAGTGAGGTAAACGTATTGACAGTTACGGCGACAACTTTTGAAATAAGAAACAGCTTATTTACTTTCTTTCATCTGTCTTGTTTTCATTTGAGTGCCCTTTATTGAATGCCAGAATGCGTGAAACTTTTCAAAAGAAATTGTTATTCTGGAAGGGATTTTTTGTATGTTCAGACTTCCTTAGTTGCTTTAAAACTCCTGGAGGTATGTTCCGTCCATGTAACTAATTGTAGGCGGTTTGTTTATTGCCGTACACGTATTACAGGCCACTGATGATGCTTACCAAATAAAAGAAGCGAAACGCGTATGGTTATAAAGAAACTGCCTTCAATTAGTGGCACAGACACAACATACGGCCACGAAAAGCAAACATTAACGTTTACGCCAAGGTTTTCATGGCCAGTAGTGCCTGTTAACGGTGTAATGCGTGAATCTGACAATGTAGAAAATAAATAACAATGTACATTAAATGTGTTCTGTCTTGGAAACCATTCGGACTGTTGCACGTGTTCCTATGAAGTTTCCTGCTTCAAATGATCATTCCTGTCAAATCCCTGGATACTGACCAGTCCTCCTGTGTAATAAAACCACCATCCGTCATTCTATCCCTTGGTGATAATTTTGAATTTATGAAATTATATTATTTGGAAAGGTCTCTGTTCTGTTACATTTGGTCTGATACAAAACTTCGACTGAAAACCGTCTGCTCCATCCGCTTGATTTTGATTGATAAACTAGGGCATCAAGACACACAGAAATCAGAACAAGCAACACTGTAGCAATGGCGGTGGCCGTAGGTAGGCCAAAGTGGCCACTTTGACTGCCAGCATACAGCCCCAACATTTTATTTCCCTTTCCACTTAAAAATGTCTTGTGTGATACCGTATAGTATGTAGATTCAAAATATATAACGTGCAAGCTTCCGTCAATAACCATTGTTTGGGGGAAATTCAGTTTCCCTTAGAGCGACCACTTTAACGTACCTTCACCTAAATACCTGAAACGAAGAGTTTAGCCTGATACAGTATTTGCTCTCCGGACAGAGGTGTGAGCTGCTCCAGACGGAATTTTCCCCCTTCTTAGCTGCCAATCGTCTTACACGTCGGTAAATCTGGATGTGGCTGTTACACTTTTCACAGCCCTTACAGATGAACTTCTGCACACACTGGAAATCACGAACAGGCGGTATACCGTCGCTTTGCTCGTGGGGACCAAGATGTGTCCGCCTGTGACAGGTAACAATCAGCTTTCACTTGCCAGGTTAGGAGAATGAGGCCAAAAGCACCTTCTCAGGGGAACACCCCTCGTTCTGTAGCGGACATCTGACTGCTAACAAAAGAACCGCGCCAGTTGGACAGGGCGGGGGGAGGGGGGGGGGGGGAGACCGTTAAACGTGGTTCAGAAAATAACGGGACGCTTATTTTCCGAAGCACCTCAACAGACGGGCTTGCTTCATCGCTGGAGGCGGAGGCGTGTCTTCACAAACAAGTTGGCACCCATACTATACAAGTGTGATGCATTATTAGGGTAACACTACGCGGCAACCTAAATTTTTGGAATTTTATGTGCCAAAATAAATGGAACCAATCAGATTAACTAGACACGATGCGGAATTTTCTGAAACCCGCAGTGTAGCCTGGAACAGCTTGGTCCGTTGAGCGGAAATGAGCCTAATGTGAGAGAACGAAAGTAATGTGGGGCTGGAGGAAGTACCCCATGTTGTTCTTAGTGTAGTCTATTACGGCCTAAACGTGGATAATGATAGCCATAATAATAATAATAGCAGTATGCTTACTGGCTCAGTGCTAGCCTTTGTTTTCACGCCGTCTGCGGAATGTTTCATCAGGGCTTCTCGTTTGTCCACACGTGATTGAGTGGACCCCATTCCAAGCCTTGTCCCAAGAGAGAAATATCTGAGGTCACCAGGAACCGAACCCGGACATCAGAGTTAGTAACAAAACTACACTAACCTCAGATTACCGACGTGGTCTACAGGAGTAACGGCGCTGCGTATCTTGTGCTGATACGTTACGCTGCTGAACAAAGAGACTCGAAAAATGAGTGAGCGTAACAACGAAAGGGAGTACAAAACTGCGAAGCCGTTACGTTTTGGGGAGAGTCTGTTACGTCACGAGTTGTGTAAAAATAACGCTCAGCCGTAACAGTGACGCCTGAAGTAATTTACTTCGCGGAGGCAATCGCTAGATGCGTATTTGTCCGGAACCCTTCGTTTCCAGACACCGGTGGAGCCATTATTTTGTTCCCCCACCCCTGGCTCCGCAGCGGGAGCGGGGCTAAAACAGAAGGAAGCCGTGGGAGGGGCACGCGAGTCGCGTGCGTGCGCCGCGGCGCCGTGCGTCACACGGCTCCAACAGGTGTGCGTGAGGCGCGGGGCCGGGCGCCACAGGTGGCTGGCTGGCTGTTCTGTACCAGGCCGGCCCGCTGGCTGTCCAGCCAGTCGGCCTCGCAGTCACCCCGCTATTTTGTTACTCCAGTTCTCGCGCAACACGCTCTTTTCTGGCCATTTGCGCTGGCCGCAGAAGAGGCGGTAACATAATAATCACACTACGCACTAGCAGCGCTCTATGCTGCTGGACGTGAGGAGCAAGTCATCAATTTTTAAAAATTGACATAATGCCGAAGGAAAGTATGCGACACTTTAAATGTTTATATAATCAAGTCCAAGATCGCTTACACATTACAATGTTCAAATTACCCGTTTCAGCAATTGCTTTCCGTCCACAAAAAATCGTTCAAATGGCTTTGAGCACTATGGGACTTAACATCTGAGGTTATCAGTCCCCTAGAACTTAGAACTACTTAAACCTAACTAAACTAAGGACACTACACACATCCACGCCCGAGGCAGGATTCGAACCTGCGGCCGTAGCGGTCGCGTGGTTCCAGACTGAGGCGCCTAGAACCGCTCGAGCTACTCTGGTTGGCTTTCCGTCCACAGATGTGATAAATCCGTTAACAGCTTCGTCAAGATATGAAAAACTTCCAGTTACGCGTTTCGATCTCATCAGGCCTTTTAAAATATGTCAGTGACTTATAGATGATATCGTCACGTTTTAATACAGTGAAGAGCCAAAGAAACTGGTACGCCTGCCTAATGTCGTGTAGGGCGCCCGCGGGCACGCAGAAGTGCCGCAACACGACGTGGCGTGGACTCGACTAATCTCTGAAGTTGTGCTGGAGGGAACTGACACAATGAATCCTGCAGGACTGTCCGTAAATCCGTAAGAGAACGAGGGGTTGGAGAGCTCTTCTGAACAGCACGTTGCAAGTCATCACAGATATGCTCAATAATGTGCATGTCTGGGGAGTTTGGTGCGCAGCGGAAGTGTTCAAACTCAAGAGTGTTCCTGGACCTACTCTGTAGCAATTCTGGACGTTTGGAATGTCGCATTTTCCTGCTAGAATTGCCCAAGTCTGTCGGAATGTGCACAATGGACGTGAATGGATGCAGGTGATCAGACAGTATGCTTACGTACGTGTCACATGCCAGAGTCATATCTAGACGTATCAGAGGTCCCAGATCACTCCAATTGCTACGCCCCACACCATTACAGAGCCTCCTCCAGCCCGAACAGTCCCCTGCTGACACGAAGAGTCCATGGTTTCCTGAGGTTGGCTCCTTATCCATACACGTCCATCCGTTCCATACAATTTGAACCGAGACTCGTCCGACCAGGCAACATGTTTCCAGTCATAAACAGTCCAATGTCGGTGTTGACGGCCCGAGACGAGACGTAAGGAAGTGGAAATTTGCGGTAAGTTCTGTGGGACCAAACTGCTGAGGTCATCGGTCCCTAGGGTTACACACTACTTAATGTAACATAAACTAACTTACGCTAAGGACAATACACACACCCATGCCCAAGGTAGGACTCTGACCTCCGACGGGGTTCAATCCCGTCTCCAGCCATCCTGATTTAGGTTTTCCGTGATTTCCCTAAATCGTTTCAGGCAAATGTCGGGATGGTTCCTTTGAAAGGGCACGGCCTATTTCCTTCCCAATCCTTCCCTAACCCGAGCTTCGGCTCCGTCTCTAATGACCTCGTTGTCGACGGGATGTTAAACACCCAACCACCTTGGCTGTAATAAAGTATCACAGAAAGACGTAACGGAATTTACTGTTACATACATACACTGACACATATTAAGCGTTCATATTTTGTTGGGCCCAAATTTTCCGAGAAACAAAGACAGCCCGAATCTCCGCCCTCCCCTATTTCTCCACCTTCATCCCACTTTCTTATCAATGTTGTCAGGATGTTGGGATGTGAAAACAGGAACTGGAAATCCAATCAGTTGCTTTCCCAGTTGCTATTTTTCAAATGACCAAAAATTTTTGTGGCAGTATAGTTCACCACTTTTTGTGCCAGTGTCAGATTTAACCGAGAATAGCGAAAATCATCTGAAGATGGAAATCAACTGCTGAAACGGGTAATGCGAAAATTGTAATTTTTAGGCGGCCTTGGACTTAATTATACAAACATTTAAAAGGTCGTATACTTTCGTTTGGCATTATGTGAGATTTTAAGAACTGATGATTTGTGCCTCACGTATAACAGTGCAACGCTAGTGTTTAGTGTTGTAGCTATGCATTTCGCTATTATTTTTTAATTGGGAAGGGTTGCCTTTCCTTCCCTAGCTTCTTCTTTATCTTTTCCTTGTATCTTACCGCAATTTAAAACATAATGTCATACCCATTTTGCGTTTTTAAACTCCATCTTCTGCAAAAGACTATGCATTTCTTTTTTCTGTTTACGTAAACATGTTTCGACACCTATGTGGCGCCTTCCGTGGATACCGATTTATTTCTGTAAAAAAATTATTACAAAATTGAGGATTAGAACAAATATTAAAATAACCTCAGGCTGCAGTTGCAGCGTTAAACGTTTCATTGCATTCTTGATTTCGAGACTTCAGTTCGGTCACCGGTGTTTCGATTGATAACCTGGATGATCTGGGAAATTAATACGTAATAATTGATTAGATGTGTATAATGGTTCATCTGTGGATGAAGCATGAAGTCTCGAAATCGACAGTGTAATAAAACTTGTAACACCACAACTGCAGCCCGAGGCTATTTCATTTATTCTTATTACTATTTGTGTCTGCGTTCTCACCATCCACTGTGATGGATAATGAAGAAAGTTCGTGGTTGTTTTCCTGTTTTAGGCCTAATAAATGCACGTGTTATACTTTCTATGCCTGAAATAGAAAAAACAGGAGGGTGTTACAAACCTTCGTCTGGTCACAAGGGTTTAGACCTTAGGTATTCAGTGGCTTCAGTAAACCTCTTAAAGCAAGCGCGAAAGTGTGTCCTTCGACTAGGACACGGCCCAGCTCCTTCCACATCCTTTCCCAATGCGACATTGTCTCCCGTGTCTAACTACCTCTTCGTCGACGGAAAGTTAAACGTCTAATATATCTTTCCTACTTTGACGTAATAATATGGGTGTGAAGTTGTAAACGTTTTCATCTGTTTCTGGTAATTCTGTCATGCAACATTTTTTTTTCTGCGGGAAAATTGAACCAGAGTGTTGTTTTCCTGCTAAGCGGTTTATGCCGGGCAGAACAAGCGGAAAGACACAGTGTGTGAAAATTAGTATGTTGTTTGAACTTTAATAACTAAAGAAAAAGTAACAATAAAAATGAAACTGGTATGTTCCAGAATCCTTACAGATAGGCCATTTTCAGAACGATAGTCGTCAGCAGTAATGTACTGTACTATTCATATGGTGTAAAACAGAGTAGCAATTCGTATGTGAGGGCACCCGGGGTCATTTTTGATCAGTGGCGCAGCTTTATCTTCCAAAGTGACCCACAGATGAAAATCTAGCAGTGACTGTTACATATGGAGCTGTTGGTGGATACTCCACCCCATCTGGCCAGTCGTACCACATCACAACAAATGTTTCATGCAGGAGTGAGCTACGTTTCGGTTTACAATCCTGTTGAATAAATCAGTCTTCCGTGGGGACAGGAAACAACTGGCGTTGGGTCTCTCTTTACCGCTTTGTAAACAAACCTTCCCAGCAGCGTGAATTAACTAAAGGAGGCTGAACAACACACACAAAGCTTTCAACATATGACAGCAGGTAAAAAATAGCACGAAAAAATATATTCAAAGTTACTATACCTTCAAATGACATATTTCGTGTGGTATTCTGACCCTTCTGTATAGTACAGACAATCATTTCGTAGCTGAAACTGTTCTTCACCAAAAAGTGTGATGCAGTGCAAGGGCAGCATACGGTACAAAGCGCAACTAAAAACGTTTGCCATTTGGTGAGACCACTGATCGATCCTCCATTCGTTCCTTGAGGTGTCTTTCAATGACTCCGCTCTCACAGTTATTGATGTTGATTTCGAAACCAGACGGATTGTTCAGATAGGTCGCTGTTGTTTCTCAGGTGGATGAGTGAACCCCGTACAAATCATTCCAGAAAGGAACAGTTCGTTGCCGGCACCGTTGATCGATGTCTGCTCGACTGTTTGCAGCTAGCTACGTTATCTGCTTAGTTACGGAGGCACATTTCGTAGCTGCTGAAGTCACACACAGTCAGGTACTGTCATCTGTTTGTAACAACTGGCTTCATAATAATCGTAAATACAGGCTGCACGCCATCTGCCAGACGAACTTTCGGAGGATATTGAGGGGCACTTTCGGGGTATTTAGTTACAAGAGACCCACTGTATCCAGGGGTATGTCAGAGAGCAATTGTATTTCGTTTGCACTGTTAGCACAGTATCTGTGTTTCACGGCAAATATCAGCACAGTATTGCTAATGTTGACGTTATGCACTAAATGTCTTGTTTCCAAACAAACTTGTTCCGTTCACTCGCGGTACTTGTTGACTGCAGTAACGTCCAGTTTACTCTTCCTCCTCAAGGTTGCATTCAGTAGTGTTTTGTTATGCTTTGGCTCTGTTTTGCCGGCAGTGCTGGTTGTACGTTAGCAGTGTTACACAGCGGTATACCTAGGTTTATTGCGTAGCCGAAATAGTTACGCAGTTATGTACAGGACTTTACACGGACGGAACAGACTTGACAAAGTGTGATAAAAGCCTACGTGTATCCTGTGAGAGTTGTTGCTTTGCTCTTTTTCTGTGTGGTACGTTTTGATAACTGCATATAACATGATTTTTCTCCGTTGTCACGGTACGAAAGTACAAGGAGTAACAAATCACATGAATAGTAGTTGTTGTTCTGTAACGAGCCTTCGGAACCTACGGGTTCATTTTACCGAAATACTTAGAAAATATCACTGAACAATCTCGGTGGTATTGGGGTTCACTTACTGTGTTTAAAGGTACTACCAATGTTTCAAAATAAATGGCGCTAAACTCGGGAAACAAAAATCGAATGCTTCCATTTAGATGCAGGTGGGTAGAAACTGAAACTACAATAATAGAGTAGAGTTATGGCAAAGTGAGTTACGTGTTTTTCGTATTTTTTAAATATTACTCTGGGACAGCGTGACATTTGATTCACCTTTCTAGGAGAAACACGTCGTCATTTCTCCTCCTGTAGCCGGTCGGTCGTCACTTTGGAATGCCACACGAAGAAGCCAATTCCAATTCTCGTTACTGCCAAAGATTTATCCTTGGTGGGACGACTGCAGTGTCTTGCAGTCAGACTTGTGAGGCCAGTTAAGGAGCCCCGCGAAGGAGAAGTATCAGCTAAGTGGTCTGCAAAGTCGAGTGCTGCTGGGAGAGAGGTGTGCGTACCTCGTACGACAGCAGTATGACGTCATGTGGCAGAGGATGACGCGGGTGTCCGGTCGACATTTAATGTTCCTCGTGGCCGGAACTCTGTGTGTGTTGCTTCATAGCTAATGCTGTTTGAAGAATACGGCTGCCAAAGAAACGATGGGCGTCGAATGAGTTCTGAAAGATTTGCTGTGTTCTTATCCAGGAAATATGAACGTTGCCGCTGAGTAGTCGGAGGATATTTAAGGTCTCGCTCCGAGGAACGATTAGCTTGTGCGGGCAGGTGGGGAACCTGCAGATAAGGGGCTGCTGCCGTCGCTGCCTTATCGCGTGTGTTGCCGCTCTATCTCGCGCCAGATAGCCGTGGAAATTAATTTGTCCGCGAGTTGCGGAGCTGCTCTCAGCGGCGAATAGCGGGGCGGCAGAGCTTACCAGTAGCGGCGGCGTTCCGCGCTATCGCCAGCGCCGCGCTGGTTTTCCTCGTTCGGCAGTCTGCGTGGAAACAGCCTCTGGCAGAGTTTATTACCGTCACTGCCATTTTGATGTATTGCCGATGTGCAGAGTGAGTCACGGCCGTTGCGGTCGGTAGCGTCAGAGCAGAAGCTGCAGAGGGACTTAGCGCACTTGGTTGTTTACGTAACTCTTTGACTGAACAGCTGTCATTAAGTAGAATAACGTCAACATGTTCCGGCTGTCACTGGGGATGGTTTTGACAGGACACCCGTTTACCTCCCAGCGTATCTCAGTACCTGGCAGGAGCAGAGTAAAGGGTTCTCCGGAAAAGTAAGCTGAAACGACTGTAATCAAATATGATTAGTGCTACGTATAAACTTTGGCCTGCTTACCGATAACTTTTTACAAAGAGTAGTAATATTCCGTTTGGCATTTCTACCACAATGTGTCTCGTGATTTGTAACCTTCAGCCTATTCCCTGCACAAGAAACGTTCTTCATCTTTACGTGACAAGAAAAGTGAAAGAAAAGAAAGCCTTTAATAAACGGTATGGTTTTTCTCAAATACGGTGTGTTAGCAAGACGGTCTCTCAAGGTCTAAGCAGTTGTGACATTAAACTTCCTTGCATATTAAAACTGTGTGCCGGACCGAAACTCGATCTGGGGACCTTTGCGGTAGAGCACTTGCCCGCGAAAGGCAAAGTTTCCGAGTTCGAGTCTCGGTCCGGCACACAGTTTTAATCTACCAAGAGGTTTCAAATCAGCGCACACTCCGATGCAAAGTGAAAATCTTATTCTAGTTGTGCAACTGTTTCTATGGATTATACTGGATATCGTAAAAGATTATGTAATTGGTACTCTGAAAATCTACATAGTAATTTCTCCCCTGAGGATGCGAGGTTGATAATTAGCACAAGAAATAGCTTTTGATTATGCGTCGTGACCATACGAAAACATCGGGAGAGGGAAATAAGAAAAAGGAATGCGCAGTTTCAAATAGGTTTGTAATAGAAAGCACTAACCAAAGTGCACGTAAATGCACACGTTTAGGCTGAAAATCGGGATGAGTGAAGAATTAGAGGACCAAGGAAAAAATAAAATGACTGAGCAATGCTTAATATGTTATCGTCGTCCATGTAATCGTCATTGAACTAAACAATAAACAACGAAGTTCTCACTTAGTGATTTGTGCAAAGTTTTTATTTTGGTGCCGATGAAACAGAATAAGTAGCAGGAGAAATGCGGTTACAGTACAATACAATCGTCATCATTTCATTCATCCCCATTGACGCGCAAGTCGCCGAAGTGGCGTCAAACCGAAAGACTTGCCACCCGACTAACTTTCTACCCGACGAGAGGCCTTAGTCACACGACATTTATTTGTTTATTTAGTACAGTGCAACCATTCAGTTCGTGGACCGATATAATACAATGGGTAAATGACGTGGCCACCCACAGTCTCTAGGTTGGTTCAAATGGCTCTGAGCACTATGGGACTTAACAACTTAGGTCATCAGTCCCCTAGAGCTTAGAACTACTTAAACCTAACGATATCACACACATCCCTGCCCGAGGCAGGATTCGAACCTCCGACCGTAGCAGTCCCGCGGTTCCGGACTGCAGCGCCTAGAACTGCACGGCCACCGCGGCCGGCAGTCTCTAGGTACAAACACTAATTCTCGGTTAGGTACTTGTTGACCTTTGATGTACCGCTTCTTCAGGTTTCCTGCGAAGCAGTGACTGGTTCATTAATACTGTTAATCTGTCAATACTCAGCTGCGACTAACACTATAGTAGTGATTTTCAAGTTAAAATCGTCTGCCTGAAACTAAATGCGGTCAGTATTTGTGTTGCGTACATTTTCATTTATGTGGAGCACTTTCAACTTACATATTCTGCTATTGTACGTGTAAGGAGAAGTAATTCGGACCTGTGCACCTTTTGTTCGATATATATTTTTTTTTATAACTGTATTGTTCTGTATGTGTCCTTGCTGATATGGGGGTGAAACTACTGTCTGTATCACTAAACACTATTTTCTGAACAGTGCAGAAATTGCACACCGTCTCTTCCACAATTTTCATGTCTTGCTTTGTATCTGTGGGATGATGACTGTTTTTTTTTTTCCTCCTCCAAATGTGGGGGTGATCATCATCTTTATACCTAGTCGTAAAATTTCTGCTCGTCAATCCAACATACACTGCACTGCAGCTTCGGTATTTGAATCGGTATATGTCCGATTCGTATCTCTTTGGTGTTAGGTGTTCGCAACTTACATATAGAATAACAGAATATTTGTGAGTTGAATGTGCTGCACACAAATGAAAATGGTCACAAAACAAATATTGTCTTTATTCAGCTGCAAACAGACGATCCTAACCTAGAGATCAGTTATGTGCTCTATTGATCAGTTTACCAGGTAGGTACAGCGTGCAGTGCCGAGGCCTAATGTTCAGGCGATATGGCGGGCTATGGGAGTGAGAGCCCGTGACTACTGGCCGCTTCGCAGGCCGGACGGTTGGCTGGTCTGCGGGTGCAGGCAGCGTCGCGTATCTCAGTGCAGCGGCGTCCCGCCGGCAGCCAGCCGCGGGTAATCGCTGCAACCGGAACCCCCGGCTGACGGGGCGTCCACTCAGCCGGCGCGCCGCCGCCGATCACGTGGCGCCGCTTCTCGGCGGCTCTGCCCACCTCCCGGCCCGCCCCGCCCCTACCGAGCCGTCACGGCGGCGGAGTTTTTTCCCCGCGTTACCCCTCTGCAGAAGGCGTCCGTGTGTCGGTGCGTGATCCTTACCGGTCGAGCAGCGAGATCTGCTGTAGCCTGCAGACGTCTTTGGTTAGAGCGTCTCACAAATCCGAAACGATACTTTCAAAGCGGAGTCTAGAAACGTGCTGCATACTACAGTGTACAGAGCGGTCCAAAAGAATGTATCCAGTGTTTAAAAGTCCATAGCTGGCAAACTAATTGACAGAGTTGTGTATTCTTTGGTAGTGTAATAGTTTGTAGTTCTGGCAATAGCCACACAAGCGTTGTATTGCTTTGCCAGATTACAGTCTCCAGATAGTCAATGTTTCCTTCTTACAAGGGAACCTCCCCATCGCACCCCCCTCATATTTAGTTATAAGTTGGCACAGTGGATAGGCCTTGAAAAACTAAACACACATCAATCGAGAAAACAGGAAGAGGTTGTATGGAACTATGAATAAAATAAGCAAAATATACAAACTGAGTAGTCCATGGCAAGATAAGCAACATCAAAGATAGTGTGAGCTCAGGAGTGCCGTGGTCTCGTGGTTAGCATGAGCAGCTGCAGAACGAGAGGTCCTTGGTTCAAGTCATCTGTCAAAGGAAAAGTTCATTTTTTTATTTTCAGACAGTTATTATCTGACAAACTCTTATGTTTTTATCACTTTTTTGGGAGTGATTATCACATCCACAAGAAAACCTAAATCGGGCAAGGTAGAAGAATCTTTTTACCCACTCGCCAAGTGTACAAGTTAGGTGGGTCGACAACATATTCCTGTCAGGTGACGCACATGACGTCACCAGTGTCGTCTAGAATATATCAGACGTGTTTACCTGTGGTGGAATCGGTTGGCCTATGACCTTGCGATCAAATGTTTTCGGTTCCCATTGCACAGGCACGTCTTTTCGTCTACTAATCGCACGGTTTAGCGGTGCGGTCGCAAAACACACTCACTAAAGTTATTACAGTGAACAGAGACGTCAATGAACGAACGGACAGATCATAACTTCGCGAAAATAAAAAAAGTAAACTGTTCACTCGAGGGAAGACTTGAACCAAGGACTTCTCGTTCCGCAGCTGCTCACGCTAACCACGGGACCACGGCGCTCCTAGATGTTGCTTATGTTGCGCATGGACTACTCTGTTTGTATATTTTGCTTATTTTTTTCATAGTTCCACACAACTTCTTCCTGTTTTCTCGATTGATCTGTGTTCAGTTTTTCAGTTCCTATCCACTGTGCCAACTTATAACTAAATCTGAGGGGGGTGCGATGGGGAGGTTCCCTTGTTAGTTGCACCTAGTTACTCGAGTAAACATGGCTGGCGCAAGGCTTACATTCGATGAAAGGAAGTCTGTTTTGAAGTGGTATTTTAAGTACGAAAACATTAATGAAGTTCGCTGGCCGGAGTGGACGAGCGGTTCTAGGCGCTTCAATCTGGAACCACGCGACCGCTGCGGTCGCAGGTTCGATTCCTGCCTCGGACATGGATGTGTGTGATGTCGTTAGGTTACTTAGGTTTAAGTAGTTCTAACTTCTAGGGGGACTGATGACCTCAGAAGTCCCATAGTGCTCAGAGCCACCGACACGTTTCACGATTCGTCGCATTCGAGACAAATTTGAAGCCGAAGGCTGTGTTAAAGATGTACACAAACAACGATCTGGACGACCTGTAACAGTAACAAGTCCAGCTAACTCTCGTCGTGTGTTACAACAATTCACTCCCTCACTACAAAGTCTGAGAGACAGTGTGCCTATGAAACTGGAGTGAGTCGCTCAAGTGTTCGGCGAATTTTGAAGACAGCAAAGTGGAAGTGCTACGTCCCACGGTTGCTACACGCAATGAACAAGGACGACCCAGATCGAAGAATGGAGTACTGCGAGTGGTTTACTAACATGGTGCGCAACGATGAAGAGTTTGCAGAGATGGTTGTGTGGTCTGATGAGTTCAAACCCAATGGTACAGTAAATCGCCACAATTGCATCTACTGGGCCGCCGAAAATCCGAACGTCCATGTAGACAAAGCCATGAATTTGCCAGGAGCAAATGTGTGGTGTGAATTGTTTACCGATGATGTATACCTTCAGAAACTTCAGACATCTATTTTACCTGCCATCCGAGACTTGTATGGAGACGGAAGAGTTTACTTTCAACAAGGTGGTGCCCCAGCCCACTACCAAAATCGTGTTAGAGCGTACCTCGACGAAAATCTACCAGTAAGGTGGATAGGCCATAGAGGTGCTGTGGAGTATCCACCACGTTCCCCAGACCGAACTCCTCTGGGCTTTTACTTGTGGGGAACACTAAAGGACGTCATTTATCGACAAATGCCACGCACATTGGATGAACTTCCAGAATCCATCGTAGATTCATGTGCAAATATCCAACTGAACACGTTGCTATAGTTCGTGCTGTAGTTCGGCGGCATCGTTTGTGTGTGGATGTCAATGGTGACCATTTCGAACACCTACAGTGATATCTTTAAGTTGGACTTTAAGTTACACTTGCACCAAAAATGAGAGAACTCCGTCAATTAGTTTGCAGGTTATGGACTTTTAAACAGTGGATACATTTTTATGGACCCCTCTGTATACTGTTAATTTTGCTTCATGGACCGTCTGACTACAACAGAATAAGACACAGTTTTCGTGCCGTACGCGTTTCGCCTTTATTCTCTGCAAACCATCTTCAGTGGCCTGCAGTATGTACATATTTTTACTATTTACTTTACATTTTGAGGCAATGTACCTATAGGTTATAAACAGTTCTGGTGGTTGGTTTTTGCTATGATGTAGTAATATTTTAAATTCTGGTTGCGTGGACGATTTTCTACATATTATGTTTCTGTTCCATTTCTGGTGCCATTCCCCTTACTATAATTACCAATAGGGCTTTTTTCCACATTTCACAGCACTAGGAACCCCAAGTGGCAATTACAAGAAGAGGAACGGCAACAAAAATGAAACACCAACGTAATATGTACAAAATCATCCACGGAACCTAGAAGCAGAACTTAAAATATTACTGCATCATACCAAAAAACCAACTACCAGAACTGCTTATAGCCTACAGGTCCATTGCCCCCAAATGTAAAGTAAATAGTAAAAATATATACATATTCTAGGCCACTCAGGGTGCCTTACAGAGAATAACGGCGAAACGCATATGACACGAAAATTGTGTTTCAAAGTTGTTGTCACACGGTCCAAAAAGTAAAAATCATCAATATACCGTAATATAACACGCAACTGAGGAAGTCAGGACTACAAAAAGTTGAAGATACTACATACTCCTTCGCATTTGCGTGTCACGTAGTAAGGCCGTAAGGCACGGGTTCCTGACTCGCGGCCCACGAGGAACATGCGGCCCAAGAAAAAAAATCCATAAAGTTCCGTTTATGGAGAGTTACGACGATGAAACTCCCGCCACATCGCCCGTCACGTTTTCGTTTCAGCGGCTATTGTTAGTGTCAAGTGTATTGCGTGCGGCGGAAAGATTTTAGTCTTCTTCCATTTTGACCAAGGTTGGACACGCCCCCCCCGTAAGGCATGGATGGCTGGGAGATCCCAGAGGGGATTTTGAGCCGCCGAATTGGAAAAGCTTTCTTCGCTCCTCACGTGCAGTGGCAACTCTGCTTAACGAAGTGTTAAATTATTTTATTTTTGAAACCGCTACTGCGCCACAGTACTAAAATTTGCCCAAGTATATTGCCGCCACTCTTAATAACTAACATGAGGAATTAAGCACGTGCCACACCAGTACTTACAGAATTTATAACAACGGTTCTGGCACAGGCAATCCACAATCAAGAGCCGGCCTCTGGACGCGAACTACACCGGGCAAACTTGATTCACGCGGTAAACTGGCCGTGCGTGCCAACTAAATTTAAAACGCAGTTCTCGAAGTGAAGGAAAGATGCACCACAGTGAAAATCTCAACACAGACGATTGCAGATTACACACACAGCATCACGAGTCACACATTTTTCACAGCTCTAAATAAATGGTTGCAAACACTTGAAAATATTAAATAAAAGAGCTATTAACCTTTAACAGTCATGTAACGGGCAGTAATCAATGCCAGTAGCAGAACATCTGTAACATAACACAAAACTTAGGTTGGCTATACATATATCACAAATAACGGCAGTAATTTTCAGAGTTACACATTAATTAAGAACACAACTACAACATCAACTCACTGTCCTAGCACTCAAGAAGCCAGTGAAGATTTCAAATTAAATTTTGCTGAGGCTGCTCTTACGCCAGTCATCTCTGAGGTAGCGATGAAGTGGGGATTTTCCCGTGCCACCATTTCACGACTGTATCGTGAATATAAGCAGTCCGGTAAAACATCAAATCTCCGACATTGCTGCGGCCAGTAAAAGATCCTGCAAGAACGGAACCAACGACGACTGAAGAGAATCGCTCAACATGACAGAAGTACAAACCTACCGCAAATTGCTGCGGATTTCAGTGCTGGGTCATCAACAAGTGTCAGCGTGCGGACTATTCGGCGAAAAATTATCGATATGGGCTTTCGGAGCCGAAGGTCCACTCGTGTAACCTTGATGACCGCACGACCCAAAGCTTTACGCTTCGTTTGGCCCCGTCAACACCGACATTGGACTGTTGATGACTGGAAACATGTTGCCTGGTCGGACGAATCTCGTTTCGAATTGTATCGAGCGGGTAGACGTGTACGGGTATGGAGACACCCTCATGAATCCATGGACCGTGCATGTCGTCAGGGGACTGTTCAAGCTGGTGGAGATACTGTAATGGTGTGGGGCGTGTGTAGTTGGAATGACATGGGACACCTGATAAGTCGAGATACGAGTCCCACAGGTGGCACATACGTAAGCATCCTGTCTGATCACCTGCATCCATTGTACATTCCGACGGACTTGGGCAGTTCCAACAGGACATTGCCGCACCTCACGCATCCAGAAATGCCACAGAGTGGCTCCAGGAACACTCTTCTGAGTTTAAACACTTGGGCTGGCCAGCGGGCTCCCCAGACTTGGACATTATTGAGCATGTCTGGGATGCCTTGCAACGTGCTGTCAAGAAGAGATCTCCACCTCGTCGTACTCTTACGGATCTGCGGACAGCCCTGCACTATTTCAGGCATTAGTCGACTTCATGCCACGTCGTGTAGCGCTACTTCTTCGTGCTGGCAGGTGTTACACGATATTAAGCAGGTGTACCAGTCTTTGGCTATCCAGTGTCCTTTTAGAGAAAAATACCCTCTTTCTCTGCGTTAGTCGGTTCTTATATGCTCCTTCCTTAGTCTGCCATGCGTTATTTGGCTTACAGGGTAACATAATTCTTTCACTTTCGTGTACAGCGTGGTCCGCAATGCTGATAAGTTTATCGCTAAACTCATTTCTGCCATTCCTTCTCACTTTTGTCTTTCTTTAGGTTACTCTCACTCCATAATCTGTGCTCTTCAGACCGTTGACTGTTATTAATAGTACGTGTATTTTCACTAACTTTGACTGAGACTAACTACAGCATCACCGAATTTTACCATTGGCAAACCCACGTAAGGACGAATAAAGTAGAGAATTTCTGAATTACTGAAGCGCGTACCGATAGTCCCTCACGTCGATGATCAACCACGAATGGAGCAGAAAGCTTATGCACCGTACGTCTTACGTCTTTCACAGGCTATCAGCACAGAGATGTTGGCGAGCGTAAGAGTGGTTGGCCTTGTTGCTGAAGTTTTCAGTCGCCGGTTCTCTTTTTCTTTGACTTCGATCCAAGTTTCTTGGTCACAGATTACTTTCAGATTAGAATCGCTAATAACTACGAGAATAGTGATAAGTAAAGAGTGGTTGACCCGCCGACGGATCGGTCATGTCTGTACGTGTTTGTCTCGCAGCTCTTATTTGTGTGTGTGTGTGTGTGTGTGTGTGTGTGTGAAGCCATTGGTGCATGCGTGAGGTGCTTACGAATTGGCTTCGTGCAAAGTTATAAATCTTTGTAACATGTAAACGTGTTTGGCCAGGAGCCTGGTTCGGGTGTCAACGCGAAGAGCTTCCGGAACACTACTAGGACCTAAAGTGAGGCAGTAAAAATATTCGCTGAAATGTAAGTGATCATAGGTAATAAATTGAAAATCATAAAATAATGAAAGGTGTCGTCACATATCGCCCGTAAGTATGCTCGGAATTGCAGGAAACGCATATCAGAGCAAAGCTCGCGTCGAAAGGAATTTAAAGAGCCTAAAAGGTGCAGTGCCTATGCGACAGCTACAACAACGCAGAAAAGGAACAGATAAAAAAAAGGTGCAAAGCCATTGCGTAATTGGACCATTGGGCATACAGCGACTACGCTGTGACTTCCCAACAAACTCCCTTCACGAAACGCTTAAAACCAAGGACATGGTAGACAGAATAAAAGAACAAATGACCAGATTCGGTCTCAACGGACTACGTAACAACGGACTTACAAAATCACTATTGCAGCACGAACCCACAACGTTTAATTTTCCGAAATGCAAATATGGATTTCCTCCTCCCATCTTTCTCGAAGCAGTGTCTAATGCACTCCAGCAGAACCCTCTGGAAAACGAAGAAATCAATGAAGCTGTCGACAGACCAAAAACACCTACAAGTATTTGGGTTGATATAGGAGCCTAATATAGAAAGAACAACTTATTGAGCAAAATTACTTCAGTCAGTTCTATAGAAGAAGACAATATTCTTTGCATCGACTATGTTTTTAAGTTTTTCATCTTCCACGGAATTAGACAAATTTTCTATATCAACAAAATTCCAGTATCACAGTATAACATTATCAAAACCACTGAGTTAATGTGAAGATATATAAGCCGAACAACAGGCAACCAATCTCAGCTCTTTTTTTTTCCTTTCGACTGACAGGTTTTTCCCTTCGCCGTAAAGCAGACACCAGGATTTGGAAGGATAGAAACTTAACTAACGACATCTTCCTCTCAACTATCCATTCATATGCAGTTAAAATCCTACAAAATTAAATAAACACCCAACTGACCTAAATAAGTGATGTCACAACAGCACACATTACAGCTATCTGCTGGAAAGGCTTATGCCATCCTACTGTCCACCATCTCCTTCAGAGGTGAAAATAAAAAGACCATACTTGTAATTTATATATTCTGTAACCATTCTACTGCTGTGCGTAACAATTGTATTAAACAGAGTGATAAATAGATTACGTATTAATACGAAACATTTGTTACTATTTTGTCCCATTTTCACGAAAAATCTTCGACGCCGGCACGAACTGAGCACTCAGGACTTCCTGACTTTGTCTTATGGTAATATTTTTATGAGAAGCTAGTTTCCATATCGGGGTAAGGGTTCTACCTGTGTAGTGTTGAACTGTCAGTTATTGGTTTTTATAAAATACAAAAATAATACAAAGCCTAGTAGTGACTAAGCCCGTTTACCACATGATTACGTATTGGCACAGAAAGCCAGTTACAGACGAAGCGTCTTCAGAGCGGCAAAGAACTAAACCAACGGTAAACGTCTTTGTATGCGCATCTCATCTGTTCAGCTGCAGCACGGCAAACACATGCTGGAAATTACGACCGAGATGAGAATGTCTCATTTAACGCACTCAATAGAGGCGCGCGGTTTCCTTGAGTGGGGCGCTATAAACATGGAGCGCTGTGCGCCTAGCGCCCAGATCGTATCGTATCGCTCGCTCTCTGCCCGCTATGAAGCTCTTTTTGTTTGTTTTCTAGCTGTATATCACATTCCTTCTGGATGAATGTGTCACGGCTAACAGTTTTAGTGCCCATTTCGCCAATACGCGGAGGCTTTCTAGACCATCTACCGGAAAAATAAATCCACCGAATTGTCGGTATTCAGCAGCAGGAAACGAAAATTGGTAGCGGTGTCAGTTCTCTCAGCCACCACCAGCCGACTGCTTAGTTTGTTCCTTATCCCTACGTCCAGCAATTTGCACGACAGAGTCAAATGTTAGGAACATGTGATACATATTAGTTGCGTAGTGTTAAGAGTCGATACGAATAAGAAGCAATAGCATTTTGAAAGCTGCTTCTTACTTCTACGTTCAATGATGACTCGGTAGTAAACCGATTACAAAACTCGAGGGTCCCGGATTCAACGTCAGGTTAGCCGAAGACCCTCCCTCCCTCTCTCCCTCTCTCCCTCTCTCCCTCTCTCCCTCTCTCCCTCTCTCCCTCTCTCCCTCTCTCCCTCTCTCCCTCTCTCCCTCTCTCCCTCTCTCCCTCTCTCCCTCTCTCCCTCTCTCCCTCTCTCCCTCTCTCCCTCTCTCCCTCTCTCCCTCTCTCCCTCTCTCCCTCTCTCCCTCTCTCCCTCTCTCCCTCTCTCCCTCTCTCCCTCTCTCCCTCTCTCCCTCTCTCCCTCTCTCCCTCTCTCCCTCTCTCCCTCTCTCCCTCTCTCCCTCTCTCCCTCTCTCCCTCTCTCCCTCTCTCCCTCTCTCCCTCTCTCCCTCTCTCCCTCTCTCCCTCTCTCCCTCTCTCCCTCTCTCCCTCTCTCCCTCTCTCCCTTCCCCTTCCCAAGTTTGTCGAGTATGCCATTTCTATCACATTTTTTAATTCTGTTTGTGATTTCCCGTGTTTACGCCCCATATTTACTTATTGATTCAAGTATTGTTCTATATATTCTTCTCTTCATATTCTCAGTTGTAACTTTAATCTAGAACACGTCATTTGCTCGTTTCATTGCTGCCCAAGGCCGTTCACAATTCCTACTTCACAGTCTCCTTTAGTCAGGACTGACACTCATCTTGTTCGGATTGGAAGCTGATGATGTTTTTCCCATGTTTGCAAATTCCAGAGTTAAAAAAAAAGCAAACTAACATAGCTATTTTTATAATAAAATGCTGCCTTGAATTACGATGTATTCTGTCTCCTTTACATTCATTACTAATCTCCCGTCTCCTGCTCTTGCTTCAATTTTTCTAGAATATAGTGGACATTATCCTTATCTACTTCTAGGGTCAGTGATCGTCAACAAATTTTGTGCGTTGTAGTAGTAGTAGTAGTAGTAGTAGTAGTAGTAGTAAGTCTCTTCATCTCTACATCTCTACATATCTACCGCAACCTTCACCCATTTGAACCTTCTTACAGTATTGAAGCCTTGGTCTCCGTCTACAATTATTTTAGCGTATAGAGAGTGCCTTCTCTAACGGGTATTCCCAATCCAAGGTATTCCCTTATACAATCGGAGAGGGCATGTTGCACAAATAGACTTTTCTCAGCAAGAATTAGAGAATGATCACTATGGCTATTTTCAGTTCACATGCAAGTATACTAGCAACATTGTTCGAACTCAGCTGCTTCTCGTATCTTTCGAAAAACGTACCTCCTGGCTACGCTCCGATATCAGCTGATAATGATCAAGTGAACAATGAAATACGGGAACATACATGTTTTATGAATAAAAGTTGGTCGGCTGACTGTATTTCAGCTTTTCGGTTTTTTGATAGCATAGTACGTTCAGTCTTCCCTTCTTAAGATTCTAACAATAAAAAGCATGAAATCTTGATGAATTTCATCACGGAGCTCCTGTCGAAGAATTTATCACAGGACTGGAGACGACTGTTGAGTAGTTTAGGACAGGAAGTCCTGTGCGAATGCTTAGAACATAGACGATGGAACTCTAGCTTCAAAATACGTTTCGGAAATCAAAATTTAAAAATCTAAATAGGAACAGTTGATCGTTTCACTGTTTCTGTGCCACGTGAAACGATTGCCGATTCGTTTTAAAAACAAGTGGAAGCTGGCGAAATAGTTTCAGCTGCAAAACGTGGTCCCTTCATAGGTGCGTCATGTAACTCGGAGTGACATTCCTGCAGCTCTCTCGCGGTCCACTTGCTGCCTCGGAAGTTTTCGGAAGCGGGCAGCCGGAGGCGGAACGTGGCAACGCCGCTGACGACGGATTTTAGTCTCTCCCGTTTAATAAACCGGTCGAGCCAAGGTCCGATTGGCGGCGGCGACGATATCTGGTCGGTCCCTGATGGCGGTCATCGCTCTGCGGCCGCCGCGTCCAATCCCGCCGCCATGTCGGTGGCCCGCGCGGCCGTACGGAGACAGCGCTTACGGCGCATCTGCGATATTGGCCGGAACGACTCGTCCCGGCCCTCAGGGCTGGCTGCAGATCGCGGTAGGCTGGTGCGTCACGGACGCCTGCCTCCTTTCTCCGCTGCTTTAGGGAGACTTGTGAGAACAACAGTGTATGTTCCCTGCTGCGACCGCGACACGGAGAAGCAGGTTCTCGGCAAACACGTGCAAGTTCGCCTTCCGATTATTCAGCGTACGCCGCAGAGCTGTCTCGAGTGACGCTGGTTTCAAAAGACACAGAAAAAAAATCGCAGTGACCATAAAACAGTAAATCTGTCGAAGGTACCTTCACGAAGGTACGGCCACGAACCCTGCGATTCAGAAACGTCGACGAAGTGCGCACTAATCCCCATTCAGGTAGAAAGGCGTCTACATTAATTTTGACGGTTCCCTGTAAACTACGCCCAGCGAAACTCGCGCCAATTAAAGGTCCTCCTATCCGGGCTCTGCACCTTATGCGGCAGACAAAACTGCAGACGGTTCTTACCCAGTGTTTTACTTTATTATATGGTGAAGAGGAATCTCTGGTGTCTTGTAACGTCCCCCTTGACATAACCGACTACTGCGAAAATCCGTTCGGGTGTGCCTGACAGAAAGTAATTTGGCACGGCTAACGGTTCCGAAAGAAAATGCAACACCGATTAGTGAGGGACAAGCTTACAACAAAATATCTCTGAGGTCAACTTATTCCGCGTACTCTCCTTCCAGTTAAATTCAGTTCAGTTATCAAAAATTGTGTAATCATTCACGTATTGTTCCAAAGTAAAGGGGTACCACGGGACTCGACATACAAAACAATAAACTATATTAATACTTCTGAAATAAATGAGAGAAAGGTCGCCAGCCCGGCTGGGCACTGTCTGTTCACTGAACAGCAATGAGTTAGGAATAATTTGAAAACGTGCGCCAACAGAAGGCTACACAAACGTTTGCAGTAACAAAACACGTCAAGAAAATTTGCAGTAAATAGATTTCACACTGACTAGCTGGCGGCTGCCTACTGTTATACTAAACATAAGTGTAATCTCACTACAGCATTCACTCTTTGGAAATTCGCAATAAAACACGAAAGAAAATATCAGTTTACTTTAGAATATTTAAATAAAATAACTACCACTGGATATCAACACAACTGCAACACCGAAATACGAACCAGGCCAACACACAAAAAGCACAACAAGTTTACGTAAAATTATCAACTATGGATAATTGTCTTATTTTGAATAAAATCAGTTTGAAGTGCAAAGGATTAATTTATTTTCAGATAGTTGAATTTGCTTTTGATCTGCAAGAATAACTTTACCCTAAAAAATATTTCTCTCAACAGTGAAGTAACTGAAACGCAATGCTTTTACTTTTGTTTTCAGGATTATTAAAAAGTATGGAAGCGAGCTGGTACTGAAATTAATTTTGATATATTTCTTTCTTTTCAAATAATCAACGCTCTTATTGTCTCGATAACAGGAATGGACATGGGACCTAATCAGTAATAATTACTTTGGACAGTTCTTAGTTTAAAATTTCCAAGTTTTTGTAGTAATTATTATTAAAACGAAAGGTTCACAAATGTCTCTGATTAGTGCCGTTACAGTCCTAAAAACGTGAGCTAAGTGGAACAGTCGTATGTTCTTGAAGAGATGAAGCCCTGGTTGTCGTCGATAATGCTGCAGTACCTCCAGATAAAATTTGCGAGCACTGATTTACTTAGCAAAGACCATTGGCAGATGACGATCTTGATGTGACTGAAGCTGCCTTCTTATCTGCCTACGCTCGTCAATTGCTGTCGTGCCGCTAATTAGAACTTCTCCTCACACTATCTTAGCACGTAACTCGCGCGTCCAATCACATCAGAGTCCGCAGCCAAGTACTTCTGCAACGTACGCGTTCTGACGTCACATCACTCTCGTCCAGAGACTCCGCTACTCATGTGCGTCTCTCCTCTCCCTAAACATCATTAACCTGGTATAAAGTACTCTTATTTACGCCATTATTTACACAGGTCAATAAACATTTTTTCCACATGCAAATTTTAAGGTTTACAAGAATATCGAAGTACAACATTTACAGCATATAAAGGAAAAGATGAAATACCGTATTAAAGTGTTACAGCCCCATTCAGTGTGTTTGCCAATATTAGTAAACGGCTAAAACCGTCACAAGATTCCATTAGCAGGTAGGCATCTAAGGACTTCCATGGGGCAACAAAACTGTGCGTATCTTAAGGTGGTGTAACTCACGGCGCGCAAATACCCGGGTTATATTCATCCAATAATTGAGAAAGAGAGTGCTTTGAGACTTGTAACAAACTCTGCTCATTATTTCACGCCTTTACGAAACTTGTTTTCACTGATATCCAGCCTCCCGCCCCCCCCCCCCCCCCCCCCCACAACCTGACTACAGGAAAAAAAGTTTATCGTTTAGTACATTTTCACTATTTATGCAATAAGACTTCAGAATCAGGCATGCCTTTAAATTCATTACTTCTTTACTGCTGACTTTATTCGCAACGCATTTCGCAGACCGTATCCACATAGACCACTGAATGAATATACCTCCTGTATGATTCCATAGTACGGCAAATGGTTCAGGAGGTTTCACGTCACGAACTTCGAGATCTGTGAAACACTAGCTTTTGAGTAATAACACTTTCGAAGCTGTTTTATACACCGGAGTTCAATTGTTTAAAGATTCGAGAGAGGGAAGGTTACTTGTGTTGTTGTAAATGAGCGCCATGCGAAAGTCTGCATCGAGCAATAGCACCTTACTATCTTTGGCTCTAAGCATTCCTCGGAGTGAGCTGATTTCTGTTTTAAACGGCGCCAAATGACAGTCCCATCTACTTTGGTTCTCTTTATGAGATGTGAGCAATTTTCGTAGTGGTCATATGGCTTATCGCGGATGTTCGTGGACACTTACATATCTAATCTATAAACACACAAGGCGCACAAAAATCGGATGGCTCTGAGCACTATGGGACTTAACATCTGAGGTCACCAGTCCCCTAGAACTGAGAACTACTTAAAGCCAACTAACCTAAGGACATCACACTCATCCATGTCCGAGGCAGGATTCGAATCTGCGACCGTAGCGGCCTCACGGTTCCAGACTGAAGCGCCTAGAACCACTCGGTCACAACGGCTGGCCAAGGCGCACGAATTTACTACTACTACAGTTAACACTCCTGCTAAGGATGATTGCTGAAACGGTCATTCAGTGGGCTGGGCAAGCTACGCAGTGATTCTTTGACAGCGTTTATGGTGAATGTGGACCTCCAGACTGCAGGTAGGCTGTGACGTAGTAAGCGGGTAGTTTCCAGGAATAGTGGGCGCAAATCTCACAAATTTTTGTATGTGCGCAAGACAACTTCAGTGGGTGTTTTGGAATATTATACAGATTTGTTTTTACGTATATTAATTATAGAGTTCTGTTTTTCTCTCATCTGATCATAGAAATCACCAGGACATGCAAAAAATAACTCTTTGTACCATTTTATTACCGTAATTTAAAATAATTCGGACGTTAACTCTTTGAAATCCGTGGTTAATATATGAAAAACAAACGTGTAAGCTAATCCGGAACGCCCAGTGATTTACATGTAGGAGGAGAGAATCGTTTGGGGAGTATTCACATATCGCAGCACGAAAAAGGCGTTTTATTTATAATCGACGAAATGTAATATTCGTTTCGTTTTAAAGGTTTACATTCCATCTGCAGGGGAGCCAATACTTCGATGAAACGTGGTTGTTTTAACGTGGGTGATGTTAACCTAGATGATGTTAACTTCGTAACGTAGTTCCTACTCGTGCTAGTCAGTTTTTTTAAATTTTTACTTCATCGTTATTGTACGTTCCTGGAGCCGTCTTCGTGGTACAGTGATCAGCGTCGCTGACTTCTAGGGTGTAGATACCGTGTTAGATTTCTGATGACCGCGTCAGGTTATTCCGTGGCGGGAAAGCCTGCTGAGACGGAATGGGAAGTTGCTCAATGAAATAAGCGACGAAGTCGACAGCCAGGCCACCAAAGTGGCCTACACCAGTTTTTTTACGCTTGTTATTCTCGAGATACTAAGTTTTCATCCTCTCAAATTTTATGCGTCTAGCAGAGTTCACTTCAAGTATTTTGCCGTGTTTTTTTTTTGTAACCTGTCTTCTCGCTTATCAACGATGCAGTCTGTTCTCGTCTTGTTGTCCTTTCAATATCTGATCTAGATGGATCACGAGGAGTACAGACTGTGAGTCAACAATTTTGTTTTATTTCCAGTCTGCTTCCCCTCTAATTTTCAACCAGGCTAACGGTGCTATACACGCACAGCTCGCATGCATGCGCACTGAACAGTAATGCAATATAGCTCGAGAGGTTGCGAATAGCAGTATTGCTGCAGTTGGGAAATAGAATAACTGGTGGTCGTTTCTCAGGCACGGGAAATGTGAACCTATTCCGTGGTTAATTTGTTGAGAGAGAGAGAGAGAGAGAGAGAGAGAGAGAGAGAGAGAGAGAGAGAGAGAGAGAGAAGGGGAGGGGGGAGGTAACGACAAGTAAACGTAAATGGTGAAGAATGTGGCTCCGCATCGTAAATACAGGGTGTTTCAAAAATGACCGGTACATTTGAAACGGCAATACAAACTAAACGAGCAGCGATAGAAATACACCGTTTGTTGCAATATGCTTGGGACAACAGTACATTTTCAGGCAGACAAACTTTCGAAATTACAGTAGTTACAATTGTCAACAACAGATGGCGCTGCGGTCTGGCAAACTCTATAGTACGATATTTTCCACATATCCACCATGCGTAGCAATAATATGGCGTAGTCTCTGAATGAAATTACCCGAAACCTTTGACAACGTGTCTGGCGGAATGGCTTCACATGCAGATGAGATGTACTGCTTCAGCTGTTCAATTGTTTCTGGATTCTGGCGACACGATCATCGAAATATTCATTCAGGAAATTAAAGACGTCGGCCGTGCGATGTGGCCGGGCACCATCTTGCATAAACCACGAGGTGTTCGCAGTGTCGTCTAAGGCAGTTTGTACCGTCACAAATTCACGAAGAATGTCCAGATAGCGTGATGCAGTAATCGTTTCGGATCTGAAAAATGGGCCAACGATTGCTTTGGAAGAAATGGCGGCCCAGACCAGTACTTTTTGAGGATGCAGGGACGATGGGACTGCAACATGGGGCTTTTCGGTTCCCCATATGCGCCAGTTCTGTTTATTGACGAAGCCGTCCAGGTAAAAATAAGCTTCGTCAGTAAACCAAATGCTGCCCACATGCATATCGCTGTCATCAGTCCTGTGCACTATATCGTTAGCGAATGTCTCTCGTGCAGCAATGGTGGCGGCGCTGAGGGGTTGCCGCGTTTGAATTTTGTATGGATAGAGGTGTAAACTCTGGCGCATGAGACGATGCGTGGACGTTGGCGTCATTTGGACCGCAGCTGCAACACGATGAACGGAAACCCGAGGCCGCTGTTGGATCACCTGCTGGACTAGCTGCGCGTTGCCCTCTGTGGTTGCCGTACGCGGTCGCCCTACCTTTCCAGCACGTTCATCCGTCACGTTCCCAGTCTGTTGAAATTTTTCAAACAGATCCTTTATTGTATCGCTTTTCGGTCCTTTGGTTACATTAAACCTCCGTTGAAAACTTCGTCTTGTTGCAACAACACTGTGTTCTAGGCGGTGGAAATCCAACACCAGAAAAATCCTGTGTTCTATGGAATAAACCATGGTGTCCACAGCACACTTGCACGTTATGAACAGCACACGCTTACAGCAGAAAGACGACGTACAGAATGGCGCATCCACAGACTGCGTTGTCTTCATCACTTGCAGCGCCACCTGTTGTTGAAAATTGTAACTACTGTAATTTCGAAAGTTTGTCCGCCTGAAAATGTACTGTTGTCCCAAGCATATTGCAACAAACGGTGTATTTCTATCGCTGCTCGTTCAGTTTTTATTGACGTTTCAAATATACAGGTAATTTTTGAAACACCCTGTATATGGCAAGTAGTAATGGTTAGCGTCGCTGGTTTTGGACTTCGGTGCCCCCAGTTCTATTTTGGACCGGGTTGGAGATTTTCTCTGCGCGGCTACTATTGTCCTCATCATCTCGCGGCCAACTACTAGGATTGGCGGTTATCCCTGAAACAGCCCACTTTTCGGTTTTTCTCCACGCCAGTTTAACGTGTCTGTTAGCACTTCGGTTTTTGAAGTAACTGAGTTTTGGTTTTTTGTTCCTATTACTTCCTGTAATAAACGTGGGAATCGGACAAAGATTTAAAGCTACATAGAACCAACATATTAAATAGGCAAAGAAAATAAAACTTCTTTCCTCCCCCCCCCCCCCCCCCCCCAAGAGTTCGCTGCTTTTCGCGAAAAGTGATAAGTGGTTGAATACTGTAAAAAGTCACCAGTATTCTCGTCTTGATTCTAATTTTTTGAAATTCTGCTCAAAAATCGTGTTACGATCGGGGTTCTTACGCTAGTTGGGCATTACGAAAAGTCAGTGCTGAAGGGTCAAAACTGTGGTTGAAGAACTCTGCTTTTTGTGTTGATTGTCCGTTTTGAAGTGTTACAAGCAAACAAATGGATATTAAGTAGACAAAGGAGCTACCTTCTTCTTTTTGCTGTATACTATTAATGAATTGGTAAGTTTTTAATTTATTACTGTTACCATAATTTCCTTCCTCTTTGATTATTTCATAAAAAGACAGAAAAATCTGTTATCTTTTAAAGCAAATGAACTACTGTAGTTCATTGCTACCTCACTCCGTAAAAATGACGAGGATTGGTGCTGTTCTGGTGTAGAACGAAATGTCCGGCGTCGACAGTGAGAAACTCCCTTATAGACCAGAAGGGGCAAGTCTTGCACAGCGAATGTACGTGTGTACACGCAGCTACATTATTGTCCCAGTACTGCTGTACGAATTATGACGTCATATGTTTCTTGCTCGTTTCTGTCGCTTTTGTCATTAAAATAGCTCTTATCGCTTTTCCCATTTTCTATAAAAACGTAATATTTCAAAGCAGTGCAGATTTTACGAACAGAAATTACTCATTTTTTAAAGAAGGTTAATCTAAAAACGAAAAATTTTAGCACTGCTGCTAAAGCTAACTGATGTATCGGTTTTTTTTACTCGGTTATTAGAAAAAATGAGAAACACCTGTTATAACCCAGAGAAAACAAATACCGAAAAATGCCCGTTACTCAGAACTAAAATACCGGCATGAGTTTTAACCGCCGGATTTCCTGATCCCTGCCAACTACTCGGCGCAGGCTCTCCCGGCCGCTAGTTCCGTACAGTCCTTTCATTTCTTACGTGCGGTGAAGTGTATTCGACGTATATTTTCGATCGTAGACATCCCGGCGGCGCGCTGAGGGCGTGTCTCTGCGCTGGCGCTGCCGAAGCCCGCTCCCCCAAAGCGTTTCGTAATGCGGCTCAGCAGGCCCGGGTTAATGGGTTTAATTACGGGGTCACGGCTGGCGACTTCGCATAGTCAAATGCCTGCCTGCCTGCGCTTCCCGCTTCCCGTGCGGCGAGCTACCAGCGCCGACGCCGTGTGTCGGTCGTTGCGGTCCTGGGACACGTATCTTTGTATTCAAGTGTAAAACCGAATAGTGTTACTCTTCGCTGTTGAAATTATCCCTACATCACTGTTGTGTACAGTGGCTGAAGACCGTGACGAGCACTAACACTTCTCTGCCCTTTTTGTGATGGTTCGTCTCAGTAAAGCAATTCCCGTGGGTATCAGAACAATCACTCAGCTACACGTCTACGACTGGACAGAAACCCACACGCAGACAGCTTGTAGTTTCCACGCAGTATCATAAACCCTCTAGGTACAACTGAACGAAGTATGCAGTCATATGTAACACTTTTAATCGTAAGCTGACATTTAAGACCATCTATGCAAGAACCAGAGCAGAGAAGTATATATCAGTGGTTTGCTTTTGTTTTACAATAAAAGCAATATTGTAGAACAAAAGCCAACTGGTGCTTTTCAATTATTATTATAATGTTGTTCTACCAAGACCCGACGGAAGATTCTGTTAATCTATATCAGTGGCATTAAGAGAAAAAGATATAACTGGATGTACTTTTTCGATTGCGTAACAACACTTACCTGTTTGCAAAAAGTTAGAGACCTCTGAAAAGATACATATCCTTCGCTTGTCGGAACACAACATAACCACAGGGTTAGATAAGCCACATGCAAAAGATTATAGCAGCTTACTCATGCAGAAGTAACATAGGAAAAGGACTAAAGTAATGGTGAATGATCGAAAAGACAAGTAAGGGCAAACATTAAAATAATAATTAAAATACTAATACAAGTAAAAGAATTTTGGCATTCGGAAAGTATGCGAAAGTATCTGATGCGAGAAGTGTAACAGATATTCGACTAAACAAGCCTTCAGCAATAAGAGTAATTTTTGAAAAAAACGACTACCATAAAATAGAAACAAGAAAAAATAGCAACAATGCATTTAATTGGAACAGTTTAACCTATGGTCGTGAAGGGCGGACGCTGGGGAAAAAAAGAAAAGACAAAATTAGAAGTGACAGAAATGTGGATATAGAGAACAGTCATAAAAACAACGTAGACTGGAAGAAAGTCTAACTTACAAATATTAGAAGAGATTAAAGAGAGGATTTGATTAACACGATACACGGGAGGAAAACTAAATTAATTTGGCACCTAATACGACATAACTGCTTCATAAAAAAACATGTAAGAAGGAAAAACAATGGGAGAAGATAAACAGGGTGGCACAGAACACGGCTGAAGTGCAGAAACTGGCGATGAACAGAGAAGGGTGGGTACATCAAGGAGTTGGCTTTAGTGTCAGGACGATGAAGATTTCAGAAGACTCAAGAGTTTCTTCAGCATTACCAATACGTCTCTACCACACGATGTATTAGATTACAGTGCTTCCCCAAGTGCATACAGTTTGGTTACTTTTCCTCCACCTCCTTCTCCTGTTCCCAGTCGTCGTCTATAAGGTTTTCGCTCAATTTGGAGTCTTTACACTTCAATTAAAGTATTAATCCACGTGACGCAACAAACAGTCCTCTTCCTGAAGAATTCGTCAGCGCACAGAGGCCTGCTCAGTAAATGGCCAATACACTGTGTCTGATTGTAACACGGGTAGCACGTGTTCGATGCCCAGTGTCGATTTAATTTTTCGTCGATGGATTTATTGTAATCGTGGAGATTGTTGAGGGGGCGGTTCCGGTTGCCATACCCGTCACTGATAGTATGGGTGTCTGGAGTTATGACAGTCGAGAGGGAAGTGTGGGTAGAAGGTTAAAAATTGTAGGGGAAGTCCAAGAGATGAATAGGCTCACAAAGAGCAAATTCGATTTGTATTACAGCCTCTTACTTGGGCATCTGAAGAAAAAATTATAAATACCTTGGCACATGATATACTGTGAAGTGTCAGACAAGGGATCAGCGTCTACCGCTGTTTACATGGTTATTTAAGATCAATTCTAATAATAAAAGCAGCCCTAAATGAAGTTGATGTCAGGATCTACGAACGGACAATGCTAAAACATAGTAGTTCTACTGTGCGCTGTGCTAGAGCGACTCTACAGGCGGCGAGAATGTAACGACTAGAGAGTCGCCTGAGTCATTAGCGGGGCTTTCCCTCCAAGAGGAAATCAAGGCTGGAATGCAAGGGCATTAGCACTCTCCTGTGACAACGATGCCCGCCTCTAGTCTCAAAGTGTCCCCGGATGGAACGAAAGGCCTGTTTCGTTCTTGACCCGGTCTTACCCACTCACTTTAGTTCCATCTTCCTTAAAACTGACAAAACTTTTCGAACTAGCTTACGTGTGCCACCATCAGTAACTTTGTAAGTAAGGAGTAAGTTCGTTTCCGTGTTGTAAAAGTGTACGAAATGTTGCTTTTCCGATTTGACATTGGCAAGAGTGAATGAATGGTTATTTCAGTAAATTACTGTATTGAGACTCCGGCTATGAAGATTAATACGTAAAACGTCAGTGATTTCTCCGAAAAGGAAGATGAGTGGATTTTATATGCAGTCATATTTCTTAACAAGTGGTAAATACATTTAAGTTTCTCATCATCCTTTATGTTCACATTAATAATGTCAAGGTCAGTTAGACTTATAGCTTGTTTAAGGTAATGACACAGTACTTTCTTCAATGGCACGTGCACACAATTATTATATTGTACTGTACGTACTTTGGCGTCCTTTTTTTTTAACCTTACTCTTCGTTCTGCAAGGACGTTCCCTTTCCTCACTCTCTGTCGCCCCGCCCCCTCCTCGCTCCCTCTCTTTTTCTTTCTTTCTCTTCCCCTTCATATTTTAATTTTATTATTTGAAACATACCCCATACCACCTCCATGTGGTTTGTCAATGACAGTTTTAAGCTTCTGTTATATAAATAGTTCCAGATAGGCTCTTCAAGAGTGCCTCTGAGTCCTCTAGATTATAAACTGTACATTAATTAAAAAGCGTCGAACTTCTATGCAAAGGTTTTCTGGGTCCGATTCATGTCTGGTTCGATTGCCTTCTTTACACCATTAGGCGTATTATTAAAAATAAATAAATTGCGTCTTCGGTAAGTTTTGCATTAATCTTCACTTTCTGCAAGGATTTTACTATATGGTATTATTTATGCCCGTCCGCTCCAATCTTTTATCCGAAAACTGCCTGCTGGTCAAATCCCTCAGGCAGGCATTTTCAAGGCTTTCTTCACCGCGCCATCTCTCATTCTTGTAACATAACTAACCAAATCTAGTCTTCCAGCCTTCATCAGTTATTTAATGTCGGGTTCTTTATGTAGCTTCCCCAACTGCATATCGTTTAGTATTCTTCCTCATCACCAGCGGCTGCTGGATGGGTGCGCCGGCCGCAGTGACCGAGCGGTTCTAGGCGCTTCAGTCCGGAACCGCGCTGCTGCTAGGTCGCAGGTTCGAATCCTGCCTCGGGCGTGGATGTGTGTGATGTCCTTAGGTTGGTTAGGTTTCATTATTTCTAAGTCTAGGGCAATGATTACCTCAGATATTAAGTCCCGTAGTGCTTACAGCCATTTGAACCATTTGTTGGATGGGTGCATAGATACTCCTATCAAAAAGTGGAAGACGGTTCTGCAACCTATTTACGAGTACTTCAGTTTTGGCTTAAAGAGTTCGAAGTAGCTGATACGATTCTGAATTATGGTGAAACATTTTGAGAATGGTAACGCCTGTTTTGAGCCTGTATGCTTTTCGTTCAGCAATAGTTGACGTATTTTGAGAGCGTGTGGGACCCAGATATTTGAAATCTCTTACGTGTTTGTGCTAACAGTTATGATGCCTTCCATCACTGGTAGTGTTGTGTGATCGCAAAAAAAGTTGAAGTGCACCGTGTTTTGGATTCGACGTGAAACTGTAGTTTTCTCATTTCGAACTCGATGTCGGTAGCAACGCAAGCACATACGGCACACAATAGAAGCACAATGAATGTTAAGCCAGCCGCCAGATTAAACACTGCTTCACTTGGAGGAAGCAGGCTGGAGGTTATCTGCGCTTCGGGGGATCCACCACGTTGCTGTGCACACGACCGCGTGTTGCCTGGCAGGTACTCCACGTTATCAGCGCCGGCTATTCTCGTGGCCATCGGAAAAACACGCGTGTCGCACGAAGCGTGGTGTTTTGTGTCGGGCTGTGGGTTTGCCTGCGCTGCGCTGCGCTGCGGGTTATCACTGCGGAAGTAGGTCAGGGCGCCAGATAGGCGAGGGACACGCCCACGCCGAGCGCGGACGCTACGGCCGAGTCCTGCCGAGGCGTCTGGCTCCCGACCGGCCACTGCTGCGACAGGCTCATTACTGTCGTCTGAAAAGCCCGGCGAATGTCTCACAAAATAAAGGAAACAGTTGTTACAAACAGAATACCTTTACTGGCCTTCAGAGTGGTCACCGTCAGGTGCAACACACTTCCGACATCGGTTGCAAAGCTGTCGGGAATTGACTAACGTTGCTTGCCGAATCAATCGAAGCACTGTGCTCACGTGCGACGTCTCCGAAGCGCAAGCTTCAGGTGGGGAAACAAAAAGGAGTTCGACGACGCCAAATCTGGAGAATAATGAGTGTGTTGAACAGTCAGCTCGCGTTGAACAGGAAAGTTAAGCACTCAGACGTTGAGGATATCCAACAACGCGTGACAGCGGTGCATCGAGTGATTCCTCGACAAGCGTTTGCTGATACTTTCCAACTGGTTTATAACCCATGTCAGGGGTACGATATTGCAGTGCCTGTGTCATTCTGATTACCATGCAAAGTTCCTTTGGACATGCATTCATGTGCAAAGGAACTTTGCATCGTAATCAGAATAACATAGGCACTGCAATATCGTATTGCTCTGCCGATACCGGGTAAGCAGCTTCAAAGTACGACGTCTGACCTGAACGGAAATTTGCCGCAAATGATACTCCAAGTTATTCGTTATGTGAAGAGTACGTCTAATAGATAAGCTTTCAGGAGGTATGGTTCGAGAAGTGGTACATGTCGAGTGGCCTGGATGATAATGAAGAGAACGTACTGTGGAAACTGTGTGAAGATAATACTGATATTTATGAAACAAATGCTAGCAGTGAAGATAACAGCGGAATAAGTGAAGACAACGGTTAGAATTCGGCTATTTCTGTGTAATTTACCTGCTGTCAACATAAAAGAAATGTGGGTAAGAGTGACCATATTATAAAGAAGGTTTTGTAGATGGCGTATGTGAAAAATTTTCTCTACAGATATAACTGCGAAGGCTTCTGTGACCAGTCAGACAAATGGTCCAAACGGCTCTAAGCACTATGGGACTTAATATCTGAGGTCATCAATCCCCTAGACTTCGAACTACCTAAACCTAACTAACCTAAGGACATCACACACACATCCATGCGCGAGGCAGGATTCGAACCTGCGACCGTAGCAGCAGCGCGCTTCCGGACTAAAGCGTCTTGAACCGCTCGGCCACAGCGGCCGGCGCCAGTCAGTCAACAAGAACGTTTTCTCGGTACGGTGCCGTGATATATTGTAAACAAGTATCACCGATGACACCAAGTTTTAGACCATATGTCTACAGTGGCCTCCTCCTGCGTCTACTGAGACCGAACGAGGCCACTGTAGCTGTCTGAATACGCTAATCTCCAAAATTACTAGACGAATTTTCATGTGGCTTTCACAGGTAACTTGAGCGTAGCTTCGGTCAAGATGTAAGCTTTATTTAATCAAAATCGGAACACAGAAGTAGTTATTGTAATGTAAAGTTTTATCTAAAATCGTCTGTTCAGCCTAGCAGTTCGGATGTTTAACAGAATGTACTCGGCTAGGATATACGGATTTACTGATTTTGCTTTCTGTATAAAAAAATTAACGATATGCTTCGCTTATTTAGATAGGTTTTATTTATGTACTTTGCTAGGAACAACGAATGGCTTTAAAGTTTGGTTTGTGATTTGGGTTCGCACTCAGCACATTTAGATCTCGTTTTGTTTAAGAGTGAAAATGCCTAGAAAGCGCATGCGTCTTTCTGAATACACCAGAAAGGCTAAAAGACTGAAAACTGTGCTGTGTCAAGAGTCCAATGAAGGCTGCGAGGAGAGACTTGCTGTGGCACGAGAACGTGAGGCTTTAACATGCTCTTTGGGAACTCCATAAAGCGAAGTGCGAAGTAGCCCTGACCGAGAGCATTATGCATTGTCTCGCTCCTCAGAGCCCTTCACTGAAAGATATTCCCGACGTATTGGATGCATTGAGACAAAGAGGTTCTTCGTGACTCTCATACCTCCGCTCTTAAACTAATTGGAGCAACTTCACTTCTCATACATCCTTTCGTCATGTAGCACCGAATTTCGTAGATGCTAATGACGTACCAGCTTTCGAAATGTGGTGCTACAGAAGAATGCTGAAGATTAGATGGGTAGATCACATAACTAACGAGGAGGTATTGAATAGAATTGGAGAGAAGAGAAATTTGTGGCACATCGTGACTAGAAGAAGGGATCAGTTGGTAGGGCATATTCTGAGGCATCAAGGGATCACCAATTTAGTATTGGAGGGCAGCTTGGAGGGTCAAAATCAAGAGATGAATACATTAAACAGATTCAGAAGGATGTAGGTTGCAGTAGGTACTGGGAGTTGAAGAAGCTTGCATAGGATGAGTAGCATGGAGAGCTGCATCAAACCAGTCTCTGGACTGAAGACGACAACAACAACAACAACAACAACAACAACAACAACGTACCTGTGGAACTTAAACCTGTTCAATGGAATGAGGCAAAAGATGGCATCTTCTCCCTAACTTCTACTGTAAGTCCTACTATCTGGTGCTAGTAATCTTGTGTCACCACCGTTCGAAATAAATTCAGTCTCTCTCTCTGTCTGTCCGTGCTGCAGCTGTGTTGCGGCTTCTACGGTTAGTTATTTGGAAGAAATCCAGTTTTTATTGGCATCCTGAGTTCTCACCTCTTCTGGAGGTCGAAGAGATAATTTCGTCGACCTCTGTGTTTCGCAATTAATGTTTCGACAAATATTTTGCAGGTCTCTCGCAATACTTTTAGTATTATTGTTACTCTTTTCCTTCTGTTTTTCCTGCTCACTTGAGGTACTGAGTCGCACGGTATATATAATTTCCGCTCTATGGGGCTTTATTGCGTGTTGTAGCCTCCGTTCTCTCCTACGTGTTGTGTTAAAAATTACAGTACGTATCTTCATTTCTCGATTGTTGTATACGACAGGCATAGTAAGTATGATTTGCGAAGATCAGCAGTAGTGTTGACTGGCCCGTGTGGCTATCACAGCTTCAGCACCTGAAGTTGTGATCGCGAAATTGAGCAGATTTGGGCAGCATACCACTCGCCGGCGCTGACCAGACTGCTGCGTCTCGGCAGAGAAGACAGTTGGCGTTTTGCCGAGAGCGTGCCGGACAGTGCAGAAGTCGCTGCGCGGGCGCGCTTGCTCGCCTGGAGACGGTGCGGTTTGCACGCCTGCGGCGCTAATGGTGCCAGCTGAGTGACAGGGGGCGGCGATGCCATCGTGCCATTAGCGGCCCGTCTGCGCTCTCCACACGGCCCGTCCCACAGCCGCGGGGTGAACCCGCCAAAGACGCTGGCTGCGTCGACTGCAGTAACTCTGCGTATTCTGTATCGGTTACGCGAACTGCAATATACCAATAACGTGGACTAGCAATGAGTTGCTGAACAACAGTAAATGAAAACAGCGACTAGTGTGGTCCGATCGCTTATCTCTTTCCAAACTGTGGAAGTTGCGCAATTTCTGCATGACTGCTACATATATCATGACTGGGCCACACGTGCGGTGTTTTGGGTGGAACAGTAACAGGCCATGGTACCGATTATTGTGAAATGAAAACATTGAACAAGTATATCATATGTCCACTGATGGTCCTCTGTCTGACTTTTGCCGGCTGGACGCCAGCTGCATGTCTTAAAGAAAAAGTTCAAATGGCTCTGAGCACTATGGGACTTAACATCTATGGCCATCAGTCCCCTACAACTTAGAACTACTTAAACCTAACTAACGTAAGGACAGGCACATATCAATGCCCGAGGCAGGATTCGAACCTGCGACTGTAGCGGTCGCGCGGTTCCAGACTGAAGCGCCTAAGACCGCTCGACCACAACGGCCATCCACGTCTTTTTTTATGTGACACGTTTGAGGCGATTTGCGATACGGCGGTGCTGAAATGATAATGAGAACAGCACAGCACCCCTGTTCCCGAGCGGAGAAAATCCCGCGGACCCCTTCGGTTGGCACTCAGCCACGCCGACAGCGTTGCTACTGAGGCGGATGGCTAATGTAATGAGCAGTGACGCAAATAAAATTATTGACAAGCATAACACCATAACTGACGACCAAGTTGTTGACGAAAAGAACGAATTCTGCTACCTTGGAAGGAAAATAACGGGTGGTGGCCGAATAAAGGAGGCTATAAGAGATTGTCACAGGCTAAGGTGGAATTCTTATTTTATCAAGAACAGGATTTAATTTTAGGAAGAAATTTATGAGAATCAGTGTTTGGAGCACAACGTTGTAGCAAGTGCATCGTGGACTTTGGAAAAATTGAAAACAAGAGAATCGTAGCGTTTGGGATTTAATGTTCTCGAAGAACGTTAACATGAAGGGGTCTGGTAACGTAAGAAATGAGGAGAATGGTAGGACGTATGTTAACATATCGGGTAATAACTTGTATAGTACTAAAGGGAACTGTATAGAGCAGAGACTGGAAAATATCCATCACATAATTGAGGACGTTGTGTGCAAGTGAGCAAACAGCTTTGCAGCAGTGGTAACATCGCTTCCGGTCACATCACCAAAGTTAAGCGCTGTCGGGCTGGGCAAGCACTTGGATGGGTGACCATACGGTCTGTCGAGCACCTGTTGACAAGCTGGATGCATTCAACCCCTGTGAAGCAAACTGAGCAGTTACTTGATTGGGCGCCTCAGTCCGGGACCGCGCTGCTGCTACGGTCGCAGGTTAAAATCCTGCCTCGGGCATGGCTGTGTGTGATGTCCTTAGGTTTAAGTAGTTCTACGTCTAGGGGACTGATGACCTCAGATGTTAAGTTCTATAGTGCTTAGTCATTTGATCCAATTTACTTATCCTGTCTCGGAAACTGACATACGGCCGGGAGAGCGGTGTGCTGACCACATGCCCCTCCATATCCGCATCCAGTGACACGGCGACCGGTGGGTACCGTTGGGCCATTCAAAGCCTGTTCGGACGGAGTGTGTGTGTGTGTGTGTGTGTGTGTGTGTGTGTGTGTGTGTGTGTGTGTGCAAGTGCCATTAAGAGAGGAAGAGCTGAAGAGATGCCTCAAATATCTGGACAACTTAATTTAACTCTCGAATTCGAGAGGCCTACAAAGAAAAGTCCAAGTTTCAAATAGCATTCATCTCATGTTTTCGCCATCAGTGTGGTTCATACCTGTCTTTCACTGTGTTTCCCTTTCTTCTTTCCCGTCTTTGGTCTTTCCTTGCAACTTCTATTCTGTTCTTCTTTCTTTACGAAATTAGGTAGCTGCTGAGCACGACCGTTTCTCTTGGTTATGATGTTTCCGGTTTTTTTTTTTTTCTTTCATTCTCACTTTTTCATCTTAATTTCGCATGTTACCTGCCGATTATACATCAGACATTCCTGTAACTGTTCCTGTCAGTTGTTCCGTTTGCTATAATTATATTAACGAAAAGGATGAACAATTTTGTGATACCAGAACTTTAACTATGTAAGATATTAGTAATTCACAAGATACATTCGTAAGATATTAGTAATTCGCAAGTACTATGCGCTCTACAGGTATGTGGAAATGTTACCGACATACGTATCTTTCTGCATTTTAGTATAGTGTTACTTCATATACGGTCTGTAACAGGAAAATATTACAGGAATATTGATATAATGAACACGAGGAAAAGCAGGGGAAAAAAATTGGAAGTTGTGGTTTTATGGGACCAAACACTACTTAAGTCATCGGTCCCTAAGCGTACGCACTACTTAACTAACTTAAACTAACTTACGCTAAGGACAAAACACACACACACACACACACACACACACACACACACACACACACACACACACACACACCTCGAACCTCCGACGGGGGAAGCCGCGCGGACTTCTACTAATCTAAACTGGCTAGGGTATTGGATTGAAGAACAATACTCAAGAGTGACAAAATGACGAAGAAGAAACCATATGATCGTTTATTACAAGCCATCGGCCCTATCCACACGCGATGTATTACACTCTGTCTTACCGAACACCAAACTGGGCCACCCAGCCATTTTTTGGCAACATGTATTGTAATGTCAGGTACGAAAGGAGGTGCCATCTAACATTTCGGTAACCCACAACAGTAAATGGAGCCATCGGACCATCACGCTCTCGAGGTAATGTCGTGACAGTCAACCGTCCGAGCTAGCAGGCGACATTGACCCTGTCCTCGTTAATTTCAATTTTTCGCAGGCGCACGTGGACGAAATTGTGTTCTATGGTGCACGTGGCTTCGTCGCCGTAATGGCTGCTTACTTGGTGTTGACGCACAGTGGGAAACGTTGCTCTGTTATGCTTCGTATACTGAAAATGGCAGTCAGTCGAGTGTGAGCGTGTTGTCGATGGAAACTCGCACCGCGGGAGGGACAGACGGTGTGGTGACTCGGGCGCGCTGGATGTGCGCAGTTGTGTGTCGGGCTATCGCCGCGGCCCATCTCTGTCGGTCATTGCCGTGAATCGCTTTACACGCATTACAATACATGCATCGACAACGCAGCCCGCGTTGGCGCGGCGTCTCGAAGCGACTGCGCGGTGTTTGAGACACCGCGGCTGGCGGGGACGCAAAATGTAAGGAAGGTAAGCACGGCACTAAGTACAGCTTCTGAGGATTTCATCTGAACATTGTGTTGGCTGGAAGGAATGTGGTCAATTTATCCGCTGCCTCACGAACTGCACGTATTGCCGACGTCGGGTGACTTCGGTACCTCAACGGTCCAGACAGCCATACCGTTGGTGCAACCACAACGGCGGGCTGTCTGTAGAGACACCAGACAAACCTGTGGTTCCTGAAGAGGGGTAACAGCGTTTTCAGTAATTGGAGAGGTGACAGTATGGATGGTTGACTGATCTGGCTGTGTAACATCCGCCACCATGGCCTTGCTGCGCTGGTACTGCGAACGGCTAAAAACGAAGGGGGAAACTAAAGCCGCTACTTTTCCCGAGGACATGCAGCTCTACTGCATTACATGGAAAGCTTCATGAAACCAATATTCCGACTGAAGATAACAACAACAACAACGACAGCAGCAGCAGCAGATGAGCTCCGTGCCTGTGGACTGAATTAGTTGATGAAATTCAGCAAAAGCCACTTTTTTTATGGTGCTAACTGATTCTTCTTAGAACAGTTTAACTGTGAATGAACAGCGCACAATTGTGGTTGTTCTACAGTATTTGCTTACGTCGTTAATCCATTCTCCGGCTTACAAATCATCTTAAACTTTCAGTACTGCTTCCAAACCGCATACAATGCTGACGAACAACGCTACAAAAGATGTTCACATGCAGAGGTGGAGACATAGACTAGATGTAATTTTTGCCAGTGTAATGGTATAACGTAATTTAGAATGTTACATTATTTTCAACTTGCATGTGTCCTCAATCCTGCAGTGTTTTAGAAAGAACAGCATTTTCCTCTAAACTGTCATCACACGTATTTTCTCACCACGACCGCGGCTTTTGCTCCTGAGGCAAAGACCATACCCAGAAAAGCACTGCACTGCTCAAACCTTCGCGTTAACAATAGCTAAAAAATTTTATATTTTTTCCCGGGTTCGATTCCCGGCGGGGTCAGGGATTTTCTCTGCCTCGTGATGGCCGGGTGTTGTGTGGTGTCCTTAGGCTAGTTAGGTTTAAGTAGTTCTAAGTTCTAGGGGACTTATGACCGTAGATGTTAAGTCCCATAGTGCTCAGAGCCATTTGAACCATTCTATACTTTTAGATAACAATTATGAAACGTAACAATATTTTGACGTAATATTTCATAGGAATCAGTAGATTTTTCACGATGGTATATTATAAGGGACGCAAGATACGTTGGTCCAAAATGACCGAAACTGTACAGTAACGAGGAATAAAAGAACGTCAGATGCTCAGTCATCTGTGCCTTACAAAAATTTGAAGGTGGCTGGGAACGTACGTATAAACAGAATGAGTTTGGGAGCCAGGAACATGAAGCATAAAAAACAAAAATGAAAGCAGCTTTCGATCTCATGTTGTCACTTAGGCAGACTGGAACTGTAGCAATTCCACGTGCATTCGCTGGCTGCTGCTGACGAAACTTCTTGCTTTTTAGTTTCCTACACAGGGACATTTCGTTATTTACAAATTTCATTTTTTTTTGTTGCCTCATTCGCTTTTGTAGTTCGGAGTCGGACTTCACATACCCTTGTTCGGTCTGATCAAGTCTTGGCAGACGAACAGTTGACAGTGAAACGGAGCAACAAATGCAGCTGACTTCCAGAAATGACGGCCGCTTTCGGTGAGGCCGAAAATAACGAGACGGAAATACTCTGTGGAAATTCCGTTCTATTGTGCTTTTCGTCACGCTTCCAAGAACTGGCGTCCAGTTCGCTTTATTTTCTGGCTGACGTGCGGTGTCATCAAGGAGCGGTGATAAATCGAAGCAGTCGCAGAGGGGAACTGAAGCTAAAGGCGGGCCGATATTTCTGACGGAATACATTTATCTGCCTCCTAGGGCCAAGGCTATTTTGGATACAGGTCAGTAGGAGAGAAAAATTTCAACTTAATTATTAAAAGGATACTCGTGTTGCAGTTTGCTTTAACTCTTGTCGTCACAGTTTGCTTTAGCTCTTACCGTCACAAGCTTACAATGGCTATCCGGAAAGAGAGATGTAGTACCTACAGAAATAGGTAAAAAATAGTATTTCATGTTTGGCACCTTTGCTGTTTTTTTCTTTACCATGTACCATTTTTTTCAAGACCCTTAATCACTACAGTGCTCTGAAAATGAATTCTAAGTGGTGTGAGGTATCTCAAAGTGTCATGTTCGCCCTATGGCTCTATCTTGACTGATGACAGCTGTTGCAGTTCCACAAGAGCTTTTTTGTTCTTTTCGTATTATCCTACTGTCATCCCGCTCTCATTCATTGCTTGTCAAAATTGAAGGAATGTCTGGGTGAAAGGACATTACCACTGCCTCCCGAGTTCCACTGTCATCTGAGACAGAGGTGAATGGAAGGCGTGGAACATTTGATTGACGTACGCCTATAAATCACATACCCTCGCTATTGTGTGAAAAAGTAACTAAAGTTATGAATATCCATAAAAAACGTACAAATATTTCTTCGGAAATATTTGTGTAGTATGTGTACGCCGTAGAACGGTTCTTGCTGTTAATTAACTTCTTCTCACATTGCAAACCGACGGTTTAAACGTGAGCTTCCCGTAATGAGTCGGACACTTGGAAACATTTTAGAGGAAGGATGTGTTTGTATGCGTACCGTTAAATTAGAGACCAAAAGGGCCGTGACACAATGGAAAACTAATTTCATACTCGCGTGGAGTGAAGGTTTGGTCCTTTGCTACCTCCTCTTATTTTTTTTTTTTTTTGATGAATGGTAATTCGTAATTACTCCCTACAAATGTTTTTCAGTTTAAAGTCTGGTTTTCAGAAATCTGTGTCGTACCACTCCATAATCTATCTGAAAACTTCTGAGGTCTTCCACGTCTACAGCAGTCTTGTGCAAAAATAGTAGCAGCTTCTCCTTTCATTTCCGCGGCACCAGTCTATATTCTCGTTATATTTTTCCTTCTCTTCCCTTTCCTACTATTGCAGTCCACTTGTCACGCGCCCTGGAGAAATTTATATATATTCGTTGTGCACAAGTACTTCCTGAACACAGGAGCTGGGGCGCCTAGACCCCACGTAGGTGATTTTCCCGCGGTGGTTGCTCTTCTGCTCCTTGCACTGCGTGCTCCGATGCAATCAGTGCCAGCTTAGTCTGGTAGAACTCAGTAAATTCTGTTAAGCACACACACAGGATTGGGCTGTACTGTTCACAGTTAACGTTATTCCTGAACTCACGTAGTCGTTATTTGTATTCCAACTGCGTGATCCGTTGTGACATAAAGAATTTATTGTTGAAGTAATATTATCCATATCACGTACGTGCCACACAGAATGCACCTGAAATTCGCAGTTCAAAAGGTGCTTTATAAGCCGACGAAACCACGGTTGTTCCAGTCGGTACTGAACAGTTATCTCGTGCATTGCACGACGATGCGCGTGGCCTAATCGCGACGCGAAGATGTCGAAGGTCGGTGTGCGATGTCCGACACGAGAAAGTACCTATGCTCGTGATATTCAAAACAGTCGAACCATACATGTTTCTTTCACTTGGCATTTGTAATCAGAGTCAACCCAGTCCACATTTATCTTCCCACAACCGTCCCGACGCGGTCGATTATTGACCTTTCGAGACGACACACGAGGTCGAAAATGATCACCTTCTAGATGGACATTAATATTGAGCCGTGAACACTGATATGAAATGTGCATCTCGCTTGGTAAACATTTTTAATTCTGTCACAACATCCCGCGAAATGCGGTCTGCAACCACTGTACGATGCGAGCGCCACAGTAACTGAGCTACGACTACTCAACCCCTCTGCTCTCGGCACACAGGCAACTATCGATACGTCAGCGCTTACACACTCCTCCATCACAGTTTCGTCTCCCTTACGTTTAAGTTATTTTGTTTTACATCGTCATGTTTTCTTTTGACATCTTCGACTTCAGAGGTAGTGATTTGTAAACATAACTGTTGTGGTGGGTGTTCGCATTGTATCTCTCTGGGCTACGATAATTTATTCAATAGGCTGTTCACTGTAACTCCACCGTATTCCTGTATTATTATTTATTACTACTTGTGCACCACCCACATTTGATTTTGTGATGATGGCCCTGTTCTGTTCTTCCTGGCACCGGACTGCGCCCGCAGAATAGCAGATTCGTTTTTCCCGATGACGATATCCTCCTGAACGGTATCTGTTAGCGAATGCATGGTGTTATATTTCTAAAGGACGGGACACAATACTTGATTGTTTTCAGACGCGTCTTAGTGGTCTGACGTGAAGTCGACGTTGCAAAACATCTCCCAGATGGTCGAAATTAGATTCCTTTTCGTAATCGGGAAATTAAACTGTCTTCCTAATACTTATGTATCATAAAAGAACGTTTGTAGGCAATGATTGGTTACCTAACTGCTGCCCAATGGTATAGAACAAGTAAGTGCCCAGTTTATCTCCTGAAACCCCCGAGGAGGAATAGCGAGCATTGTGGGTGGCACCGGCTGAGTTTCATACTGCCGAGTTAGGAATTCCGCGTGTCCTGAGCGAGTGACGAGTGGAGGTAGGCGGCCGGTGGCGTTCGCCGTTAATGCGCCGACCCGCTGAGGAAGTGCTCGCGACCGCGGCGGAGGCTTTGGCACGCCACGCTCTGCCCGGTGTGGAGCGTGTCAGGAATTAGCATATAAATAAGGAGCGGCCGTTTCGCCGGAGGCCGGCCCGCCGGCGACAGCCCGCCTCACCGCCCACTTGGCGGCCGCCGGCGGGCCATCACGACGCATCGTGCCGCCGGCCGTCACCGTGGCGCCGCGCCGCTCCGGCCTGCACTCGCTTCCTCCTCACTCACTTTCGCTGTGCGTGTCACGCTTCGGGGCAACGTGCCAACCGTATCTGTCAGTCCCGAGTGTATTTATACACTATAGCGCCAAAGAAACTGGTGTAGGCATGCGTGTCCAAATACAGACGTATGTAGACGAGCAGAACACGGCGCTGCGGTCGGCAACGCCTATACGTATAAGACAACAAGTTCAAATGGCTCTAAGCACTATGGGACTTAACAGCTGAGGTCATCAGTCCCCTAGAACTACTTAAACCTAACAAACCTAAGAACATCACACCCATCCATGCCCGAGGCAGATTTGAACCTGTGACCGTAGCAGCCGCTTGGTTTCGGACTGAAGCGCCTAGAACCGCGGCCGGCTAAGACAACAAGTGTCTGGCGCAGTTGTTAGATCGGTTACTACCGCTACAATGACAGTTTACCAAGTTTATGTGATTTTGAACGTCGTGTTATAGTCGACGCACGAGCGACAGGACACAGCATCTCCGAGGTATAATGAAGTGGGGATTTTCTCGTACGACTATTTCACTAGTTTACCGCGAAGATCAAGAATCCAGTAAAACATCAAATCTCCGACATCACTAAGGCCGGATAAAGATCTTGCAAGAATGAGACCAATGACGACTGAAGAGAATCGGTCAACGTGACAAAACTGCAACCCTTCCGCAAATTCTTGTATATTTCAAGCCTCTCGGGATTAGTCGAGCGGTCTAGGGCTCTGCAGTCATGGACTGTGCGGCTGGTCCTGGCGGAGGTTCGAGTCCACCCTCGGGCATGGGTGTGTGTGTGTTTGTCCTTATGATAATTTAGGTTAAGTAGTGTGTAAGCTTAGGGACTGATGATCTTAGCAGTAAAGTCCCATAAGATTTCACACACATTTGAACATTTTTGTATATTTCAATGCTGGGCCATCGACAAATGTCAGCATGCGAACCATTCAACGAAACATCATACCCGTGTACCCTTGATGACTCCATGACACGAAACTTTACGCCTCGCGTGGGCCGTTCCTTAACAGTCTGCAGTGCTGTACCGTGTGATTTCTAGAGTCTAGCAGTACGCAATCTTAGTATTTGCGCTCAGCCATGGCTCGCACGATAAAGTGCAGTTTACATATGTGGTCTCAAGTTGTTCGGCATCGTGTGCAATACACAGAAATCAACGATTAACTGTGGCAGGAAAAGGCCTTCACTTACATTTCACGGGAGCTGGATATCACGTCTGGTATTCGATCCTTCAGGTCATTAATACTAATATTCGTGTTGTAAACTAGGTAATTGACCATTCTCCACAACAAAAAATCGCAGGGTGTCAAGTCTAGTGGTTGTGGACCTTAGGGCAATGATCTTCCACGGCCAGTACCGGTTTAAGGCCCAAATGACACAAGCCACCGCTTGGGACGCCAACCTGAGGTCGATCTGCACGTGACTCAGCAAGCCGTTGAACAGATGCCGGATTTATCAAATGTTCGTGGCGTCATAAGTGTGGGATTCGTGTGCAAGACTTCGCACAATTAGTAGCGGCGGCTTGGGGCGCTAAATGGAGACGAGCAGCAAGAGTGTCCCAGTGCATCGCTTGTGTAAAATGCTTATCACACCCAGAAGCGAAAAGCGACGCGGGTGGACAGTACACTGGAAAGGGCGCCACTGCTTCGGTTGCGGTCACATTGCAGCAAACTTTCACCGTAGGGTAGCCACGTTCATGTTGCCGAATACATGAGGATTTTCAGTGCCCGGGAGATACGTGGGTTGGGTTGGGTGGTTGTGAGGCAGGAGACCAGGCAGCGAGGTCATCGATTTCATCGGGTTAGGGAAGAACGGGGAAGGAAGACGGCCTTGCCCTTTCAAAGGAACCATCCCGGAATTTGCCTGGAGCGATTTAGGGAAATAATGGAAAATCTAAATCAGGATGGCCGGACACGGGATTGAACCTCGTCCTTCCGAGTGCAAGTCCAGTGTGCTAACCACTGCGCCATTTCACTCGGTATGTGGGGTGAAAAATCCACTTTTGTAAGTGGTAAACTCATCATTGAAAGACAGTACCTTCCAAAAGTTGGTCGGACTATTCGTTAGTTCATCTAAGATCTGACAGCATTCAACTCTACCGAGTTTTTGCACCTTTCTTTATAGAAAGGATGATATGGATGAGGTATGGTTGCATGGCAAGGTCGTATTTCGAGATGCCATACGGTTTCAAAAGTACACCAGCTAGTAGACTTTGGACACTGTGCAGTACACCTTGTTCATCTTAGACCATGATTTCGTGGCATTTGTTAATCGATCTTATGCGTCACCTGCAAATCGATCCCGAAACAGTCAGTGGAGTACAGTCATTGAACTACACACGTCTATCGACCTCGCTACAACCTTTCTTTTCCTCGAATGTAAATCGGTCAGCCGATACGAAACCTCGCCTACAAAAAAAAAAAAACGCTAAAGTCCCTTTAGTTATGTGGCTTACATGCTACAGTTTATGTAATTATTATGCATAAGTTGACTGAATATCTTACATATTTGGTGCATGGTTGGCACATACGTATTCGTCCCTCCTGAGTGGCAACCTAGTTTTGAATCGCTCTGCATTAGTGGACGGATAGAATATACGAGGTGACAGTAAAGGTACATACGAAATGGGGAGTAGTCGCGACTGGAACTGTCGACATGTTTTGTGCAGCGTGGTCGCCGCCTGTGGCCACGCAACCCGCGGCACCTGGCGGGCAGCTGACGAGACGGCAGACAATACTCACCATCGCGCGCTCCGTGACATATTGTCCGCGACAGCTCCGCGCCGTTCTATTGGCTCTTCCCGAGTCTTGCGTCAGCGCAGATGTCAGGGATTGACCGTTGCGGTTTTGGGAGCGGCTGGCGAAATTAGTATCGCCACCCCTTTCGCCCCGACAGCGGCAGTCGCGCCACAATTGCGTCTCTATTTGTGCGCTGCCGGTCACGGATTTACCTTCGTCCCCAGCCGCCCCCATATTGTGTGCTCGATTGTCCTCGATGTCGTACGGCGTCCAAAGGGACTAACGAATTGCTATTGCTATACAGCCACTGGCAGCAAATGCGTCGACCAGTGATGCAACGCTTTGCAGTTGACGTTATAGCTTAATTCACAATGCGTAGCATTACAGTCTTTCTCTATATGCATAAAATGCTGTACCTTTCGCCCGTGTGCTAGTAGGGAAACTGAAGAACGACAGAAGTGTAACACAGAAGATCAATCTAACTTTGGTAATATTTTAACATCTCCAGCGTGAGGTTGTGTCGACACGAAAACCTCATCGTCTTGGTTAAAACATTTGTGTGGCTAAAATTTGATCCCGAAAAATCGAGCGTAAATCGTATATGTCTCAAACTTCCTTTCGTGATGATGTCACATGGAACTCGGAAATCTAGAGGAGGAGGTCTCATTCCAATTTTCTAATTCATTCCCTTGTTTCCCGTTCACTGTAATTAATCTGGTATGAACATCTCACAAACATTCATCTCAGCTCCCAAGATTCATAGACAGTTTAACGGGAATCGATGACCTGTCTGACATCTGTTCGCAGGCGGTTTTTGATAAACTCAGATATCCTTCTGGAAGATAAAAGGTCGATGATATTTGCTGAACAATTAGCTACTCCTTCGTGCTCATTTATAGTTACGCCTGTGTAGATGACTTGTCAGTGTGTTGGCTGCCATTCGGAAAGCCCGGGTACAGTCGTTCTTCCAGGGAAATGGGGTGCGCTCAGACTTGGACACCTACTGAGGAACAACTGGTACGAGAAGGACGGGGCCCGATGTTTGGAAAGTTGATGGCGGCCGGAGGAGCGGACTGACGAACAACCGGTGCGCGCGAAATTTGAAAGCTATACGTTCAGATGGTCGTAACCGCGTGCTATCACAATTATGGCCGAAATTTTCGCGCGGAATCGATTGTTGGAGCTGATGTGTACCTTTTTCCTTCGTAAAATATGAGGTCAACTTGTCGATTTGTCCTTGTTAGTCGAATAAGAGTTAACAGTAAGTTAAACTGTAAAACAATCGTCTGTAGGATATTATTGTCGTCTTCTTGTCCAAAGAGAAACCTTTTACAAGGCACTGCTGATGTACCTTACATTATGTGGCTGTTTACAGTCCGCCGAGAGCACATTTCAGGCTGTGCTTTATTCATAATGTTCTTACGACCTAACGAAGTTTCTGTGATGTATTCATTTATTTTTTTAAATTTTTTGTTGCAGGTACGTATACAGTCCAGCCTATATCTTTTCCCAAAACCACAAGCCTTGGGGACAGCTACGTGCAAGAACTCTGCGTAGCACCCGCAGTGGGGTGTTTGCATGAGCGCAGTCGTGAAGCGATTTGAGACTAGTCAGCGAAGTTGTATTTGCCGGTAAGTCCACAATGAATACCATTCAAAGTAAGATGTAATTTGACAGGTTTTTTTCGCATGGCCATCTTTACTAACGTGAGAACGAGCTACAAAGGAATTTGAAGACTGATGGTAGACATTAAAAAGTTAATATGGGATTATATGAGTGTTCAGCAGACGAAGAAAAATGTCACAGCACGTTGTTTATGCTGCTCTGGCCTCCCAAGGAAACGAAGTGTTGTAACTTAAACTGTAATAGCAACAGTAGCATAAGGATATCGAACTGTCCTTGCTTGTACAGTACTAAATCGTTAAGAATGTAATTCCTTTTTCCAACTACGACTTCCATTATTTGCATGGACCTAATTATATATCGGTAATCTTGAGTTAGTTTCTGATTAGAGACAATATAGATATTGAGTATAATTAGTTTATTCGAACATTTGAGCTTCGATTAGCAATCAAGCTGGTAATACGAACAGAACATAGAATAGAATGTAGTTTAGGTTGGATGACATAGTAATCTTTCCTGACATGATGTATCTCATAACAACATATTTTCGCCTTGACTGCGGAAGTAAAAGCGCAGAGTTAGTATATGCTCTAAGAAAGAAAAAAAAAAAAAATGCTGCTGCGCCAGTTTTTTTTTTCACAAATTTAACATGTAGTTATTACTCTTTCAATCGCCGTGCATACGCTTAAACATATTTTATTCGTGCCTGACAAGTAAGTAAGGAAATGCAGTCATTTGATGTGTCGTAAAGTTGTCACATTAACGTGCGCTATTCCACTATCTGAGGGGCGCTCTTTGACCTTCTCAATTTGTTTCCAAAGTGGAAATCTAGAATTCCACGTTTTCTTGTATGTGTAGGCGAGTGAAAATCGGTGATGCCTTGAAAAAGACTTAACTTTTGTAAGCGTATTACGTTCATTCTGCTCCGTTATCGATTTATTGCGCTTATCTCCTGATTAATGCGGAAAATATTCCGTTTGCGATTGACGCAAACATTTATCGGGCAAGTAACCACATAGTTACGAGAAAATGCAGCTATACTTTGGCGACGTTATTTCCGAAGTATTGTGTTGACCTGGGAGGTCGTTTGTTGTAATTGTGGAAACTAAATGGACTCCGGATATTGCCGATGATTGACTTTATCGTATTTCGATGAGTAATGGATAGCAGGCACGGCAGCGCCCATTCTGTCTCATTCTCGTCCGCCGCCGGTCCGCAATTAGCCTACCGTGCGATCCTGCCTTTACGGCGGAAACGGGCAGAGTAAACAGACTGTCCTGGCTAATAATCTCTAATTTGTGCTGCAATAAAATAAAACGCAAATAGAAAATGAAAGCCCAGTTAAACGGGCGCATTAAAATCGTCTCGCGGCAAGCGGAAAGTAGCAGGGCTCGATGTCATCTATGCAGTTGTCAGTGACGACATGATATTACGGGTTGGTCTCCCTGTGTACACCCATTTCCATGATTGGGTATTCGTGTTTTTTCGGTCTTAGCCTGAACGTGATCGAGAAACTTAGGTAGATAGAATCCCAGAGCTCGTTCAGTACCTACAACTAACTAATATACGAAGATGACAGGAATCAAAACAAACATTGTTGGTTGGTTAGGGCATTAAAGTGATTGAAGGAATGTAATAAACTACAACAACATCGCACGTAACAACAGGACCTACTAATATCAAACGCACGTAATCATTTGGGAGATTCTATTTTTCAACAAGAAACTGCTAAATTGGCATTGAAAGACACATTGAGTATTCCGAGAATGGAAAATACCTTAAGAAGCCCAGTGATCAAGTGATCGAGTGAATCGTTTCGAGGAACTCCATCTACCTTACGTCCCGCATGAAAACAGATATTCCCAACCTCGGCGTGTGAAACGTACAGACATTTCGTTCGCTCTTGCGTTAAGGGCTTAAGATACCGGGAACGACAACTAACAAAACCGATAGACGACTCCGACTCGAACATAAACAGTGACGAGCATCAAGAAGTTGCGCATCTTGCAATACCAAAAATTCGGCCGTATGGTGTTTTGAGCTGCTTCAATGTTGCCACAGATGAGAGCCTAGTGGAATTTGGAATAAATAAAAAAAGTTCAGGATTATGAATGAGCAATCGGAATACCATTCTGATTATTTACCTAGCCTGTTTCCCTTGACCGTCCTAGGTATTTACTTGCGCTCTGCAATGCAAAAAAATTAGAAAAATCGTTTTTGGCTTGTACACATCCGTAGGATTTTTCAAAGGTTTCATTTGTTATTACCATAGTCATGTAGTGTGTGGCCTATTTGGGGGGAGAATATCTTTCTCCACATATGGATCGCTGAAAGAAAACGACTAGTGGAGAATAAGGAAAAACAGAGCTCGGACAGTTGTACACTCTACCTGACATTGTAGCGAATGTGAAAACTAAAAGACTCGGATGGTAGGGACATGTGAGGAGGAGAGGAGAAAACACGGTGATAAAGGTAGTGACGGATGGAGAAGCCGAAGGAACGAGACCACCAGGATGGCCGAGAGGGAGATAGAAGGATAATACCCTGGAATACGTGCAGATCCTGGGCCTCTGAGATGAAGATGCAGCTGACAGGAAGATGTGGAAGGCTGGAATGAGTGAGGACAAGAACGGGCTGCGGTTTGTGTGGCCAGTATAAGCTAGTTATTAAGTAAGTGTCTTTCTCCTCCACCGCCACCAGCAGCTCTTTATTCTGCCGCCTGCTACTAGTACAGTGTCCCTTTTTCTTCCGTTTGGTGACTGCAGAACCGGGGACACTTCGCCAGCTCTTGATGTAAACATATGTTTGTTTACACATTTTCCTTGGCTGTTTGTCTCCTGCGCGACGCGAGTCAAGCGTGTGCGGTGAACCACCTCCCCTGTGGTCGAATCGAAGGCTGGGAGATCACGCTGCACGTAATCTGCAGCCGCCTTCCCTGCCCGTTTTTGAACAACTTCGTTACGGGGAGAGTGCCTGAACCAGTGATGGCCAACGCAACTGCAATGTAATGTGCTGGACGCTTCCGTTTATATCATCAGGACACAAAAGTAAAGTCAATGTGCAAAGGAGAAATAGTCTTCCCCACTGATGCTCAAACGATGGAAAAAGTGATACGGAAGATGATGCAGTCTAAGCCGCAATATAAAACTGGTTGTGAGGCAAAGTGAAATCTAGTAGCACTAGCTTGCCTACTCCAGTAGTTAAGTAACTTTTTGCTAGTTTCGTCCCTGAGAAGGCTCTGTCTCACAATCTCTTTTACAAACTTCATACTCTTGCGTACTGACGTGTAGCCTTCCGTTGAAACAATCACAGGGCAGATGTGTTTAAATTGTAGGCGTTTCTGCTGTTGTGGCTGACCGGTTACTATGTAACATATTCAAGTACTTGTGGTTTTGTTTGGAAGTTAGTTTCGTTTGTGGTCCGGTTTCCTAGGACTTTACTATAATCCTGTTTTCTTTATTTTTAAACAGACCATCTGGTATTGTTGACATGATAATAAGGCGAAACCAGCAAAGACACGATTTAAGTGAAGCGAGCCTGCAATATACAGCATACAGGGTTTTTGGGGATTAAGCAAGATGTAGTGATCATTGGTATCGTACTATGTGTGATCATTGTTATTAAAGTACGCATTTCAGGTTGTTACCTGTTTTTCTCCGCTTCTAACAGTCTTCCCGCAAACATAATTTGCTACCTTATGTTTCCTGCACGGTCGTAACTGCACCACGGAATTGACTACGACTGTCAGTATAGACTAACCGTTTTGCGTTCACGTGTCACACTCACACACCTGACCTGCTGCCTTGATGAAAATAGTCGTTAATGGCTTGTTCTCGCCACTCGTACTTGGAGGTACTAACCAACATGAGAACATACTACTCCTAATATCTATAATTGTCGGTCTGCAAATGAAATAAATGCTGGTATAATGTTTTTCAGCGCTCTATCTTCAGTCACCAATGAAAATATCTACACTTATAGTCCTAACACCCTCTATAGCAACAAATTTTATAAGACGATTACTGTGTTTTCCCTAAAGCAATATGCCTAGTCCGTGCGTTTTTGATTCACGTGTTAGCTTTCAGAACATTTATGTAATTTAGGGGTATCCAGCTTATCCGAGAGACACTGCGACTAAAGGACTTTTGTATGCTTTTTGTCATTATGGTAACAATATTTCCAATAAAAACAAGCGGATGATGAGCTTATTTTAAGCAAGTACTTCAGTTGTTAAGTATGCCATCACAACTTGAACTCAATTTGATAGTGATCCTCCACATTGCAAATACGAGTGGACTTACGACTATGATAGTGGCTACCCCTGAAATCTCGGTTACGTTGACATACTGATTTGTAGCGTGTCCTCCGGGGTCTAGGTTAGATTGGAAGGAAGAAAACTGATTGTGATCTGTCGGAGCCGACGAATGTGAATGCGAAATAAAGGCTGTGGTAAACAGAATGATCTGTAGAGTAGCCCGATGTCTACGATCACGCCATATTTAACGCACTCTTTGTTTTGAAAGCTAAAACTGCGAGGTAAATTCAGAAAACTGTATTAGCTATCAGAGAAATCTCCGACAAGTATTTTGGATTTTGGCGCATGTTACGTACATACATCGCATGTAAGGGAAGGGGGCACTACATTACTCTTACTCTTAGGAGGATGCAGCTTGTGGTAGACTTTGTGTAGTCTTCTGTCCGGGAAACACTGGTTTGAGAAATATCATGCGTCAACTATTGCTTGGTTCTCTTGTGTGTGTGTGTGTGTGTGTGTGTGTGTGTGTGTGTGTGTGTGTGTGTGAGAGAGAGAGAGAGAGAGAGAGAGAGAGAGAGAGAGAGAAAAGAAATAGTCACGAGCACAACAATGAGAGCTTAACTCGTACCGTTACTTCTTGGCAGCGACTCCAGAACGTGTAGTGCGTTCGCCGTGAGCGGACGGTGGGCGTTGAGCGCGTTTCGCCGCGCGGCTGCCGGCCTGCTGAAGACGGTGGGATTTTCCACGAGTCGGCCGGGCACCGCCTGCTAGGCCAGGACCCTGTTCACCTCTGTTTGCCGAGCCCGCTGATTGCTCGCATAAATCTCGCGTGGTTTTTTTCCCGCGAGGGAGCCGATCGATTCCTGCTCCGCTGCCCACAGAGTCTGCCCTGACACTGCGCTCAGTCTGGCTCTGCGGCAGGCAGAAAGAAGGTGAGGCCTGAAACCGAAGCGCTGTTTACAGAAAAAAAATTCAGTGTTAGAGCTGTTAAAGTTACAATCTTCTGTGTTATTAGGGCGCGTGATATTTCCTCTAAAACAATCGACGTTTCGACTCCTTACTAGGACTTTCTTCCTGTGCTTTGGTGCCCTATATTGCTAAAAGACTGACAGATACCAGCGTCGCGTTCTCTTATAAAGGGGAGTTTACACGCGTTTGTGCTGGAGAATTGGGAGTATCTGTTAAAATTCTTGTGGCTACCGTCGGTGGGCCATGGTCATAGTTTAATATTCTCGCGCTGATGTAGAAAAAGGGGCGTTATTGGCTAAACTGTAATGGATACTGTTGGTGGCCCATCTTTATTGGATAGAAAGGCACCATTCCACACTTACGCTGGAGAAGGGTTATTGGTTCAAATGGCTCTGAGCACTATGGGAGTAAACTGCTGTGGTCATCAGTCCCCTAGAACTTAGAACTACTAAAACCTAACTAACCTAAGGACATCACACACGCCCATGCCCGAGGCAGGATTCGAACCTGCGACCGTAGCGGTCGCACGGCTCCAGACTGAAGCCCCTAGAACCTCTCGGCCACACCGGCCGGCGAGAAGGGTTACTGGTTGGACTTCCTCTTACTGGTTTCTGGCCGTTCAGAGAATAATAGCACGCATTGAATGAGACGAACGAAATATTTCCTCGCAGTAGTCGGTGGACTCATATTAGCGACTTCAAAGTCTGTCTGGCAGTGACCACACAGACAACGTTTTCATGTCAGTATATTAAAATGGATGATGATAATCATTCAGGGGACCAACATGCCTCCTCGTACATGACATATACAACTTCATGCTTCAATTTAAGATTTAATAAAGTCGTGACATAAAACACTACGTAAAGCGAGAATTGGCTGAAAAAAGTTGAATTTTGCTCCTGCGCATGCGGCCTGTCGTTTGCTAAACACTAGTTCCATACATCTATGAGAAAATTGCTTAAATAAATACCTGAGTCCCAATTACAAAATTTTTATTTAAAGAGAAGTCGACACGCCGTCAAGGTTTTAAAATTATGATTCAGCTAATCGCGGCTAATTTGATCACGGATGAAAAAAGAATGAACCAGTAAGTCATGACACACATTGAAATACCCTACCCATTTACCCTGACAGGCTTCGAACAACACATAAAACCTTAGAACTTTTTCCATGCTTGTTTTAAAACAGTGTTTAAATCGTTATCGAGAGCCAGAACTCAAAGTTCAGTCAACCAAAATGTGGCACACCGAGGCTAGTATGAGAGAGAGAGAGAGAGAGAGAGAGAGAGAGAGAGAGAGAGAGAGAGAGACTATCCAGATCAATGAGATGGTATTCTCAGAAGGAATATTGTTCTAGTCTCCACTCCAAAGTGTTCGGTGTGACGTCACTTACACTGTTGAAACAGCGTGCCAGACTTGAACTCGTGCAGATCTGCACGATTCGTTATCAGTGACCCGAAAGACCACTGAGCTCTCTCCTCCTTGCTGCCATCCGCTTTGTTACGAGTATTGATGAAACACCAGTGGAAGAATTTTTTTACAGTGAGTTACGAAACGTGAAGAGCGAGGCGTAAAGATTGAATTTCCCTGTTTTCAAGCTTGAACAGCTTCCAGAGACGGGTCTAGTATGAAAATAAGAAAAAAAATCCCGAATTTTCGATGACAGTCTCCTGCTAGGTTTACTGGGAAAAACACCTGTCGAATTGGTTTTAACTTTTATCTTATATAAATGCCTACCACTTTAGTGGGATGCGATGTGGGAACCATGCGGCTGTGGAAGTGGTTCACACGCTTAGTTTCGTTACGAATGACGGTTATATTATACATGTAGCTAGTATGCATGTGGAGAAAGTTCTTTTTTGATGTGGTCTTGACGTGACTCCTTGCTTTTTATGCTAAGGAGTAACACTGGTGGAAGTCCGAGTATTCCCAGTTATAGACGAAGTTTTTACGATCGTTCCCTTGCTCTGCCAATACATCTGATACCATTCAATCCCTTTGAAGAAACTTGTGTAGGTATTTTGATTTTCTTCTTTCTTGTATGCTGTTCACGTGTGAGAGCCATTTTTAAGTTTATTCCCAAGTATTTGTCGACGGTTGTCACGGGATATTCGCGTAACTGCAGCTCTTATGGCCGCATTGCAGTCGTATTGCTGCCAAGTTATTTATAAGCTGGTTTCCCTGTCGACTGCGCGTTTTGAGACATGCGGAAATGTGTGGAATCACAGGCTAGACCAGTCAGCCGAGAAATTACTGCACTTACTCAGACGATTAGCATAACTAGGGCGTTCACTTTGACATTCCAGTGACCGGCTGTAGATCGACGGAGTGCGGGAATAAGAAACGGGCGTAGCGGGGAAATTACCGCGTATATTACACCGGTAAAATGTGGAGGTTTCTGTTACGCACGTTTCAAAATAATCACCTCGAGTACAACGGGCTGACACAGCCTTAAGGGCAGAGAAATCACTTGTTTACCGGGACTGAATACTTAAACATCTTTGCCTTTACGTATGTTAAATAACTCCGGTATTGGTGCTTCCGAATATAATGATATACATGTAAAAGTAGACATCGATTTGGAGAGCAGAGCCCCAGTCGATATGCAGAATCCTTGCTTGTATATTTTCCGGTGCTTTCCTGGAGCTCTTGTAAGAAATGCAAAATTTCGTTACAATGCGCGCTACCATCTTTTTACTCTCCCGACCAAAAGATCATGACTTCAGAACCATGCACCATATTTGTAAACACTGCTGGAAAGAAAAAAAAAATGTAACTCAGTGAAGCACACATGTGAAAGCCAAGAATTTCGTGTTACATATGAGTACATACTGATCTGATACAGATATTTTATGGAATCCCTAGAGCAATGTAGCACATGACTGCAGTGCTATAGAAAGTGGCGCCAATGAAAATAAACGTGTTTGTAAGTTGGACTTCTATTGCATTCGTTCGATCAGTCACAGCTATGTAGCCCCACAGGTATCACCAACAACAAAAGAAGACGCCGAGGTAAATGACACAGTGTCACGTGAACTCTGTATCATTGCGTAGTTCATTGCTAGGTAAACGTCTCGTTTCCCCATGGACGAGTTTTCATTATTGAACAGTATTTTACCAGTCGTTGGTATGCACATGTTGAGGAAGCATTTCTTGAGAAACATCCAGATACCGAAGTACTATAAAAACTCAGCAACAACGAGATTAATCGCCGATATCATGGAATACTGATCAGTTGCAGACACTGAGAGAACCGGTAGACCGTCCATCGCGACGGACGCTAAACTGGGTGAGGTAAGTGATGTGATGCTGAGTTCGCCTTCGAAATGCTCGATCACACTATCCATCCAATGTGGTATGTCGTATAATAATCCTCAGAAAGCTGCGCAGAAGTTAAAACTTAGTGCAAATCATGTTCACTGCGAGCAGTGATTGAATGCGCTGGATCAAGGGGAACGTCTAGCATACGGTGGGTTACATCGCTTCAGGCGTTCTTTGACACCCCTGGTATCGAAGAAGTGAACCATATTTTCTTCGCTGATGAGAGAGACGTGTTATCACCTCAGGGGGGTTCACCTACTTAGCTGAGTGGTAACGTGTTTGCCTACCATGCAGCGTGTCCGGATTCGATTCCCGGCCGGGTTGGAGATTTTCTCCGCTGGTGGACTTGCTGTTGTGTTGTCCTCTTCATAATTTCACCATCACCGACACGCAAGTCGCCCAATGTGGCGTCATCAGAAAAAAGGGTTGCAACTCGGATGCCGAAATTCCCCGGCTGGTGTCTCCCGGCTATAAATGCCACATATTCACTTCAGCGTTTATGTGAATAGGCAGTCTGGTCAACAGAGAAACCTCAAGTCTTTCATGAAAACTTCTTGCAGTGTCAGAAAATTTGTGTGTTTTGTGGCGTATCACGTCGTCGAATTGTGCTCTCTCTTTCTTTGGAAACTACAGTGAACAGTGTTGTGTACCAATACATCATTACGCAGTTTATTTCACTTCTTGAGGCAGATGAGCTGTGGGGTGCCAGCCACACCTGTTCCTTTGTTATGTACCTGACTTCTCGGTCGCTCTTTTTCTAGGAAGCGTTCTGATGACACCACGACCAGAGCGTTGAGCGGGTGGGTATAAAGAATTCGGCTTTCCTGGGCTTGTTTGACTCTAATCATGTTGTGAGAAAATTCCACCTGATTCCTATGTTGGCGCTCTGTGTGTGTCGTAATGGTGATCTCTGCGGCATACGACGGACAATCGTGAAAAGTATATCTGTGGCCCTGTATTAACGCTATGTACGTGGTCGATTCTCGTAACACATAATGGTATTTATGATAAAATATTTACTCACTCTTGATCTGATGCTCGTTATGAAAGATATGATGCAGCTGATGTCTGTAATAAATCTAATACTACGTAAATTTTTCTTCCATTCGAGTAGGCTGTAAACCTTCCTCGAATATGGTCAAGATTTATGAATTATGTATGACACTTCACAATTTTCGTTGCTCTGTGAGTGAAATACTTAACCTCTCTCTGTGGTAGATAAATATTAAAGTAAATTTGTTAGTATATTTGTCTGTTGTGAACTACAGTGATGACCTCCAGTGTTCGTAATAATTAGCGACGTAGTTAGAACATGCATTCAGTTTTTGTGATTCTTAGTCCAGTAGCCGCGGTTGTAGTACTGTTGAACAGAAAGATTGCCACGCATATTTACTGCCAACACCAAGCGAGAAGGACGGAATATTGCAGTTACACATTCTGTTCATAAAATAAGCGAAGAAGTACTTTAACTAATGTCTGACTCTGAATGGCCTCTGATGATGTCACCAGCATTAGGAGGCGAAACATCAGGCGCAGAACTATTGCCTAATGCAGTCGTTCCCAATCTGGGCCAATACCCGTGAGGGGTAAAATGAAATTTTCTGAGGACCAAAAAATAAACTAGTCGATTCTGTTTAAGTCGCGAAACTAAATTATTTTCAAAAGGTAATTAGTATTATTACAATATTGTAAGATTGTAATATAGTTTATATAAATTATGAATAATTACTTTTTCTCAATTAGTAGGATCAATCCGTTGGGGGTTACAGGTTCCTCACATAGTCCACCCACTACCCCATATGTTGTCCTTTTTCCTGTACATTGCTAATGACAAGAGTGAGACATATGCGTAAAAAATGCTAAATATACCAAGAAAAGTCTTTTCCAAGTCACAGATAGTAGCTGCAGTCGTCCAGAAAATGTTTCATTACTTGCTTAGGAACAGATAAATGAATTAATTGACAGAACAGCACAGCAATAACGACATCAGGCTGTTCAAAGTATTATTATTATTATTATTATTATTATTATTACTATTATTATTAGACTCGTTAGACACAAAGCATTAACAGCCTGCAGTCGTCCAATTTGTGCCTGTTCAGAAGTAAGGGGTCCCAGCAATGAAGTTATTCAGAAACAGTAAGTATAGTGCACTCATGTGAACTTACTTGATTTTAAATGGGGTTGCAGTGTACAGGTCAGGCAAGAACCACTATGGAGAGGAGTAATGCAGGGGAAGTACGTTTCGTAACAAGTGTGTACCCCCACTGTGGATAGTTAGCTTTCTTATCTGAGGAGGAGTTGTGGGTAGCATTTGAGATGCACTGCAGATTGCTTGATTATTCATTCTAACAAACACACACACACACACACACACACACACACACACAGAGAGAGAGAGAGAGAGAGAGAGAGAGAGAGAGAGACTGACTACATATCACTCATCATAAGTAAAAGTGTTCCAAGAAAAGTCTTTCATTCTACAGTGAGGTGCTAAATTTGATGATGATGTGAGGGAGAGGGAAGAGATGGCAGGGCTGGTTTACTAGCTGTCTCATTGCACTCAGTGCTGGGAACCACTGACCTAGTGCCTACAAATCAAAATTCAGCCAAGTTTTTGGACCTGTACATCCGTTGTGTGCACGAAGGCCTGTCTGCGGCGCGGCGTTCGGGTTTTGCAAGCAGGCCGGCCGTGCCATCATTAGGGTTGCGGCGACTTGGCAACTGGGAGGGGAGAGGAGAGGACAGACGGCCGGCCGTCAGGTAGCCGCTGGTCTCACGCGGGACAAAGGCGCGCGGGGGCGGTGGCGGCGCCGGCTGGCGGCCGCACAAAGGCGCGCCGAGCGAAGGGGTGGAATCCTGCGGGGGCGGGGTGGACCGGACCGGCGCGGCCGCGCTCAACCCCTTGCGGGGGTTTTTCTGCCGCTGCCGCCGACGCCGCTGCCAGTGCTCGGGTAACCGGCCCGTGGGAATTGGCGGAGCAGCAGCTGCTCGCCACCCCCGCACAATGAGCGCTCGGGCCGATCCGCGTGCTGATACGTCGCACCCCTAGCCACCCCACTCGCATAATTGCCTCAAATACGGAAAATAGGTGGCGTATCGGCTGTCCGGCCAGCGTCACAGCGGAAGCAGGGGGTTCTGGTCGGGGCGCAGTGGGTCTTGTACATCTTCGTCTGCATCTTAGTAGTTCTAAACACAAAGGCCGGTTTGAAGCTGATAGAGCTGTATTACACAAGGTCCGACTGGGGAGGGTGTCACATGTGATCGTTGCCTGATCAAAAGTAGCCGCAGACACCTATGTAAGGCACCACTGAAAACTAGATGTTACGGAAGGTAGACTCGACAGTGTAAGATGAGGCAGGATGCGTTATGTTGAGAAGAGAGAGCCAGTAACAGCAGAATAGATACATCAGGAGAGCTCAGTGGCTTGGTACGTGATCATAAGACGTCACATGAATAACAAATCCTCAGGGGCATTTCAGCGCTTCTAAAGCTGCCCAAGTTCACTGTTCGTAACGATTGTGAAGCGGAAACGAGAAGGAACATCTACAGCTAAACCGTGACCAGGTATCCCTCATGTTACTAACAAACAGGGACGTAAAAATATACGTGATACCAGTGGAAGGAATCACTCTTGAGCTCCAGAGCCCTACCAGTAGTTCAGCTGGCACTAAGACTGTGCCCGGGAGTTAAAAAGGGTGGGGTACAGTGGCCGAAGACCTCCTTATAAGCCACTCTACTCTGTAGTCAATGTTAAGGGACGCCTGAAGTGCTGTAAAGAGCAACGCCAGTGGATGGACGATGAATACATGAGCGATTTGGAGTAATTAATCACGGCACGATCTGTGGCAACACGATGGAAGGGTTTGGGTCTGGCGAACGCCTGGAGAACATTTCCTGCCATCATGTGTAGAACCAATAGTGAATTAAGGAGGGTGCGGTCACGTTATTGCTCACAAGAACACGCTAAATGACGAGTGATATGAACACATTTTAGGGTATTGTGTACTCCGTGGGGTATAGACTGATTGCATCAGCCTGTCATTGCACCCAGTCATAGAGGAGAATCTGAAAGAATGGTTTGTGACCGAGTGAGGTGGCGCAGTGGTTAGCACACTGGACTCGCATTCGAGAGGACAACGGTTAAAACCCGTGTCCGGCCATCCTGATTTAGGTTTTCCGTGATTTCCCGAAATCGCTTCAGGCAAATACCGGGATGGTTCCTTTGAAAGGGCACGGCCGATTTCCCTCCACATCCTTCCCTACTCTAATGGGACCGATGACCTCGCTGTATGGTCCCCTCCTCCAAATAAATCAACCAACCAACCAACCAACCAACAATGACTTGTGGACATTAACATTTCTGAATGCACTGAAGTCGAGACGGCGTAAGAAGATTGCTGACAGATCGCAGCGCTGTAACCAGCTTTCAACTGCGGCTGCAGGCGGAAACCTTCAACTGCGGCTGCAGGCGGAAACCGAGCTTCGATAACACCAAGGCGTTGGCATACAGACGTTTCCAAATGCGTTACGTTACTGGCTGGGGGTAGGCGCGCGACGCTGCCGCATCCGGTCCAATACAGCTGTCAGTGTTCAAAATGGTTCAAATGGCTCTAAGGACTAAGGGACTTAACTTCTGAGGTCATCAGTCCCCTAGACTTAGAACTACTTAAACCTGACTAACCTAAGGACATACACACATCCATGCCTGAAGTAGGATTCGAACCTGCGACCGTAGCGGTGGCGCGGTCCCGGACTGAAGCGCCTAGAACCACTCGGCCACAGCGGCCGACTGTCAGAGTTCGGCTAACGCCGACTCAACTTCACCCTGATCAGAGTCCCTTAGCGAACCCAATCGAACACCTCGGGATGAGTTACATCATCGACTTCGATTCAGACCTCAGACTTCTACATCACTTCTACCATCCGTCGATTCGGCTCTTTAGGAAAAATAGGCTACGTTTAAACGGCTCGTTGAAAATCTCTCCCGAAGAGTTCAAATCGCCATAAAGGCGAAGGATGGACGCACTCCATATTAATATGGACTTGTACGAATAATTTTAATGAGGTAGTGTATCAGACACTGAAAAAACTAGGAAGATTTCTTTAAGTGCATGCTTTCACAGCCGGCGTTTTCTTTATCTAAACTTCCGGGGTCAGACGCCGTGGTCGATTTTTAAAACTATTTCTTTTCATTTTATCAAGGGCGCAAAGTATCCTCGAATTTATAAAGGTGTGCGGAGGGCACCAGCAATCGTCACGTGACTCAGGGGCTCGATTGTCTCTAGCTGACGGATTCGTAATCGATCGTCATTAAGTTGGCACACAATCACCCCTCCCCCCTAATTTTATCGGAAAACAAGGTCGAATTTTCAAGCTGCCAGAGACGTAAGATCCTTCTGCGTTCAGGTAAGTGTTTATTTACACGTCTTTCTGTGGTTACATTGTATACGTGCCCACAACTACAAGAAATGTTATCACCCCAGAACCCAATAGCGAATGCTGTACATTTTTCTTAAGCATTCTCTGTTTTGTTGGTGGATGTAAAAAATCGTTTCCATTCCATAAGTGGCAAACATTTTCACCGTGTGACCCGTAATCTTGTTGATGAAAGAGAGGAAAGTATACGCGTTCACCCATTTGTTTACTGTAACATTGGTAAACGTGACCATAGCTCCCTTACTGCGTCGTAAATTGAATTATTAGTTTGATACCTATATTCATCTTTTGAATCTGTAGCTCTTGTCCTTTCTTTCCTCATTTATACTTAAATTATAAGATATGGTTCCGCCTTTTTGCAAACAGTTTTTTTTTTCTTTTTAGCCAAATATGTTTCAGCACCTCTGTGCCATCATCAATAGATTTTACATTATATGGTTTTGGGAGAACAATTATATTGGTGTCTTGCTGATAGCTTTTCATGTTTTGTTGTGACTGGTCCTTCTTCTTTAAGGTTCCAAGGACACTACACACCAATGTCAATGTACCTCGTGTAGTTTCTTTCTTTATAAACGCCTTTTTACTTCGTAAAACGAGTTGAGCGCTATGTTGTTCTGTTTCCTAACCCCACTGAACGAACATTGACACGATTAGGAAACACAACAACATAGCGCTCACCGCTTTTTGCGCAATAAAAAGGCGTTTATAAAGAAAGAAACTACACAAGTTACATTAATGTGTGTGCGCAGTGTCCTTGGAACCTGAAAAAAAAGGAGGATTGTCACTACTTGCGCAAATTGTCAGTGTCATAAGAATACGACGAAATGTAAAGATCTGCCGGGCCATGGAACAACAAAACGCAATTCTTGTGTTGTTTGCCTTATATGTTAACAGCACCAGCGGACTGCCGATACGTTAGAAATTCATGGAACGGCTGTCTGATTTTGCTCTTGATTCGCAGAAGCTCTAATTTCAGCTGTTGTCAGCTTCAGATAATATTCCTTTTCGCCTTTGAAACTTTAAACATTTGCTCTTACGTAAATCAGTTACTTAGTTACAAGTGGTGTCGAGTTTTTACTCCTCCAATAATTCCTTGTCTATGTTTCACTTATTGTTATCCATTTACTAAATGACGAGCGATTACTCGCACGGTTTAGGTGCGTTGGAAGTCTGGCGTACGAATTCAGATGATTGTTCAAAAAATGGTTCAAATGGCTCTGAGCACTATATGACTCAACTGCTGTGGTCATCAGTCCCCTAGAACTTAGCACTACTTAAACCGAACTAACCTAAGAACACCACACACCTCCATGCCCGAGGCAGGATTGGAACCTGCCACCGTAGCAGTCACACGGTTCCGGAGTGCGCGCCTAGAACCGCGAGACCACCGCGGCCGGCAGATGATTGTTGTTCCTCAAGGAAACGGTTGCACTCCAATCGCTGGAACACCGATATCTGCATTCCTTCCTTCTTCCGACACTCCTTGTGCAACAGCTACCTGAAAAAGCAATTCGAAAACGTAAACGATCGTCTGTTGCCCATGGGTTACCCAAAGAATCTCTTTGTACAGGAAACTAGGGAAAGATATTAAGGAGGTCATTACTTGCTACAAGAAGTTTTGCTTTACCGATCTATCACCCGCATGAAGTTACAGATACTGCACGTAAATAAATACTAAGGGAATTTAACTCGTAAAATTTTATTGAAATTACAATCCAAACTGCAGGTTTTTGGCAAACTGTAAACCGATTCGAACTACATCGTTAAACGTAAAGGATGGGCGCACGCCTTGAATAGCACACTGTTATGTTTCTGGATTCCCGTTTACCTAAGTAAAATTTTTCTGTGCGATGTGGACTGTAATTTTTTTTACGGCAAACATCATTGATTTTCCATTAATGAGTTAACCCTTATAAGAATGATAAGTTAGCGTACTAAATTTTATCCCGCTATCCGCTAATACCGCCAGACGGCGATCTCTGCCAGCCACTGGCGCGTGCGATACACGGTGAGCCGAAGCCGAACTGTCGAGCTTTTCTTGCAGGTAACAGATCTCCCTCGATGTAAATTTGCAAGCTGCGCTTCAGGACGAGGGCTCATATTAAAGCGCGTTCCGGTGGTTATGTAAATTTGTTAGTAGCGAAAAGGCGAGCACTTCATTTTGTGAAAGACGGTTGCGCGAGGTTAAAGGGATGTGACGGCCATTGTTCGCAGGGAGAAAGGCGCCCTTTTGTGCGCTAAGATAAAAGAGTTGTGTAGCGCGGGCGTGGGGCGTCCACCCGTCAAGAGTTATTCCCCACAGCGAGCTGTCCAGCCAGCAGATCCCCGGCGCTCACCTCTAGCCCGTGACCGGCGGAATATTCGTTCTTCTAAACGCAGTAGGACGCTTCACTCTCTTGTGCTATCAGTTTATAACCATTGTGCGTCAGGAGATAAACTACACCTGTCCTTTCGCGAATCGGTAGCTATCAGACCTGCTACTGATCATCATTGATTACGAAACACACTTTTCCGTAGAACGACGAATGGTTGCGTTGGTCCTCCTTTCCTTGACATACTACCAATCCGTTCAGGGTTTCCTGGTCGGCAGACCAGACCATTATTTTAACGGATCTTTCACCTCTACATAGCGCCGCAATCCAGACTTAACGGAAGTCCGAGCATATGGAATAAATTCTCAGATAAGTCAGTGCCTGAAGTCTTTCCGAGTAGTAGAACCCAGTACGTTGTCTTGGATGGCGCGTGTTCATCGGAGACAGAGGTATCGTCAGGAGTGCCCCAGGGAAGATAGGACTGTTCTCGTCATCTATAACCATAAACGATCTGACGGATAAGGTGAGCAGAAATCTGCGACTCTTAGTCAGTGACACAACAGTGCACGGGAAAGTGTCGTTGAGAAACTGCAGGAGGACAAAGGACGAATTAGAATCATTTGCTGTGATGAATGGTATCTTGCTTTAAATGAGGAAAAATGTAAATTAATGCAGATAAGCAAGGAAAACGAGTCTCTAATGTTCGAATACAGTATTAGTGGTGAGTTACTTGGCGCAGTCAAGTGGATTACATATGTAGGCGTAACGCTGTAAAAAGATATGAAACAGAATTGATTATTGGAAAACTTGTAGGAAAATGTTACTCATCTGAAAAGGAGACCACGTTTATAACTGTTGATCGACCCATTTTTTGAGTGTTACTGTAGTCTTTAGGTTTCCCAAAAGGTCGGATTACAAGACGACATCGAAGCAACTAAGAACGGTGCAAGGCTCTAGAATTGTTATGGGTATGTTCGATCAAAGCGCGAATTTTGCGGATATGGTTCGTGAAATCAAATGTCAATTCGTATCGAGAGTTTAGAGAACCGACATTGGCGACAGTCTGCACAACGATCCTTGAGACAACAGCGCACGTCTCGCGCAAGGACCACAAAGAGAAAAGGGAAATGGGCGCTCACACGGAGGCCTGCGCACAGTCGATGTTACCTGGATCCAAATGTAAGCGGAGCGGGAAAACGTACGATTAGTAGTAGTACCGTATGGTCGCTTGCGGAGTATGTATGTAGATTTAGACGTAGATGTAATTACTTGATTACGCGGGAAAGGCTGAGCTGCATCGTAATTTGCGGCCCACTTTGTAATGCGTCTTCGAGTAACTGGTTGGGTGAGCTGCTTCTCGTGCAGTGGGGCTACGCCTAACACAGCTCTGTGGTGACCAGTCGTGGGGTTACTGTTTTTTTCGGTGCTCGGTGGGTTTGCTGGTAATTTTCAGACTACAGATTGGAAGTTCCAGGGTTGAATCCTCATTCTGCACCAGTGTTTTCATCTGCCACATGTCGCTTGTTTTACCTCTGGCAATAACTTTGAGTGTGAAAGGTTGATGTGTCCAAATGTGTACATTTGAAGAAGTGTACATTTTTGTAATTTTTAAGTCTCCATTATAATACTCACCACAGTATCCGGAGAGTTGTAAGTACATAACTATTATCAGTGTCGCACAAGTTTGTTTCGCTTGGGCAACACGCGTAGAATAAAGTGGTAACAACATCAGTTCTGTCGTAACTTCAGTTTTTTTCTGGTACTTACGTGCTGCAGCAATGAAAAAGCATCATACACGGAAAAAAATTGATACAGAATCTGTAGAAACAGGTTGTCCTCATTTGCCTTCGTTACATCAGCGTGATAAAGTCGTTCTCGATTGTTATGTGAACTTGTGTTAATGTTATTTCTTGTGTGTTTAATACTTTCGAAATAGTCTGGGTTTTCCTTTGAGATACCGTGTGCGTTTTGATCCACCTTGGCACTAGCGATTGTTATGTATCTATAGACAACACTAAAGTCGTCGACAAAATTTGAAAATAGACGTAAGACACTTTTATTTACAACAGAATACCCTCATTGTGGTTTTGAGGGTATAATGTTGAATAAGGGGGTAGCTAACTTGACGAAAACTCTTCATCGCTATTGTTAAACATATATCTCCTTTACTGAACAAGTGCTCAGAACTCTCAACTCGCGCATTTTAGAGCCCATAATTACTGGACGCTTTTCCTTGTTTTGGTCCGCACTAGCTCCTCCAAAAATATGGAAACCAAAGAGCTTGCGGTAGAAGAGTTGTATTTCACAGTATCGAAGATGAACAAGTGCTTTAGCTCTTAAGTATTTCTAGTATTTTTGTCCTAACTACCACCTGTGAAAGCTGTCTACTCTGCAGTCTTAGCGACAACAGTAATGGCACATGTACTCCACTGTCGGAGAAATCAGAACGATATTCGCTTATGACTTTCGAATCCGCCTTTTCGGATCAGGGCACCTCAGATTGATACACGCGGCCCTCTCCGTCATCCTTAAAAATTTGTAACATCATAACAGAATCACTCTCTGTGTGCCTATTTAATGCTTTACTTTGTAGTAGAATTCTTACTTACTTCGTGTAACTGGACAATTTACACCAAATATTGTACGACTTTTGTGTTCGCTTGTTAAATAATTTACGTTTGCTTGGAGCGACTTGTTTATTATGTTCGCGTGCAAATCATACTAGCACAGTCCCCGTTTCAATGCCTTGTGTACCTTATTTTGTTTTTTAGATAATACACTTGTGCTAGTGGCTAACACGTGTTGCTGAAGGTAATGTAGATAACATGTATTGAAGCGGAAGTGTAAATACTGTAATACTGTACAGTATCTTGTAGTCTTGTAGTAATACCGTGTAGAAGCTATTAGGAGCTCGATTATTTGGATGACTAGTCAGTTCTTTTAAAAGTTGCTAAGCCCACTCAGCATCAAAAAATGTCTGATGGTCACAGTATGCTACAGTAAATCAGTTAATACCACGGTTGCTTTGAGAGCAATACTACTGTTTAGACGGTATCGTCGTAGAGACGCCGTTAGCTCTTTCTTTTTGTCATCTGTAAATAGTCTCACGGCATCCCAAGTAAGCTATGTCACAAAACGGCCAAAATAATAGCTCACAGCCAGTTGCAGGTTACCTATCTAATGGCTTTCTGGGCACACAAAAATCTGATTCTTCAGTATTTCATATAATTATTGACCAAATAAAAAAAGTTAAAATAATGTAGTAATGCACTCATTTAAGAGCTATAATCATCTACTGAAGTCAGTATAATTGTCCGTATTGATCGCTATTTATATTTATATTTTTTTCAAATGGACATTACCGCGTTTCGGTCACAGCTGTCATCATAATCACATTAAAAAAAAAAAAACTCTATTCACTGTACCTCGTCGATTCACACACACAATCGTAGCATGACTAGTCGTATGAAATGCCAAGATAAAGTGGATCGAGATTTTTAAATCTCATTGTGATGATGACAATGGGCGAAACGCTTTAAGGTATATTATAAAAATGTAAATAGCCATCAAGACGGATATGTTGACTAGCGATAACGATCGCGGACATGTCATTTATGGACTTCCGTTGAAGGTTTAATAAAGTGTCAAGTTGTTGGCATACCTTTCAGGGTATAAGGTCGTGATCCACGGAACTCTTTCTGTTCCTACAGTTTCGTGCAAAACTGCGCTTGACATCATCTGATGCTTTGCTCTTCCGCTGAGTCTTGCCGACTCAGCATAGGAGCAAGGCCTCTGAAGATGTCCAGTGCAGTTCTGCACGAAACTGTAGGAACAGAAAGAGTTTAGTGGGCCAGTTGTTAACAACGCTGGTGGATGAATGCAACACCGTGCCACAAGAACTCGTTAGCAAACTTGTGGCCAGCAGAGCAGCACGTTATAGAGCGTGCAGTGCTGAACACACGCCGTATAAAGAACTGTGTACCGCCTTTTGTAATGTCTAGGGGACCATCATCAGCCACGGTGGCTTCAACGTAATTATTGTCTCTGAATAAAAGTGTTTTCTTTCTTGTATGGTCCAAGTTTCATCGAGCTGTGTCACTTGGCAGTGAAACATCATTCAAACGTTTCCTTCGTCCTTAAACAAGCCATGTCACTAAATAGCTAAACCTGTAGCACAACCCAATTGCACGTTGCCTGTCCAAGGGCTTCCAGGGGCAACAAACATTTGATTTTCAGTATTTCATTTAATTATTGACCAAATTAAAAAAATTGAAGTACAGTCGTAACGCACACACTAAGAGGTATAATCATCCGCTGAAGTCAATATAATTGTAGATGTTCCACGAATCCCTGTGCGTTCCACCCTGACTGATAACACCCCGCTTCATTCCTCGTCGCGTTCACTCTTGCTTGCCGTCTGGGGCACAACAAGCAGGTACGTAATTGCGTTCAGAGAAGAGCAGCGCGTTTGCTGGGAAGGCGTGGACGCGGCGTTTAGTGCGCTGCGCACATTGCGCGCCGTCCTTGGCGGCTGGAGCTGAGATCCTCGGCTCGGCTCGGCAGGCTCGCGTGCTGCACTGCGCTGCCGGCCGCCACATGTTCCTCGGCTCGGCGTGTCGCGGAACCTGTCCGAAGGCCGGAGCCGGTCGGGGAGTGTCCCTGCCGCCGGCGTTGCGTCACGGGCCCGAGTAGGAAGGAACGCGGGGCCGCCAACCAGGAAGTCTTTCAGCCGCCACGTACTTCACTTGTCGGCGGTACGCACAAGTTCAAGTTGACAGTTTTTTGCGATCAAAGTCGTCTGCTTCAGCCATGATCTCTTTAAAACTGTATACAGTGGAAAAGCTGCACTGAGGTCACGAGATATATCTGCTACGGAGTTTTCACCCAGGACGACGACGACCACCACCACCACCACCACCATTTTTATCATCTTTGTCATCATCCTCTTCTTTACAATTAGGCGCTACAGTCTGGAGCCGCGCGACCGCTATGGTCGCAGGTTCATATCCTGCCTCGGGTATGGATGTGTGATGTCCTTAGGTTAGTAAGGTTTAAGTAATTCTAAGTTCTAGGGGACTGATGACCTCAGAAGTTTAGTCGCATAGTGCTCAGAGCCATTTGAACCGTTTTGTAATGATCAGTATCATTTTTATCATCATTATTATCATCTTTGTCATATTCTCGTCATGTCATGTCATGTCTCGTCTTGTCGACCTCCACATAATAGCCTGAAACATTTTATTAACTGTGAAAATTGACATTTTACAACGAGGACTCCAACACAGAACGTCTCCCAACATTTCACCTTGTAACCCCAGTCCATCTCCTCTTCAGTCGTAACGGTGACTCTCAGATCCTTAGCTCCTTTCTGTATTTTTTTCTTTTTTCCGTCGCTTCTTGCTGTGCTCAATTTTTGAATTATTTGCACGTTTAGCGTCGATTTTCAATTCCCTAAGTTAAAAATGGTTATAGAAGGCGCAATTAAGGTACACTGGGGATTGCCTCTGGATACAGCATCCTGTTTCCCGGATGAAAATGAAACCGTAACCTCTGTGGGTTTCTTTTATGTGCATTAGGGCGTGGTTCAAGGCATGTTACTGTACTTAACGTTTAGTCTTGCAGTGCTGCAGACATCATCAGCGGCTATAACGATTCAAAAAACAGTTAACTCAAACAAGTTCCGCAGGTCTAATTGTTTATAGCCGCGTGGTCTGAGTCGTCTTGTCACGGTTCGCGCTGCTTCCCCCGTCGGAGGTTCGAGTCCTTCCTCGGGTACGTGTGTGTGTGTGTGTGTGTGTGTGTGTGTGTGTGTGTGTGTGTGTGTGTGTGTGTGTTCCTTAGCGTAAGTTAGTTTAAGTAGTGTGCAAGCTTAGGGACCGATGACTTCAGCAGTTCGGTCCCATAAGACCTTACCACAAATTTCTGTTGTTCATACATATAGCTCACAACGGTCCTTTCGTGACGCCATCAGACTCTCTGGGTGCACACCTATAAACAGTTGGACTTTCTGAACGTGTTTGAGACTGAATGGTTTCTGAATCGTTACAGACTTTGACGATTTCTTCAATATTGCAGGACGAAACATTAGGCTGAGGAACACGCCTTGCACCACGACGTAATATCCGCAAAACAAAAATCACTAAAGGACGCAAACAGCTGCCTTGACAACATCCATTATTTTCGTTCTCTCAGCCGTTTTCTCTCTCTTCGTTACTGAAGTGCCCATCACTTGTTGCTTACACTCGTCCACTTATACAAATTCGTCAACTGCAACTTCAACCTCACTATTTACTAACCTCCTATCGTCATACTGACGGCACAATATTTTAGCCACATTGAAGTGCATTTTCAGTCTTGCACTCTTTCTTCCTCTGTAGAGTTTCTCCATCCTTTGTTAAAGCTCTTCTGGATCCGAAGCAAACAAAGCGTATCATTTGAAAACCGCGGGTGGTTCAAATAAACACCATTCAGAAATATTCTTTCTTTTTTCCACTTTTAACGCTTGGAAGATTCCCTTCTAAGGCTGGAGAAAATAGTTTTGGTGATTTTCCATCTTCTCACACTCTCCTGATTTAATCGAATAGATTTAGACACAGGTCTTCCTCATTTCTCAAGTGGTGCCAGTCACCTGCGAGAGCCTCAAACATTTCCACATAGTCCATAAAACAGATACAAATTAAGTGTGCGATGTTAGTTGTATCATTGGACAACTTTAGTGTTTCCGTTGTCTGTATCCACTTCTAAAGCTATCTTGTCTTTTCCGATGCTTAACGTCCTCTTTTTTTTACTAGACGTCAAGTAAGGATTTTTGTAAAAATCTGCTGTACCACTGACAAATGATTCTTAGCTTTCCAAGTTCTCCACATCTTCTCTGCTCCCTTTCATGTCGTTAACAAAGTGAAACTTCCTCAGGCATCAATACTGTTGAAATTTAGCCAATTATCACTAAAGGTATTTTATCTTCATTTATAATTGGCTCAGTTCGCTATTACTGCACAATTAAATTATAATGTGCGATTCTTTTTTCCGTTCAATTGCTCGCATTGGTCACTACTTTTTTTTACATAAATTCTTTATTACTCACTTCCTCTGACTCGAATTCACACTACATGAAGTAATCGGAATAATTGAGTTACGAAGTTTCGGACCAAATTTTCCTAAACAAACACCGGGACGCGCACTATAATTCTTTCTACTATTAAACTGCAATCAATGATACGGGTTGAAAAGGCACAGTCGTAACATATCTACTAAGGTAATACACACTTGCAACACACACGTATTAGAAGAACATTGCAGGCAAAGATCCGTAGCGAGGGTAGTCCCTTGCGACGTTTCGCTGTCTACGGGGCTTCCTTTCAAACACGAACATTGTTTTTTCACGTGCAACGTCATTAGCAATTAGTCATCGGCAAAACTCAGCAAAACAACTGTACAACTGTAAGTTCCCCATTTTCTAGCTCCAGTCGCGTGTGGTTTGCGGGAAAAACGGTTGCTGGTAACGCTGCGTGTGAGCTCAAATTTCTCTGACTTTACCCTCACGGTCCTTTTGCGAGATGTACGCTGAAGGAATCAATATATGGGTTCACTCTTACACACTGAAACGCCAAAGAAACTGGTATAGGCATGTATATTCAAATACAGAGCTATGTAAACAGGCAGAATACGGCACTGCGGTCGGCAACGCCTATAAAGGACAACACGTGTCTGGCGCAGTTGTTACATCGGTTACTGCTGCTACAGTGGCAGGTTATCAAGATTTAAGTGAGTTTTGGACTTGGTCGTGCACTCGGTGCACGAACGATGGCACACAGCATCTCCGAGGTAGCGATGAAGTGCGGATTTTCCCTTACGACCATTGAGTGTACAATGAATATCAGGAATCCAGTAAAACATCAAATCTCCGACATCGCTGCACTCGGGAAAAGATCCTGCAAGAACGGGACCAACGACGACGGAAGAGAATCGTTCAACGTGACAGTAGTGCAACCCTTACGCAAATTGCTGCATATTTCAGTGCTGAGCCACCATCGATATGGGCCTTCAAAGCCGGAGGCCCACTCATGTACCCTTGATAACTGCACGACACAAAGTTTTACGCCTCACCTGGGTCTGTCAACACTGACAATTGAATGCTGACGAGCGGAGGAAACATGCTGCCTGGTCGGACGAATCTCGTATCAAATTATATTGAGCGGATGGACATATACGGGTATGGAGACAGTCATGAATCCACGACCCTGGATGTCAGCAGGGGACTGTTCAAGCTGATGGAGGGTCTGTAATGCTGCGGGGCGTGTGCAGTTGGAGTGATATGGTACCCCTGATACGTCTAGATACGACTCTGGCAGGTGATGCGTACGTAAGCATCCTGTCTGATCACCTGCATCGCCGGCAGCTGTAGTCGAGCGATTCTAGGCGCTTCAGTGTGGAACCGCGAGGCTGCTACGGTCGCAGGTTCGAATCCTGCCTCGGGCATGGATGTGTGTGATGTCCTTAGGTTATTTAGGTTTAAGTAGTTATAAGTTCTAGGAGACTGATGACCTCAGATGTTGAGTCCCATGGTGCTTAGAGCCATTTGCACCATTTCACCTGCATCCATTCATGTCAATTGTGCATTCCGACTGATTTGGGCAATTCCAGCAGGACAGTGTGACACCCCACACATCCAGAATTGCTACAGAGTGGCTCCAGGAACACGCTTCTGAGTTTAAAAAGTTCCGCTGGTCAGCAAACTCCACAGACATGAACATTATTGAGCTTGTCTAGGATGCCTTGCAACGTGCTGTTCAGAAGAGATCTCCATCCCCTCGTACTCTTACGGATTTACGGACAGCCCTGCAGGATTTATGGCGTCATTCTCTCCAGCATTACTTCACACATCAGTCGAGTCAATGCTACGTCGTGTTGCGGTACTGCTGCGTACTCGCGGAGGCCATACACATTAGACGGGTGTATAAGTTTCTTTGGCTCTTTAGTGTAGATCTTCTTGGGATTTTATGTCAAGTAGGAAGATAGAATTTTACTTTCGTATTCGTTGATCTCTTTGCGCATTGCTCTCTTTACTTTAACTCTGCTTTCGTTCAGTTTTTGTTTGTGTGTGAGGTTTTTGGCTACATCTGAATTGCAGTGAAGCTCTCGTAGATTTCTTAACACAACGGCTGTCGAATCTCAAGACTTTGTTCGGCACGACCCAATCCAAAGCGTATTGCGAATATAATGATCTCGATTTTGTCTGTCCCCAGTTCGTGGTGTAGTGGCTAGTGTTGCTCCCTCTGGATCACGGGTTCCCGGGTTCGATTCCCGGCCGGGTTGGGGATTTTCTCTGGCCGGGGACGTGGTATTTGTGTTGTCCTCATCATTTCATCATCATCATCATCATCCGTGATAGTGGTTAGATTGGAATGTGAAAAACGTGGACTGTGTGAAAATTGGGACTGTGTGCGGGCGATGATGACTGCCCAGTTTAGCGTCCCACAAACTCATAATCATCATCATCATCATCATCATCGATTTTGTCCATCGATGCTCGAAATTGTCAGTGCTGGAGGTAGTATTTTCATGTTGACCGCTCAGTTAGTCAGCGGAGAACAAACGACATCCTGCCTGAAATCTTTAAATCAAATTTTCCTGGTAGACTGTACCTGTGTGCTGGAATGGGATTCTAATACGGAACGTTGTCTTCAGCGGGCAGTGCTGTTACCGCAAGTTTGACTCATTGCGTCCGTTCACAGCTGCCAGCACATTTTCGTGCCTGGATAGCCCTGTCGGTACGGGCATTACCGTCGAACGTAGTGACGAGCGACCTGTACTTAGTTTAGTAGAAAACGTGGCAGAAAGGTATCTGGTTCTTAGGCTTACTCGTTAGTATCATCTTTCGATTCGTTTGTTGTTAAACCACACCACATCCTCGAATTAATGAAGCTCCTTACTTGAGTTAAATTTGCTGTACATGTGACAATAGCAAGAAGGAAGAAAAGGTCCATTTTAGTGAGATTCTTGTAAACGACTCTACTGAAGAAATTACGCACACTCAGCTTTTCCTATTTTCGTGACTCAGACGGCGTTGGGACGCGGAACAGACCGGAATCTGGTGAATGAGAGCGGGAAATGTCCGGAGTCGCGTCTCGTTTTCGAGGCGGCGGCAATTAGCTCGTCTGTGCCTGGCGAGGTGCGAGCTGGCGACCCGCCAGCTGCGAGGCTAACATTAGAGACACTGACCACTTCCAGGCCCGCCTTCGCTCCTGCTCTGCTGCACTCGTGTACGACAGGCAGTCGTACAAGTTCTCATTAACTACTCGCGAAAACAAAGTCACACTACGTACTTCGTTAGTTTGGAGGTACGTATATGCAATCCTCATACACTCAGTAGTACCATGTCTTTAGGGGGATCGAAACAAAATGCCGCAGCCAGTTGATAAAGAGGAGCATTATGTGGTAATTGGTTTTCTGCATTTGAAGGTGAGTAACCCTGCAACACTATGTTCATAGAGAAAAGGCTTCACGTGCTCCCAGTGTCGAAAGCAAGACTTCTCAGTGAGGAGATTACTCGGAGGTCAGTTCGCGACTATTGTTTGTGACCCCACACATGTCTTAGACTAAAAGGATGTCATGTCGCCTTGTTCTGCTCCCGGCGCTCGTTCGCCAGGAAGCAATCCTGAAAAAAAGTTTTTCGTTCCAGCAGAGGGCAACTTCCCGCACGCACTGTGCACAGTAATCGGGTTCTGTGGCCACCAGCGTTGTAAACCGCCGCCTCTGCGCTCTGCTCTCTGTTAGGGCAGTAAACGTCCGCCCTGCAGAACGCAACTTTCCTGTCCCCCCCCCCCTGTCGACAACGGCTTCTGGTGAATGCATAGCCCACGTCGCCGTTTCTCAGCTGAAATTAACTGCCAGTACTACAGAAATGGTTAGTGCGTGGTGCTAGGCAGTATCAACCAATGAAGTGATTATTAATACGACTGTGCATAGTAAATAGTGATTTAATATAAATCGAAAAGAAATTACACAATATCAAATTATGCAGACAAAACTTACCGCCTTAGAAAGGAATCGATAGTTGCGAAAAATGCATACCATTGAAGGAAGAATATGTAGCGGAAGACCGATACTTTCACAAAGTTTCGAGGCTGGAGCTGGTTTTCTTTCTACATGATGACTTAAAACTTCACGATTTCCTGTCGTACATAAAGTCGTGTGGGAGGCCTGCAACCATCGTGTGAACTTGAGGAGTCTTACGTCAGCGCTGAATAGGTCGCTAGAATGAACTAGTCACTTGTTGCTTAAAATTTTATTTATTGGACTGAGGCGTTTCGGGCGCAGCTTATGATCAGAACGTCTGCCAAACAAAAGTATAGAGAGATTAATGGAATCGTAACTGACTAAAGTCAGTAACAGTAAATAGACTAGTACAAAAGGTATTATAAAGAATGTAGCAGAAGTTGACATACCAAAAAGAGAAGTCTTCATGCAAAGTAGGGAGTCACATGTGTGACTCAGCAGCAACAGTATTCTACTGACTGGGAAACGGTGTTAAGAAATTTAACTACCAGAAAATGCCAGCAGATGACGAGACTGTGTTGCTGTTGGTGTTTTTGCTAGTTTTGTAACGCCTCTGTCCATCAGTTGAGTATTGAAGCTGAGGACTGACACGTGTGACTTAATACTTTGTATGAAGACCATTCTTTTTTGTATGTCTGCTTTTGAAACATTCGTTATAATACCTTTTGTTTCTTTACCTTTAATGACTTCCGTCAATCACGCTTGTGCTTATGGCTCTGTACTTCTGTGTGGCAGGCGTCAGTACATAAAAACAAAATTGAACAAGCCACCAGGTCATTCTAGCGACCTGTTCGGCACTGGCTTATGTCTCCTCGAGTCCCTTTTGTACGTAGACTGCCACAGTGAACAGTGCGCATTTATTACATGGCAACCTTATCATCGTTCCGAAAAATCTTGTCTCGCGACTGCATTTGACTCGTCTGGGAGGACGCTACACCTTGCTCGGAAGATTACCATCGCGTCACGGCCGAGGCGCCGGAATTTTCCCACGCGCCTGCTGCCGCCCCAGTGTCAATACGCGGCAGCGGCCGTGTGGAGCGCGCTATTTCTGCTCGGCACACAGTGAGCCGATCCGGCCTGAGCAAGCAATTCGCCAGAGTGCACGCCGCCCTGTGTGTGTGTGTGTGTGTGTGCCGGCTGTGATCCGCAGCCTTGCAGCCCGTCTTCCCTGCAAGAATTCTATTAGCAAGCGCCTTTACCGCGACGTAGTCTGACATACTGGTAATCCTGCGGACTGCAGCGGGCCTAGAGTCGTGTTGGGGACTCCTACCTCGCCCGTTGGCTTTCCCAGCTGCTCAGACCACTTTGCGCTGCTTAGCGAGGGGGTTTAGTTCAGATCTAATGTAGATTATGTGCAGCTGAGTGTCTCGTAACGTATTTTAATTAGCTAACTAGTTTCATATCTATAGATCAGTTGTGCGATCCGTTTACAGGCTATGTACACACAATATCTGTGTGTGTGTGGGGGGGGGGGGGAGGGGGGGGGTGGCGGCGGCAAGGGAGGGTTTTTGGATATTAACTTACACCTGAAGTAATGACACGTGCGATCGCATAAAAGTATTTATTTCAGTCCACATATGTAATAACTAATAAAAACATATCTTCTGATCTGTAGCCAAAGACAACACGTATGTTTCTGGCATAGTAATTAAGGAGGTAGTTAAAACAAAATGGACAATTAATGATCCAAATAACACTTCGTATGTAGTGCCTCAATTGAAAACCCCTTTTGACCACGTGTGAAATAATTTCCTTTTGCCAGAAATAACTTGTTTGAAAAGTTATTGACGATGAAATCTTCCACATTCTGAAGTATTCTTGAAATTGAATAAGATTTTAATAACGCATACCACTTAAGGGCGAAAGTATCTTTCGTATGATGCGTCACTGTCAAATAACATAGTTCGATAAAACTTGGACGATACAGAGAAACAACTGCTACGGTATAGGCTGAAGGTAACCAAAGAAATACCCAATGAGACGAAGAGAAATAATAGTTTTATTCGAAGTCAATATTTACACGGAAGTAACCGCGATTTATGTTGGTCCACTGTACATTACAAAATGCCGGACGTGGTTCTTTGTGAACTACGGACGGCATTGAATGCTCTGCAAGTACTCCCAAACTGGCCACAAGATTGGTAAGGAGTACCTGTGGTGGGGCGTTCCATTCCTCCACCAACGATGTTGACAATCGCTGAGCGATCGTTGGTGCTTGTGGACGTGTTGCAAAACGACTCTCCAACGCATCCCACACGTGCTTGATGTGATTAAAATCAGTGGGGAGGGGGCAGATGGCCAGACCAGTGCATTCTCCGAAATGTTCTACCAAGAACTCTACCAGCCCCGCTGTTCGATGCGGTGCTCATTGTCATCCATGAAAATGAAAATGACGTCACAGCTGAAAAGACTCCTAAGGGGAGGGAGTGCAGTGTCACAATAACGTTGACCAGTGTACTCTGTTCAAACATTCGGAGGTCAGTACACCCATGCAACATTATGGCCTCCCCAGGAAAACAATCATGTTGGACAATATTCCTTGGTACATAACGTATTCCCGCCGCTCGCCGTGTGAGGGGTACGTCTAAAATCATCACTCGGACTGAACCTGATCTCATCGCAAACGGTGCCGCCGATGTGCGGGTGTCAACGGAAAGCAACGGTGTGTTCGTCAGGCAAAGAGAGTACCCCACATACAGTCACATGCCACTGTGGAGCGTGAGATAAATGCCCTCGCAATTCTGTTACATGAGGATGCAACTGCACCCGCTGTTTCACATCAGTCCCTCCCTGCCTGATGCACAATGTAGCGGTCACCTGCTGCTGCAATTGACGGTGGGCGACCACGCCCTGTTCTTCAGGTGGCAGTGCCTGGGGTTCGAAACCATCCCCACGCATGCGAAACAATGCAGTGAACAGCACCAAATTCCTGGGCTCCACTCGCCACACTTCGTCCTCCTTCCAGTTTCTTGATGGTTACTACCTGGGTGAAGTTCAAAATGCTTCAAATGGCTCTGAGCACTATGGGACTTAACATCTGAGGTCATCAGCTCCCCTAGAACTTAGAACTACTTAAACCTAACTAACCTAAGGACATCACACACATCCATGCCCGAGACTGAAGCGCTTAGAACCGCTAGGCCACACCGTCCGGCCTGGGTGAAGTCATTTGTGGATTTTTTAAATTCACAATCATGTGTGCCCCTTTTGAAATGGTAACTATTATAATACACAGTGCGCTAATTCAAGTGTAGTGATACATTCTATTCAAAATAATATTTAAAGACAAATTAGTTTTTAAAAAACTGCCACTCCCTAACTCAACAGGAATTGTGTCAATGCATCTGCTTTACCGATGATAGGACATTGTCATCTGTCGAATTACATTGTTGTCCAGAATTAAAGTAACAAAGTGCTGTTTTCTCATCCTATGTCTAATTCGCGATACAATCATACAGACTGTCAACAAATGTTGTTACGATTGTGTTCTGCACGAAAGATTGCATTCTGATCAACGGACAACCACGCCAGCAACGACTTCAGGGTACCTATGACGGGGGCAGTGTTCGTAGTCACAGGCGGTGCATTGTGGCACAGAGAAGGCGTCTACAGACTTTATGCTGTGGAGGGCCGTAGGAAGAATGGAAGCAGGAGAGTAGCAAGCTGATGCGGCCGTATGGTTTAATGTAAACCCGTTCTGTTGTGTCTCTGACGAGGCGACAGCTATAGGGACCGAAACTGTATCCCGGAGTCCAGGACAGGGCCAACCACGTGTGACATCAGGAAGAGTGGACCGTTATTTGGCTGTAAGGGCACGACGGCACCGTCTTAGTACTGCACTGCAACTGGCATCTGACCTCGTAGCAACCCCTGGACGTGTTGTATCGAGGCAAACGGTGTACAGAAGGCTTCAGCAGGGGGTCCTTAATTGTTGGATACCTGCTGCGTATTTACCTACGACGTGTCTTCACAGAAGTGAACGTCTAGAGTGGAGCCTTCAACATCCGACCTGGACGGTCGAACGTTGGGTCAATTTTTTTTTATTATTTTTTATTCCCACATGAATCGCGATTATGTCTGTAGAGAGAGTCTCAGTGGATTCGCATCTGTAGGGCACGTGGAACACGATTTCGGGGCCCAGACATTATGGAAAGGAACAGATATCGAAGAAGATCCCTAAGGGTGTGGGCAGGGATTATGTTGACTACTCGAACACCACTTCATGAAATTGTGCGGGTGAATCAGCAAGATTTAAATGCTGTCAGGTACCGTTAGGAGATCATGGGATCTCCTGCGAGGTTGTTGGGAGATGCTGTGAACGCAGATCTTCGTTTTGATGGACGCTAATGCTCAACTTCATAGAGCACGGGTGGCTGATTATTTTTTTTTTCCTGAAGATATTGCAAGAATGGAGTGGTCTGCTCGCTCTCCCGATTTAAATCCCATAGAGCATGTCTGCGATGCACTAGAGAGTTGCAGCACGTCAGCATCCACCAACCACTCTCAGAGACTTGCGATCAGCTGTGCAGGAAGAATGGGCGTTATTGCGTCAACGTGAGATAGACGACATTATTCACAACGTGTTCCGTCGTCGTAAGGCCTGTATTGGTGCCAGTGGTAGTCACACCTCATTCTGAGTACATTAACCAGTTGTCAGACTGTGTGTGAAAATCCGTTAAGATGGAAGAAAAAAAACGAAGAACATTTTTGTTTACGGTTATGCATGTTACAGTTAATTACGTTCTGTATTCTTTACATAGTTTCTACTTTACTACCACCTGTTTATGCTGATTTTTTTCAAAATAAACGCAATCTTGCAAAATTTCTGTTTGTTGTTTAATTTTGGACACCAGTGTATATTCACATAAAACAATTTTAAGAAAAGTCACAAGAATATGTCTACACATGCACGCTTTTCAAACACAACTTTGCTTGACCTTACTTTCTTTGCACTTATTAGATACGAGGCGCCATCTTCGGTGCGTCGAGTATTTAAACAGTGAAATGGTGTATTTGTTGTAGCACGACAAGAAAAGGAGCACGTCGCCATAGATGGAGTTTTTATTTTTTTTGTTTCGCATTACATTTTCGTTTTCATATTACATTTGCTTTCAGCCATAAACCTCCAGAAAACGGAGGCTTGTGTTGTTTTCTCTCTATTAGAGAGCGCCACAGGCTGCCACATACTCATGACACGAAACGTACATGCCGTATTAGTTACAACAAATCCATCTGATGATGGAGTTTTATACGTGCTAAACGGATCGTGGAAGTAAAGTAAAGAGTTTGCTGGAGACTGCAACTGCTATGTGAGTTGTTAAAGCCTCGGATGACGATTCCAGCATAGGAAGGGGAAACGTTAGGTAGAGAATTGTGCCTTAAACCACAGCCTAATGTCCATCAGACGCCGCAGCGGCGCCCACCAGCCTCCGTGCATAACCGGAATACAGAAAGCAAAAAGCACCCAGCGTCTGCTGTCTGCGTCTCCTCTCTGCTCGTCGCATTGCGATCTACACGGCGTCTTGTGTTCTGTGACGGAGTCTATAAGGTGGGCCATAAATCTTCGGGTTTTTTCTTGGGTTGCATGAGTGTTTTCCCGATCCGCCGTGCAGCTGCACTGGGGGCTTACAACAGTGCAGAGGCGTCGGCCGCCACTGCGGCACGCGCCACCATGGCTCTGCTGGCTGCAGGCGGCGCCAGGGGCAAAGTGCGCCCAGCAGCCGCGTTGCGTAACAACCGCCGTCGTCGCCGCTGCTGCTGTTCCGCCGTGTCGCGCCGCTTACAGCACGGGCTCCGTACTCTCTGGCCGTCCGCTGCTGTGTGGGTGACGCGCCGCCACCCTTCATCGTCACACTCGTTCGTTGCCACGAGAACTTCAAGTTTTTCGAGGTTTCGTCTGTTTATTACACACCTATGGACCCAATAGGACCACGCGATGTACAAGCAATCAATGTTGCTTTTGATGGTTGGCCTTCCGTTGGGACTAACTTTGTATCATCTTTTCAGAATGAAGCCTCTTTTATCAGACCACGGTTTTCCATCCTGTTTTCTAATTTCTCTCTGACCAATTTTAAAGAAAGTATCTTTTTCCTGAATGTTTTTTTGATGTGTGACGCCTGCTTGAGTTACACTGTATATTTTAAGATCCTCCTCAATCGCAGCGATCCATTTAACTGGCTCAGTTTAGGCCTTACTTCTGTTGTTGTAGAATTCTATTGTTTGTTTTGTCAAGTTAGTGGGTGCCATTCTTTTAATGCGCCCATAAAATTTAAGTCTTCGTTTTCTCATGTCACCATGTATTTTGTGCATTCTTCTACTTCCTTATTACTTCTCAGGCTTTAAGTTTCTCCATCAGTAGTTTTGGGGCCTAATACTTTCCTAATTTTCTTTCTTTCTTTCTTTCTTTCTTTCTTTTTCAATTTCTTCAGTATCCTACTTAAAATTAAAGTTTCTGCTCCATAAAGACAGTCACGTTTGATCACAGTGCTGTAATTCCTAAGTTAACTGAATTCAGAAAATGATTTTTTACTACAAATATCTGAATGTAGCTGCCATTTTTTACAACGATTTCTTCGTTTGGAGCTTTTTTCAGGCCATTTTTCGTATGACTTCCCCCGAGTATTTAAACTGAGAAACCCTTTCTATTTTTTCATATTTTGTGTTCAAAAGCTTTGCTGCGTGTTCGTTGCGTGTCATATATTCCGTTTTCTTTTTTTTTTTCTAATGATATTTGTAGTTTCCGCAACTTCTTTAAGAATTTCAATTTGTTTTTGAGCTGTGTTAATATCCCTGGTTAAAATTCCCAGACCATCTGCAACGGTGCTAATATTACTTCTACCTACCTTGATTGAATGAGCTATGTTATGACTCGACTTTTGCTCTCGCCATTCTGTAATTAACTTTTCCAGAACACAGTTAGAGAGTCCATCTACCTTTCTAACACCAGTTTTTATATCCAACGGTTCAGAAATTTCTCCCATGAATTTAACTTTAGGCGGCTGTATATTTATAAAAATCACTGCATTCAAACTGTCGAATACGTTCAGTTACATGTCCATTCGCAACAATTTTGGATTTTATGGGTTCCAGCTCTTGAAATGCCATCACTTTTTTCCTCTTCATGCTGTCGATATCCGTATTTAGCGGCAGCTTAACTTACGTACATTAATTTGAATCTTTTCTTCAGGTTTTCCTATTGCCATTAACGAATAGCAGCGTCGTGAAATTATCGTTCCTTAATGTGTCGTTTAATATAATCAGTCTTGTACGAATGATATTATCGAAACAAACATTGAAAAGGTTGTGGGATAGTCGGCAGTTTGACAAACCTTCCTACCGTCCCTCATCGTTTTCAATGTCTATATTGACGGTATCATTCATAAATGATTGACTGTATTGAACGATAATTTCATGACTCCGCTATTCGCAAATGGCCAGCTTATAATAGGAAAATCTGAAGACATGTTTCAAATTGCGGTACAGAAATAGTCAAGCTGCTGCTAAATACGGAACGAGAATATCGACAGATTAAAAAATAATAATTTTATCTGTTTGGGATTGAAGAACGCCGCAGCTGTTTCCGTAAATTACACTGTGCCAGTGAACTGAACAGTTCATTGACCATTATGGAGTATAAAAGAAACCTCTGCCATGTGATACGTAAAGGAGGCCTTTTCAGGAAGACACAAATTGAAAACTTGCACATGTAACAATGAGCTCATTCCCGAAACTAGCGATGATAAAATAAAATCACTTCACGAAAACTTGGGGCTGGTTGCAGCGTTTCCTACATTGTAAGATTGAAAAAAAATGGCAACATTTGAAGGACTGAAATCCATAAGAGGCAGATTGTTATAGATCCACAAGTAATTTAACTTGGAAGCAAGTTTAAATATTAATGGTACAGATTTAAATTTCAGTCAGATGATGTAGAGATAAAATTGGTCGCATTCAGATATTTCTGTGGAACGAGAGAACGTACATTAAAACATTAATTAAATGTTACAACGTAAAAAGTTGTCTTTGCCGCTCTGTGCTAGTAAATGTTAGATCCCAGATTGAGATCAATTAGGAATAGTAGAGTTGTTACAGCTTTCCAGCGGCATATTCATTACTGAACCGATGTTAAGCAAGAATTAAATGTAGACTCCATCACAACTGTGGCTACCGACTAAACTGGAAAGTTCGCATGAGGTATGTATGCCTAATAATATGATGGCTGAATGTGCTATACTATATAAATCCAATAAGAAAGAGAAACATTGGACGTCCCTTTAGCGTGCATGCTACACACCTCCTAAATCACTGCAATAATTTTAACCAACTTGGCACGCGTTATGGAGGCAAAAACTGCCACTTTCCAATAGGGCTGGGGGTGAAAATTAGGAGATGTTGACATTCAGGACCATCTGGAGCAGTTTCAACCAAATTTTGTATATGTATAAAACACTATTTGTACAAAAATGTTGTGGTTCTATGTATTCCTAATGCCCCTAGGGGCGGGGATGGGCGTGAGAAGCCATGGCGTATTAAACTCCATAACAACCGATATTAGTTTCTAATCCAAATTTGTTTGGGTCGGTAAACTAACTGGTGACATCCCTACTGTCGTTCCGCCCTGTGAGGTAACTGTGACGTCGTGGCGCCCTGAAAGTTTTCTTAGTTCGGAGTTGGCGTGGCCGCAGGGCTGCTCGGCAACCCGAGGCTCGTCAGCAACCGCTTGGTGGCTATCATTAGCCGGAGCAAGAAGGGTAGCCCCAGCGTGTGGTCCAGGCCGACCGCGTGGCTGGGAATTCCATGTTGACGTTGTTTCGAGGACTGTGCTTTGTGTCGATGAAGGAGATTTGTATGCCGGGAGTGCCAGAGATGGCGGACTTTGAGAAACCATAATGGCCGACATTTCACAGTTCGTGTAGAAATTAATACTAGCCAGAGGAATGATGATACCTTAAAAAGAAACATGTACATTATCATTATTTACACGACGATTCTGATGGTGTTATCAGATTTTCGATATCTTTATTAGTTTAAAGTTTGGCATCTGACTGTAAATTTTAGAAGTAACACCCAGAAACGAGTTTCCAAAGTCTAAACGGTTGATCCGATTTTTATCGATCGACATGTCTTTAGAAAGCTATTTGTGTAAAACTAAATTGGTATGAATTACAGGCATGTAACTTGAATAGAACATAAGTTATTGGAGGTCAAAGTGGCCGATCGCGTCAGGCCGTAAGTACTCAACAGTTACACGTAATAACGGTAGCAGCATGCTTATAAATATATATTCATTCGTCTGTGTCTTTGTTTATGTCCGATATATACTATTAATGAAGAAATTGGTCAAATATTTACTGTGTTTTAGAAAGCGCAGAGAGATTTGGCTACTGACCTACTTTTGTTTCTATTCCTTTGATATATGTTTCATTAATTTGTTTATGTATTTAATATTGTGTGTTAGAGCGTGTTTATAATCCATCCGTTGGCATATTTATTTAATTTCAAGTTATTTAATTGTAAATCCAGTATTTTGTATGTGTTTCAATATGTTTGTGAGTGTGCGCTGGTTTGGAGACATGGTAGGAGCGCCCTAGCCAACTACGTCTACGTAGGCGACTACCGAAGTCAATGGAGAGCCTTTGTGGAAGTGGGGGAGATGGGCATCGGGTCGCACAGGACACGGGGGGTGTGCTGGACGGGAAGATGCGACGGACGGTCCCAGGAAGTACTTGGAGAGTGTTGGGCAGTTTGCCGGCCGGGGTGGCCGAGCGGTTCTAGGCGCTACAGTCTGGAACCGCGCAACCGCTACGGTCGCAGGTTCGAATCCTGCCTCGGGAATGGATGTGTGTGATGTCCTTAGGTTAGTTAGGTTTAAGTAGTTCTAAGTTCTAGGGGACTGATGACCACAGCAGTTGAGTCCCATAGTGCTCAGAGCCATTTGATCCATTTTTTTGTTGGCAGTTTGCGCGTGCTCGTGGGAGATAGAAGTAGTGCCGACTTGTGTACTTGTGAGTTTCTGTGGCTTCTGTAGTGAAGACGTAGTATGCGTTTAGAAGTGAATATCCCACAAGCTATGTTGTTGTTGTTCATAACTAATTACGTGAAGTAGGAATCTATAGTTTCCCTGTTATTCAACTTATATTTTGTGTAACTGCTAGACCATCGACACGAATAAGTGTTTTGCAGCAATAAACGGCATTCTTAAAGGTACTTCTGCTATTGTACTCATCATTTGAAGTAGCTAAAAATAGTGCCTGCAGATTTTATTTTATTGTAGCCTTTCATTTATAAATTTCTATGTTACATTCCAAATTCGCAATTGCCGAGTGATAGAAACCTTCGACCATTCGATTGATGATGTGTATATTCATATATATACTGTAGTCTCCGCAGTATAGGTCTTGCAATGCGGCATCTACGTATCCCAGCCCCTAGACAATGAAACCAGCCAAAACCTTAAATATTTCAACTCTGAGTCTGGGTGTACGTAGTTGAGGGCCACCAATAATTGTATTTGAAAGCCCACAACCCCTAAGAGTAAGGTGGGGGCTGCAGAGGTAGTGATAGGTCAACGTATCTCCGTAACATCTGAAGTAGTTTGTACAAAACTTGATACACACATCAGTTGCTATCTGGGGGGGGAAAAAGTATCGTGACGGTAAAATACCCCCATCACGTCTATTGCTGACAATGGGGGGGAGGGGGGGGGAGAAAGTATCGTGACCGTAAAATATCCCCCATCACATCTATTGCTGACAATGGGGCTGAAAAGGGGTGACACAAACGCACACCTCAGGACCGCCTGAACAGTTCATTTTGTCTATAAAATGACTCATTATTTGTAGTATTTGTACAAATATACTGTGGGAGGATAATACACTCTACCAATCCAAGGGATGGGGTGGGGGGAGAAAAGGGATAACACATAAAAATGTTCAAAAAAGTTGAACCATAGTTCATGACATTCTGGATGCTTGTCCCCAGGCAGAATTTAAAGTTTCTTCGGAATTCATAGATTTGCCCAGCGATTCTTCGAAGCACCTTTCTCTCAAAAACATCAAACATTCCAGTACCATTTGATGTTAATGATCACGTTTTTAGTACACATGTAAGCACTGCTGTTACAAGTGGTTAATTTGATGATACATGTTAAGAGCCTCGAGAAGATTAGTTTTTTTCAGTACAATGTAGCTCTTTGCCAGCTATTAATTTGGTAAGAAGTATCATTTGAGTGTGTGACTGTTGATTCCAGACTGAACAACTGTCTTAAGCTTAAATTTATGACAGTGGCAAGTGCTACGTATGTGCTTTTCCACAAGCCATATATTTTGTTTGCTGCTGGTTGATATTCAATCCCATATTCTTGCTGGCCTGCTCGAGTGCGATGGATGTCTACTTCATTCCCTCCCGCTTGCAACAATCTGTTTTTGAGTCATCGGTCTTCTGACTGGTTTGATTTAGCCCGCCACGAATTCCTCTCTAGTGCCAACCTCTTCATTTCAGAGTAGCAATATCAACGTACATCCTCAGTTATTTCCTGGCTGTCTGTAATGAGTTCAGTATCTGCGGAACGCTGCAGTTTAACGGATAGTTACAGTTCTCTTTGTTTCTGTCCTCAACCAGCTGAACGTAATCTGGTGAGCGACTAGCGTGCGGCCTGTGGTGGGGCGATGTGAGCCCATAGTTTGCCGACAGAACGACACGCCTCCTTGGCTGGGTTGCTGGCCTTAGCGGCCGATACAGAACTGCGCCACACACACACACACACACACACACACACACACACACACACACAATGGCGTATTATGACGGCGACATCGCTGACGCCCGACACCTGGCAGAGATACCCTTCCCCATTGTTCACGCTCCCTGCTGCGCACCCACACAACCACCCACTCTGCTGCAGGGAACTGCACCAGTTTCCAAGAAACACGCGTTGTTGGCACTGCATGCGACAGTGATTATGTCTCCGTCCACTTCTTATTAATGTGGTCAGCTACCCTGATAAATTACTCTTCACAATGAAAGAATGTTACTCGACGCGGCCATTTACATGTTTACTTTACAAATAATGTTACTCAAGTTGAATGTGTATACTCGTGTCTACCTGTATACTTCGATAGTCAACTAGTTGTGTGTATGTGTGTTTTGAGAAGAGCATTCATCCGCTAACATTTTCGTTCCTTGGTGATTTTTGTTTTATTGGTATTTTTTTTTCTGTTTTCCGCCTTTCTTTAGTTGCTTTTAATTCGTAGTGGTGTGTTCCGTCTACGCAAGTAATAAAAGGCAGTTCTTTTATTTGGGAAGCATCTTCAGCGGCGATTTGCAGCGCTGTTATCTCATGCATGTGGTCTTGGAGATGTATTAGTTAGTTTTCACGCTCCAGCTGGCCGACATTCGGCGTTATTTTACCCACATTTGTGGGTGAAATATGTGATGTGACGAATGTGGGTGAAAGAACGCCGAATGTTGGCCAGCTGGAGCGTGGAAACTAACTAATACATCTCCAAGACCACATGCATGAGATAACAGCGCTGCAAATCGCCGCTGAAGATGCTTCCCAAATAAAAGAAGCGAAACGCCTATTGCAATAAACCAACTGCCTTCAATTAGTTGCATAGACTGAACACACACTATGTGATCAAAAGTATCCGGACACCCACAAAAATATACGTTTTTCATATTAGGTGCATTGTGCTGCCACCTACTGCATGGTACTCCATATGAGTGACCTCAGTAGTCATTAGACATCGTGAGAGAACAAATGGGGTGCTCCGCGGAACTCACAGACTTCGAACGTGGTCAGGTGGTTGAGTGTCACTTCTGTCATAAGTCGTACGCGAGATTTCCACACTCCTAAACATCCCTAGGTCCACTGTTTCCGATGTGATACTGAAGTGGAAACATGAAGGGACACGTACAGCACAAAAGTGTACAGGCCGATCTCGTCTGTTGACTGACAGAGACCGCCGACAGTTGAAGAGAGTCGTAATGTGGAATAGGCAGACATCTATCAAGCACATAACACAGGAAGTCCGAACTGCATCAGGATCCACTGCAAGTACTATGACAGTTAGGTGGAAGGTGAGAAAACTTGGATTTCGTGCTCGACCGGCTGCTCATAAGCCATACATCACGCGGGTAAATGCCAAACGACGCCTCGCTTCGTGTAAGTAGTGTAAACATTGGACGACTGAACATTTGAAAAACGTTGTGTTGAGTGACGAACCACGGTACACAATGTGGCCATCCGATGGCAGGGTGTGAGTATGGCGAATGCCCGTTGAACGTCATCTACCAGCGTGTGTAGTGCCAACAATAATATTCGGAGGCGGTGATGTTACAGTGTGATCGTGTTGTTCACGGAGGGAGCTTGCTCCAATTGTTGTTTTACGTGGCACTATCACATCACAGGCGTACATTGATGTTTTAAGCACCTTCTTGCTTCCCACCGTTGAAGAGCAATTCGCGGATGGCGTTGCATTTCGCAACACAATCGAGCGTCTTTTTATAATGCACGGCCTGTGGCGGAGTGGTTACACGACAATAACATCCCTGTAATGGACTGACCTGCACAGGGTCCTGACGTGAATCCTATAGAACAACTTCGGCATGTTTTGGGACTTCGTGCCAGGCCTCACCGACCGACATCGATACCTTCCAGAACCTGATTGTATGCCTGCGAGAATGGAAGCTGTCATCAAGGCTAATTGTGGGCCAACACCATATTAAGTTCCAGCATTACCAATGAAGGGTGCCACGAATTTGTAAGTCATATTCAACCAGATGTCCGGATACTTTTGATCATATAGTGTACTTCTACGTATATTTTTTCTGCTAATTTTGCGTCTCCGAAAGCGGGAGACGTCGCTAGAGACTATAGGGTCTCAAATAATTGATTCAAACTTGAGTGACCTATGGTCTATCGGAGAAACGAATGTCGTCGTTTCCTGGTCCTATCCGTAAAAATAGTAACAGAGCGCATCGGAAGAACACTAAGAAGACTGCATGGACACAGTGTTTAAACCAACAAGAAAGATCGAGAATGTAAGATCTCTGCAAAGGACTTCGCCTGCTGCTAGCCAGAGCAGGAAGGCTACAGAAGCACATGCGAGCAACAATAGGAACCACAAAAAAAAAAAAAAATAGATTCAAATGGCTCTGAGCACTATGGGACTTAACTTCTGAGGTCATCAGTCCCCTAGACTTCGAACTACTTAAACCTAACTAACCTAAGGACAACACACACATCCGTGCCCCAGGCAGGGTTCGAACCTGCGACCGTATCGGTCGCGCGGTTCCAGACTGTAGCGTCTAGAACCGCTCGGCCACCCCGGCCGGCAGGAGCCACAAAAAGAATTATTAACGGCCGGGTTAAGGAACACAAGAGCGATTGTTGTTTGGCGAAACACAGGTAAATCAGCTCTGTCATTCTTTGGGACAAGGGTACCACAGAGTTTACTTCTGAGATAGTATGGTTTTACATAGATCAATCATGGTATGGTGTACGGTGAGGCCATAGAAGTTCAAACGCACAAAAAGAACTTTAAAAAGAGAGGAGGAGGATTGAAATTTATAAGATGTGGTAATTAGTGCTAAATCTTTGAAACGTCGCCAACTCCGCCACACTAGAATTTGCAGCACACATGTCGGCGCGACTCCTCAGTCGTAGGAAGCCGACTGATGACGTCACAGCCCAGCCGTTGCGTGGATGCGTGTAAATAGTTTGCTTTGCTGAATTTGTTAAACTTTGAAACTGCAGTCTGAATCTTTATTGTCTCTCATGATATACGCGCTCTTGGGAGACGAAACATTAGAAGCAGAAATACGCGCAGGACCACGGCGTGATGCCCATAAAATACGCAGATGCGGCCCCTGTGAGAGCCTGCAATGTATAATTTTTAGCCTTATCATGTTCCACGGTTAACGGGAAGAACTGTCTACTGTAATTTCCACTTCATGGTAACTTCGTGTGTCAAAGTACAACTAGTGGTCAAAACATTTTTAATTATCGCCTCAACCATATAAATTTACGTAATAATTTGTCTGTAGGTATATCTCCGCAGTCTTGGTACACTTTTAAATCCCGCGCACATTAGAGGAGCGAAAAGGAAATGACATACCCATGGACGCAGTGCGGCAGCAGAGGATATGTCGCAGCTGTGTCGGCCCAGTCTAGGTGACTGGGCTCCCTCAGCGGCGTGTCTCGGTGCACTGACGCGGCGTTTAAATGTGTACCCGGCCGGCGACGTGTACCTGCAGACCGACAAAAGAATTACTTCACTTTAATTTTTTCGAAATGATGATAAAGCTGGAACGCATGTTTCCGCAATTTCAATATTAAACATCTCAATGATGCACAAAGCCTCTCTAGCAGTGGCGGCCACTGAAATGTGAAGTGTTTATAGTGGGGCTATCATGCTTACCAAACTGACATGTGACGGAACTTGCCGTTCTGTGGACCTCAGTTTCCAGTATTAATTCTGACTACTACGGGCCACAGACTGACAACCAGCAATCAAGAAGCGGCCGGGCAAATACTTTGTAACTTCTGTCGTGTGTGAGTGAGAGTGTGAGTGTGTGTGTGTGAGTGTGAATTCCTTAGTATTCCTTGTATGAATGTCGGTTTTGCATGTAACTTTTCAAGTTTCATACAGTAGTTTTACTTCACCCACTGGGGATTCATATATCTTCATATCATTATAGTACCTTTCTACATGCAACCAAAAGAAATATCAACAGTCTAACGAATTCTTGATTTACTTAAACTGTATATAAAGTCTCGTATAAGAAACAAAGTAAGTCAGTATTTTCAGAGCAGTACAGAATCCGCGACACTGTTTTCTCCTCGTCTTGGGACATTTTACTCGGAGACGTTAACAGAAACTTCGCAAATCAGTGGTACTTTACGTGTTATGACACGAGGTCACAGCAGTGTGGCGAAAGCTGAAATTGAGCATTTTCGTGTTCGTACTTATCGTGGAAATATGCGTCAACTACTAATGAATGTTTGTAATAACAGTGTGTAGAATTTCTTCGAGATTTTGAGTCGACTAAATAATTTGTGTTTAAAAACATTATCAAATAAACACTTCAGTGTGTAGATAATGTCTCCGTGCATGTTAGGAACAGTTCATTTCTAAATTTGGAGAACTGCGCGGCTTTGACTTTGACTAGGTGCGCCATTGTGACAGTTAAGTCTCGTTCCTTCGCCGCGGAGGGACAGTTGCTGTCACTTGAAAAGATTCGCGTTGGCCCACGTGATGCAGATACCGTCGTAATTATGGATATCTGAAATAGTGATAGGCCAAGTGTAACGCTGAATGCTCATTACCTGACAAGGAGACCACCCGACTATCGGATTTTTGTACTTTTTTTATATTTATGGTACGTCAAGTTCAGAACTCAAATACCACTCCGCCGACGACGCAACTCTTACAAACTCTAGAGAAAATTGACTTCCATGTTTTTCGAGGAACTTTAATCCTCTAAAATTAAGGTTAATTTTACAACGGAATGCGTGGCTCAGTCACTAGTGTTGGAGATCGGTAATCGGGTAGTCAATGGATCGCTGGATCAAATCACACTATGGTCTTTTTCTATTTTACTGTTTCCGTTCAGTTGGAATACCTACATCATTTGACAGTAAAATTCACAAATATTTGCTTATTAACACACATCTAATTATCACTCGTTTATGATCACATATCGCGCTTAATTCCAGTTTTCATTGGAAACACAAATTACTAATCATCGCTTCTTACAAAAGATAATTAATAAATTGGTAATGTTTTTTAAATTTAAGCTATATTAATCAACAATATCTTATGAAATATAGATAACTATTAATTTATATTTGCTACTTGTGTGATATGTAATTAGAAACAACAATATGTGAATTTTTAATAAAATGATGATTAGCTGTATGCTAATTAGCCTATATTTCACGAATTTATATTTGAATAATGTAGGTTTCAAACTGAACGGAAAAAATGAAACAAAAAAGGCTATAGCGAGATTTAAACCAGTGATGAATTTATTACAAGATTAACCTTCTCTGAAACTGCCGAGTGAGCCACGCGACCCGTCGTGAAAATCGCGCTAATTTTGTTGACTTAAAGTTCCTCGGAAATCTTCAAATTCGATTTTATCGAGAATTTTTGAGAGTTGGATACTGGGGGATACTGAGCTCTGAACTTCACATATTATAAATATAAAAGAAAAGTTACAATAAATCTTCTAGTGAGACTTAGTGTAGCGCCCGCCTTCATATTTCACAGTAGTAGGTCTGTCATAATTGGTGATTTGTTCTGACTTTTTATAGATAGTACCTTCTTGATTAAAGTGTCGTTTTTCACAGATACGACTGCATTCCACTGAAAAAGTCAAGCAAACAGACAATGGGCGTAAATTTTGCATTTCATAGGTTTGTTGTCAGGCCAACTCAGAAATCTTTAGATTTCGGTTGGTTTACGATAGAACTGAAGTGATTAGGATGTTGGATCATAGTTGTATCCCATTTAAATTCAGATTTTAGATTAGTAAGAAACATCTCCCTCTGTTCGCGGCATCTTCTCTGCTTGGTCTTTGTCACATCCAGTTGGTGTTTCTCTGCTAGTTTCCCGCTTCTGGGAGTGACAAGTTAGCCTATTAAGATTCTTCAATACGACAGCCGTCTAAACACGCCGAGCACGAAAATAAATCCTGAATGACACGTTTTAACTTTCTGCTTCCCATTATGTGGAAAGACATCGCTTCAGTCAAGGGAAAATGCGTTTAAAATAAGTGCTATTAATTAGGCTGGCAGCGCCAGATTTTTTTGTCCCCTTTAAGTGATGCAATTAGTCCATGATGCGACCTACTGTCTAATAACACACAATGGGGCGGCGCAAGGCGCTGTTGGCGTATTTCAGCCCAGCTGTATGTACTGCCGGGTAGCCGAGGTGTTAGGGGTCAGGTGCTCGCTGCCCCTCATCGCTTGTTAGTTTGACTTCGATGATGATGATGATGATTTATGGCGGAGGACGTAGTTGACTTCGAGAAGAACACCGTAAATTCGTGCCAAGTGTAACGTCGGAATGTTGTACTGTGAAAACGCAATGTTTTAACATGCCGGAAAATGCCTTCCTGAAACTTGGGTCAACGAATTCTTCAGCCGTAGATATAATGACTGATGTGGAATTCGTACCTCATTCGTGTGGCTCACAGTACTGTGAACTTTGACACTAGAGGACTCTCTCTCATCTCCTTTGAACACGTATCACGCGCTTGGATCACAAACACAAATTTTAAATCGATTGGTTCCTTACTTCCATTGGGCTTGCTCGAATCAAACAGTGGCGTAGTTACTGTTACACGTTTCAGACGATAAAAACTGTCACATCTTTTATATTCTCGGTTTTTTCTCGTTTCATTGTGTTTTAGAGCAGCTTCCCTTCTCGATAATCGATTGTTACTGCTTGTATTGCCCTCGCACAAAGGTCGATTAACGATTAATTAGCACAGATTTGGCTCGTCACGTGTTGTGTACGAGAATGTGGTGCACTCTGTTCTGCGTTCAGATCCATTATTAAGTAGCATGCAGAAGTACAGAGTTGGATGCTTCTACCGTCTTTGACATGTTGGAACCGTAGTTTTGTTAATAACTTAGCAAGTTCTTGTGGCAAGGTAGTGCACATAGTACAGTCGTATCTGATTAGATATTTCATGCCATTTTTAATTTTAGACGTTCCTCCTAGATATGGCTTACATAACAGAGTCTAGTAGATGCCAGTCACTTTACATAAAAATGTGACGCGGGGATGATATTTTAATTATGTTTAAGTACGTTGTAGTGACAAATATGGACCGTGGAGCCAGTATATTGATACGTGAAGTGGAGAAGGCCATTAAGGATCTGAAAAGGGGGAAAGAAATGGGCTGTGATAAAATACCAGCTGAAGGTCTCAAGGCCTCGTAAATCAGACCATATCAAAGTCGTCAGTGGTATATATGACGAGGGTATTTGATGTGAAGGTAGAGTTAAAATTATTCTACTTCCTAAGAAAATTGAAACGATTTAGAAAAATCATGTAGAAAACATGGCGGAGGGTCAGTTTGTATTCAGCAAAAGAAACTGAGAAACGTTTCTGGCCACCAACGTTTTCGATATTTACGCTGAGAAAGTGTTAGAAAAAGCAAGAGCCATAGCGGTAGAAAGGAAAACAGGTTGGCTGATACAGTGGAAGAACGGAAATATTATGGAATAACAGAGCTTTGGTGAAGAAGAGAATCTATTGACAGCAAAAAGAATTTCGATAGAATTATGTTGGCCGAATGTTCTATCTGGAGTGTAGTATTGTATGACAGCGAGTAATCGACACAAAAAATGGGTGATATGTGGGTTGTTTTTAATTGTGGTTGTGGAGAAAAATAGTGAAACTCAAATGCAGCGACAGAATGGCGAACTTCCAAGAATAATAGAGCAAAGATAACTACTGTAAATGATAAGAGTGAGGAAAACATCTTGGGTGACGTAAGGGACCTTGACCCGAAAACGACTGAGTCGAAAGTTATAAGCGAAAATCGTTCTGATGCCTCTGACAATGGTCCTCTTTCACTGCGCAGTCTTTTCTTTTCACATTTTGGAAAGAGGTAGTATGGGTCAATATAAAAAAAAATGTCCAGTAAAAATGGGCTCCAAAACGAATACCTTTAAGAGCTATGAGTACTTGTTTATTTTTGTTACTGTGAAACACTTCTCTTCTATTGGACACGTGCTCATAGCTCTTAAGGTACACATTTTTGGGACGATTTTCCCTTGTTTTGATCTACACTAAGTCCTCCCTAAATACGGAATGAAAAGAGCTCGCTGTAGAGAAGGTCCACTGTCAGAGGTATCGAAAGGATTTTTGATTATAACTTTCGACTCGGTCATTTCCGGACCAAGGTCTTTTACCTCAAACTGATACATTTAGCCTTCTCCATCAGCCCTCAAATTTTTTATCATCATCACGGGATCACCTTGTACACTGCGAACAAAATGTGTGCAACAAAGACTCATTGAAGCAAAGACTGCAGGAAATAGAAGAAGAAGAAGAAGAAGAAGAAGAAGAAGAAGAAGGAGGAGGAGGAGACTTGGAGTGCTCGATGAAATTAAAAATGAATAAAGTTGGCAGAAGATTAAGGAAGAGGCATAAGACAATCGATATCTGTCGTAAGGTACTTGAAGATGATCTGTAATCTGACTGAAACCGGTTGTATTAATAAAGATTATCAACCTACAGCTTCGTGTAGTGCTGTTCCACAGTTTTTTGACAAGCAGCGTAAATTTGTCAGTGTCCCTGTAACTGATTGCCGGACTTGGATTTGTAGGACTACCCGGGGCGTGTGCACAGCAGACACGTACAGTGTCCCGACTCTCGGCTGCTCTGTATGCAGCGCGTTGCCCGCGGGTCCATTAGTTAGTGCTGGCCCGTAATGGCGCTAAGCCGTGCCCAGGCGCCAATAAATAGCCGCAACAGGTGGCGCCTGAGTCGCCGAGCCGCCGCGCCGTGGCAGCACCGTAGCGTCCCTAAACCGTCCGCCGGTGGGCGGCTGTGTGCCGACGTTCTGAGATCAGAAAGTGCGTCAATACTTGCGTTCCGGTGTGTCGATACTTCTGTCCTGGCATGTCAGTACCTCCATCTCGATGTATGGATACTTTTATTACAATGTATGGGTACTTCTATTCCGATGTGCGTATACATGTACTTCTATGTATCGCTACTTCCGTTTTGATTTTCCGTTACTTCCGCTTCGATTTATCGTTAGTTCTGCTCCGATTTGTCGTTACTTTTGTTTCGAGGTATCCAGACTAAGTGTATTCTGAGAAATACAAATCTAAAAGATGATACTTTCTCCATTTGACTGTCACTTTAATTCCCTCTGCATACACTTCGCAATTTCTGCTTTGCCGCCATTGATAAGTGATTCTGCAATTACCATACACATTTCAGCATTAATAGATTATTAAAATATGACAATTTACAAATTGCAGAATCACTTGACAGTGCCTATAAAGACGATATGTCAAATGGGGGAACCATTATCATTCAGACATGACTCTGGCACCTCATAATTATAAAATCGTCGAACTATGAGTGTGTCTGTATCGAAAGTGTAAAATGGCGTTGGAGAAAATAATAAACTTTCACTGTTAGTAAACGGAGAATTTAAATCGTGATGTATAGGAAACAAGAGTGTAGTAGCGAGAATTACAGACGACGTGGAATTTGTTCAGTATCGTTCAAATGGCTCTAAGCACTATGGGACTCAACGTCTAAGGTCATCAGTCCCCTATACTTAGAACTACTTAAACCTAACTAACCTAAGGACATCACGGACATCCATGCCGGAGGCAGGATTCGAACCTGCGACCGTAGCAGCAGCGCGGTTCCGGAGTAGAACCGCTCGGCCACAGTGGCCGGCGTGGAATTTGTAATAGAGATATCAGAATTCAGCAACATAACTGTCAGTACTATTAAGTACGAGGATTGGAACTTTAATAGTGTCAACTATTTATTTACAACTTACACATAATAGATACTTGATTCATAGTTTTACTATCCTTGAAAGTAGTCACCAGTATTGTGTTAATAGTTCGAGTGGAGCTGTCTGTTGCCCAACGACACTCTGTAAAAGTTCTGAGTCATGTGTACCTCCCAATGAGACACTAGTTTCTTGATACTGTCACTGCATGCAGAATGTTTGACTTTTATTAATGGAGCCACGACCTCACCTCTGCTTGCACCACTTCATCACTAAACAAAGTGAAGTCCTCGAAGTTGTTCTTTAAGTTTTGGAAACAGCTGTAAAACGGATGGTACCAAGACGGAAGTGAATGGAGGACAATTAGTCGAAGGCAGTGAACCGAAGGCGTCGGATTGTTGCAGGTGTTACAGCGCTCGTGAGTGATCTGGTATGGTCACGCTGAAGGAGAGGTGCTCCATGTGTGAACAAACTCTCACATTTCGAAACTCGATTACAGCGTGTTTTTTCTCACGCACCGACACATGTACATACGTTACACACCGCAATGTTACACGCTACATTTCCGCGCCCTCCAGCAACAGAGGCATGCAAATGCGTAGACATGAAGAATAAGGATGTAGAATATTAGGTGTAGAACGTTAATAACATTTGTTTTATTTTAAAAAAGCTTCAAGAGTTCGGGGGTATTACTTTTCAGCACCCTTTCATACTATTACCTTGGGAAAGTGTTAAATTATTCATTTTATACTCCATTTCGTTAATGTAAACATAATTCGTGTATTTATCCTTGTATTCAAAATAAGCGTTCGTTTCTTTAAGAACAACTTCTTACTTTTAGAGAAACAAGTGCTCATTTTGAATACGAGGCATGATATCTGAATTATGGGATATGTACAAAAAAAACCGCAAAAATATAAGCCTAGTACTAGACACAAATACGTTTTTTTTTTTCAGTTGATGCTCATGTTGGTTCACGAACACACAGCATAATTTCCACATTTCACTCCTCCTGCGTTCAAGGAAATTTTGAAAATAGAATATACATTATAAGCATTAAGTACCTTGCGATAATTGCTAATTTTTTCCGATATAATCGGGATAGTAGTCCGAATTTAAGTATTGATATTGACATTAATTATCAAATGAAATGAGGTACTGGAATGTCCCTATGTGTGCGAGTTTGTTGATGACATGTCATTATCCAACTCATGCGGATTCATAGAAAGAAGACAGCCGTTGTTACATCTTCGAGAAGTGTTACTATTCAATCGCTCAGGTTAACTTTGCGTGACAGATTAATCTCCAATATCCGGAAAATGCCAACATGTTGAAAATAATGACCACTCCATAAATGCAGAAACAGGGACAATAATAATAATAATAATAATAATAATAATAATAATAATAATAATAATAATAATAATAAGAAGAAGAAGAAGAAGAAGAAGAAGAAGAAGAAGAAGATCAAGTTGCTGGTAGTGATGATGCTGTAGCTCTAGCCTATAAAAAAAGTAAATACTAACTAATATTTAAAAAAATCTTGAAACTTTTATGTGCTTCTTTTAAAAAATGGTATGCTTGCTTGTATTCAGCCAAGTTGTTGTTTTCATTTTTTCGTACGACGTTTCAACGACCGATACAGCCGTCTTTTTCATGTGGTGTGAGCTGTGTCCCTCTGCAGTCCAAGCAGAGCCTGCACATAACAAGAAGCTCGGAGCACCTGAGGAAGGCAACTGGATCGAACGTCGGAACGTCTTGCCGAAAAATGGAATCAGCAACTCGGCTGAGTATAAGCAACTACACCGTTAATGTTATGTAGGTTGAGACCATCATATTGCTATCTGCTACTACAGGCACAAAGATTCAGCCCTGTTTAGAACTGGAATTACTGGTTGTCTAAATGTTAAACTTGCGCAGACGAGACACTTGAAAACACTTATCTAATTTTGCTCACAAGTAGGATCAAGAAGAAAGGTGCAAGGAAGACATAGAAGCAAGATTTGCACAACGTAAAAGGAGCTTCTGTTAAAAGAAACGGCTGCTGAAGTCCAGAAATATAAACCCTGAGACAAGAAAAGATAGAGAAGAAGGTCTTTATAACACAACTCTGTATGGATGCCAAACGTGGACCCAGGGAAAGGCAGTAATCAACCTGTTAAAAGTTTTTGAAATATTATGTAACAGGGGAGTGATAGCGTTATGGATTTAGGAATGAAGACGTTCTGTAACAGGCCAAGAAGAAAAGGAAGTCCGGCAACCAACATAATGAATTAGAGAAATAGAATGGTCGAGTACATAATGCAATAACACTCGCTGATGAAAACTGTAGTTGAAGAGATGGTAGAAGGAAGCAGTTGCAGGGAAATATGAGCCATGTGGTTGATGACGTGGGATCGAACAGTGAAGCCGAAATGAAGAGAGCTGGCAAGCTATAGAATGAAAACTGTATCAAACCAATGTTAGGACCGGTAATTGATGAAACGACGTAGGGAAGTTAGTGTTTGGTCGCGTGTCCTATAACAACATTCGCACCGCAGTGGTGCCTTCCTTGAATGACTTCTTAATGTCTGTGCCTCTAGACGCACAATGGAGTGTAGGAAAACCGCTTGAATCTGCATCCGAACCCCTTTCCGATCATGACAGCATTCCTCGAATCTTATGCTTTTTTGTTTGTTTACTTATTTATTTTAGCAAGACAGTGTGCTAACACTTGTAAGTTATGCACATTTCCAATAGTTGATATTAATCATGTTTCGACAGAGTGCAGTTTATGTACTGAGCAACATGTAGTTCAGTTCTGACTTCGCTCTCTGTCCTAGTCAGTGCGGCTACCTGTGCCAAATGCCATGTAAAACTGTGTGACGCAACCAGTATGATAACTAAGAGGGAATGTCGCGACTTTCCCAGCTATTTTAGACTACTGGTCAGTACTGTTCGGTAACTTTTGGTACTTTGGCCCCCTTTTATAACTCAACACCTAGGTATTTGTCTATTATTTACTGCTTGTTTACTGGTTAATTATGTTGTTCATTTTTATTTCCTTTTCGGGTCTTCGAGCGAACACTTTCAATTATTGTGGCCACGCGCGTCCTCTAGCATCTTAAAGCCAACGTCAAGCATGAATCCAACTAAGCAACCGATCACAACCAGAGTGCAGTCATGTAAAAAAAGAAAAAAAAAACCGACTCGGGACAAGTTGATACGCGAGTTCCTGGCAGCCGTATGTGTGTGCAGTAGCACTGCACAAGCAGATGATTTTCAGATTATTTCATGTTAATCATTCTCTTAATTTTCTCCTTATCTCGCGGTGTTAGAAATTAATGCCGGCGGTTTACGTAACGGGATTTCGCTCTCAACCGTCTAATATAAAAGATAAGGAGTAAATTACATAGATAACTTTGTGATAAGGTTATCCGTAAGAGCTGTGTGCAGGAAGATCGGGTGAGAGATGGTGGCGCAAAATATTCCTCTCGACACATTATCTTAACTGTGATGTACCGACCAATTTTGTTTCGCTCATGAGTGTGTCGCATTTCGTGCACACCATAGTTCAGAAAGTAGTATCCCTATTGATGATACAGAGATACAGATAGGAGTAAATGGACGCTGGCTCTCGGCTTTTTTCTCTACATTATCTCTTGAGTCATAAATTAACCAACCATACAAGATTACTGAAAAAGTGCTTGAGAAAATACTGGAAGTAGATTGAGAGCAGAGCAGTTTGGTTTTAGGAGTAGCAAGGGCACTCGAGAAGCCATTTTAACACTACGGTTAATATAGTGAGCAAATTTAGCAAAAACATTTCATTCGTAATTTAGGAAATGTCTTTTGACAAAGTGGAACAGAACAGAATGTTCCCCGTGCTTAGGCGGTGTGGGATAAGGAGGGTAATACTGTGTCGAAGTCAGATGGAGTAGTCAGCATTGATATAATGAAGCAAGTGGCAAAAATCTGGAGAGGTGTAACGGAAGGTTGTTCATGTTTAATCTGTATATTGACGAGGGAAATGGGGAAATAAGAAGTGGGACTGGATTGTGGGGGGTTGGAAAAATACCATTCGTTGATTACTTAGTAGTAGTAGTAGTAGTAGTAGTAGTAGTAGTAGTAGAAGTAGTGGTGGTGGTGATGGTGGTGGTTGTAGCGAGACGTGTAGAGTGCGTAATTAAATACAGCTTCTGTTAGATGATGTGTACAGTAGCCAAACAAACAAAAAGAACAAGCCTGAGACCAGAACGAGATTTATAAAAAGCGGGTAGTCGATGCAGCGGGATTGCGTATGTACCTGGCAATGGACAGGAATGGATATCTGCATCGAAGCAACGTTATGGGTGGTGACCTGAAAAGTTCCTAGCAGTGAAACTTGTAGTTGCGTCCACACGTTTTCTCTTGGAGACTGATGTCGACGTATCGATTCGGTTTGACGAGCGGCTGCCTGGAGTTCGCGATATGTGACACGGAGGCGCCCGGGAGGAGTTGGGCGATGTCAGCTGCAGATAGCGGACTAACGGAAGCAGTGCAAACACAACGATTACCAGACTTCAGCCATCTCTTTTTTGCCGTACGGGGAAGTAAAAGTTTTCAGCTTATATCAGCGAATGGACGTAGAGCCATCTTGATTGACGTTATATTCTATTCTATTCGGCTGTCTCGCCTCTAGAGCCAACGCTAGCGAGATTTTTAATTATCTTCGGAGCGACACAGAGGCGAGAGTTTTGATCCTAAAGTATGCTTTGCATCGGAGCGAGGACAAGCGAACGAGCGTCAACGCACGAGAATTCTCTCTGTTGTAAATGCTAGGCGAGCGCGAGCTAACTGCGTTCGGTCGTGTTCCGTTCGCATTCGCTAGTGTTCGCTCGTGTTACGCTAGCTGTCAGTCTTTTAGCGAACCGTCCAAAGGAGTTCGTGATGTCCTCTCCGCTCTATCGCTAGCAGTACAGAAAGATTTCGTCTGCTGTTTTGTGTTCTTCTGTTGTGTGGTCGTTGTAGTAGTGTGAACAGCATCTAAACTTGCTAATGGGAGGGTATAGATATTGTAGGTGCTTCTGGGATCCAAGGGATCCACGTAAATGTGAAGGAATTTGTATGTAGTAGTAGTAGTAGTAGTAGTAGTAGTAGTAGTAGTAGTAGTAGTAGGTGGTGGTGGTGACGGTTGCTGTTCTGACTCCGAAGACTGATGTGATGCAGCTCTTCATGTTAGCCTACCATGTGCAAGCCTCATCATCATCTCTGCACAACAGCAGCAACCTACACTCACCTGAAATTACTTATTGTGTTAAAGACTTTGTCGCTATCTAGAATTCTTACTCCCCCTCCGTCCCCCTTCCAAGCACACGTGCACTTCCCTCCATTAGCAAACTAATTATTCCCTGATGCCTCCTACGTAACCTCTTGTCTTGCCAGCCGAATCCTTCTTTTCGTCGTGTCTTTTTTTCCGTTTTGATTCAGTGCCTGCAGCCACCAAATTTTCAACATTCTTCTTTACCAGCACATTTCGAAAGCTTCTCTTTCCTCGTGTGAGCTGCTTATCGTTCACGTATCACTTTCATACAAATACCTTCCCAGAAGTCTTCATAACAATTAAATTTATATTAGAGTTAACAAATTTCTCGCGCTATTGCCAGTTTGTACTGCTTCATACCGCTCTATTTGGGCCATCTTCGGTGTCTTTGAAGCTCAAACAGCAAAACTCATCGACTAGTGCCAGTATCTTACAGTAAACAACAAAATGTGTTACTCGCTTTGAGGGATCGTTTAAGGTCGCGCAGGTCCATTGTTTTGAGCATATTTATTACTGTGTCGCTATATGTACATTGCTAAATGGCTAAAAAAAAAAAGTCCCTAATGCCGATTCCAGGTTGCCTGTGTAACAGCTTCTAGGGGGAACAAACATTTCATTTTTTGTATTTCATCGACCGAAATCAAAATTTGAAATACTGTCGTAATCTACTCATTAAGAGGTAAAATCTTAAGCTGGACGTATAACACACTTTCAAGCATTAAAGTTAAAAGCTATGAATAAGTATTGAGGCAGAGTACTTAGAGGCTTCGAACAAACATACACATAATTTCTAACGTTTCTCACAATTTTTCACCAATATATTTCGGGTTTTGCGTCTTCAACCACAAAGGTTTCACACGCCTAACGTCAAATATTTAACACATTCGTATGGTGATCAGACTCCCGAAATGCTTTAAGCACTAGAGTTGGATTCTTTAAAGAATGTGGGGCAGATGGGTTAATGGTGACATCGATTTCTCTGCCTTTCCTCCACTGACGTTACTGTCGTAAGACGCACAAAGTGGGAAACGCAGGGGAGAAGGCGAGTGTTTATATTTTGATTGGGAGGGCGGCGGCGAAGCCCGCGCGGCGGCTGGCGGCTGGCTCGGGGCGAGGGCGTCATTGTGTCCGTCGCCATGGAGACGTCTCCAAGGCTACCGCAGAGCAAACTGGCGGGGCCGGCTTGGCTTACCTCACCTCACCTCGCCGCGCAGTTCGCCGGCTCAATTTCGCGGCTCCGGCGGCCGCGCAAATCGAATGCCTGGCCGCCTATTGCGTTCGGCAAACTGCGGCACGGCGACCCGCGTCTACTCACTTCCCGCTCCTCGGCGTCGGCGTCGGACTGCGATTCTCTTATTGATATATCTGCTGGCTGCATCCGCCGGCGGTCGGCGCCGCGCTCCCGCGCTCGTCTCGTACCGACGGAGCTTCCTTTTCTTTTTTTGTGGCGGAACGATTTGCTTTAAAGGAGATGAGCAGGTTTTCATATAGATTCCCGCATGTTTTCGATCTACGTCCAACCCCATCCACATCTGCGCCCTGCAGTCCATAGTGAAAGATGAAGTGATATTTTGCACGTAACTTTCGTACTTCGTTGCGCTTGCTGATACATCAAAAAATTCCTCTTCCATCGACCAACTACAGCTATACGCACACTACCACATGTGGTTATATACACTGAAGAGCCAAAGAAAGTGGTACACCTGCCCAATATCGTGTAGGGCCTCCGCGAGCACGCAGAATTGCCCCAACACGACCTGGCATGGACTCCAGTAATGTCTGAAGTACTGCCGGAGGGAAATGACACTATGAATCCTGCAGAGCGGTCCATAAATCTGCAAGAGTACGATGGGGTGGAGATCTCTTCTTAACAGCACGTTGCAAGGCATCTTCGGTATGCTCAATAATGTTCATGCCTGGGGAGTTTCGTGGCCAGGGGAAGTGTTTATACTCACTATTACTGCAGCCACTCTGTGGTAATTCTCGACGTGTTGGTGTTGCATTGTCCTGCTGGAATTGACCACGTCCGTGGCAATGCCTAGTGGATATGAATGGATGCAGCTGATCAGACAGGATGCTTACGTATGTTTCACCTGTCAGTCTCAGAGGTCTCATATCACTCAAACAGCACACACCCCCACATCATTAAAGTCTCCACCTTGCTGACATGCCGGGTCCATGGATACATGACGTTGTCTCCATACCCGTACACGTCCATCCGCTCGATACAATTTGAAACGAGACTCGTCCGACCAGGCAACATGTTTCCAGTCATAAACAGTCCAATGTTGGTGTTGACGGGCGCGGGCGACGCGTAAAGCTTTGTGTCGTGTAATCATCAAGGGTTCACGAGTGGGCCTTCGGCTCCGGAAGGCCATACCGATGATGTGTCGTTGAATGCTGACACCTGTTGATGGCCCAGTATTGAAATCTGCACCAGTTTGCGGAAGGGTTGCACTTTTGTCACGTTAAACGATTCTCTTGAGTCGTTGGTCCCGTTGTTGCAGGATCTTTTTCCGGCCGCAGCTATGTTGGAGATTTGATGTTTTACCGGATTCCTGATATTCACGGTACACTCGTGAAACGGACGTACGGGAAAATGCCCACTTGATCGCTACCTCGGAGATGCTGTGTCCCATCGCTCGTGCGCCGCCTATAATACCACCTTCAGACTCAGTTAAATCTTGATAACCTGCCGTTGTAGCAGCAGTAACGGATGTAACAAGTGCGCCAGACACTTGTATTATATAGGCGTTGCCGACTGCAGCGCCGTATTCTGCCTGTTTACATATCTCTGTATTTGAATACGCATGCCTATACCAGTTTCTTTGGCGCTTCAGTGTGTATGTAGTTCTATTATTTTGGACATCTCCGAAGGAACGGATACAATTTTGATCCTGCAGCCACTACGAATCAAGACAGAAGGGAATGGAATACGATAGCTGCCAGTGGGCATTCATTTATATCAATGGGGCAAGTGAAAATTTGTGCCACCCCGGGATGCGAACCCGTGTTTCCTGCTTACTAGGCACATGTGCTGATCACTACTCCATCGTGACACAGTGGTCACTACAACTGCACGGACTACCGTGACACCCCTCCCGTCAGCCCAGATTCTCAGCTCACAGCACACACTTGAGGTGTAGTGCCCCAGCTCATCAGCCTCGTTACTCGCGGCATATCGCCTGTTCCCGTAAGAGCTCGAGTTTGGTGTGCGATGATGGCCATTGAACCCTTCACTGTGTGGGCGAATCCCACCTGGGTCACTTTTCTCACTCTGTCTTCCAGACTAGCGTTAATTTCAGACAGCCAGTTTCTGCTTCCCTTCAGATTAAAATACGCAGTTCGAATTTTTAATTCGGTGCAAACTCGTTGAACAACGAGGAGTGAATTACGCACCTCAGCATCAGGCTCTGATGTGAGACTTACAATTGGAAACAATGAGATACTTGTAACCAGAAGTTCCCCTGCAACCATTTGAGAACACTTACATAGCGAAAAAATGATGCGAATCCAAAACATGTGTTTCTTTAACCTACAAGTAAAACGTTTTGTGAAAAATTACTTCTACAACTGTAGCAATATTTTCACAGAGTATACGACTCAACTTTCAGCTTTCGGTCTCCTTTGAATCAGGCAAAGAAGTGGACACAATTCTTTGCGTGATACGCCGAGAAGTCCACGACAAAGAACTGTTGCAGTGATTCTCAGCAATGCATGACAGTGCGTACTACACTTCAGAAGAATAGTGCTGTAACACGAAGTAAACATGTCATCGTACATGCTTTTTTTCTTATTTTTTTCTTTTATTTCTGCAGCCTCAGCCAGACTCCGATACGTATTGCAGCATTCCTAGACACATACACCCATGATTCCACACATCTACATTGGTAGGAGACATATCGTAAGGGACGATTAACAAGTGTCCCTTGAAGGCGTTGCTGCGGTGTAACGCAATGTAGCGCGACTGCGGTGTGGGTAAACTAACAACTGCTTGTAGGCGAGGGCTCAGTGAGGCATTCGTGTCTTTCCGACGCGTGTGCGGTTAATGCGATAACGCGAATTATGGCGACGTCATTACCAAATGCCTCCAAAAAGGATCAGCGTGCTGTTATTCTTTCCTTGGCTGCCAAAGGACAGACACCGGTAGACATCCTAGGGAGAACGAAGGATGTGTATGGGGCAGCATGTCTAACGAAAACCACCGTTGTAGAAAGGCGTGTCAAGTCGTAATTTGACCCAAGGCGCCCGTCGGTCTGTGAGGCCAACCATCCATTACTGAAAACAAGAAGACACTCATGTACCTGCCCTATTATCTGATCTCTCCGCATACGGGTACACGCATTCGGTCTGATAAAAAGGCGTTGATGGGTAAACGATTTCTGTCGAACGAGGACGTTCAGCAGGCGGTCGCTGACTCGTTTACGGAGCAGGAGGTGGTGTTTTACCAAATGCTATGTTCCACCTAGTGCGTCGATGGAATGATTGTCTCAATGCTCTCCGCAGTTTTGCCTGACTGGTATACCGATTTTGGACTGGACGGCCTTTGGACGTAAACTTTTTGATCGCCCCTTATTCTTACTTCACGGTAAGCTCCCTTCGTTGTTACGAGATGTCAGTCCAGACGCCCTTTCAATATGAAACGCACAGCATTCATACCTCCAGTCAACTGTTGTGCGCTGCTTACATTGCGCAAATTATATGGAAGTTATGGTATTCAGTTACTTAACGTTATTCTCTGAAATTTGTTTGTAACTCGACGCAGTGGGCCGCAAAATAAATACGCTGCGCCACAGAAGTCGTCTGGCCGTAGGTACTTAATGTTACCCGTGCGAAGCCAGTCTGGGTCGCTAGTATTGCGTGTTCCTCACCTGTCTGCTATTTCAGGTAATCACTTTCTTACGTGAGTGGCTTTCCTTCAGTGATCCGATGTAAGTTTAGTGGCTGATGATCATCTCATAAATGTACGTGTTATCTTGATAATGTTGGCAGCTACCTTATGTGTGAAGTAAGCGCTGAAGATATGGAAACACAATTTCACATCTGTAACTAAAGTACAGAAGCCAGAGTGCAGTTCAGAGGCTATGGTAATTGAGTAGGGAGCGAGACAGGGTTGTAGCTTACATCACATGATGTTCAGTCTGTGCAATGAGTAAGCAGTAAACCAAATAGGGATTCTGGAATGGAATTACAGATCAGGAATAAGAAATAATTCTGTCAGAGAAAGAAAGAGTCCGAAGATCAGATAACTGAAAGGGTAGTATCTGTGAACATCAAAAAAAGTAAATAAAGGATAATGAAATTCAGTCGAATTGAATCAGATCACGTCAAGAAATTAGCTTACCAAATGGGGCACCAAAAGTAGTCGATGAACTTCGTTATTTACGCAGCAAATTAACGGACGATGTGTGAAGTAGAAGGGATATAGAATTCCGACTGGTAGTAGGAAGAAAAATGTTTCTGAAAATGAGAAATTTGATAGCGTAGAGTATAAATTTAAATTTTGTAAAGGCTTTTCTGAAAGTCATTTCATGAACTCTAGTCTTACACGGAAGTGAGAGAGTATAATGAAGGCTTTTGAAGTGATGTGCCACAGAAAATGGTGAAGATCGGATGGATAGATATTCTATTTGATGAAGAGTTACTGGATCGGAGTGAGTAGAAAATAAACTTATGGCACAAAGTGACTAACAGAAGGAGTAGATTGTTATGATACGTCCTGAGGGCTCAAGGAATAGTTAGTGTGGTAATGGAGAGAGGTGTAGGGGATAAGAACTGTAGAGGCAGGACAAGGCTTCACTACACTGAGCAGATTCTAGTGGATGCATATTGCAGTAATTATGCAGGAATCAAGAGGCTTGCACAGGATCCACTAGCGTAGAAGGCCGAATTGAAGTAGTCTTCGGACTGAAAACTACTACTACGATGGAGGATACTACAATCTAAGTTTCGTAGGCAACTTAAGGCTATGGCGGATAGAATGGAACGCGATCACACATACCTACATATTACACAATTCAGATTAAGGACAAGAAAAATTATGGAAGTCACGAAGAGAAATATAAAGGGTAATAAGGACTAGTTAAATAAAAAAAACTTGGACGTAAACAATACTGTCAGAAAACAATAGACGGTTGACGCAAGAAAACTATCGCGGAGACGAAGACACGGAGTGAAAGTGACAGCTTTAATCACGGACGATGTCCGTCGGCCGCAGACTGCGGAACTTAACGATCTCACCTGCTCATTCGTAGCAGAGGATTTTGATAGATGATGTGTTACAACAGGCCGTAAACAAGTCCGCTCTTGTCGCCAGCGCATGCTTATTTCAGATTTCACGCCATTAATCTTCAGTAAATTTAGGCGGTCCGGTCCCATACAAATAAAATACGACATCACAAACGACCGGGTAGTTTAAATGTGAAAGTAATATCGGTGGCATTTAAAAATTCCTGAAAAATTGTAGAATATATTTAGCAACTGTTGCGATCCTATTCCGATTGAAGTCTATTCTTTCTAATTTGATTGGTTTGTCTTTTTTTTGGTGCTATAATTGGCAATTGATCCAAAACAATGACGCCGATCTACGTAGAGAAAAGCGATCATCATAGTAAAACAATGGAAATCACAGCTCTCAAGAGAAGATATGGGTGTTTGTTTTTCCCGCGATTTGTTCGAGATTGGAATAATAGAGAATTATTGCGAAGGTGGTTCGATGAACCCTCTGCCAGGCACTTTCGTGTGTTTTGCAGAGTATCCATGTAGATGTAGATTTTTTAATCTCTGATTTTAGTTTCCGCCAGTCCTGGATTTTTTTAGAAAAGGCACAATTAAAAACTAATGGATTGAGTAAATCACCTTATCTCACTGCTTCAAATGTTGGGAATTCTCTCCCGACTTTTACCTAAGGTCTTGTACCATTTAGTGTTTCACTAATAATTGCACTGATTTCTGTTCCTATAAAACAGATATGAAGATGGTCATCGTAGACCGAAACTGGTAGACTGATGAACCAAATTAGAAAAATAAAAAAAAAAGCTTGTGACCATCAACGGGAAGTAAAGGAAATTTATTTAGAAGAGAGGCTTGCGGTCCACACAGTCATAATCCCCTTTAAAATCTACGAAGGTACGAATTTCTTTCTTACTGGAAATACTTTGAGTTCTAGAATGACTTCCAGAACTAGAGTTTGTTTCGAGCAAGATCGGTTTGAACTGAATCTTGCTCGATATTCGTCAGTTTCGCATACATGTTCTTTTTGAGATCGGTCCAGAAGACACACAGAGAGAACTCTGTATGGGACAAGAAGAATGTTATGTTACATATACAGGATGTGTCTCCTAAGGTGCGTGGTTAAGCAACTATTTGGAATTTAGTTCTTGCAGTACGTAGATGGAGCTGGCCAAAGAAAAACCCTGCTCTTCACATTTTTCATACGTGACCCAGGGTAAACGGAAAGAGTCGGTTTCTTTCCCATTACGAACAAAATGATTTTACCTGTGTAGGCGATACAGCTGTTCCAGATTAGTGTAGTGCGATATTCCTTTTTCGATATATATTAGTAGTAGACAGCATAACGAAAGAATAACCAGAACTCGAGCAGTGATTTAGTGGCGGTAGCAGTCAGCCCGCGCCAGGGCGGCGGAAGAGCAGCTGCTGGAGTTTCTCATGTCGGTAACACAAATATGGCGGTACAGTAATTTGGGATCACTGTGTCGAAAGGGCACGTAACCATTTCGGTCGTAGTGGAGAAACGAACTGATATTTTCTGTTGACAGAGGGCGTTACATGAATGACGAGACGAGCAGTATTTGTTTGGGATACCTTCAGCTATATATTGCAAAAAACGAAATTACAAATACCTTCCAAACACTAGATAAAATGCGCCTGACGGCTCTTAGGAGACATCCTCTATATATAATGAGGAGGCCAGCAGTTAACCAACGCAGGCGGGGTAGCAGTGGGGATGCCTAGTTCTCGAAACGAGCGAGGTGGCACAATGGTCAGCACACTGGACTCGCATTCGGGAGGACGACGGTTCAAACCCGCGTCCGGCCATCCTCATTTAGGTTTTCCCTGGTTTCCCTAAATCGCATCAGGCCGACTTCCTTCCCCATCCATCCTTAATCCGCTGGGACTGATGACCTCGCTGTTTGGTCCCCTCCCACAAATCAACCAACCAACCAACCAACAAACCAACCAACCAACCAACCAACCTAGTTCTTGTTCCACGTACCGTCACAAAAACATCTTTGATAAAAGATTCATTTGTTGCTCAGCAAAATAAGACTATCGTGAGGATGTTCCGAGAAGCAAACGTCCCCAGACTGTAAGCTGTAGGTGCTACGCGAATAGGTGAGGACGTCAGCAGTAACGCACAACCGGTGACGTGATGACAATAGCGACTCTCCGAGGATACTCTGGAAAAAGTCAGTCACGAACAGTAGCTTGTGAGAGGTCTCGATTAGCACTGTACTTGCACAAGTCTGAACTTAGGCCGAAGGCCTTAATAATAAAACACAAAACTTTTGATTTTCACTTGGATAGTAGAACAAAATAATGTAGTGAAGATGGACGTCCGATACAGAGCTTCTGGTCGCCTCCGATGCAGAGGCCAAGTTTCTGGTGACGGTGAAGGCAGACACTGGCGGCTCCCTCTGCCGACAGGGGCTCCCAGAACAAGAAGGAAGATACCTCGGTGTGGCTTTGCGCCGCACTAAATACGCAGGTTGCGTCGATATAAAAGAGGAACTATTTCCGGTCACATGACCAACAGAGGCAAACAGGCCCGCGGTGTCAGTGACCTATGGCGGCTCTCGCAGTGCCGCCTGGCGGCTTGCGTAAGTCGCCTACTTCAGTAACCCCTTCGAAGATAGGCCGCTGATAAGTCATTGCTGTGAGAAGGGATGTTGCGCTGTAGGACATTCGGCAGTGTGCCCGCTCGAGCAGGGGGAGCGGCAAGGACTCGAATGGCAGCGCCTGAGTGGCTGCACATGGCTGTGTTCGGATCGTAGACCAGCAGAGCAGGGGGCCGGCGGAGGCTGTGGTAGGGCCGTAAGTGGTCCACCTGTAGGGGCTAAGTCAGCAGCATTAGACTCGGCACGAACAAGCAGCGGCAGGGTCAGAAGGAGATGTCTCGTTGACCCAAGTACACTCGTAGGCAATCAGTTTCCTCTCGGTGCTTTGCTGGCTGAATGGAAGTGCCTCTGTTTGGAAATAAGTATTTATACGCCCTTGTTTTGCTGAAGCGTAAGTTCGTACCCTGCTAATCGCAACAGGTTCAAGACTCTGATATTAAGCAATCACGTCACACACGCCGCAGTGGCTCTCCCTTTCTGCTCTTACACTTCCGGTCCCTCTGCTTGGCCATAGCGTGTGGCAGTCGCCTCGAAGACAGTAATCGCCACATTGGCAGGACCGCAGATTTAACTTGAGCTGCTGAGCCCGAACTGACCCACTTCGACTGCTGCATTAGATGTGGGCATTTTACCCGGCCGAGCCGAGAGAATTAACTGCGACGCAACAGATATAACATTATTCAGCTTCGACACACAAAATGATCGGGAATAAATACCCGTTTCTAGAAGAGAAGGCGGTAGTTGTTTTGACCCTCCAGAGTCGCCTTCGATATTGCTGATAATTTTTGTTTCGCCGTATGACGAAAAGAGCCGCACAGGCTGGGGAGCCAAGTGCTGGGCGCGGGTTTCACTGCGCAGACGCGTCGTACGTCACCGGGAGGGGGCGGCATTGTGTGTACCGCGGGCGGTCGGCGGCTTCCTTTAAAGACTGGCAGCGCGGGAGGCATTAAGGCGCCAGAGGTGTGGGAAACGTCCCCGTCGCCTCGTGCCCATTTGTCAGCGCCCCAGTTCCGCCTCCCTCTGCCGCCTCATTAGCGTACTTTTGGGACCACAAATATTAGTCGAATGACTAATTCGACACGAGTCGTACGTAAAAAGACGTGTTTCTCCGAGCGGTTGAATGCTTAAAAAGGCACGTGCACGCCCCTTCTGCTGCACCTTGACTTTCATTGTTCGTCGCAGTTTGAGAGCTTAAGGAAAAGTCTTTCTTGAGAATACTCAGCTTGTTCTAGGACACTTGTTTGTAATTTGACTGTTAAGGCGACTGTGGTTATATATAGTTATTACAGGAAGTTACGTGCTCGGATTGAAAACAGAGTAACAGAGGTATGCTGTTTTCGCCCCTACTATTAAATCCATATCCATTCGTCGAAGAAGAAGCAGTGACAGAAATTAAAGAAGATCGAAGGGTGGGATGAAAATTCATGGTGAAGTGACATCAGTGATAAGATACTGTGATGACACTGCTACCCTCAGTGAAGATGAAGAATAATTACAACACCTGCTGAAGGAATTCAGTAGCAGATCAGAGTGGCCGAGCGGTTCTAGGCGCTACTACCTGGAACCGCGCGACCACAACGGTCGCAGGTTCGGATCCTGCTTCGCGCATGGATGTTTGTGTTGTCCTTAGGTTAGTTAGGTCTAAGTAGTTCTAAGTTCTAGGGGACTGATGACCTCAGCAGTTACGTCCCACAGTGCTCAGAGACATTTTTTGAATTGTGTAATATAACGAGTACATAACATGGGTTGAGAGTAAACCGAAGATACAAGAAAGCGATGAAGAGAAGCAGAAATAAGATCAGCAACAAATTTAATATTGAAACTGGGCAAGATGAAGTAAATTAATTCTGTCACATTGGAAGCAAAGTGACTCGTGGCAGACGAAGCATTGAGGGCATAAAAGTGCATTTTACAAGTTCCTTAACTGGTACTATGGAAAACTCTGTGTTCTGACAACACCAGTTCAGAAGCTGTACTTACGATTTCGTGCTTTACGATCATCATAATCGTCATATGTCAGCGTCTTACCACTACTATAGATGGCGTCTTGAAACACGGTCTGATAATGTGACCCTACTTTCACTCGTCTTCGCAGTGACTCACAATAATGGCTGCCAAGGGAAACGATAACTGGGGAGAAGGCTTACATTTTGTAAAACTTCTACCAACATGCGCGAATGACGTACCGTCCTGCCGAAGAGGGAGGAGGTAACCCTGGAGACGTTGAGTGAAACTCCAGAACTGGGTTGGCCGGTGTGCCAATCCTTTCTCGTATTTGGATCAGAACAGGAAAAGATGTCGCAACCATTTTCCTCAACTGTGTATCGACTGACGGCCGCAGCCGACATGCTCGTGCCGTCACGCCCACCAGTAATCAGTGGACGGCGGCCCCGGCTGTCAGCTCTGGAACCGCACTGTTTTCTGGCCTTTGTTTGGGCTGCCGCTCTGGGGACGCAGCTCACACGTCGATGCGTGGGCGTGGTGGGGACTCGTCCAGCCGAGGGTGTTCGCTGTTAATCACTTTCCCGATACACGAACCGCTGCCGCGAGGTAATTACACGATTTATCACGAGGGCAACCTGAGGACCTAGCGTGTATTACCTGTGAGGCGGTGGTCTGCGAATAACGACACTAGCTGTCTCACGAAGCTATTCCGCGTTTGCTGAGGGGTCTTGCGAATGGCACCGTGAGCTTTCTTGACCAGTTCTAAAAGATAGGTATACACTGAGACGACGGCTTATTAAAAAGCAGAGCATCGATAGATGCGGTTAAAAAACTCGCTGGAACAACACGGGGGCGTACAGCTCACCATCGTAATAGAAGGAAAACGAGACTTTTATCTATTAGTGGAAGTCAAACAGCTGACATTTTTATGGTTATTGTTGATCGTAGGTTCGTGGTGGTGGTGGTGAAATCATAGTAATAATAATAATAATAATAATAATAATAATAATAATAATAATAATAATTTGACTCGGTAGACAGAGAAACAATGGATAAAATCATTAGGGAGTTTCTTGTTACAGCAAAGGTTGCAAACGTAATTCCTGAAACCCCAACAAATAGCATATCTGAAGAAAAATTTAAGAGCGAATTATCTCAGCCATTTGACGTAAGACTGGTATTAGGCAAGGGGATGGCTTACTACTTTTAGTGTTTTGACTGCGTCATCGAAACAAATGTAAGCGACTGGAATTCAGAGCTAAGAAGACACAAAATTGAACTTCAACTCTGGCAGGCAAAACAAAGGAGATTTAAATAAACTGTCTCTCTTTTGCAGACGGTTTTGCAATATTTTCACAAAATGTAACAGAAGCAGTTATTCAGATGAATAGAACTGATCTAAAAATTTTAGTTGGAAAATCAAAATTCATGACAAGCATAAAAAGATGCAAGAAAACACATTGCAACGCTAATAGGGAAAATACAGCAAGTTAGTAAATTTAAATATTTTGGAGTAACTATACAGAAATTTCGAACAGAAAAATGTGCAGCTGACGCAAGTGTTAATAAAACCGAAAGAGCATATTGTTCGACATAAAATACCTAGAACAAGAAATGCATATCTAGAAAAACAAAACTTAAACGCTATACCACAATGTTAAATCACAATTTTTATATGCATGTGAATTTTTAATAATAAACTATAAGCTGGAAATAATAGACGTACTTGAAAGACTGATTATTAGAAAAATGAGTGCAGCACAAATCGCAGATGACTGGAAAATGACACGTGACGTGGATATCCACGAAAATACAGGGAAAACATCGAAAATGAATCTTCTTTGGACACCTGTACGAATGATTGAGAGCAAGATAATGAACAGCAAATCAACAGTAGTACGCATTTCAGAAATAAGAACATAACTAAAACGAGAAAACATCAAACGATGGGAGATAATAGAAAGAAACTTTTTTAAGAGTAAAATATTGAACTCAAAAAGCTTTCAAGCCAAAAGAAATAAGAAATAGGGAACAACATGGACAGACAAGAGCAAAATATAGGCCCTACAATGGGGAGAGGAAGGAGTGCTGGAAAAGTAGGAGACAACAGCAAAGAAAGGAGAGACATTGAAGTAGATCACTACGAAGATAAAAAAGAAAACTAAATTCGCATAAAATAGTAAACCTCTTCATATTATTTTGTAATATTGATTTTGGCGCGCACATTTGCGTTTCGCAGGTGCTCGTGTGCAACTTTTTCGTAAAAGCAGCGGAAACGCAAGTTTTCCTGAAGCAGGAGTAGAAAGTGAACGACACTATTAGCATGGACAATTTCTCAACATCAGATTAATGAATGTAGAAGATTGTTCTTGCTCTGTAGTCTCTCACAGGGTCTACATTTATGTGCAGTGGTGTGTTCCAGTATTAGAGCTATAGGAAGTAGTTTTAAGACAGTGTAACAATAATACGTGTCACCGAAGGATGCTAACTCCAGTAATCTGTCTTTGGTATTTTCTTTTGTTCAGAAGTTTAGGTTGAGTAAAACGACGTCGATTTTACAAAATTTTCTAATAAAATAGAAAAGTAAGTCTCCAGGTGCCGTAAATGTGTTTAGTTGGCAAAACTGGACTCAAGTATGAGAATGATTGAGATTTTGATTGTACTGTCGTGGTAACAGTTTTCGCATCTATTTTGCAGAGGATTGATTGGTTTAATAGTTCAGAATGTAAAGTGGAAACGCAAAATAATCATAAAAGTGTTACTAAACTGCGGAGAGGTGACCTGGAGGCGGTCGGTGGTATGGGGTGTGTTAACGTTGCGGCTGCGAGAATATAAGCGAGAAAGCTCCGATCGATGCCGCAGAGAACCTGGCGTCCTGGACACAGTGATTTCGCATCGCCTTAACAAATTGAAATTGTAGCTTCGCTTCAGTGTCGGTCGCAATTCCCACGTTAGTCTGTAGCCGTAATTTCTCCGACTGAATGGCTCCCCTGGAACAGTTTGCAGAATTGGCTGTAATTGAGAAGCGCGAGACAGCCCGAAGAGTGGAGGTCGCTCCCGCGCGCGGAGGACAAATCTGTAAATTGCGCCGAGATGGGACTCTAATGGCGCACTTCTTTGGGGGGACAGGACAGGGCAGGACCGGCGCTGGCGGTTCCGTCGACGGCGGCGTCGCTTCTGCCGGCCGCTGGCGCTGCTCACAATTAGCGGCTCGCCTCGCGTGTCTTGTAATTGGGGTCGATGTTCCCTCCTTGCTACGTTAATGGGACCATCGACTTAAAACAATCAGGAGAATTAATACGGCCGCTACCCTTCTTTTCCCTTCCTAATGGATTTCCTATTAATTTCTTCTTCGTCCGGACACTAATCCGATTGCCGACTAATTTACGTGGAGGAGCTCGCCTCCGCCTCCTCTTCTACCGCCCCCGCCGCCGCCGCCACCGTCTGCAGAGGCCTCGGGCTCCCGGGGGAAGTGGCCACCACGGCTGGATGGCTGCGACCCCCCACTAGCTGCCTGCCGGGAGCCGTTGCACGCGGCAGCAGCGCTATACCGCGAGTAGGAGGGCGAGTTAGTATCGGCATGAATGACTAAATAGTTTGAAGATTTCGAGGGAACGCCCGTCCAAGTTGAGGGTAAACCGTCTGACACGAGAATTATCGAGGAAGGACAGTTATTTTTGTTATTTAAGGTCTATATTAACGAGATGCCCGCAGTAGGAGAAGCCCATCTGGCACTGACAGGGGATTTGTAACTAGCGGCCGCCCTGTGAGTGCCAGTATCCAAAGAGTGCAACAACAACTGGACGTGTCTAACGACTGGTGCAAGACTGAGAAAATTAAGTCCAGCGGAAAAGTCAGTGATTTATTTCAACAAAAATCACCCACAACTACTTTTGAGTCTCAAAATGAATGGAGAGGAAATCCTTTGAAGCTCAATAGTGACTTACTTGTGTGTCAAACTGGACAAACTGCTACACAAACTACTTTGTGGCTACACAATTTGGATACTAGCCAGTAAGACGAAATAAGCCCGCCCGGCTAACCCCGCGGGCTAACGCGCTGCTTCCCGAAGGGAAAGGCGTGCCGGTCCCCGGCACGGACCGGCCCGACGCATTGGTGTCGAGGTCCGGTGTGCCGGCCAGCCTGTGGATGTTTAAGGCGGTTTTCCATCTGCCTCGGCGAATGCGCACCGGTGCCCCTTATTCCGCCTCAGTTACACTATGTCGGCGATTGCTGCACAAACACTGTCTCCCCGTACGCGTACACCATCATTACTCTACCTCGCAAACATTTGGATTTACACTCGTCTGGTATGAGACGTTCTCGGGGGAGACGGGCGAGGGGAGGGGGATGGGTCCACTTGGGGCCGAACTGCACAATAACCCTGGGTTCGGTGTGGGGCGGGCGGACTGCTGTGGCCTGTTGTGGGATTGTGAACCACTGATGGCTACGGCTGGACGAAACCTCCCCGTCGTTTCTATGTCCCCGGTTCAACACACAAGACGCAAAAAGCGCAGATACGGATTTTCCAGCACAAGGTGCTCAGAAGGATCCTCCGCGTCAAGAAGTACACGAGTATCGCAGGTATGGAGAATTGCCGTTGGAAACTATTTCGCAAGCTATTGATAAACGAACTACGAAACTACATAGAAAAATCGATGACATACGAGGCATCGTCCGACACATACGAACCTTAAACAGAGCTGCCTAACTACGCTGGCGTGGGTACCGCGTCTGTAGTACTCATAGAGTAACAAATTTACCCCAACAGTGGACAGTGGCAAAGTGATTCCTTCAAGGGTTTCGATCACTGATGATGATGATGATGATGATGATGATGATGATGGTAATTAGCACACATGGTGACAGATAAATGGACGCTCGACTAAAAAAAAGCGTACCGAGCCTATCCGTTTTTGAGTCGTGCTTTGATTTTTATAGCCGAAATAGAGGTATGTCTGGGGAGGTGGGTGGTGGGTGGGTGGTGAGAGAGAGAGAGAGAGAGAGAGAGAGAGAGAGAGAGAGAGAGAGAGAGAGAGAGAGAGAGAGAGAGAGAGGGGGGGGGGGGGGGACGGTGCACGACCTGAAGTGTGTGTTGCCCCGCCAGCTGTTGGTAGTCTGGAGTAAAAGGCTCTGAGGACTCCTCTGGTGTCTCCCATCTTGTCCATGCTTGCAGGCCTTGAAGATCAGGGCCCCCGAAATGTATTCCCTAAAGCATTACGAAACAATTAAAAAAAATTGAGAAGTCGGTTCTGTAGGTACGAATATTCCCTAACGCCGCTAAGTTCAAACCATGTCAAATACTCAAATACATTCGCTGGGAGCTGTGTGGCTAGCGTAGAATCCTACTGACCGCCAAGACATTGGTTCAGTTCTCAATACAATAGCTCCTTTCTTTTTTATTTAAATTGTGCACCCTCTTTCAAATGGAAATCATAACTGACAAATGTTGAATAACCATTTTAACAAAAATAATAGGTATTATATCTGAAAAAAATTGTGTACATCGAAAATAATCTTTAGTCTGTAAAAAATCAAAAATCAATTTTTTTTCTAATTGATATTTTACCTTTTTGTAGAATATTTTAATTTGCCATGAATACTTGCATTCTCATACTGTTAGTAACTAACAGTGAAAGTATTGGATAGCTTGATGTCACTGTGATTCTGGTACTGCTATTAATGGTCATATTCCGCATTAAATCCGCATGACAGTTTAATTTTTTTGTTTTTTCTTTTTGTATTGGCCTAATGAAAGATATGCTGGTATAAGATAGCCTTGCCTGAAAAATATTTGGCTCGTTAGCCACTTAGACCTTAGCAAGGAAATAGATTTTTCTCCTTCTGTTGCAATCACAGTTACGTTCTACGTGACCAACTGCAACCGCATCAACGGTCATTTTCAGCTAGAAATGCTGTATTTGCATAATGGCAGTGGATGCCAATTTTTTTGGTCCATCAATCATCCGGTTTAATGCGATCCGCTGCGACTTCCTCTCCTTTGCCAACCTCTTGATCTCAGAGTAGCATTTACAGCCAACGTCTTCAGTTATTTGTTGGCTGTATTCCAATCTCGGTCTTCGTCTAGAGTTTTTATCCTCTACCATTCCATTTAATACCACGGGAGCTGTTCCCCTGATGTCTGAACACATTTCTGTTCTTGCTGATTCTGCCGAGAACCTACACAGTTCTTGCTCCTCCACACAATTTTCAGTGCCCTTTTGTAGCACCTACCCTCCACAGTCCACGAGTCACTTCCACGGACCCCATCCAGGATAAACGTTTGATACGACTGAAGTCTGTCATATAATAACGTGAATGAAATCGCTATATCTCTAATATTTTTAAAAATACCTTCATACAGTTGTATTGCAGTATTTCAGAAAGTGGATTGTGTTTGTTCTCAACTTTGAACCTCCAAAAAGAGATGATGATGATGATGATGATGATGATGTTTGGATTGTGGGGCGCTCAACTACGCGGTTACCAGCGTCCGTACAAATTCCCAATCTTTTCTCAGTCCAATCTTGCCACTTGCATGAATGATGTTGAAATGATGACCACACACACACACACACACACACACACACACACACACACACACACACACACACACACACACACACACATCTCGAGGCTGGGTTACAGATCGTATCGAGCTGTTGAAGACTTTGAAGTACAGAACACATTTTATTTTCTTAAGAAGTGAATTTTAGAGACCCCTCGGCCACATTGGTCCTTTCAGAGTAATGAAAACGTTACTGAACGAAAATGTTGATTTTTTGCTAATGGCGTTATTTTATCCTTCTAACTTATTTTTTGCTTCCTTCCAAACTGACACCTGAGAAATGAGGGGCCACAATGCAGCACACTGTCACGTTCGATCACATCTTCTCCTCGTTTAGTATTAATTAGCTCGTAGCCTGTTCACTCGTTTCATATTATATGCGAATTCGGTTTGTCCAGGTGTAGATGCAAAACAGAGATAACTCGGAATGGGGCGTAACCTTAGAAATGGAGCGTTTGTAGTAGCGTCCGAATCGAACAGCGCAGTAAGTGAATCGAGCAGCGAAATACGAGAAATTCGTGACCCACATTGTCAGGTAGGCTCGCCATTCGTCGATCGCGGCGAGCAAATGCGTGGGGCGTATTTAGCGACGGTGAAGAACGGCTGCAATATTCAGCGGAGGCGGCGGGCGAGTGTCGGCGTTGTGCTCGTCGACACGAGAGTGGCGTGTCCCTGATGACGGTCGTGAATATTGCATCGGCCCGTGGGGAAGGTCAGAGCGGCGGTAATTGATGGCCGCTCGCGTCGCGCCCAGATAACGTCGCCTGCCGCCATTAGCGCGTGCGGAAGTACCGCGGCCCGTGTCCGTCCGCCAGTGTGTCTGTCTGTCTGTCTGAGGAGCAGCAGCAACTGCCCTCGTCGCCGGCTCGGCCGGTATCGCAGCCGCGCATCTGCCGCCATTGCCCGGAATTAATGGGCGAGCCGGTATCTGGCGAGCGGTTGCCCATTTCCCGGACACCCGCGCCAGTTCATACATCACGCGCACATCGTGAGACGGAAAGGGTATGATTTATAATACGATTTCCATGTTTTGTTTCCGCGTGGCCGTGCGTCGTCTCCGTACTCATTCACACCCCCACTCGGCGCTGATACGTTCCTCGGGAATGACGCGGCCGACACACTGCGTACCTGCTCCGCGAGTACACCGCACGACATGTACTTCCACCGCTGGCGATATTTGCGCCCTCCTCTGAAAACGGATAAATATCCCAACACTGACTATGAAATTAAATTATAGGAGGCCTTTTCTAATTTCTGTAAAATGAATTCTCTTTCGGAAGTGAAACGTGGAGCATAAACAGCTAAACCGTGATGGGTAGATCGAGAATCAAATGAAGAGGCACTGAATCGAATTGGGGGAATGAAGAAATTATTGCATAATTTTACTAAACCAAGGGATCACAACTTTAAGTACCAAGAAATCTTCAGTTTGGTAACTGAGGGAAGCCGTATGGGTAACATCGTAGGAGACCAAGGGATGAATATAGTAAATACGTCCAAGCTTCCAGTCGATGTGGGTTGCAGTAGTGATGCAGAGATGAAGCAGCTTGCAAGGGATGGATTAGTTTGGAGAGCTGTGTCAAACGAGTCTTTGAACTGAAGACTGCAACGTCGAAAGCATGTGACTGAGCGTTACGTTTGATCACCTAAAGTTGGTGACGTCATCAGAGGCCATAAAGACACAGATAGAATTTCAAAGTTAAACAAGGTCAGCAAGAGGAACTGATTATACGTATCAACCCAACAGTCGCGTCGTGGCGTCATCAGATAGTGGGCGTTTGTAAAATCCCTTGCACATGCTGTCAGCTTTACGTAGGAAACACAGAAAGAAGCATCAACAGCCGTATTAAGGAACGCAAGAGCATTTGTCGTTTGGGAAACACGGATAAATCGACAGCATTAGTGCAGCACTGGGACCAGACAACAACAGATTCGTTCGTCTGACACTATGGTTTTATTAAGGTCCAGTCGTTACAATTTTAGGAACGTTCTGCACAAACATATTCCCTGGAGCACGGCCTAATTCCCACAAATTTGACTAAGCGCTCACTGCAGTAATGCTCCAATGTTTTCCAAGCGCTACCCAACAGCTGGCTGTTTAGTGCGACCGAGTAGAATATGCATTCATGCGTTGAATACTGCGGAAGAAAGGGTCACACAGTAATAATACTGACTGATTGTGATTACGGTTCAATCCCCCATGTCTGAATGGCAGGCTACCCTGGTATCAGCTTCATACATTAATTGTGATTTTAAAGTTTTCAGACCAGTTATTACATTCTGCCTGCAGTGTAGTCAGTCTGGTAAATATTTTTAAAAAAGGCAACCATAAAACGATTAACATGTAAAAATATTTGACTCATTATGACAATCACCATTTCACGAATACATTCATTCCCATCGTAACAGTTTGCGTCAGCATTTCATCACAATCAACACTCAGTTATCGACTCTTAATATAATTAATGACCGTCATGCCCACTGGTAATTCTTCACGCATTGAATACTCTTGTATGGTGATTTTATCTCACTGATTGCAAACAGGAGAAAGAAGGAAGGTTAGGATTTTGCGCCACCTCAACGTGACGACCACTAGAGTCGGAACAGAAGTTTCGCTTGGGGAGGGAAGACAAGCAAAACTGATTCGCCGTCAGCAGTTTAGGGAAATCGCGTAAAAGGTAAATCATGGTGAATGACGGGCATACTCCGCAAGCCACCGTACTGTACATGGTGGAGGGTACGTTGTACAACTGCTAGTCATTTCCTTTCCTGTTCCACTCCCAAACAGAGCGAGGGGAAAGCGACTGTCTATATGCCCTAATTTTGTGCTATCTTATTTTCCTCGACTTAACGTTCTTCTGAACTGCTGCTTCCCTTTCATGCCATTCGATCTTATAACAGCAGTATAGTTTTTATACAGGTTATAAATGACCCTTCATGTGCTGCATTTTATCCCCGCTACATTTAAAATTTCAAAGAGTGTAGACCAGTCAACATTGTACAAAAAATTCTCGAAATCTACAACTTTACAAATTTAGCTTCGCCTTTCTTCAGTCTATCTTCTAAGATAAGTCGTAGGGTCGGTATCAGCTCATGTGTTCCTGCACTTCTCCGGTATCTGAACTGATCTTCCCCGAGGGCAGGTTCTACCAGTTTTTCAAGTCTTCTGTAAATGATTCGTATCAGTATTCTGCAGCTGTGACTCATTAAACTGATCTTCGGTAGTACTCACACCTGTCAGCACCTGGATCTTCGGAATTGGAAGTATCGCATTCTTCTTGAAGTGTGAGGGTATTTCCTCTGTCTTATATATTGCCCACCAGGTGGAATAGTTTAGTCATGGCTGGCTTTCCGAAGGATGGCAATGATTCTGAGGGAATATCGTCTAAGTGAGCACCGTATTGATGGATTGCCGGCTGATGAAGCAGACAGTTCGTGGATTCTATCGAGTAGCTCGCTGGGCTGTGTGCGACAATCGGCGGATCCCGAGGCCCATTTCCTTTGGTGGACCACGCAGAGCGATTCCGTCAGGGAATATTAGCCCGCGGGAGTGGATGGTCGTATCGCTGCGCCTGCGCCACACAGTTGAATCTGTTACTTGGAACACGAAACATAAACCGCGCTCAGTCGAACCCCCTGCGTTCAAAGCAGACAGCTCGACTAGGCAGGAAACTGAAACAACAGAGAGGAGAATTTCACGAAGACCAAGACCTCGCGTAATTTCACAATTCATAAACTCGAAACGCATTGACTGCCCTTGGTTCCTGCGAACTGAACTAGGGTTGTATCTCCATTGCAAAGACTGATCTCCTCCTCGAAAGCAAGAATCTCGTGAATGGGTCGTTTTATCTCAGAGCGCATGGGAAGGACGAATACTGTAGTATAACAAATATGGCTTGTTGGTAATTCTCTTTTTGCAATTTTTAAAAATGTTAACTGTTTTAGAGACTATCTTGAGCATGCCTTTGGCATTCACGCCAGCAGAGCCAGTTGTTAAATTTTTTCCTTTCTTTTTTGCCATGTGTAGTTCCTCTCCCTTTTTTAGGCAACGAAGAACCTCACACAGAATTTGTACTGTTTAGTTTTATAGTATATCTCTCTTTGGTTTCATGACTCCAGATAATGGAGACTTCAGCAGTCCATTATTTTTTTTTCAGGGTACACAGGTAACTAAATTATTTTTTCCATTCAGTTCTGTCTGTTGTTTAATTTATTTGCAGTCAATTTAGCAGTCTTTTATGGCCTCATCCTCAGGTCCGTAGGCACAATAACTGATGTGAAATACACCCTCAAGTAATAGCAGTAAGTCCCACTGTTACAAAAGTCTTATTTCGACGATATGCGTTTCGCATCTTCAGTGGTCACTCTAACAGTGCGGTTTCCCTTAAAAATCGGTTTGCGAAGATTGTAAATAAATCTCACGTTTTAAATCACTGCTGTTAAACAGTATGAAATTAATATTAAATATTAACTTTTTGTTGTTGCGTACTTTACTCCTAATGTTCCAAACGTTAGTGCTCGATCTGAGTAGACTGCATTTTACTGACACTGAATATATTTTCGTTTTCTTGTTGTGCAAAGCCGCTTACACCTCTTGTATTTTGTTCTCACGTCGCGGGATGCAATCGTCATTTGTTTTTGTGTTTGAGGGAGTGTCTTATACTCTCTCTCTCTCTCTCTCTCTCTCTCTCTCTCTCTCTCTCTCTCTCTCTCTCTCTCTCTCTCCCTCTCTCCCCCTGTGCGTTTGCTATTTCTGCCTTGTTTTGGTCTGAAAGATGGACGGTGGAGTTCTGGTTCGTCCTGTGTAAATATAGAAACATTTTTCTTTAATTGTGTGTGTTTAGTTAAAATAACGTTTGGTTGCTAATGTTCATTTGGTCATTTATCACGTATTTATTACCTGTGATTGAGTTTTCAATTTGGAAATTTTCATGGAGCAGAAAATATATTCCGTCTCAGTGAAGTGCAAAGTGCTAAAATGGAAGAGACGCGTGTAAAATAACGTTAGGGTTGATGTAAGAACAAAAAATGGGTAATAATAGTAATTCAATACTGCTTAATAGTAGTAATTTAAAACATGAGAACTGTTTACGATCTTGGCAAATAGATCTGGAAGAAAAACGCCGCGATGGTAGAACGAGGCCTGAAGATACTTTAAAATAAAGGGAAATACGTCTGATCTAAAGAAGAGTTTTATAACAGTCACGAAAGACTTTGTATAGCCTGCATTACTTGCATAATTGCTACTGCGGAAACGATGCCTAACTGCGGAGAAGACGACATTTTTACTCGAAAATGTGTCTGTCTGCCCTGCGGCAGCTGTGCCTCTATTACAGTAGGTCCATATAGAGCGTAGGTTAGACCTGCTTGCCCGTGAGAAGTACGGATGTGGAGGCACGCTGTACAGGCGATGCCGATGTGCGGACTGCACAGGAGGCGGCGGAATGTGTGTCAGTCAGCTGGGAGGCGCTATCAGTGACGCGCGGTCCTATCTGCTGCACGCCGGCACCACGTGTGCTGGGAGCGCGCCTGCCGTGTGACCTTATACCGCGGTGAACAACGGGACACTGTCGCAGGTCTCTTTCACGTTTCCGTACTTAGTTCTCTGAGTGTGGACAAACTCGAACTTACGTCAAGAACCCGTGTCATTTTACTGTGTTCCGAAAAAAGAATCTAAAAACACAGTGTACTCTCACGTAGGACTGACACACTACTCGGAACGTAGTACAATTATATGCTGCATTCCATATGGAAGCCTGCTGTGCTTCATACTCTTATGAATTTATGATACGCTTATGAATTTATATCAGCCATAGGACTGTTGTGTCACAGCAGGACACATTGTGAGGAAGGCGAGCCAAAGGTTGCGTTTCATTGGCAAGACACTTAGAAGATGCAACAAGTCCACTAAAGAGACAGCTTACACTACACTCGTTCGTCCTCTGTTAGAATATTGCTGCGCGGTGTGGGATCCTTACCAGGTGGGATGTGCAAAAAAGTGCAGCACGTTTTGTATTATCACGTAATAGGGGAGAGAGTGTGGCAGATATGGTACGCGAATTGGCATGGCAGTCACTGAAACAAATTTCAGTCACCAGCTTTCTCTTCCGAATGCGAAAATATTTTGATGAGCCCAACCTACATAGGTAGGAATGATCATCAAAATAAAATAAGAGAAATCAAAGCTCGAACAGAACAGGTTTAGGTGTTCGTTTTTTCCGCGCGCTGTTCGGGAGTGGACTGGTAGAGAGATAGTATGATTGTGGTTCGATGAACCCTCTGCCAAGCACTTAAATGTGAATTGCAGAGTAGTAGAGTAGTCATGTAGATGTAGATGTAACAGTCCTTCTCAAGATTTACTCTGATGTTCTTATTTATTTCACCTTAGGACATGGAATGAACGTTTGGGCAAGCATGGGCATAACTTGTAGTGACTTGGTTGTGCTATCACTGCCTCGCTTGCCTGGTCTCATTAATTCTCGTATTGTTGTCATGTGTAGAGTCACAATTCCCGTTATATATTCTCCAACTGATGTTTTACTTTTGAAAATGACGAAGTAGTTCGTTGAAACCAGTAATGTAGCCCTCCTGTTATAAAGAAAAAAAAATTATGTACTGTGACTGACTCCACTAATGTAGTGTTAAATAGAGATACAACTGAAGCAAGTTAGTTTTAATGTCAGGAAGCGTTCACTGATCGGCTATGGTTCATCCCCGTGGTTCCATTACGGCGACTTTGCGACCTATGATTAGCCGGAGAAGTTAAGCTCGATTCGACGCTGTGACCTGGTTATCAGTCTGTTTTCCCTCACCTCCTATGGTGTTTGTGAAGACGTCGTGGAATAGTTCTTTGTAGGCTGCGAGACAAGGCGGCCAGAAGAGGTGTGGTGTAAGACTGTGAGCGGCACACTTGGACTCGGGCGCCTGCCGGACACTGGACGCCGGACACCAGTCCAGCACAAGACGCGGCGGCTGCAGCGTGGGTGTGGCGGCAAGTGGCGCTATTGAATTAGGCAGCGTACGTCCCGCGCTAATCGGCCCCGTGAGGGGAGCCGGCCGCGCTAAACGTATTAAGACATTATTGATGATTCGCCGGCTAACGACCCCAGTCGCATCGCGCATTAAATTAGAACGCGGCCGCTCAATTGCGCTGATTGCGCGAGGCGCCGCCCGTGTCACACCCCACTGTCGCACTCTGCCGTCCCAAACTCTCTCTCTCTCTCTCTCTCTCTCTCTCTCTCTCTCTCTCTCTCCCCACACAGCCGTAACTGTCACGCCGGCGTTCTCGGTATGTCGCCGCAAGTGGCGAAACGATTAAAGGCCGTTTTCTGCCTCATGTTTAACTGCACGATATTTAATCCTTCGGACTTACCCCTCCACCCGTCTCCCAGTCCTTCCGTGCGCCCTCTTAAACATCAAAGTCGCTCGATGAGGAGCGAGCTTTCAGAATTCGTTATGCTTGCAGCTGAAAGAGCCGCCGTACGCTCCTCGCTTGTGCGGTCACATCTGCGCAAAAGGATTAATTTCTTTTTTTTCTTTTCATTTATTTCTAAGTTTACTACTTCTCCCTGCGGTTGATGTGGCTGAACGCAGAAAATTTTTACTTTTCGATGAGCCGCGACACGGATGTTGACGTACAACGTGTACGGTTTCGGATCCGATCGAACGTTGGCAAAACTTAAATGTTTCGCCATCTTCTAGGGAGGCTGAACAGCGACTAACGCTGTCGATGAAGGACATTTTCATCTACTCCACGAGCTGCACTTCAGAAGTATTCATGTTCCACAGCAGTATTACAGCCCATCATCAATCGTCTGTACATTGCAAGTCTACATCAACCGACGTGTCTGCCAAGCATAAAAACTTAATGCTCGTCAACAATGCTGTGTATTTATGTGGTATACAGGTGGTAGAGTATACGTGTCGTTACTGTGGAACGCTGAACGGACGCACACACTCCGACAAGACCAGGAAGCTTGGCTGCAGCATTGCGAACACACTTTTATGGTGCAGCTCATTGCGTACATCAAGATGCCCTTGTAGATAAAAATGTTCTCGGTAAAATCGCAAGCTTACGGTGACTGGCTTTGTCGTCGTTGTCAGGGGCTGTCTGACTGAGTCCTTGTGGATGAATGCGCCAGTCATCAAAAGCTTGGGATTTTGTCCATATTTGAATTGAGAAAGATAACGTTGGACTTTTTGACCAAGAATTACTTCGCAAAGGACTTCGTAGCCCTATAAGATAAGATAAGATAAGATTTCCTTTACGAAATACATACAAACTGCGTAGCATCCAAAATACAAGATTTCCAGTACAACTGTTATCACGATCAATGAAATAGCACGAAAAACGAAAACAAACAAAAGAAATGCAAAGAATGGTCAGTTATGATGTTCTCCAATGTTGTAGCCGGTTTTTATAGTCTTCTTGTGACAATGTATTGACGACTTAGATCTTCAGGTGTTCCCTGGCATACTGATCAGAAGTTAATCCTCTCTCTGCCCCCCCCCCCCCCCCTCCCCATACGATTTTGCAGCACCCAAAGTGTTCTGTACGAACCGCGGGTAGCGCATAGGCTGGTGTGACGAGAACTCTTTTCCGTGTGAGCATCCTTCTGTCGTTTCAAGGCAGACTCTCAGGCTAAACATGCGATTTTATGACGACAAACGTTGATTTCTCCTCTTAAAATTGGTGTCTGGCAACGTGGCCAAACTCTTATCACGCACGACCGCTACATTTTTTTTTGTCACACACACACACACACACACACACACACAACGCAATTATTTCTGTCATATTTTAATCGCACTGAGATATACACTCGGTCTGAAATTGACCGCCATGTGAGATAGCATTGGAACTTGAAACCCTTAAGATCTAATAAAAACTCTCGTTGGTTTAGGGCAGCAAAACTGGTACAGTTTGGAGACAGTGGTGGCCATATTATGTTACGACGTGGACGCAGACCACGTGACAGTGTGTCTCCGGTTGGAAAGGGATCGCACTGATTTTAACGTTCAACTATTTGAGGAATAATAGTTAACAGTTTGAATTGTATGTGGGTTGTTTTCGGTGCATGAGTGAAGATGTTTGCACGGTATAGAATGGTGTGGGGAGCTGCGTCACTCCAGCCTTTGGATTCAAGACCAAAAAACAAGAATTAATTCATCGATTTAGTTTTCCTTTTGCTTTTTTAAGATAGTACTTGTTTAACATCGCCTTCCTCCATCCGTCACTGAATACTGCTACAGTGCGAAAAACAGTGTTTCATTAATCACAAAGTACAGGAGTTTGTGGGATTATCCGCGTGTGCCAGACCGCATTAAATTAAAGTTTCTTTTTCTCTTCTTCCCTTGTGATATTGGTTTACGGTCCCTTTGGCGGATGGATAGGCACGGTGCAGCGTATATCGTAGTGCAGTGAAATGGTAATTAAAGTGTCTGGTCTCTCTGTATAGCACCGTTACATGCGAATAAGTATAGTTCTGTTACTAACATGTCCTATCCAACACAAGAAGCTGGGAGTAGGTATTTTGATAGGGGTGAGTCACGATTGGTAGCCTAAAATACCGATACATGAACGACACTTGCTTTCACGATGATATAACTGTTAAGAACCTCAAAAATGCACGATTGGCTTAGTACAGCGAGCAATGTCTGTCTCAAGCTGCGTAGGTCCCTGAAACAGTGCACCCGTACCGAGACCCAGAAGTTTCATCGGACATCTTTCCAGTGTATCACACGACTGCTTGTAGCTGGGTTGGTAGTTTTGTAGTAAACTTGCTGCTATCTAGGCTTGAGTCCCTTTTGACTTCTTATACTCACAACTGCACAGTCGGCTGAAAGGACGGCGATGTTCTTTGATTGTACCAACTTGCCAGGGAATCATTGGGGGGGGGGGGGGGGGAAGGGGGCGGAGGGGTAGCGTCTTGTTGAGTCGTTTCACATCACGCAGGCTGGTATTAAGTATAGTGGAAATCATTTGTAAAGGAAGAGTAAACGGTGCTGTCCTGCAAATTGCTAGTGCCCTTTCGAAAATTGAAAAGGAAAGTATCAGGTATGTGTCCAGCCGACGGCTATAAGATTGGAGGCTGAGCGATAAGTCAGAGATGTGGGGGATGTTGGACAGCGTCTTTGTGGAAGGCCTCATTCTGCAACTCGAAGAAACCTAGGAAAATCCAGATATTCCCGTACAAGAGACCGATGTCTTAACTAGTGCGACATCTGATTCGATGTGCAGGTGGACACTGCACGCTGGAAGGTACCTCGCCACAGGCGTACAAGTTCGTGTCGTGCCTTGCAGACTGACCAGCTGCGTTGGAGATGAGCTGCCAGAGCACAAGGACGGCGGCAGCGTTTCGCCAGTGTCTCCGTCCGTCCGGTCGGCAGGCGAACTTCCGGGAAGGGGACTGGCGGCTAGTTGGGGGGGGGGGGGGGTGACAGTGGGGAATAGACGGCCGCTCCGCTCTTCCGGTGGTCGCTGCGCCGCTGGAGCCGGCACCTTGACCCGCGGAGTGCCGGTCTGCCTGTCCTCCAGTGGCCAAGCGAGACCTTGGCTTCTGCTCTGAATGTGCACGCAGCCACGGCTGTTTGGTTGTGTACACTTGTTCCAAACAGCGTCTTCTTTGATAGAAGAATCTGTTTTAAGTTGCGGTAGAAGCTGACGCTTGATTTGACTGTCGCAGTGTTATGAATGCCCACCTAAGCAGCCGAGGTCGCAAACGACGGCCTCGGTAACGGCGCTCGACCTTCAGGTGGTGTTGTGGTCTTCAGTTCAGTTTCCATGCACCTCTCCGTGCTGTTTTATCCTGTGCAAGCCTCTTCATCTCCGAATAACAACTGGAACCTACATTTTTCTGAAACTGCTTAATGTACTCATCTCTTGGTCTCCCTCTACGATTTTTACCCTCCACGCTTTCCCCAAATACTAAATTTGTGATCCCTGATGCCTCAGAACATTTCCTACCAACCGATCCCTTCTTCTAGTCAAGTTGTGGCACAAACTCCTCTTCTCTCCAATTCTATTCAGTACCTCCTCATTAGTGACGTGATCTACCCGTCTAATCTTCAGCATTCTGCTATGGTACACGGTTCGAATCTCGTGGTACAGGAAACGTTCGTCACTGATTTTTGGCGGGCAAGTGGAGGGCACAGTTCGTGATCACCAAACTTTGGGCCAGTATCGTGTGTTAAATTCCAGACCTCTTCGTAGTGTCTGACGGAGTGAGAACTAGTTGATGCTTATCCGTCGGATGGGGACGTTATCTTCGGCGGCCCCTTTGCAGTTAGACGAGTGCACTGGTCTGTTGTCGGCACTGGGTTTCACCCTCTCCTTTCCCTTCATTCGCAAGAACACAGAGACAACGCTGCACCGCACAAAGACCCATCCAGCAGTCATCCACGCGACAGAGATACATACCTGACGCTTCAGAACCACTTCAGTAGAACCGTGTCCAGGACAGCATTGTGTACTTCCACGTCTGCTAAGTAGCTTGACTGTTCGTCTGCAGTATTAAATACGTATACACAAACCTTACATGGCTTTACTTCAAAGCTTTTACATTAAACTTTAGCTATTATAAATATGTTACCAATAGGGCTGTGTCTTACGTAGCTGTACAGTTCGAGCTATATCTCTGTCAAAGGCAAAGAAACCTGTGAAGCAGACGTCACATAAAGTAAAACAAACTGACGTATTTTCATTCTATATTGAGTATTTTGGAGTCAATGATTGTCTTGAAATTGGACAAAGCAGTGTAAGCAGCGGGTTCAGGGACGTGGGACATGGTTGATAGAGAGATCTGCTACCGTCTTCTGTGGCTCGTTTGCGGCTATGAGTGCGTGTGGGACTTAGGCTTTTATTACTTTCCTTTTGTCAAATCTTTAGCAAAAGCTGACACTGCATTCCAACTTCCTTGAAAGACGTTATAGAAATATCTTAGTGCCAATCAAATACATAACGAAGGGCTTCACACGCACACAAAAGAAAGAAACACAGTTTGATGATAATCTGATTCCATGGCTGTATTGTTTCATTTCTATGTTGACTGAGATAATGCTTATCTGGGCCCCTAAAGAGGTCTTCAACATACGCCTCGCTGCCGACTGTGTCCATCCGCCTGCACAGAAGAAGACCGCCTTCATCAGGTAACGGAAAATGCACTGGAAGTGGCCAAATTTTGGTCAAAAATTATATACATTGTGTTGATCTGTCAGCAATTGTATAGATTATGTTTTATGTATGTTTCTGATACAAGATACAAGGTTCGCAGAAGAGCTTCTGTTAAGTTTGGAAGGTAGGAGACGAGGTACTGGCAGAACTGAAGCTGTGAGGACGGGTCGTGAGTCGTGCTTGGGTACCTCAGTTGGTAGAGCACTTGCCCGCGAAAGCCAAAGGTCTGAGTTCTAGTCTCGGTCCGCCATACAGTTTTAATCCGCCAGGAAGTTTAAAGAATAATAGTAATAATAACAATAATAATCATTTCATTATCTAATAGAACAGATTGAATTTTTCAGATTTCATCTTCAACCTGTATAGTGGTCTGAAAAAGCAAGGCAGAGAATTTCGACATAGCTAAAAATGATAAAAGCACGCTACACTGTGTTAACAAACAGATGCACGACTAATTTTCTGTTCTTCTGTTTCAGGTATGTGCCCACTGCGTCAGTAGCTGATTAGGATCATTTTCGTGTTGGAGGGACCAATTGGTATGTCTCAAATATTTGCAAAAGTAATTTTCCTTTTTAACAAAAGTGATGTACAACTACTATTCAAAATGTTTTAACAACCTTCCGGAGCGTAAGAATGCTTGAAACTTGTCAACTCCTTGAATTAAAATTGCAGGAGAAACTTACGGCCTTATGGTCCTAATTAATGTTTTCGTACAATTTTATAATCACACTCGTGCAAGAGATAGTGTTCTCGGTAGTCTTTGTGTTTGTTGGAGAGTATCTTCTTCAGGAAGTCATCGAGAAGGAAAAGAAGTTTTGTGTAGCTACGGTGGTGGTGGTGGTGGTGGTGGTGGTGGTGGTGGTGGTGGTGGTAGTGGTAGTAGCAGCAGTAGTAAGTGTATTGTAAACTGTATGGGAACGTTTCTGCGAATTTGAATAGCTTCTCGGAAGGATATTTTGAAAATAATTTGGGTGCGTAACTGGCAACTGTATTTTCAGATAGCGAAATAAACGCGAGAAATCAGCTTTACCTGTGGTACAGTGAAACAAAAATAGGCTACAGACTGAGGCAGTCAACATTTAGTATCCGATTCACGTATTATGCCTTTTATGTAAAGTCGAGAATTTGCAAATAAACTCCTCGTGTTCTTGCAGCTACGGTTGCAATGAGTTTGTAGTCTCACATTTCTGTTCGGCGATCCTGACGTCCGTTAGTCATAGGAAGCAAAAAGTGAGATTTGAGCAGTAACCTGCTTGCGACCAGTTGTCATATGTGATTGATGTACTGTTGTGGCAGCGAAGAGTTTGATGGCATTAAGTCATTTGGACGCTGAAGTCTTCAGTTTAGCCACGTCGGTTGTCATTCATTTCTTCGTAGAAACGTTTACTTCCAACATGAACGCCATGAAGCACTTCGGTGGTTAAGCGACGGTTGTTTGCCGATATTCGTTTATAAATTAAGTCTTCCTGTTGGTCAAATATTATTACTTAATTCCCGCACGTGTTTCACCTTTTTTGTGGGAGGCATCTCTTTTTCTGGAATGATATACATGTTCGTTTCTGAATATTTCACGTACAAATTTTTTAACAGTTTACGCTCTAATTTTTACGTATATATTTTTGTCTGTGCTGAATATTTTTGCGTTTCCTTTCATACAGTTATAGACTGAGAGACTCATTTTAAATATTTCTTGTTTCCTCACAGTTCATGCGTGCTGCTGTTGTGGTCTCCATTCCAGAGACTGATTTGATGCAGGTCTCCCTGCTGCTCTATCCTGTGCAAGCCTCTTCATCCCCGAATAACTACACTGCAACGTACATCCTTCTGAATCTGCGTTTTTTTCACGCAGTTATAGGTTGAGAGACTCGTTTTACGTATTTCTTGTTTTCACACAGTTCGTGCGTGCTAATATGATGCGAAATACTGCACTACTGGTCTGGCAATTAAGTGCTACTGACAACGTGAGAACTGCCCAACGCACGCAGGAAACATACCTATGGTGTCACATTGCTATGTAATATGATAAATGCAAGCCTAGTAAACACTTCATGGTGCTTTGCAGGCAACACGGTAACTGTAATGATTTTTGAATGTTTATTGGGCGGATGTTACAGTTATGTTGAGACAGGGGCGTTACGGTTATTGTGGGGAGAGGCCGCTTGCAGCAAGTGAAGGTGAAGGTGTCGCGGTGCAGGAAGCCAGTTGCGGCAGTCAACCTGGCCAGACTGCGCAACTCTCGTCCACGTGTTGGCCGCCTCTCCAGTCTGTCTGCAACTCTGTGTATTAATATGTCTCCCTGCACAGCTTGCGTAATCCCCTTGAAGGGCTACCGCTCGGTGCGGTGGCAGTCGTCACATGCTGATACTTTCTGTTACTAACGAATACATTTCCCATTTCGCTACAGAAACGCTTACTGCACGAGTAATGATGTCTAACACTGTTCCAGCAAAATCGGAAGACTCTTAAGTACGTAATAATATTCTGTAACAAATATTGACAGTTAAGGACTGTCTTCGAATGAAACACTAGTTAACGATTGAATTTTGTGGCTTTGTGTGACATTTTGGTTTGGAGAGATACATATGGGTCCAGAAGATGGCTTAATGAAATGCTGAAACTGGTAGCCTTTAAAGTAAAATAACATCTTAAGTTACACGCCTGTTGGTGAATTTCATGGACGTTGACAATTCATCAAAAAATAGCCATCTTACAGTACTCGTGAAGAGTTGGCCTTTATTCGCCTCGTGTGTGCGTTCATTGAATATCCAACCGTATTGCCAAATGTCACTTTACGTTGATAAAAATAAATTACTCCTTGTTTACATGATAGGAGGACGTGACATTTCATTAGAAGCAAGAATATTACCTCCCCAGGCATCTGTGCATGATTCATCTCGACGTATTGTCTGCACATTACTTACTGTGATAATTCGTACCAATTATAGTGAACATATTGCGCAGGTTGCCGTACTGTACTCGTCTCCAATCAAGTATTACGTCACTCTTGTATGCACACGAATGTTTTTGTTCATGTTTACACATGCAGTGAAATAAGAGAACTATCTGGCTGGAAGATGATGTCTTCTTAATCGATGCATTTCGTATTTAGGTGGGGAGTGGGAAAATTAGAAAAGAAATTAGTCCTTAATTAATTTTTTGTAGAGAGTGTATTGCTATGATTAAGAAGACGCACGTTTTTATGTTATCAGGTGAAATTAGTGTCGAAGCAGCGATTGTTAGATAATTCACTCGACAGTATCCTCACATTTAAGAAGAGAAATTTACGTAGCATTTCACAGTTTAGATTCCAGAAGTGTTGCTCGAATAAGAAAACTGTGTACTCACTCACTCGTCAAATACTAAAAGCCTTAAAAAAATGTTGACTGTTGGAATTTTATATAATCTTTCCGAGGCATCAGTTTGTACAGATCATGATATTCTCTTAGAAAAACTTAACTTTTATGGTATTGATGACTTTGTAGAAAACTGAATTGAATCATACTTAACGGACAGAACGCAAAATGTTGTACTGAATATTTCAAATAATGTCGGAAGGAGAAAACAATTTCGTCCACTCCTATTACTTATACAGGCTGACGCGTTTAAAACCATTTGTCGAAATAACTGGCGAAATACACGTCGGATTAAAAAAAAGTTGTCATAAATGTTGTTCACCTCGAAGAGGGACATCCATTAACATAATCCTTGCACCACAGCCGGGGGGGGGGGGGGGGGGGGGGGGGGGGGGGACTTTGAAATCTTAGTTAGGAACCCGTATTTTCATAGCAGATTTGGATTCTCCGCGAAAAAATATGTAAGTTTTGTAGGAAACAATTTCTTTCGTTTCATGACAGATGGCGCTGTAATCGTCAAACATGGAAATAAGGTGACAATTGTCGCAAAACGGTGCCATCTCAAACACACACACACACACACACACACACACACACACACACACACACACACACACACATCCAATTAAAACAATTGAGGTACTTTCTTGATATTTTTGATAATGCTATCATGTGACGCATCTCAAAATCGAATGAAGTACTGACCGTAATCATACGCTCAGTCCACGGTCAAACTGTGCATGTTGCTTCAATGATTCGGACTATACACATCTGGTCGCAATTGTTCTACGATGTTAAGGATTCCAGATAGGATCCATATCATTGCTGCGTACTTTGAGGCTCATAGAAATGTTGACGAAGCTAGTCAAAGGTATGCTACTATGTTCCCCGGTAGGAATGTTCCGTCTGCAACGACGTTCCGCAGTATTGTCCACCTGCTTATTGAAATAGGTGGTGTTAAACCTAGAGAAAGAGTCCGACCGTGGCCTGTGACAAACGAAAAAACACAGTTAATGTTTTAGCTACGGTTGGTGCAAGTTCTCACATTAGCTCTCGGCAACTTGTGCGAGGTTCAGGAATTTCGCAAAGAAGTATTCTACGCATACTGCATGCACACTAATGACATCCATTTCATTTATCGCCGTATCAAGAACTACATGGTGCCGATTTTCACGATCGCCTGACTTTCTGCAACCGGGGCCGGCCGCGGTGGCCTAGCGGCTCTAGGCGCTACAGTCTGGAACCGCGCGACCGCTACGGTCGCTGGTTCGAATCCTGCCTTGGGCATGGATGTGTGTAATGTCCTTAGGTTAGTTAGGTTTAAGTAGTTTTAAGTTCTAGGGGACTGATGACTTCACAAGTTAAGTCCCATAGTGCTCAGAGCCATTTCTGCAACTGGATACAGGAACAACTAGCACTCAATGATAATTACATTTCACAGATACTATTTTGAGATGAATCAAATTGTACGAATCGTGGTCAAGTGAAACGACAGAATATGCGTTATTGACCAGTGGAGAATCCACATTGAGTAGGGTAAGCTGAACATTAACACCCATGGAGTGTCAACGTTTGGTGCGGTATTTCAGGTACGCAGGTAACTGGCCCATTCTTCCTAGAAGGTAACCTGACTGGTCAAATGTAGAGCGTCATTGTGGATAATGTTTTACCCGTACTAATGGACGATGTTCCTCTTCAAACGAGAGTGGATATTTGGTTTCAACACGATGGATGTACAACGCATTACTCACGACTAGCTCGAGAAGTTTTGATTCTAAACTAGCAGGGTCGACCGATTGGATCAGGAGGTCCTCAAACGTGTCCCGCAAGTTCACCCGATTTGACTTCTGCCGCTTTTTGCTGTGGGGGTGGTTAAAAGAAAGAGTTTACATGGATGTACCAACAACCCCCGAAGATATGCGGCAGGTAATTCGCAATGAATGTGCAAACGTTAATGCAGCGTCACTAATACATGTCGGATTGTCATTCAGACACAGAGTTGCAATGTGCATTAGAAACAACGGACAATATTTCTAACATTTGCTGCACTGAAACACTTGTGAGAGACAAGGGGACTCTCAGTAATCAAGCACCCCGAAGGGAACACTTTACATGTCCACGTCGTTGTTCGTGGGTAACGCTAAAATGTAGTCTATGAATGCATTGCGGGAATGTAGACAGTTCACAAGGTAGCATTTTCCCAAATATCAAATGATGTACTTTGATTTTCCTAATCGGATGCGTATTTTAGTGAGATATTACTGGTTTGCAACAGTTGTCACCTCCTTTCCATGTTTGCCGATTACAGCGCCATCTATCATGGCCAGCCGGGCTGGCCGAACGGTTCTAGGCACTTGAGTCCGGAACCGCACGACTGCTAGGGTCGCAGGTTCTAATCCCCCCTTGGGCATGGATGTGTGTGATGTCCTTAGGTTAGTTCGCTTTAAGTAGTTCTAAGTTCTCGGGGACTGATGACCTCAGATGTTAAGTCCCATAGTGCTCAGAGCCAGTCGTCTATCGTGAAACGAAAGAAACGTTTCATACAAAAGTTACACATTTGTTTCACGGAGAACCCAAATCTGCAATAAGAATAGGGGTTCCTATTTAAGATTTCAACGTCACCTCCCTCCCGCACCCGGGAGTGGTGCAGGGGGTCGGAGCGTTATGTTTATGGATGTCCTTCTTCTAAGTGGACGATGTTTATGACTACGTTTTTAAAGCGACGTGTATTTCGCCAAATATTCCGACAAACAGTTTTAATTGCCTCACCTTGTATATGGGTGTTACCTTCCACTTAACATTCATCAAGCAGAATCAGTAGTTTTATAGAGAGAATATTTTTTATGCTGTTCCCTGAAAATAAACTCGCGCTGTATTTTGTGAAAATATACTGTGCAGTTAGAAGTCTGTTCGACCGGAGTTTTTTTTGTAACGCTAACTAAGCAGCGCCAGTGAAGGCGGGACATGTCGCTCGTGTTCCTCACGACCGTGCTACGACGTTACTTTCGCCGCTTTATTGGATCCGAGTGCGGCCACGGGAGCGCCACTGGGACGCTTGCAGGGGAACCCCCAGGCAGCGGCGCGGCAGGTAGGGGCGGCCAAGGAGCGGTCGGGCGCCGTCGTTGTTTGCGGCAGTCGGGCCGGGTTAGCGCGGTCGGCCGGAAGCGACGGCCGACGGTCGGGCGGCAGAGCGGCCAGCGGCCACTGGCCGGCCACCACACGCCACGCCACGCCGGCCACGCTTCGATTACGCCGGCCTTAGTGGGCGTAATTACTGCCTCCCGCTGGGACCCGCCCGGTCCGGCGCGGCTCGCCGAGGGACACCGCCGTGGGAGGGGGCGCTTCTCCAGTAATCATCCGTTTCATTAGCCGCAGTATCCCGATGCACACTAGGTTAAGATGGCTAATGTGCGATACCTGCGAGAAGCGAGAGGCAACGGTAAGAATGGAAGACCAAGAGAGGGAAATAAGCATAAGGGAGGAAAATAAAGGCACCTTCTTTGGATCTCATGATCGAGCAAACAGTTCGACAGTATGAAATAGTGCAGCATGACTGAAATTAAAAAAAAAAAATAATAATAATGAAAGAAGGTGTAACAAAGACGGGACATACACGCAGAGCGTTCAATAAGTAATGCAACACAATTTTCTCTGAAAGCACGTTGGTTTTATTCAGGATTCCAACAACACACCATATTATTGCCGACTCTTTTGGCTAGAAAACTATTTTTCAACATGGTTTCCTTTCAATGCGACGACCTTACGCCACCTTACTGCATGGTACCACTCTACTGGTCGTCTTGTTTCATCAGTACTTTCCAAGGAATGCATCCTTCATTGGACCAAACAGATGGGCCGGCCGAGGTGGCCGAGCGGTTCTAGGCGCTTGAGTCTGGAAACGCGCGACTTCTATGGTCGCAGGTTCGAATCCTGCTTCGTGCATGGATGTGTGTGATGTCCTTAAACGACTAAAGACAATCGTTCAACGTGACGGAAGTGCAACCCCTCCACAAATTGTTGCAGATTTTATTGCTGGGCCGCCACCAAGTGTCAGCATGGGAATCATTCAACGAAACATCGTCGACATGGGCTTTCGGAGCCGAGGGCCCACTCGTATACGCTTGATGCCTGCGCCACACAAAGCTTTACGCCTCGCCTCGGCCTGTCAACACCGAGTCCATGCCATATCGCGTTGCGGCACTTCTGCGGCAGATCTACCAGTTTCTACGGCTCTTCAGCGTAATTGCCTACTTAGAGTATTTGTGCAGTTCATTCACCACTTTATCTGGAATAAATTTCTGACTTTCTGTGCAATATTTTGACTTGTTTTGTGGCAAGATTGTATAGATACGGTAGCGGCAGGATTTATAGCTGATGATTTCTTGGGGCACTATCCACATCTGAGGAAGTGGATAACGTTCACGTTTGTGTTCATTCGGTGAAGTATATCTTTAGGCGGCGTTCTTGCTAAATAAACGAAACGGCCTCTCGCCAGATTCAGCGAATCTGCTTCTACGTCAGTCCCAATAGACACGTGTGCGAAGCTTCGCTGGCTGCCCTTGAGGCAGGACAGCAGCGCCTACTGTTATGCAACCGTGAGTGGCAGAGCGCGCCCTCGCCATTACAGCAGCTCTCACGGTTCGCGAAGGTCTCGTAAGTATGTGTGTATGGGCGTCTGAGCGCGTTGCATCAGAGGCATCTCGAATCGCATAGATGGCTGTGCGACAGGGCGCTCAGTCTATTTCAGGCTGTTTTCCCCCCTTTTCGTATCTAATCTCGAAGCACTGCAATCTATCTAATTGCCTTTCGAATAAGCGTCTGACGGACACGTATCAGCAGAGCCGGGAAACAACTTTGTCTGTGTTCCCGGAATGCGAAATGACTCAGCTTGTCATCCACTGTTGTTCAGGTGCATGGAT